>NC_069710.1:7996496-8644516 GCF_027358585.1 Pangasianodon hypophthalmus
TCTATCCCATCCCAAACAGGCCAACTACCTGAATCCAGTGTTCCCTTCTTGGATGTTTGTAGGTCTTCTCCATCTAGCCAGATCCTTCCTTCATCCCAGGGGCCTTTAAAAATAGTGGCCATGTTTGTGAACCAGAGCAAGGAGCTGGCTCTGCAGAAGCGTATGCGCCAGAGTTGGCGCTCCAAGGCTGTGTTCCCATGCCGCCAGTGTGGTGCTGTGTCACGCCAGTTCTCATTGGGTGTGCGCCACCGCTACCAGCACCGCGGGCCACGCCTCCACAGATGCCAGTGTGGCCGAGCCTTCCAGCAGCGCATGCACCTGCTCCGCCATCAGGTTCAGCATGCCGAGGCCACACGCTATGTCTGCGCTGCCTGTGGCCAGATGTTCTGTGGTACACAGCAGCTGGCCTGCCATAGACCCCTATTCAGGATCACACCATCAAATAGGAAAAAACAAGCAAATAAAGAGTGCAGGAACATGTTTCAGTGCTACTGCGGACATTCCTTTACGAGACCTGCTGCCTTATTGTGGCATATGTTAAAAAACTCAAAAGCCCGCAAACCACGCTTAAAAGGTTTTAGACTTACTTGATTTTGCTGGATTCTTTACAGTAAATTACTGTTTAAATTGAAGTTGCTTAAGTTTCAAAGTGAAATGGAGTGCTGTCACATATGCAGTGAAAGAGTCACTGAAGATTAGTAGAGTGGTTAGATTTTTCTGCTGTTAAGTAAATGGACAGTTGGGCATCAAAATCCCTGTGGTGTTGGACTGGATAATCATATGAGTTATTGTGGTGAGTCTGATTAATGTACACTCATTACAACAGACCATTTTATATAAAACTGATGCTTTGTGAATGTTGTATTTGCTATTGGGTTTCAGTTTCTGGGGCAGAAAGTGATGTCTTTGCCGTCTTTGTTGACATTAGATGGGCATCTGTATTTTGCCCAGAGAGAAAGTTTTTAATGTCTTTTCAGAGGTGTATATTAGCCCAGTAATTGATGCCTTTGGTCAGTCAGTGCTCACTGACCACACCACTACACTCCTAGGAAAAAAATCTTGAATCTTTAAGAATTCTTTGGTTTGTGCCTCGAAAGGAACCCTTAAAGGTTGTATGTAGAATCCTACAACAGGGTTCTCCAGTACCCCTTTAGGAAGAAAATAAGCTTTAACTATCTAACCTCTGAGGAACCTATTTTTTTTTCCTGAGTGTGTGTTTGATAGTGTGACACTAAGTGAAAGCATGCTAGTGCACCCTAATCTAGAAATCATTTTCATATGCAAAATTTTTAACTTTTAAGTGGCAAAAATAATGAGTTGGCAAACTCGTAAGAGTGCAATGGATATATTTGCCCACCAGAGGGAGCTACTTCCAAAAAGACATCAAAGTCAGCGTCTCTTGTGGAGAACACTACCTCAGTTTTAATAAACTTGAAAACAGGATTTAGTAATAAAGAGTTTTTCCGTTACAGCAGCGTCCTTGAGACTGTGTGAAGTCATTTCATGGTGGGACTACAGTTTTTCCCTCAGTTGCTTAAGGAGGACTAGTGAAATGTTCACTATATTTTTAAAACACTCATGCAAACATCACAACAGGAACAGCTTGAAACTATATTAATTCTTATTTTATAACAGTTACTTCCAGTCCACTAATTTGATTGGACAAGTGGTATCCCAAGAGTGCTGATATATATTATAACAGCACTGGAATATTTCACTGTTCATATCACTCTGCTTGTCTGTACATAAATTTACAATTCTAGCAATAGTTCATGACACTGAAACCATTACTACACTTACTTCTCTTCTGTGCATTGCAGTCTACAGAGCTGTGGATTTTTGGGAACTATTTTCTTTGACAGAGCAAAAAATTTACAAAATAAATATAAAACTTTTTTTAAATAAATAAATAAAAATAAATTGTAATTCCACAATTTCTGTTGGCTAAAATCACAAAACTGTTACTTTAACTGGATATATGATAAAGTATAATTGTTCATGTGATCAGTAGACATATCAATAACAGTTTACTGTACACTCATATCAGGTACACACTTTGTTGTTATAGGTGTAAAAATAATAAAATAAAATGGAATGCCATCATCTTGATATGACGTGTGAACCAATGCATCTCATATGAGAATGACAAATTGTTTTTCAGTGTTTGATGGGGTAGGATGTATGCTTAAGCAACTGAAGAAAAACTGCGTAACACTTTACAGAAACGTTCCATTAAATAACATGGCATTAGTTTACCATTAACAAACTTCAGCATCAATAAACCATGTTAATAAAGTAACAAAGTAACACGTGTATTGACTTTTGTTTAAATGTTAACAAGGTACACCTGCGGTGACAAATTTTTGTTCAAGCCATGATTAAATCCATATAAAGTCCATATAAATTAACCAAAATTACTTTATTAAATAAAAGGTGTAAATATTGGAACTCGGTTCTTAGATTGGCAGTTAACAAAACATAATAATTAAGGTGTTATATTGATCATTGTGGGCTTAATTTTACTTATTCATGTTATTATTATGGTATGAACCTTTTAATCCAGGTGTTGTTTATATGATTTATTAAAAACAATTAAGTGTTAGTTACTTTGCTAATGCTACTTATGGTATTTTAATGCTGAGGTTCATGGTTTGTGCAACTGATGTGTTAAATAATGTTATTTAAGTAAACTTTAATTTAAATTGTTACCAAAAGCTGCAAAATCTGTACAGTTACTTCATAGAGGTGTTATTAATTAGGCATAAGCAAAAACCTATGGCAGTTTTGTTTGGTTGTATTTGCAGTACAATTGTTGCCTGAATGTAAAATCAGATGGAGAAAGTAAGAATGAGATTCCTCTGTATAGAGTATTGCATCAAATAACAGAACAGGACATTTACTTTTCTTGGCTCTGTAGCAGGATTAATCAGAATACTTCATAGAGCTTACTTTTTCTGCACCTATTATATTACAATTGTGATGTGCTAACACTGATCCATTGAAGAAAATGACAGGAAAAGTCAGTATTATAGAATAGAAGTCACTTGTGTCAAAGAGCAAAAACCACACAGAGCCATGTTTAAAAAAAAAACAGTTTGTGGTTACAAGAACTATTTTTATTTCCACAGTTATGGAAAAACAGTTTTGTCAAATTATATGTCTCAGACAGGATTATAGCATTCTTTACTAATATAAGTCATAGTTATTTATTGAAAGTGCTACTACTGATACAAGGGTGTCTTTACTTTTATCTTGGGCACCAAATGGGGGAATACAGAGCCACATGCTACTGCTTATCTGTCAGTAGTTAAAAAAAAAATTGCCATGCTTAATTGCCATTATTACCATTGCCATTATGGCTTTTAATTCTTGTGACTGGTTTAACATGTTAGTTTTAAGTACTTTTTGTTCTGTTTGATTAGTGCTGTGTAATTAAGGATTTTTAAATAAATTTACACATCAGTTATATTGCTTCATTACAGCAACTAATTCCTGGCAAATTAAACAGACCATTTTCCTCTGAACTAAGTCAAAATATTTTTGCAATAATAACTGGTTTTCTATTTATCAATAATGGCTACAATCCAAAGTCTAGGCTGCAGCCTGAATACTTCGCTCTTCTGTCAGAAAAAATGAGAAAATTCACAGGGGGTTAGGGTTATTACATCATTAAAAAGCCTCCAACCCTGTAATTGCAACACAAAACGTTAAGTGTATTTCAATTTGAATTTGCAATTTAACTACTGTAAGGTATATTTTAGACTAGGTCACAAAACTACCCTAGCTAGATTTGGCAACACTTTTTTTTCTTACAATTTGACCACTGCATACATTTATATACATATATAAATACAGTGATATTGTGGCATCAACAAATTTAACTCAACCTGGCCACTGCCATTTCTAGAAGGTTCTAGAACTGTAAAATTCATCTAAAATTCAGAATATAGGCCAATGCTGTAAAACATCAAATGTTAGTCTAGATTGTTGCCTGAAACAAAAAAAAAATGCTGTATTTTATTCATTGTTTTCAATTTTTTAAACTTTAAATCAGATATGGATTGAATGGAAGACATGGATTGTCTGGAAGGAGCTACTACATTTCCTTGAAACATGAAAGCCACTGAAGTAACCTTCCTAAATCCCTTTAGAATTTGAAAACAGAGAATTTTGGAAGCTGATCATTATTTAAATTTGCTTTTATGCCATACCTGGAGTTCAACCCACAAACTTAGAGAGGACCATAGTAACTGAGTCAATGATAAGTGTAACATGGTGCATTGAAGGAAATGTGTGGCTTTACAACATTTTAAGTGAAGTAAATGGTAAGCAAACAGGATATCCAGACAGATGTCGTTCTTACATGATTTCAAACAGCAAAAACATTAGTCTCAGTTTTAATAATGCATTCTTTAAAGAATAAACACAGCTGGGCAAAATCAGTTAATGATAACTGATGAAATAAAAACAGTTCTTGGTCATAGACTTGGCCTAAGTGGACTGTACTGGCCCTAAACTGGACCTGCTGGAGTGGGCTCAAAAGCTTTAAGACCATTTTGACTTTTAAAGCAATATGGAATTTAAATAGGAACACAGTTTCACTAAACCTTCAAAGCATCAAACACTGAACCCCTTCCCTTTTGTTTTTTCAGTGTTGCAGATATAGATACACATAAATATTGTCATAAATACATTTGATTTTTGTCATAGTCCCATATTCAACAGCAATAATCTGTTTTCACAATAATTTGTTCACAAAAAAGTCCATGTAGCCACTACAGCCCCGGAGGTCTGTGGAAAAATAAATCATAAGTCCTCCATTTATGCTGATCCAAGTAGCTTTGTGCAGTTTTGATCTGAGCCTCCGCTGTAGTGTTTCGTAGGAGAAATATGCCACGTCACCTGTTTAGAAAAAGAATACAAGTAACACACAACCTCATCAATTACCTTTTTCCATCTCCTTACATCTAACATAAATGGAATGGTATGCGAATTAATGCTATGAATGCTGTATAACTGTATATAATGCTGTATATGTTTTAACACCTGGATACCTTCCTGTGTGCGTGCACACACATGCCAAGAACACAATGTCGCATCATGTCAACGACTGTCTGCCCATGGAACCTTCTTGCCAAGTTTGTAACCAATATTCTATTTCACCACGCCTAACTGCCAGGCGCGATGTTTTAACACCTGGATAACTGATACCAAAGTGTCACAAGGAACTGACTCACCCTAAGACTGATTGGATTCTGTCATTTCTGATTGGAGACTGTCCAGAAATGACAGCTGCAGCTCATACCTCCTGGAGGAGCATGCCTCTAAGTACTGCCCATGGGGTGGAGATACTCCCCGTAGTGTGTCAAGTCATGGCAGCGAAAAATGGTGAAAATGGGGCACCACAATGACACTACCAAGAACAGGATGTCCTTCCAAAATTTATCAGGGAGGCTGCGAAGAGACCTACGGCAACATTAAAGGAATGCTGCAGGAATATCTGCCAAGTACTGGTCACTCCCTGTATATTACAACAATCTCTCTTTCACATGGCAGGTCTATGGAGTAGTGTGGCTAGACTGAAGCACTTTATCATGAAAGAAAGACCCAAGCCTGCTTAAATTTTGCCAGCAGCAAAATGAAATTTCAACAGCAGGTTTTGCAGAGTAGGAAGCTGCCAAGGCATTCTCTCCATCATTGAAGTCAGCAGAGGACACCAGGGCCTCACAGGCCACTTCAGAGCCATGAGCAAGACTCTTTGTCCTGATTGCTAAATTCTGTGTGAGGTTGACAGAATCAATGGTAGAGGTGGAAACACATGTATTAGGCAGTGAAGCCAGTCATGGGCCAGTGCATCCTGACCTAACAGATTCTAGAATCAGCAGAGTGGTATATCAAACTTCCCTGAGATTTCAGACACCACACCTGGGTGTAGACGCAACTCTCCTGGGTGTCTGTGCTGACTTGACAGTGCATCTGTGGCACTACTGTGCCATCCCAGATAGTGAGGATAACCATCAGTGAAGCGTGCCATCCAATCTCATGCTGCCCTGGTGACTGATATATTCGACCGCTATGACATTCTCTGAATAATTCAAGATTCAAGACTTTTATTTGTCACATACACAGTTATATACAGTATATAACTTGCAGTGAAATGAAAGCCTGGTCTACTCCTCTATAGACTATGCATTTAAATAAATTTTTTTAATAAAAAATAATCAATAATTAAGAAATAATAAAAAAATTTAGAATAAGATAATAGAAATAAGAAATATATGTACAGGAATGTGCAAAAAAGGATGTACAAAATGCCAGTATGTTACATACTGTAGTAACAATGCAAAGTGCAGTGTGCGGCGTGTCAATGGCGTGCAGAGTGACTGGAGAGTCTTTATGGAGTCTTATGGAATCTGAGAGGTGAACAATTCCTTAATGAGGAGTCTGATGGCTTGAAGAAAGAAGCTCCTCCTAAGACTCTCAGTTTTAGCCATCAGACTACGGAAGTGCTTGCCTAGTTGCAGCAGGCTGAACAGACAGTTACCGGGGTGGGTGGAGTCCTTGGTGATTTTAGCAGCTCTAGCACTGCATCGCTTGGTGTAGATGTCATGCAGAGAGGGGATAGCAGACCCAGAGACCACTCTCTGCATTGCTTTGCGTTCCTGAGTTGAGCAGTTTTCATATTTGCTGATATGCAATGAGTCAGTAAACTTTCTATAGCCCCAGTATAGAACGTTTTCAGCATCACTGGGGAGACCCTGAATTTCCTGAGCAGTCTCAGATGGTACAGCTGTTGTCTGGGTTTGTTCACCTGAGCTTGGATGTGATTTTAACAATGGACATTGTCACAAAGCAGCTTTACAGAAATAAATGGATTCACAAAAAAAAGATATATTGTAAATATGTGAATTTATCCCTAATGAGCAAGCCAGAGGCAACGGTGGCAAGGAAAAACTAGCTGAGATGGTATGAGGAAGAAACCTTGAGAGGAACCAGGCTCAAAAGGGAACCCATCCTCATCTGGGTGCAACAGATGCAACAGTGCAATAATAAATAAATCCCTTCTATTATTGTGTACTATATGGACAAATAGTGCAATTGTGCAACCAATAAATTCATCACAGTTTTTGCAAGAAGTCCGGTTGGTTAAAATCTATCCACTGTCCACTGATGGAGTCCTGAGTACAAAGGTGTTCGTGGCAACCGCAGCCACAAGGCCACTACAGCAATCGCAGTCCCAAGCCATTACAGTACAGCTCCCAATATGTGATCTCCACAGTCCCCAGGTGGGACCATCCCCAGCAAACCAAATGGTTCTTCAGGCCGTCCATATGGGGCCACCAGCGAGCGAACTCAACCGATGAGAACTCCAACCAGAAGTAGGGCATCAGGATGGGTCAGGCAGCGAGGAGGAGCAGAAGGGCTCAGGATCACTGGCATTTCAGAAGTAGCATGTGTAGCTCGACAGAGAGTGATGGAGAGAGAGGGAGAGATTGTCAGGTAAGCTTTTGTCCTCTAATGGTTAAGGACAATGTACTTTGCGTGCAGAGTGCAAGCAGGGACTCCGGCAAGACTAGCTATGACAGCATAACTAAAAGGGAGAGCCAGAAGCTAACACAGACATGAGGGCACCCTGGGACATAAGGCAGCCAGCCACTCCACCGTCGACAAACCTGAGTGAACGCGTGAGAGTGGGGGGACGACAGCATCCAAACATCCCAGTTCACCACAACACTCTATGCCTGTGAACCCTCCAGACCTGCCCCTGTACCTAAGAAAAAACTATTCACTAAAGGCTTGACTAAACAAATATGTTTTAAGCCTAGACTTAAACACTGAGACTGTGTCTGAGCCCCGAACACTAAGTGGAAGGCTGTTCCATAACTGTGGGGCTTTGTAAGAGAAAGCTCTACCCCCAGCTGTAGCATGCACTATTCAAGGTACCAACAAATAGCCTGCACCTTTTGATCTGAGTAGGCGTTGCAGATCATAAAAGACCAAAGGTTCACTCAGGTACTGTGACGCGAGACCATTTAGTGCTTTATAGGTCAATAGTAGTATTTTATAATCAATACGAAATTTGATTGGGAGCCAATGCAGTGTGGATAAGATAGGAGTGATGTGGTCATATCTTCTGATTCTAGTAAGGATTCTTGCTGCTGCATTCTGGACTAACTGGAGCTTGTTTATGCATCTACTGGAGCATCCAGACAGTAAGGCATTACAATAATCCAACCTAGAGGTAACAAAAGCATGAACTAATTTTTCTGCATCGTGTAGTGACAATATATTTCTTATTTTAGCAATATTTCTGAGATGAAAGAATGTGATCCTAGTTATATTATCTACATGAGCTTCAAATGAAAGACTAGAGTTGATAATCACACCAAGGTCTTTTACTGCTGCACATGATGAAACAGAAAGGCCATCCAGAGTTATTATGTAATCAGAAAGCTTACTTCTAGCTGCATGTGGTCCTAGTACAAGTACTTCTGTCTTGTCAGAATTAAGTAAGAGAAAGTTAATAAGCATCCAGTTTCTAATGTCTTTTACACATTCCTCAACTTTATTAAGCTGGTGTCTGTCATCTGGCTTTGCTGAAACATACAACTGTGTGTCATCAGCGTAACAGTGGAAGCTAATACCATGTTTACGGATAATTTTGCCCAGAGGTAGCATATATAAAGAAAAGAGCAATGGGCCTAAAACAGAACCTTGTGGAACACCAAACTTTACCTTAGTATGAGAAGAGAAGTCACCATTTACGTTTACAAACTGATAACGATCAGTCAAATAAGACCTAAGCCAGGAAAGGGCCGTTCCCTTAATGCCTACTACATTTTCCAGTCTATCGAGGAGAATAGCATGATCAATGGTGTCAAAAGCTGCACTAAGGTCAAGCAGCACAAGCAAGAAGACACAACCCTGATCAGTAGTAAGTAACCAGTAGTAACCAGGTCTCTTGGTTTTTCTGATGTTCAGAGAGAGACAGTTAGCTTGGCACCAAGCTTCCAGTTTCACCACCTCATCAAGGTAGGAAGTCTCATTGTTGCTGGAGATGAGGCCCATAATGACTGTGTCCTCAGTAAACTTGACAATAGAAGTGCAGCTGTGAGAGGACACAGTCATGTAGAGAGAGTAGAGCAGGACACAACCTTGTGTGGCTCCAGGTAAAATTGCCCACTCTCACTACCTGGGGTTTGCCTATGAGGATGTCCAGGATCCGGTCACAGAGAGAGTCCGAGGTCTCTGACCTTTGAGGCCAACCTATGTGGGACTACAGTACTGAAGGCTGAGCTGTAGTCTATAAACAGCAGCCTCACATAGTTCCCTTTGTTGCTGTCTGTGTGGGTAAGGGTGGTGTGTAGGACATGAGCTTTGGCATCCTCAGTAGACCTATTGGGGCGGTAGGCGAACTGGAGTGGGACGATGGTGTCGGGAATGGAGGAGCAGATGAAGTTTTTGATAAGCCTCTCAAAAACCTTCATGAAAAGTGATGTGAAGACTACAGGATGATAGTCATTTAGGCAAGAGGGCTTATTGTTCTTTGGCACAGGGATAACAACAGATTTTTTTAAAGCAGGTGGGGCTCACACACTTAGCTAGGGACTCGTTGAAGATGCAAGTGAACAAACCAGCAAGCTGATCAGGGCAGAATCTCAGTACACAGCCAGAAATGCCGTCAGGATCGGCCACTTTCCTGATGATCACATGCTTCAGAGCCCTCCGAACCTCATCCTCTGAGACGGTGATTGCTATCTCAATTCTAACAGAGCTGCTTCCTTCTGTAGCACAGTTAGCCTTGAAGCATGCACAGAAAGAGCTCTCACCGAGGCGGAGGATTTGCATCTGAAGGTGCTGATAGGTCCTTAGTCCCTGCCACATGCATCAGGAGTCATTAAGCTGGAAATCCACCCGCTCCCTGTACCTGAGTTTAGCAGCTCCTGCTGCACGTCGGTGAACACAGCACACCGCTTTGTACTTGCTCGTATTCTCTGACCTTGCGTTGTACGTGGCCATGCACGCACACTGTGGCTCGGATTGTTTTATACACTCAGAGTCTCAGGTTACAGAAAGTCCTTATAGTGACGACGTGTGTTGTTTCCTCAGTTAGCATGCTAACAAAGCAAACTCGTTGACATCAGCAGAACATGTCAGTCAACATTGTCAAGTGCATCCCGTAGCACAGCTTCTGATTGGGTGGACCAGCGCTTCACTGCCCTCCTCTTCGGAGCTTCCTGTACTAGTCTTTATTCATATTCCAGCTTGAAGAAAATGGCGGCAGGTTCCAATTTACTGAAAACCGTTAGCGAGTTAGCTTTGTAGCCATTACTGAACTGAGAATAGCAGTGGTCCAATGTGTTTGCCCCTCTAATTGGACAGGAGATAAAAGTCCAGCATGACCTGCCCAAGGTTGGCTTTATTAAAGTCCCTAGCCATGATGAAGGCAACGTCTGGATGTTTGTTTAGGTAGACACTGAGCACATCATGGAGCTTAGACAGAGCCATGCTTGTGTCTGTCTGAGGAGGAATGTACACAACAGTGGCGATGATCGATGTAAACTCATGGGGCGGGTAGAATGGATGGCGCATAATAGTCAGATGTTCCATGTGAGGTGAGAAGGAATGTGACAGAGTGGTAATATTCCTGGGGTCACACCATTTGTTGTTGACCATGAAACAAACCCCTCCACCTCTGGATTTACCAGCCTCTGCTGTTCTGTCCATCCATAGAACGGAGAAGTTATCCGATGGCATTACAGCTGGGTCTGGTACCAAGGGGGTCAGCCATGTTTCAGACATTGTATGTTACAGTTCCTGATATCCTATTGGAATATTTTCCTGGCTCTGAGAGGCTGGACATATGTGAGCAGAATTCTGGGCAGCACATTTCCCCCAGCACATTTCCCTCTATGTTTCTTTTTTCGTTGCTTCTGGGGAGCTCTTGCATGGCCACTGTTCCCCTCCGTGTTGCGGAGTATCTCAGATGGCCACATTGGTTCGGTGGAAAAAAACATCGCGAAATAGGTGAGTATAGTGGTTACCGATGTTCAAAGGTGTTCTGTTGTCATATATGATTAATGCAGATGTCGTCTGTGCAAAATGAGAGATTAAAAATAGATAAAAAAAAAAAAAAAGTAAATAAAAGCACAGTCTAAGTGGAACAACCAGGACAGTGTCCCGACATGGTGGTGCCATCTTGGAAGAATGGACTAGAACATGGCGGTGTCTCAGAACTGGTAGGAAGAACATACTAGAGCTAGATAAACCACCCTCAGTTCCAGCTAATTGATGTGTTCTATCCTCAAACTGAAGCTTCATATGCCTCCAGTGACTCTGTGACACCACACTGCTCCCCAGCCAGTGAAAGAACGTCTGCTGATGGGGTACTTCTCCCAGGCAGACCCCTTTCTGGAGAAAAGCCTTACTCCTCCAGAGAGTTAGGGCTTGTGCTCCTTTCAATGAGACAAGGATACATTTCCGTCTATGGTATTTAGGGTTTAACTGTAGGCTGATGACCCATTTCTGAAAGTTCCTGCAGCCCTATGGGGAATACTGCTGCAGCTGTGGATAACAATCCAAGCAACTTTATCAAGAGCCAGAACCACACATAGCCGCCTGTCCGAATTTGCTTTGCAAGTTTAATAATGTCCATCACACATTGGGATGACAGAGTGGCTACTATTCTCAATGAACCTAGTTTCATAGTGATTGTGTGGTCTGTTTTGGTAATAGGGAGCTTTTCTTCAAGTTCACTGTGATTGACTTGATCCAAGATGGTGGCGCAGCAGTAGCTCACAGCAGCCGCTCCGGATCCAAAATGGTGCTAGTTTTGTTTTTACTTTTTAATGGCACATGGACATCGGAGCAACCGGTGTCCATGTCTACTATCACCAGCCACTAATAAAGTACAGAAACCATGCAACAACCAGTCTGCATGATGATCTGCTGGAGAAGCTATGTGACCTCAGCTTGCTGCAGGGACCAGGCCTCCAGCCCTCGGTGTCGCCTGATGCTGGTGGCCGGGGGAGGTGTCGTAAGCAGTGTGCATGGCGTGAGTTTAGAGACTGATGCATCTTTGTTTTCACTGAGTCATGGCTCAGCGACAGAGTTTCGGACGCTGGCATTCAGCTAGACGGGCTTGCCTCATGTCGTGCCGACAGAAACGCAGCTCTGTGTGGTAAGACTAGCGGTGGTGGCTTTTATGTTTACATCAACACAGAATGGTGCAAGAACTCGGTGCTAGTTTCTAGTTACTGCTCATTGTTGGTGGAGTTTGTGACTGTTAGATGTAGACCATTTTATTTACCATGGGAATTCACCACTGTCCTTATAATCGGAGTGTAAATTTCCCCCAGTGCTAGCGCTAAGGAGGCACTCTGTGAATGGTATGGGCATGGTAATGATATAAGCGAACTGCAGAATTCACACCCTGATGGACTGTTTATTGTTGCCGGAGATTTCAACCATGCAAATCTCAAGTTAGTGCTCCCTAAATTCCATCAGCATGTGGACTTTGCAACGAGAGGGGCAAACACGTTAGATCTTGTTTACACAAACATCGCCGGTGCATACCAGACAGAGCCCTGCCCCCACCTCAGTTCAGACCACATATCTGCTATGCTAATCCCAAGACATCAGTGACCAGCTACATCAGCAAGTGCATTGATGACGTCACTGTCTCCAAGATCACCACCACACACTCCAACCAGAAGCCATGGATGACCGCAGAGGTGTGTGCGCTGCTGAGGACCCGAGACTTCAGAGCAGGCGACAAGGCGGCCCTAAGAACAGCGAGGGCCAAACTGTCCCGGGCCATCAGAGAGGCAAAGCATGCACATGCACAGAGAATCCACAGTCCCTTCAAGGCCAGTGGAGACATGCAGCGCATGTGGCAAGGCATCCAGGCCATCACCAACTACAGGACAACATCACCTGCCTGTGACAGTGATGCCTCCCTTCTAGATGCGCTGAACAACTTCTACTCTCGGTTCGAGGAGCAGAATGACGTGACGGCGAGGAAGGCCTCCCTTCCTCCCAACTACCAGGTGCTGTGTTTAACCACGGCTGATTTGAGGAAAACTCTACACCGAGATAACCCATGGAAGGCTGCTGGACCAGACAACATTCCTGGCAGAGTGCTTAGAGGATGTGCAGACCAGCTGGTGGTTGTTTTCATGGACATTGTCAACACCTCCCTGAGTAGCGCCGTCGTCCCAACGTGCTTCAAGGCCACCACCATCGTCCCTGTGCCGAAGAAGTCTTCAGTGTCCTGCCTCAATGACTACCATCCCGTTGCACTCACACCCATCATCATGAAGTGCTTCAAGAGGCTTGTCATGAGGCACATCAAGACCCTGCTGCCGCCCTCTCTGAACCCCCTGCAATTCGTGTATTGTCCCAACTGCTCAACAGATGACACCATCATCACCACCCTCCATGTGGCCCTCACCCACCTGGACAAAAAAGACACATATGTTTGAATGCTGTGCATAGACTTCAGTTCAGCAATCATTGCTCAGCACCTGACTGGAAAGCTGAACCTGCTGGGCCTGAACACCTCCCTCTGCAACTGGATCTTGGACTTCCTGACTGGGAGACCTAAGTCAGTCCAGATCAGGAACAGCATCTCCAACACCACCACACTGAGCACTGAGGCCACCCAGGGCTGTGTGCTCAGTCCACCGCTGTTCACTCTGCTGACCCATGACAGTGTAGCAATGCACAGCTCGAACCACATCATCATGTTCACAGATGACACGAATGTGGTGGGTCTCATCAGCAAGAATGTCGAGTTAGCATACGGAGAGGAGGCGCAGTGGCTAACGGACTGGTGCAGAACCAACAACCTGACTCTGAATGTGGACAAAACTAAAAAGATGTTTGTTGACTTCAGGAGAGCAAGGAATGAAGGAGTGTCTGCTGAACATCGGTGGCTCCTCTGTGGAGATCAAGAGTACCAAATTCCTTGGTCTTCACCTGGTTCCTCAACCCTCCCCCCCATCCTGACCATGTTCTACAGAGGGACTATCGAGAGCATCCTGAGCAGCCGCTACACTGCTTGGTTTGGAAATTGCTTGGCACCGTCTCGGATCGCAAGACCCTTCAGCGGATAGTGAGGACAGCTGAGAAGATCATCGGGGTCTCTCTTCCCTCCATCACAGACATTAACACCACAGGCTGCATCCGCAAAGCCACCAGCATTGTGGATGACCCCACGCAAACTCTTCACCCTCCTGCCGTCTGGCAAAAGGTACCGAAGCATTCAGGCCCTCACGGCCAGACTGTGTAACAGTTTCTTCCCCCAAGCCATCAGACTCCTCAATACTCAGAGACTGGACTGACAACACACACACCCAACTGAACACCATCCCACTCTCTTTGCAGTTTTTGCACATTTCTGTATTTACTACCTGCATTTTTGCTGCTACTGTATTTATAAAATATTGTATATAATTTTTCTGTCATTACTATACTCTCTACCTGGCTGCTACCCAATAACTGCCCATATATAGTAAATGTCAATATATAGTATAAGCTTATCTGCTGAATACTATGTCATAGTATGTTATGTTTACGTTCACAGCAATATATTATATTGTTACTCGTTTGCACTACTGTTACATCTGATTCATACTAGAACTGTGTACTAGTCTGTGCTGCACTGTCTGTCTGTGCTGCACTGCACTGTTTCGGTAATTATTATACTATCTTGTGCTGTTTGCACATGTTTGCATGTGCACTTTATGTAGAAGTGTGTAGTCTCTTGTAGTTCTGTGTTGTTTTATGTAGCACCATAGTCCTGGAGGACCGTCATTTTGTTTTACTGTGTATTAACTAGCTGTATATGGTTGACTTGAGACCAAGCACTGCAATGTGTGCAAGGAGGGTCGACATATCTCTGATGTCTTACTGCTTGTTGGGGGAACACACAATCTTGTAACTGCATGTATCATGTAACTATTACTGGTACTAGAGAGAGGCTGAAGTAGAACTCTGAATTTGAATGTCTGTCCTTGGAAGGACAAAATTCCTTTGTCTTGGAAACTGGGGTCTACTCTTTCAATTGTGTCTCTGTCCAAGGTGGAACAAACTTCTTGGAACAGAGAGGACAATTTGATTGGATCTGAAATTGACAAGCCCCTTTGCTCTCAAAAAGTCTGTCTACAGGATCCACTGGTCCAATGTAGTTGCTGCCCAGTGAGCAATGTCTGGCTGTAAAGCAGTGTATCCTAAGAAAACCAGAGCCATTTGTGGCCAGGAGCCAAGGGAGCTAAACTGGCCATGCTCTCTGCATACTCTCTCTTGTCTGTCAATTACAGTGACACTATGCAATTGTGGGCATCTGTGAGCTCATGTATGTGAGGGCAGATAGTGCTTTCCTGCATTTGCCTTACGCTGCCCTGTGACACAGCATGAGCAGCAGAAACTGAAAATGTGGAAACTGAATCAATGAGTGAAAACAAAAATAAATGCAAAAAAGGTTTAGTGTAGAAAAAATATAAAGTGGAGAGAGCTCTGCTCCAATCTCAGTCTGCTGCCAATGATCCAGCTGAGGGACCAAGTCACACCACTCTTGGCAATAGACTGAGAAGATAATGATGCACAACTTCATAACAATAATTTGTAGCTAACTGAAAAAATATATAAAAAGTTTAGATTACTTTTTTGTTAATTTATAAAAAAATATTTTAAAAGTCTGATGTGTACAAGGTGAGAAGAATAAAGGGACAGACAGCCACTGATGATATTTTATAGCAAAATACTACATCATACAGTTACCATGTGACTTTGTGGTAAGGTCTTGGCATGTGTGCGTATGCACACAAGAAGGTATCCATGTGTTAAACACTTCCCCTGGTGGTTAGTAGGGGAGAAATAGAACAGTTATCAAATTGTCATGGTGGTCACATTTGCAATTTCAACAATCTGAAAATTAAATGCACTAGAAAAACTGGGACAGGACTTATGTGGTCTCTTTGAGTCATTAGTAGGCTTTAGACAAACTGCAGAAATTCAAACATGATCTGTCTTGTGTTAGGGAAGTGCACACCCAAAGTAATTTACATTTGATATATTTCATGAACTCTGGGCATATCTGAGACATGATTCTTTACAGCACAGACATTTTTTCAATGTCAGTATGAAAACACAGAAGATATGTACTCCACTTGAGCTTGGATAATATACTAAACTGGATTCTACGCACACTTTTAGAAATAAAAAGTTATGGGTTCTGTGTCCCTCTGAGAAGACCCTTAGAGTGTCTATGTAAAACCACAACAGAGTGCTTCCCTATCAGAAAAAAAATGCTTTCAGACGGATAAGTATCTTTGATGAACCCTTGAAGAATTCTTTTTCTAGTAGTGCACAAGTTGTGACTCTTGGTTCAGTTATACAATATGGGCAAATGTTTGTAGACACCTGGCCATCACACCCATACATGTTCCTTCCCCAAACTGTTGCCACAAAGTTGGAAGCACATAACTGTTGAGACTGTCTTTGTATGCTGTAGCATTAAGATTTCCCTTCACTGGAACTATGAGGCCTAGCCCAAATGTGTTTCAGCATGACAGTGCCCCTGTGCACAAAGCAAGGTCCATAAAGACATGGTTTGCCAAGGTTGGTATGGAAGAATTCGAGTGGCCTTCAGAGAACCCTGTTCTCAACCCCATATAACACCTTTGGGATGAATTGGAATGAAGGCTGCTCACTGCTTTTTTCTTGGCTGAATGGGCACAAATCCTCACAGCCAAGTTCCAAAATCTATTGGAAAGCCTTCCCAGAAGAATTGAGGCTGTTATAGTGGCAAAGGGGGAATAACTCAATATTAATGCCCATAGTTTTTGAATGGGATCTTCAATACTCAGGTGTCCACATATTTTGGCCATATATATATTTGGCCATTTGCATGTCAGACCAATAACCAAGCCACGAAGTCCAAGGAACCCTCTGTGAACCTCTGCGATTAAATTGTGTCAAGATATAGATCTAGGCAAAAGTATAAAACCATTTCTAAGTGGGATCCATCATTGTGAAATAGAAGAAGTTTTGAACAACCAGGACTCAGTATACTGAGGCCAAATATACAGACCCACTATACTGAGGCCAAAAGTTTACATACACCATAATGTCAGAGATAATTTTAAAACAATTGATTAGAGAGATTTATTTCAGTTTTAGTTCACAATATTCCAGTGTGTCAAAAAAGTTTACATACATCAAGTTGATTGTCTCTTTAAACAGTCTGGTAGATTCCAGAAATTGATGTAATGGCTTTTAGAAGCTACTGATTATCATAATTAGGAGTACACCTGTGGCTGTATTTAAGGGCCTACATTCAGAACCAGTGCCTTTTTGCCCTTGATACCATAAGAAAATCCAAGAAACTCAACCAAAACTTCAGAAAAGAAACTGCGTGCTTCTACAAATCTTGTTCGTCATTAGGAGCAATTTCCAAACAACTTAAGGTACCACTGTATCTGAAGGCCTGGCGAAAGGGAGACACCCCTACTGCAAGACAGGCATTAAAAAAACAGATTGAAATGAACCAGGATGAAGACCTAGCCTTTTGGAGGAGTGTTCTCTGATCATAGGACACAAAAATTGAACTGTTTGGCCATAATGATCAGTGCTATGTATGGAAGAAAAAGAGGTGAGGCTGAATAAATACTAAAGCAACACCTCAGTGCATCATCCAAAAAGTTAAAACTTGGTCACAGCTGGGTCTTCCAGCAGGACAATGTTCCTAAGCCTACCTCCATAGTTCTAACAAAATGGCATAAAGACAACAAAGTGACAAATATTTATTTATTTGAAATACCTACTTTCAGACTGGTTGTGGGCAGACATATCCCTCAAGCTACAGGACAAATTGGAAGGCAGTATTTGTCCTTTGTGCACATAGCATGAAACTGTGTCACATTTAACGTTCCCCTTCTCCCATAATTGTCAAGTTTGTGTGGACCTTGCAGGAGTTACAGTACATTAATCCTTTGCTGAATTCAGTTATGGTTAATATCTTTATTACTCTGCACTGAAAGAACACATTTTGTTCCAGTCTGTTGAAATGGCCAGAGAGTTGACCTCACCACAGTTGTTTAATTCACTCCCACCCTTCCTATCTCTTCTACTTTTTTTTTTTTTACATTTTGTTTCCTGTCATGGCCTTTTGATATACCCTTTTTAATCTTCAACACACTTGTAACCAATTTGTATAATAATTTGGCCCTCTGATTCCTGTCCCTGCAGTTGTGAACAATTCTGAAATTTGAATAATTGCCCCTTAACAGTTCATTGACTGTGCCCTGCTGGATTGGGATGATACCTGTGGACAAGGTGGCGGCGCTGCAGTGCTTGGCTCAGCAGCTCGGATGTGCTCTGGAACGACTGGCCCAACTCATCCAGCTTCTGCTCCATAGAGATGATGCGCTGCTCCAGTTCTCGGTATGAGTTGTTCCAGTTGGCACTCAGATCACACATGATCATCTGCATCTGTCCATTAAAATATTAAGACTTTTTAAAAGTTTAAGACATTTTATTTTCAACCAAAAAAGTTGACTTAAGGCCTGGGCTGGATTTGAAATAGCAGCTTTAGGGTCATCAGCATAGAGGTTTAACTGCTACACAGTTTTGCAATAACATACTTCTTTTCATCATGCTTCACTTACTGACTCACTCTGTAGTGTGAGTAAGGACTTAAAAACAGTAAATAACATTGGCAGATTAATCTTCTTAAATCCATAATTGTGGTATGCTTTTGATTGCTGCCTAGTTAAGACTTTAGACTACATTTTTTATCACTACAATATTAATTTCAATTATTGTGCTGAACTCTAAGGTTGTATCTCAAACAGTAGTATTTGAAGATCATTCTAACAAATAAAAAACAAGACTAGGCAAGCCTAGTTTTGCATGGCAGAAGCCTAGCATTTGTCACACAAGTGTTAACGGCAGTCATTTATAGAGGGTCTAAAAGATATATGCTTAGAAGTCTTTGAAAAGTAATTTAGGGTTTGAGGCAATGCCCTTTGTTTCAAAAGAGGTGCTGTGGCATTGTTAGCCAGCTAGCTAAGATAGCTAAGGGCAGAACATGTATTAATGTAAATAAACAACATAACGGTCAAGATCAATACAGCCAGTATGTAACTACAAACGCATACATGCCACAGTACATCCTCACACCCCTTCTTTAAATATAAGTTATTCGCTACAATAACTTTTCAAGCATGGAACTGACACAACTTTAACTAACTTTAGCTTGTGAACAAACTCAATAGATAAATACCAATCATTCACTGCTTGCTAGCTAATGTTATCTACATTGAAATGTGAGTAACTTTAGATAGGAAGATAGCTATGCACAGAACACGCATTCATGTAAGTAAATGAGAGTACCGCTCTCTCTGCAACTATCCCAAAATGACATGGAGGTGAACTAGTTTACAACTCCAGCTATCTCAAAATGATGTGGAGGTGGGCTAGTTTGCAAACAAATGCAGCAGATGCATGTATATCACAGAATGTCCCTGGTATTGCTCTCTGTTTGTTAGCAACAGTTAGGGACAGTGTAAGTACATACAGTATACATCAAGATTCTCCAGAGAAGAGAATGTCATCATTTTGCACTATTGTAGAAAGTGTCATAACTATATTCAGTCAACGAGTCTACACTGTATGAACACCTGAAAATAATGACTAGCCAATGACTAAAAGTCTTGTGGATTCTGTGCAATTTTACAACTGGGACATTTATTCAAATGACTGTGATTTTCAATAAAATGAATAAATTTTAGTTCATATAAATAAATTAAAAATAAAATAATTTCTAGAATTCCAGAGTATTTATATCAACCTTGGAGAGGTCCACCATCTCACTTGTGTAGTCCCTCAGTTTTCTCTGCTTCAGCCGCAGGTGACGAAATCTATATTTGGAAAATATAAGAAGTATCACTGAGGTTAACAGACAGAAACAACTCTAACCATAATTTTTTTTTAAAATAACTACGTTTCTCAGGAAAAGCTGCTAGTGTCAATTGCTGCTCATAGTTTTATGATTTGTTGAGTCATAAATCCTATTTCACGAAATTTCTTTCACATAATTTGTGCGATAAGCTGAAATAAAGGATTATATCTGACATTTCCGATATCATAGTATTTTAAGGCTTGCCTAAATTTGTATGATAATTCAGCATTTCAGAAAACAGAACGGAAACAATATTGCAGGGTGGCTGCTAGGTAACTGCTGAAGCATGTAGAAATGGCTGGCTTTGGTGTGGCACCACATGAAATAGTAGCCTTCAGAAAGAATAAAAAGAAATGTACCATAAATACAAAATAAAGAATAGGGAAAATGGCCATCAGATCAGGCCATCAGACCTTTAGCCATTTGAAAGTCCGAGGTATTGGGCTGTTCTGCCCAGTGTTCTTTTCAAAATATTTTTAGTGGTCCTGCTGATTGTAAAACAGGACGGCCAAAATCCCTCCGCCCTTAGAAATACGCAAAAGCACACGCTCGCATTCTGTCTGGCTCAAACGTGTATGGAAAAGTTTGAAGGCCAGATGCCTTTGCTAATGGTGTTAAACACCGGTTCACAAATTCACACATCTGAACTTCCTGTTCATGATTGGACTGAAGCCTGAGTGATCTCCTTATCAGCAGGAAGTTGAGAGTGCAGACTGTAAACAACAGATTCTAACCCAGATGCACTGGGTTATAGTCCAGTTAGTAACATTATGAAAAGTGACTTAATGCATGTGAAAATCTTAGGATCTCATTTTCAAAATCTTTGAACTTTGAAGGTTTAGTTGCACTCATTGCCTATGGGTATATTGATAAAGTGATCCAACCCAGTAAACAAACAGAAGATAAAGGAATAAGGATAAGAATTAGCAAAATATCTGTTCCATCCAATCACACTGCAACCTCCACCCTGTACAAACACACTAGATGTAAGGTGGGCTGCTCTTTTTCACCAATGCTTGAAAGAAAATCAGCATAAATCCTATCATACGCTTTTATGCCTTTATGGACCCTGGCATATACAGAATGCACTATGGTGGTGAGGTTAGGTTACTTACATACGGATGGCCTCCAGCAAGCATCTCTGGTGGCGTCGGTGTTCGCTGTGCTTGTCCCTGGCCTGTATGGTGCGGTGGAGAAGCCAGCATTCCCTCAGCACATTTGCAGCAGCATTGCGGATCTTTAGCACACAGAGTGACCAGTCTACTTAGTGTTCAACCAATTTTTCCACCAACATTTGTTTTGCACAGCACTATTTACAATACACTTTGTCACAAAGATGGTTTCAGAAAACTAATAACCAAACTCCTAATGGGCAAACCGAGGGAGTGTGGCAAAGAATAAAAGAGGAAGAAGCAGTAGGAGGAGCCTGTAGCCCTTCAATGTGTTAAATATTATTCAGTCATTTATACTACAGTCATAGCATTGGTTTAACTATACAAATTTTAATATAAGCTCAGTGTTTGCTCCTCTAAATACTGTCCTGTAATACTGACGCAAGGTTCACTGCCAAATCCTGTTAAAAGTAAATGCCATTGACATAAAACAAGATGAATTTCTCAAACAGTAGATCATATCACACTCACTCACTCACTTTTAGTAACCACTTTATCATGGAAAGGGTGGGTCACGGAGGATCCAGAGCTTATCCTGGCAAGCCTGGGTGCGAAGCAGGAATGGACCCTGGATGTAAAGTCAGCCCATCGCTGGGCACCATGCACACACACGTTAACACACTCATTCACACATGGGGCTAACCAGCACAGCCAATCCACCTACTGGCATGTTATACCCAAGTCTCAACCTTGTTTCAGTGGATAACCTGACCTGGATATTGTAGACTTGTACCTAAGAACAGCTGCTGTAAGTGTAACGGGTAGTATTCATATTATTCATTACACTATCCAGCAGACAGTAACATTAAGACAAAGTTAATACGGTCATAATTCTGTTCAATATACAAAATCATATTTCAGTTTGTTCAATATTTTGTTTAATGTACAAAGTAATTTAGTTTTAACATTAATTGTGTTCGAAAGAGGTGGGAATGGAATGGGGAAATTGTCAATTAAATAATTGTTTTATTTTGTCGTGGTCATTACAAGGAAGCCCGAATAGGTGGTGATCGGCAAAAGAGACCTGATCCGTTAGTCTGGGATCGACCGCTTACCGCTCGACTCACTTTCTCAGGCGAGATCGCGAGAGTTTCCTCATCTGAGTAAACGTTCTCACTGAGGAAACATCACAGTATCACTCGTAATTATTTCTCCCTATTTTTCTCAGGTATCAGGTAACTAAAATGATTATAATACATTTCTAAAATGAGTTTGAATGTTAAGAGTATGTGTATGTAATCGTTGAACGAGAAAGGGTAAAGTTTCACTGAGTGTGTTAATGTGCGTATATGAGCGAAGCACATGGTGGCCGGGCCGAACACATGGCTGTGTAATGTGATTTCCCCCATGCTGTAAACTTTAACATCGCACATGTGTATTATGTTCCATATTGTTTATTTCGTAACTGTTATGAGTTTTGTGAGAGTATGCTTAGCCGTATTAATATTTTATTTACTGTTACTGGGGAAGAGAATGAGAAATGTTTCAGGGAAATTTTGCATATGGTTATAGGTTAACACAAAGGAATTATATGCACTACTGTAACCGATCTGTTGTGAATGAGTTGTTAAGTGTGTTTAATATAAGAGATCTGAGTAAACGTTCTCACTGAGGAAACATCACAGTATCACTCGCGATTATTTCTCCCTATTTTTCTCAGGGCGTAACATAAGAACTGCTGCTGCTGTAATAATAAAGGCTGCCCAATGCTCATACCAAAAATACTTTCAACACATTTAGTAGTTTGCCTTTACTCTTCTACTACTGTATACTGAAATGATGTATAATTGCACTATCCAGTGTCCAGAAGAGGATAGGCTGTCTTTGTATGCTGTAACAATACAATTTTCCTTCACTGGAACCTAAACATGGGGCCAAAACATGTTCCAGCATGACAATGCCCCTGTGCACAAAGCAAGCTCCATGAAGACATGGTTTGCCAAGGTTGTTGAGGAAGAACTTGAGTAGACTGTGCAGAGCCCTGACCAGAACCCCAAGGAACACCTTTGGATGCACCCCAGGCCCTCTCACCCGACATCAGTGCCTGACCTCACTAATCCTATTGTGGCTGAATTCCCGCAGTTTAAAAGTGCTATACAAATATAACCGAATTGAACTGAACTTAATATCAGGTGTCATGGTGGAGCAGTGGGCATTGCCACCTCAGAGCTGCAGGGTCCACAAATTTCACACATTTTCCTCATGTTTCATGTTTCATGAGTCCCTCCATGTTTTCTGGTTTCCTCCCACTGTCTGAAATCATGTAAGCATATTGGCTATGCTAAATTGCCCCTAGGGTGTGACTGAGTGTGTGAATGCATGTGTGTATAGTGTGCAATGGTGTCCCATCCTGGGTGAATTGTGCCCAGTGTTACCGGGTTTGGCTCTGGATCCACCACAGACCTGACCAGGATAAAGTCAAGATGAATGAATAAATGAATGAGCTGAATATCCTAAAACTATGTTAAGCATTCCATGTGTAGACATTTTCTTCACTGACACAACAATGGTGAAATAATTATTGTAAGGAAATTGCAATGCAAAAACTTTTGTATTAATGTATACCTCTAACAGGTTATATGAGTAAAAAAATGTAATCATGCTCACTACAGTTATACCAGCACTACAAAAGGAAATGAAAAGGAAATTAACACAGAAATGTTTACTGAAAGAACAGGATCCACAACAGAATGAACATGTGGGTTACAGACATTCCTGAGGGTTGCATTTTTTCTGGTCTTTTATTCTATTCTTGTCCATGTAATCCTGCTGAGAGTGCCATTCTAACCCAGGCTGCTCATTATGATGTCACACCCTCACTGGCACAGTTGTGCAGTGGTGTTGGATATTATTAGAACATCCAGATGTCTTCCTTCAAATCCGTCACGGTAAATCACTGACAATGACAGCTAAAGTCCACAGGACACACACACACACACACACACACACACACACACACACACAGCAATTGCAGACATAAGGATGCACCCTGTAACAGGATGTAACAATTGGCAAGGCATGAAGTGAAACCTCAGACATGCAACCATCACCGATAATGGGAAATCATCTTATGTAACATGTGTAGTGCAAATTTCTGAGCATGAAACACCTGACCACCAACAACATATGCCCGCTTGAGGTGAAACACACTTCCCTCCTTTTTTTATCCGACTGTTTTCATCTATGGAAACTCTCCCAGTATCTTCCGCCAAGTGTGTTTATTTTCAGGCTTCTCCTTCCCTCTGATAAGCAAACAGATGGATCCTGTTAGAGCAGTGTAAAGCAATGCACCCATCCTTTCAGCATCCATATGCCCCACCTTCTCCCATCCTCTGTCATAACACAAACTGGCGTGCACATACGCACACCAGTGCATGCAGTTTCCTGTCCACCACTCAAAAGCACACTCAGACTGACACAAGTCCTTTTCCTGACAGCGACCTGATTGTTTCCTGCCTTTGACGCCTTTTGGAGACCATTAAAAGATCTGCAGCCTTTTTTTGCTTGACCACGCTGAGCATTTTCCTGCACTATGGTGACCTTTGGAATGCCCCTTTTAAGGAAAAAATTCTATCTGAAGAGAGTCTAGAAACCATAACACACATGTGGCGTGGAAAATAACACCTGCTTCATCTGTGCCACTTCATCCCTCAGTTCACACCTATTGTTGAGAATATATGGTAATTTTGGTCCCAACTTAAGGAGCTGATAAATCATTAATGTTATTGACATATTTATGAAGACAATCACAGGTACTGTTGAATACCAGGGAATGTTATTCCTATAAATATTATTTGTATCTATAATGCCAAAAAAGAATGAGTAAATTTATGTGTTATTTGTTAGTAAGTACAATTATTATAACAGTCATTAAAGAAGGGGACCGTCAGAGAAAGTCTTTTTTATTTATTTGTTATTGGCAGGGACTTCAACTGAGTAACAAGGTGCTGGTTAATTTGTAATTAAAGTTAGAATGTTGGTGATATAAACTGTTTTATTTTTTTAATTGTGAACTAGTCTGTGCAAAGTAGTTTACAGGTGAGAGTGGGCTTTGGGACTGTTATATTATTGAAGACCTTCCTCACCTCTTTAGAGATCTGGATATCCATCATGAAAAAGTGAACATGTTTCTCTCCTTTGTTCAGTGCCAGCTTCTTCGTCACAACTGCAACTAACATAGCAGTGCACGCTACACCCTGACAAACAGACATACATATAGCAGGTTATTATCTCACATTATCCTGTTGATTCTCAAAGCACTGCTGCACTTAAACATTCTCAACAAGGTACATCAATTCAGAAATGAGATAAACTCAAGCACATTTCAGTTTTAGTAGTGCAGATTATCTTTACCTGTACTTCTCAAAGGCTTGCATTAGTGAAAGAGAGGATAAGAAACAGTCACATAGTGTTGTGAAATATGTAAGCAGGCAATTATTTCATTAAACATCATTCGGCATTCATAAGAGACATGAGCACAGCAGTGAAAAACAAATCAACCTGTAAATCTCCTGTTTTTTTTTGTTCTATAACATGACTAAGCAATATCTGATGGCACAATAATCACAATGTAAAATGTTTTCCTTCTAAACAATTATAAGAGATTATTCCTGTGTGCAGATATGTGTGTGACAGAATGTTAGAGAGGAGGAAGCACATCCTTCCTGGGATCTGTTCACACTCTGTGCAGAGGATATGAGTTATTTGCACACCTCCCTAAAACAGCTGGCACATATCAAACCACACCCCCTCTCAGGCTCAGTAATGACTTACCAGTTCACACACACTTCATTATCACACATACTCTTTGGTTTGATAATTCCCTATCAAATTACACTAAGTCTTAATCCGGGTTTACACTCTATGATGTTGGGTCGATTTAGACACATTTCTGTTGTCCCTGACAATTTTTTGTATCGGATGGTAAATCGTGTGTGAATCATACAGTGTGAGAGGGTAAATGATGCCCAATAAATCCATCCATTCAAACACCCTATACTCTAGTTACAGTACTTGAGTACATGATTCACTATGATGGCACTTGTATAACTAAATCATAATGCTTTTACTTTGACTTGAATATTCAACTTCTCTACATTTATTTTAGATCACTGTTCAGAGTAAAAAAAATATTGCATTTAAACCCAGAAGACTGTAAGCCAAGTAAAAGACAGTATGTGCAAATGTTAAATAATTCAGTTTCGAGAATCAAAATAAAGCATTTCACAGCTTAATATCAAACTTGCGTAAACATATACAGGTAAGCCATTAGCTATCTGAGTGATATAGAATAGCTAACCAGATCTTTTGATGTTTTACTGTATGAAAGCTCTGTATTAAACTTAAGATTTAAGTTTGCTTGCTGTGTTAAATATATTTATATGCTGCTACTGCCTATAGGTAATGCTCAGGATAATGTGTAATGGGCATCTTTGCTAGATAGTTAACTATGTAGCTAGAAACACATATTAATTATGAGCTAGCAGACTTACTAACCAGGGAAGCTACTGATAATCCCAATAACATTTGGCTAAATTATCCAACCAGCTAATGTTAACTTTCTTTATACACTGTTGATAACTGAGGTGGTGTGCACTTCAGCACAGCTCACTCGGTTAGTTAATATAATTGTTCAAAAATGCATTCCTCAGATATGGTAGGTGTACTTGGTTGTATATAACATAGCTGAAATATATGGTATCTTTACTTGGCAGCCAAAAATGATAACATAACAAGGTCAATTTTGTCCTTTCTCTGAAAGCTAGATAGATGATTAAAGAAATATATATTGTTTGGATGCATACTGCCAAAATAGCATAATGTTCATGAAGCAGTTTGTCATTATTATTATAAAAAAATAGAACAAATTAGAAAATAGAAAATAGTTGTAGACATATAAAAAAGTAATCTGAAAAGTAAGTACTCAAGTAGTTTTAAACCAGACAACTTATTTACTCTTACTTGAGTAATTTTCTTGATCACTACTTTGACTTGTGTAGTGTGAACAGTGTCACAATCTGATATACATATCAGAAGCTTAAGTTAAAGTCTGTGACTTTGATATAATCAGCATTGTGGTGGTTACTTGGTAACCATATTCACATGCTGTGTGTTTCACAATGTTGAACTATGCTGTAACTGACAGAAAAAAAGGATCTCAAAAACATACAGGTGATGAACATGGCATTAAATGAACAGTGGTGCTATGTGTCTGTGTTCTTTTGCTTATCCTTTTCTTTTGAAGTTTCAGAACACAAAACTGCAAACTGAGCACTGCCTGCTTGTCAGCATTTTCAGCCTGAGATGAATATTTGCATCATTAGCATTTAACTTTGGATTGTCAAGTGTGAACAGCAGTAAGATTTCTTTCATCGTACAGGGTAAGTCAAGCTTTAGACTCAGTAATGGCCCATTTTTTGTGCAGGCTGTGTCACAAAAACCTTCTGTGCCACTGCTGCCAGCCTCTGATCCCACGGCTTCGTCAGATTCCTCTGAGACCCCCTGACCCTCCAGTTTCAGTACTAACCTAGCAACAGACCCAGGAGGTCCAACATCCTTTTATGTTACATGCAAGTGATACTCTGTAACATGTTTAGGTGTTTTTGTTGCCTTGCCTCTGTAGACCCAGGTATGCCCCCAATAGGTTCTTTGTTCACAGAGTTGCCTTCTGGCAGTCTGGGTCTGTCAATTTCATGCATCATAGATCCAAGCCACTAGCATATCTAAACAAAGTGTTTTGTACAGTTGTGGTATTTGGCACTGTACTATACTGTACTTGGTATTGGTATAATTATTGGTCTTATACAATCTTGGTATATATATCCAAAACTATCTGCACATTTCATGAAAAGGAACACACATGATTGTGTAACAGGCAATAGGAGCAACTAACCATCAATCCATTTTTTGTACTGCTTATCCTACACAGGGTCGCTGGAAGCCTGGAGCCTATCCCAGGGAACATAGGGCACATGGCGGGGGACACGCTGCCAACCTATCGCAGGGCACACTCACACACCCATTCACAACTATGGACAATTTAGAAATGCCAATCAGCCTACACCGTATGTCTTTGGACTGGGGGAGGAAACCGGAGTACCTGGAGAAAACCCCCGAAGCAAGGGGAGAACATGCAAACTCCATGCACACAGGGCGGAAGTGGGAATCGAACCCCCAACGCCGCAGGTGTGAGGCAAACGTGCATAGGAGCAGCTACTTATCTATAAATCATTCTCATTAGAACTACTTTAGTAGTTATTTACAAATAATAGTGAGGATAAAAATTAAAAATACAGTGAGGAGGATGGTGACGGACAGAAAATGTTTGAATTGCACAGTTTAATTAAACACCACTTATAACAACAAGCTGGAAGCATTGCAAAAAAAGTAGCCCTTCCTGAGAGCCACTGTCAAAATGCAGTCATACAGTTTCACCATGCATCATTAGAACTACATTTGGCATCATGTGTTGTGGTCAGATGAGACCAAAATCAAAATCTTTGGTCCTGTACACAATCAGCATGTAAAATATGATGGTGGCTCATTGATGCTCTGATGCTGCTTTGTGGCTTGTGGCTCAGGGGCTCTTGTGAAGATTGATGGCATCATGAATTCTACTATGTATTAAAACATTTCATCCCAAAACCTGGTTGCTTCTGGCAGGAGGTTCAGACGTGGCAGATGTAAGCTTTCAAAAGACAATGACACAAACATACAGTACTTCCAAATCAACACAGAATGGTTAAAAAAATTCACAAAATCAGTGTTTTTGCAGTGACCTGTTGCCTGTTGATTTAAACCATCATGAAAACCTGTTATCTGTATTGAAGACCGAAATCCACATACACAAAACTAAGAATATAAAGGTGATTTAAATGTTCTGCATATAGGAGTGGATGAACATTTTTCTACAAGTATCTGCAACCTTGTTAGACATTAGAGGAAGTGCAGTTATTCTCCCTAGGGTAGGCATCACAAAAGATCAACTGCATTGGTGTGCAGATGATTTTGAAAGAAGTGCACTATGTAAAAGGTTTTTGTGTTTGGAAAAACAAGTTTAAATAAAACTATACAATATCCCTGTATGTTTAAGTTGAAAATATCATTTATTGTATCCTATTCCTTTCATATATAAATTTATGCTCATTTTCAAGAAGAGTGCCAAAAATTGTGGAGGGTATTGTATATGAGAATTCAGGAACTGCAGTGTACTTCAGTAGTAATTATAGATTTAGTACATGTTCAGTGCAGTATACAAAGAAATCCTTCTTCAGCTGTGCCATGAAGGGGCCCCATAAAGTACACAAAATAACATTAGGATTGGAGTTGGTCTAAGGTGAATTTAACACTGCTAATATAAAATATGGCCAATAGGAAATAAAATGTGTGACTTTTTTTTACAGGTGAGTGGGCGATCCCACACATCTATAACTAACCCACTGCATTGTTCCGAATGGATTAGGAAACTTTTTTTTTGCCTTTCGATTTTCCAAGACTTGGATACAGGTTGGCACGCCATCTGGATTCACTGGTGCCAAATGCTATAAACCACCTAAAAATGGCAATGATGGAATGTTTTCCTAAAAAAAGGTACTTATAAAAACAGAGTCTGAGGGAGAGTGAGAGGAGTGAAAGATTATTTTCCACTTGGCCAGGGAGGTGTCTAGGCCTGGCTCAAGCCTCACTCTCTTGTCGTGTGACGCCATCTGCATATCAGCTCTGATCAGAAATGAGGTGAGGAGATTGGTGCTCACACACATATGCAATTTGAGCTCTACGTCACCTCTGTCTCTGTTACACAAACTATCTTTTGTGTATGTACTGCTGTTAGCCTTCCTGCCTCTCTTCTGGTTCTAAATGTTTCTACATTCACTGATTTTGAAAACAAACAACTACCAACATGCAATCTACTGTTTTAAATGTTCTATTTTTTCAGATGTACGTTTCAGCAAATATAAACAGGATTCTAAAATGGATTTCAAAGTTTCAAAGTCAAAATTGCTGAAATTAATTTTCCAAGCATTGAAAAACTTTGCTGAAACAACATATTAAAAATATGTTGAACTTGGGGTGACCAAAGCTCTCCAGTTCACAGGCAAAATGACAGTAGCATTGAATTCTTGAAACAGAAGATGTGTGTTAGTTTGATACAACAGCACAGCTCTGACAGTAGTTCCTGCTATAACATAAATAACAGGTTAATATTAACACGCTTATTCTCATATGCTACCATTCCTATAGTAACAACTCATACATAGGGGCTTGTATGGCAGGCACTCCACACAATCTAAGGCTAATAATAAATGGATTGGAAAAAAAGGTTGTTTAACAAAGAGGAAAGTATAATTGTTGATGTGGTGGATGTTTATGTAACATTTATGGAAGGGGTCTCAGGTGTTATCACTATGTAACAAACAGGAAACATCCCAACATGGGAAATTCTTTAGGACAGAGGAGTTTGTGCTTTCCAATTTCTCAGTCAAATGAAAACCTGCATACTCTCTCTTCCCTGTCAGTCACAGACACAAGCTAATCAGGGGTTTCTGTGAGCTCATGTATGCAAAGATGGCAGATAGCACATTGTCAAAGTTCCAGGAGATGAAATCCATTTATGATTAATATAAATAATCAACCCAGTGGACCCAGAGCCTATCCCAGGAACGCTGGACATGATACAGGAATACACTCTGAATGGGATGCCAGACCATTGCAGGGCACACACACACATTCACACACTCATTCTCACCTAGTGGCAATTTTAGAGTAACCAATGACCTTTGTTTAGGAGGAAACTGGAGAGCCTGGAGGAAACTCACACAGATACAGGAAGAACATGTTACCTCCACACAGATATTAACCCTCTGGATATAGCCAGATCTGGAGCTAAAAGTCTGCTACATTGTCACACCATGGTGCTATAAAATCATTACTGATCACCATCCCAGAGCACCAGAATAAAAAAAATCAATAGTGTAAATTCCTCTAGTAACAGTTCACAGTCTTGTGGTAATTAATCCTTAACACTAATATTCTTGATGTTCATTCTTAACATTCTTAACAGACGAAGTATTGAATTCTGCTTATTTGCTTCACTAAAAAACCAATATTTTGAGTCATTTCAGCATACATCCACAGGTAAGCAGTGCAAAAAATGCTGGGCAATATTGTATTTACCATGACCCCTGCGAAGAGGCAGACCACTTTGCCACAGGTGGTTGAGGGAGACACGTCTCCATAACCTACTGTAAGGAAGGTGATAGCGATGAGCCAGAGAGCTGTACCCATACCACCCGTCTCCACCTGGGCCTGCCTACAGAAGGAGACACCAGCCAGAATGGGCAAACTTAATATATTGATCTAGATAACATGAGTAACTACAGTGGATATGAAAACGCTACACACTCCTGTGCATAGAACTTAACTGAATCCAAGATAAATCATGTCAGATCTTTTTCCGGTAAAGCATGGTGGTGGCACTATCATCCTATGGAGCACAAATCCAAGTCAACAAAGGAATGGCTTCAGAATAAGAAGATCAATGTTTTGGAATGGCCAAGTGAGAGCCCAAATAAAAATCCTACTGAAAACCTGTGGAAATACTTGAAGAGGGCTGTGACCAGGATATTCCCTTGTAATTTGTTAGATCTGGAGCATTTTTGCAAGAAAGAACGGAATAAAATTGTCAAATCAAGATGTGCTAAGATTCTTACTCTAAAAGTGCTGTATTACAAACAAAAGATACTTTAACAAAGTTATTAGTACAATAATTATTACTACAATAATTACCAGATTATTGTAGTTTTTTTTCTTTTTCTTTTCTTTGCTAAAATATTTCTATTTGTTTATCACCTGGATTTTGTTGGTTGCTATTTCACATTAAAGGTGGGATAAGATCTGATATGATATATCTTGGTTTCATTTTTTACATCACAAAAACCAGCAATTTTAACAGAAGTGTATAGATTTGTTATATCCACTGTATATATAGTCAGGACCATAAATATTTGCACATTGACAAAGTTATTGTTATTTAGTCACCTGCAGTATATTGTAGTTGAAATTAAACAATGAATATGAGCTGAAAGCTTTAATTTTAGGGTATTTACATCCAAATCAGGTGAATGGTGTAGGCATTACATCACTTTTTATGTGTTTCCCCCTTTGTCAAGGGACGAAAAGTAATTGGACAATTGGTTGCTCAACTGTTCCGTGGACAGGTGTGTGTTATTCCCTCGTTATTTCATTTAAAAGTAAGCAAATAAAAGGTCTAGAGTTCATTTCAAGTGTGGCATTTGCATTTGGAATCTAGTGCTGTTAATATGAAGTCCAAAGTGCTGCTACTACCACACACCATCATTAGGCTGAAAAATCAAAACAAACCCATCAGCGAGATAGCAAAAACATTAGGTGTAGCCAAATCAACTATGTGGTACATTCTCAAAAAGAAAGAACACAATGAAACATCAACAGGCCTGAATGACCATGGAAAACAACTGTGGTGGATGACAGAAGAATTCTTTCCCTGTTGAAGAAAAACCCCTTCACAACAGTTGCCCAGATCAAGAACATCCTCCAGGAGGTAGGCGTATCTGTGTCAAAGTCAACAATCAAGAAAAGCCATTACCACAGTAAACACACATGATTTACCACAAGATGGACAAATGAGACAAAGATCAACTTGTACCAGAATGATGTGAACATTACCTTATCTGTGATATATAACACTACTTCCACCATGCTATATTATTATATTATTTATTAGTAGCTATATTATCTGCTCAGATTCAGCCAAATGCTCATTGAATGGTGCTTCACACTGCAGATGGACAATGACCCGAAGCATACTTCAAAAGCACAAAAGCAAGTGGAATGTTCTAAGATGGCCAAGTTAATTACTTGAATTGAATCCAACTGAGCATGCATTTCACCTGCTGAAGGCAAAACACCCCAAATAACAAGCAGGAACTGGACAGCTGCAGTGCAGGACTGGCAGAGGCCAAGGAAGAAACCCAGCATCTGGTGATGTCTATGGGTTCCAGATTTCAGGTAGTCATTGGCTGCAAAGCGTCTGCAACCAAGTAAAGAAATGATATAATTTCTGATTTCTAGTTAGTCCAATTACTTTTTATCCCTTACAAAGGGGTCTGTGTGTGTTGGGAGCAGGGGATCCACACATAACTTTAACATTGAACATCAAACACACACCACACAGTGGTGTTTTTTACACAGTCCCTCCATATTCATAGACTAAAAAGTAATTGGACAATTGACTGATAAGCAGTTTCATGGCCAGATGTGGCCTGTTTCCTGTTTTTTGCATTGGTAGCTGTTCATGGGAACTCTCAATATGCAGTCCAAAGAGGTGTCAATGCAAGTGAAAGAGACCATCATTAGGCTGAAAAAACAAAACAGATCTATCAGAGAGATAGCAGAAATTTAGGTGTGGCCAAATCAACAATTTGGTACATTCTTAAAAAGAAGAAATGCACTGGCAAGCTCAGCAACACCAAAAGGCATGGAAGACCATGGAAGACAACTAAAGTGGATGATCGCAGAATTCTTTCCTTGGTGAAGAAAACCCCTTCACATCATCTAGCCAAGTCAAGAACACTCTGGAGGAGGTAGGCGTATCACTGTCAAAGTCTACAATCAAGAGACGCCTTCATGAATGTAAATACAGATGGTTTCCCTAAAGATGCAAACCACTAGTAACACTCAAGAACAGAAAGGTCAGATTAGAGTTTGCAAAAAAAAAAAAAAAAACTCTAAAAAAAGCCTGATCAGTTCTGATACAAGATTAACTTACCAGAATGATGGGAAGAGAAAAATATGGAGAAGGAAAGAAAGGGTTCGTGTTCCAAAGCATACCATGTCATCTGTCAAATATGTGGAGGCAGTGTTATGGCATGGGCATGTATGGCTGCCAGTGGAACTGGGTTACTGATGTTTATTGATGATGTGACTGCTGATAGAAGTACTAGGATGAATTCTGAAGTGTATAGAGCTATACTTTCTGCTCAGGGTCAGTTGCTGAAAAACTGATAGGACGGTGCTTTACAGCACAGATGGATAATGACCCAAAAAATACTGCAAAAGCAACCTAAGAGCTTCTTAAGGCAAAGAAATGGAATGTTCTTAAATGGCTGAGTCACTCACCTGACCTCAACCCAGAGCATGCTTTTCACTTACTGAAGACAAAACAGCAGGTAGAAAGACCCACAAACAAGCAGCTACTGAAGGCAGCAGTAGTAAAAGGCTGGCAAAGCATCTCGGGGAGGAAACTCCATGGGTTCCAGATTTCAGGCAGTCACTGACTGCAAAGGATTTGCATCCAAGAATTAATAATAATCCTAATATTTATGATTGTTAGCTTGTCCAATTACTTTTGAGCCTGTCAAAATGGAGGGACTTTGTAAAAAATGGCTATAATTCCTAAACAGTTAATGCAACATTTTTGTTCAACTCTTAATTAAATTAAATTAATTAAATTAATTGAATTAATTAATTTTTAATTAAAGCTGAACATCTACACTTCAATCATATCTTGATTGCTTCATTTCAAATCCATGTGGTGGAGTACAAAGGCAAAATTACAAAAATTGTGTCACTGTCCAAATACTTATAAACCTGACTATACATACATTTACCGTAATAGGAACACCTGTCACCTGCAATCATGTGGCAGCAGCACAATACATAAAATCATGCAGATATAGGTCAAGAGCTTCTGTTAATGTTTGCATAAAACATCAGAATGAAGAAAAAGTGTGATCTCTGTGACTTTAACCGTGGCATGGTTGCTGGTACCAGAAGGGCTAGATTGAGTATTTCATAAATTGCTGATTTTCACACACAACAGTCTCTAGAGTTTACACAGAATGGTGCAAAAAAAAAACCTTGTTGATGAGAGAGATCAGAGGAGAATGACCAGACTGGATTGAGCTGACAGGAAGTCTATCGGAACTCAAATAAGAACTCTGTATGTGAAAATCCCAGGAGATCAACAGTTTCTGAACGCTCAAACCAGCCCTTCTGGCACCAACAACCATGGCACAGTTAAAGTCACAGAGATCACACTTTTCCCCATTGTTATGTTTGATGTGAACTTTCACTGAAGCTCTTGACCTGTAGCTTCATGATTTTATGCATTGTGCTCCTGCCACATGATTGGCTGACTGGATAACTTCAAAAATGTGCAGGTGTTCCTATTAAAGTGGATGGTGAGTGTATGTGTGCATGTGTGCGTGTGTGCGTGTGTGTGTGTGTGCATTACATTTAACTTTCAGACCGATGCAATGTTCTGACAATTTCCTATGGACACTGACCTTTCAAAACATTAGCTTTCTGGAAGGCACAAAACTACATTTATTGATTAATAACAACACAGTCAAATTTAATTTCTTTTAAATATATACATATATATAAAACTTTTAAAATGCACTTAAATCATGCACTGTACATACTTATTGAAAATTACTTTGCCTCTTTGTAGGCCTCACTACAAAACGAGATTCATTCCCCTGAACAAACCGATGCTCCATTTCACAATCTATGCTGAGTTGGCAGGAAAAAAAGGAATATTTGTCTGCGGTTCTGAAAGGGACCTATTTATAACAAAACTATTACTAAATACTCTTTTCCAAATCAGGACTTCAAATTGACCATCAACAGAGATGGGAGGATGAATTTGTGCCTGGCAATTTGACGTGCTTCCGAGCATGTACATATACAAAATGTGTGCGAGTATGAGCATATGATTGTGTGTGTGTGTGTGTTCTTTCTACCTTTCACACAGCCGTAGCATCCAGGCAGAGGTAAACCAGAAGAGCATGATAAAAACCAGGAGCGTGCGTGCCGGGTACTTGTTCATGAGTACCTTGAGAACGAAGCGGAAAGTGAAGTTGATGTTGTTGAGTGAGCCGATGCTCCTGTAAGAGGCACTCAGCAGCACCTTGCTGTGAAGCAGAATGGCCCGGTGTACCAGATACAGGCGCAAGAACATCAGTGCTGATAGCAGTAGCTCCAACTCCAGCCAGGCCTCCATGGGACTGCTGCAGAGGCACAGCGGTGTCGGAACTGGGAGGAGAGTGGAGGAGGAGGAAGAGTTTGTCGCTGAAGTCAAGGGGCCCAAGTAGATGCCCACTGGGTGGAGGGCACAGACCAGAAGCTCCAGAGAAATGCAAAGCACACGGTTGGTGGTCATGGCAATGCGCCAGTCCACCTGGTTGTGGTCTATGATGAAGAGCTTGTGAGAAAAAAAAAAGCAGCAAGTGTATCAGTGAGCAAGGATTCTTCTATTGATAAGTGTATATAGACAAACGCAAATGATTATATGCTCATTAAAGAACAGAATCAGGCAAATAAAGTTTTTTATTAAGAATTTTTAAAAACTTTAAAAACTTTCTGTTTGTCTACACATCCAGATAATAACATTAGCCTTAATATTTTCCCTTGTAATATGCTAATATATGCTATTCTAATGCTACCAGCATGGTTAAATATGGATTTTTATATTTGTCCAGTACCCCAAATAACTCTTTTGTACAATGTTTCCGGTTTATTGAGTGCTAGATGTAGCTAATATTTTGAGTCTGAGTTACTATGTGTGGAGTTTTGGATGTTCTCCCTGTGGCCACATGGGTTTCCACCGGGTTCTCCAGTCTCTTTCCACCCTCCCAAAAATATGCCGGTAGGTGTATTGGTTACTAGGTGTGAATGAATGTGTAAATGTGTGTATGGTGCCCTTCGAAATCATAGACTTTATCTAGAGAGTTGAACACTGTTTACCCATGCTGGCAATCAACCTCAGTGTTGTGAACTGTTTTCAGGGGAAAGTAGCTAATTCATGCTCAGAAAGTCACTAGAAGTCACTAGATGATGTCACAGACTAATTTGTATATTCACCGAATCATTATGATCATTTGCATATCAAAAGATGTTACATGAAGAAAGATTTTCTGACAATTAGAATAGAATATTCTAATTACTAATAAGAAATACTAATAAGACACACTTATCTGTAAGTCAGTAAGTAAGGCAGATGCATAAACTGTCAAGTGAAATAATGTGTCCAGAAAATAAAGTGACACTGAGTTAATAAATATAATAAAAACAGAACAGTAAAGATAAGTGTAGACAATTCAAGGTAGGTAGACAATGTGCAAAGTATAAAGGTGTGTTGGTGTTATTGTGCTTGTGTAAATTGTCTGGAGGTGTGTCTGTGTGCTTACAATCATAGACAACAGCTGGTATATCAGTTATAGAGACTGATGGTAGCAGGTATGAAGGACCTCCTGTCCTCTTTGCTGCAGCGTGGCTGATCAGTCTGGAGCTGGTGCTCCGCTGACTGGTTAGATAGTCATAGAAGGGGTGAGAAGCATTGTTCAGGATAAGCAGTAGCTTACCCAGCATATTTTTCTGAACAATCAGTTCCAAGAAGTCTAGGTCACCTGTATGGCTCTCCTGATCAGTTTGTTCAGTCTGCTGGCATCTCCCGCCTTAATTCCATGCCCCCAGCAGACTGCTGCATAAAAAATGGAGCTGGACACATCTGACTGATAAAACGAGTAGTGTCGTGCTGCATACATTAAAAGAACTGAGCTTTTTCAAGAAGTAGAGTCTGGTCTGTCCCTTCCTGTAGACTGCCTTGCTGTTATGTGTCCAGTCCAGTCTGTTGTCCAGATGTACACCCATTTGTGTCCCCACCACCTCCATTTCCTCTCCCAGGATGGAGACAGGGGTTAGCAGGGTCCAAATTTAATATGCTATTATGGCATTTTGGATGCAACAACAGCTTTCTAGTGAGCTAACATGGCTAAAAGTAACTCAAAATGATGAGTGAAAACCTGTCATTCCTGCTGCACAGTGGCAAATAAATCTTTTCATTTGTTACTCAGAGACAAAACTAGTAGGTAACATTCATTCATCTTTAAATTGCTCTCCTAACAAACAAATGTGCACAGCTTACTTTTCTCAGGACAGCACTGAGTACACAGTACAGGACAACTGCAAGCTTGTGGTTTCAATACATTAAATAATGAACCAGCATATTCCTGCTGAGGTTTCTGAAACAACTGATTTCAGAGAAGACACCTGCTTGTACTGACATGAAAAAGGCTTCTGCTTTTGTGAGCAGACTATTACCTGTCTAATTTACCAGTGTAAACTATTGTATCACTGACTCCAGAGGCTCACAGTTACTTATTGCCACTGCTGATAATGTGTAGTACTCACTGTTCTGGAACTACTTGTTGCCCACACCATGGAATATTTTCTGCATTCTGCATCATTCACCAGCCATACTTGCTCCAAGTCAACTAACAAATATTAAAGAACATCGGTGGTCTGCTTTATGCATATTCATAAGTGATTGGTGGTAGAGAGAGGCAGAGAAAGATACTCTATGGGAAATAATTAAGATTGTATATTTTTCATAAGTTGCTGTAGAGCACATTTCTCTGCTTCTACAGTTCACAGATACCAGTTATTAATATAGAAATCTCCAGAAATATAATTATGTAGCACCTTTAAAATCCTTGCTTGCCTAATTGCACACCAGATTTAAAAATATGTTTTTTTTTTTTACATACCAGTTGTCTGTCCTTTTTCGATAATAACCATTTTTTTTTTTTTGTAGAGCACAGATACAACTGTGGCTACAGTTTGTGAACTCATATTGTAATAATATGCATTGTACATTTTAATTGTTTTTTGTAAAGCTTGCCTTCACAAAAACTACGAGACATTATATCCATACCCAGATGAGAAAACTTGAGTTAACTTGATGAGTTATTCATCAGGTTTATCAGTTATTTTAATATGTAAGCATACTAAAATTGCTGGCGTCTGTGTTTTGTGAGCTTAGCTCAATTTCTCAATGAAAAATATACATTCTTGTGGTATAGCAGCACCAACACCACAACTGAACTAAGAATTCACTGCCTGTACTGCATGAGGGTCTATAACGATTCAACTAGCAAAGACAAAATTTATAGGACACATTCCTAAAATCTTGGACTCTCCTCAAATGTTACCTGAGTCCAGTGGGAGCAAAATATCAGGCTGGGAGTAGATGCCATCAGGGAAAAGCTTATGTCTTGGTATGCTTGATCGGAAGCAACATGTGATTAAATATGTGAAGCAGGAATCTCTGTGTGATTATTATTAGAATTTTTTACTTACTTTCTCTTACAATTTGACCTCTTGTGTAGAAAAAGGTGTACTGAGCTATGCCTAATAGGTATGGAGAAGATGATAAATGTCAATTCTGCATAACAGTAGGTTGGTTTGTAGTGGTCTGTCCACTTTTTCACATATGCAAAAACTAATGGCATACCAGATAAGGCAGCAATGCTGTACTTATTTGCTCTATCTTTGGGCTGCACTCGCAGATCACTTTCCCATGATATAGACTTTCTTGAACTACACCCAGTCATGGTATAACAGTCATCACACTAATCACCTCTAACTGGGCTTCATCCACTGTCTTCTTTTTATTTAATTACAGAAGGCCCATCTTTTTTTTTTTTAACCATCATTCTTTTGTGAACACCTTAGCCATAGCACCTGAATTACATCATGGACTGGCACTCATAATTAGTGCCAGATTCATATATTTCCAATAATTTGTTGTAATATTGACACAAATGTGTAATAAACCATCCACAAATGGTTTCAAGTCATAGGCTTAAGGTTAAAGACATATTCTGAAGTGGTTTCTTCTGCTAAACATTTAAATCTGTACTCTGTACTCAGTTTATTGTAATTAATTAATTGTCAATTAATTTGTAGTTAAATAAATAAAACAAAGTTATTGGTTTGGTTATTTCTATGCATACAGATATTGCAGTCAGTCCACATTCATTTACATGTGGCTCCTTTTTCTGCACTGTGAAACCAGGCTCAAATTGTGATCTAAGGAGTATCTTCTACCTTTCACCCTTAAACAACATTAAATATTTTCACAACGAGGTTTCTAATTTAAACCCTATTGCCAAAACAAATGTGAAAAATAAATGCTGAACAAGTACATGATTGCTCCCAGTAACCACTGTGACTCAAATGGTTCAGGCAGAAGAGAGTCAACAACTAACTTTGTGAGACTGAAATATTATATTATGATATCATTTACCACTGAACTGCTGTGTACACTGACTATTATTACACCACTGACAAAAATAAAACAGCCAGGTCATTAAGGCCCCAATGTGATATATCAGCAGCTAGCATTAATTCCTGTACACTGATATTCATGAGCAACAAACTTAAAATGCTGGAGCAGATATAAAATGGCAATATACAGCCCCTTAAATATTGTTTATTGTTATTATTCTTCTTTCAACAAAACAGCCCACATGAACCTTGATGTTGGTAAGAAGGTACATTTGATAAGTCACACCACTACCTTATTGGTGATGAAAAACTTCAAATCTCATTGCGAAATTTCTCTTCTGTTTTTACAGGTTTGGCGTTCATTAGGCTAACAGGGCTACGGCAAAGGGAACAGATCTTAATGTACTGTATGGCTAAAATGTACATACTGTATTTTTCTCACAGGAGTGTTAGGTTAAATGCTAGCACTCACCCGGATGTCTTTGTAATGGAAGGCAATGATAAGGATGAGCAGACAGCCAGTGGAGAAGCTGATGAGGCAGTTTATGCAGAGGGCATAGATGGAGCCCTAAGAAAAAGCACAGAGGAAGATGGAAAAAATACATTTAAAACAAAGACATGATGGGAGTCTTTGAGGCATTATCTGCTTATGAATTCAGTTTTTTGAATAAGACATCAAATGATATTCACCAGTCCATGTATCAAATTATTTGATTATTTTAAAAACACTTTTTAAAATGTTTGCTTCTTTCCTTCAATAATACCTCAAAACAAAGGAAAGGTATATGTCTTATGTCCTTGTTCTTTAAAAAAAATTTAACAGAAAGATTTTTTAAAAAATTGGTAGTATAATCACCTGATCTTTAACTTTTTTCATCATTTGTACCCTTATAGCATAACATAAATCGTATGACTATTATTTATTTCCTTACCACAAAATGACATTATACCAGTATTTTGTCACAGCCTTTACTGTCACTTTCCATCTTTTGTTATAATTTTCTATTGGTGTGTACACTGGGACACTTAGTCTTATGTGGGATATCGCCACACCTGTTTCCAGGTATGGCACTATGGCCAGTGACCCAAGAGGCATTCTGGACAGCTCCACAAATTACTACAACCACAGCACATAAACCTACAGCTCCACAAAACTACAACCACAGCACATGCACCTGAACTAAGACTGGGTGCAATCAGCAACAACTAGAGAGCAAACGATCCCTTCCAATTGCCCAGCTGACAGCTTATGAAGAGTTTGTTACTTGCAGAATTGACAGCTTCTTCACTGCAGTAGCTATGGCCTCCTAAAAGGAGGAGAAAGAGAATAAACTTATAGGAGAATAAGTGAATAAAGAGACCAAGCCAACCACCAAGAACCAGGTATGTGCTTTCCTGGAGTTAGCATCTTGTTGTCAGCACTTTTTTTTTTAATCAGAAACTCCATTTTCACACTCTATCCCCTCCTCCTAGTCAAAAAGCCCAGCTCTAGAAGGTAAAGTGGACTCTGTGGCTAAGACCACCTTCTGTCAAAAGCACCAATGTTTCAGCTTTGCTAGACAATGCCAGCTCTGTGTTGACAAAAGACACCAGTGTCACCACAGTGAATTACCCCAGCACTTCCGCCAAACAGCACTGGATGCAGCATAAGGATGCACAATTAAAAAATAAATAAAAGCTCCGCTGCACAAAACAGGATTTTTGCAGGATTTCTTCTTTTATGTTGAAGAAGCTGTTATTAAAAATGTGTAAAAATACAATGCACTAATCCTAACACTTCAGTTAAAGATACAGACATCACAGTTCCAAAGGCATATATGGTTCTCTTATTTTTGTATTTAAGTCATCATTATGAATTACGAACAGCTGGTGCTGTTTTAGTAAACAGCATTTAAAATTACTCATTAACTTTAGATCATGTATTACCATAAAAATTTGAGAACTGGTGTATTTGTGTTATTGTGGAGATAATCTGTACTAGACCTAGTAGGAGGAATGCTGTAGCCAAGTGCAGTTTACCCTGAAGTCATGTGGATTTAGAATAAGCTAATTGCTAACCAATTAATGCAGTAAACAGCAGGCTATTTCTTGGCAGCATTTCAAAATATATAAACCTGATGATTGTGTATTGACAGAATGTAAAAGGTTTGCTAAATTATGGTTTTGTTATGCAGTACATTTCTGTTAGAACTTTATGCCTGCAGAGCAGTGAAGAAAATTTAAACTAAATGAGGTTTAAGCACCCATTAATATGTAATGCACAATTACATTTACTGATGTCATGCTGTCATGGTATCACCCTGTTGACTTTTTTGCATGTTCCTTCCTGGGTTGGCTTGTCATTAACTTATATGATGGATTATTAGTTCCAAACTCATTTGCACCCATTAGAGCAGCCATAGCTGACCAGTGGAAGGAAAGTTCCTGGAAAACTTGCCTGGGTTCTGCATTCAAAAAAGCATCATTAATTGTCATGAGATGGAAGACTTGCATGAGTGAGTGACACACTGGACATTGTTATAATGTGCTAAACCCGTGGTACTGGACTTAATTTACCCTTAAAAAGCATTGCTAATATACTACAACAAGAACAAGCTGAAATTAGCCATTAGTTGTGAAATTTGTCTCAATTTTCCCATCATTCTTGTTTCTTTTGGCTAAAGCCCATGATGTATGTTTTACATGTGTGCTTTGATAATGCAGCTTTATAATCTTATTCACGATCAGTATCACTCAAACAAAAAGGATGAGGACTTACACCAAATGACTAGAGTTCCCAATACATGTTTTTATGGAAAGCATAGAAATGTACTGTACCTATACAGTACCTAATTTTAATGCCTATAATTTCCCATTAAATAATAAGAATTTTAATTTATATTGAAAAACTTTCCAAATTTTAAAAGGATAGGTTTAGGAGCAGGGTCATGGGTCATTGTACAACTTCATTTATATAAAACATATATATAATACATATATATAATACATCTCACACTTCTCATATTTCATATCAAAACTCCATGAGATTGGGTTGAAAAAGGTGGAATGTTAAATATCTATTTTACAGAAGATTAATATGAAATTTAAATAGAGGCATTTTCCACTTGGAAAGCATGTTATATTTTTATTTACTTATAATAGTTATTTCATTTATACTCTTTACAGTAATAATCAGTGACTGTAGGCTAAAAATATACCTTTAGCAGTAATTTCTTTCTGAATTAATTTGGATCAACAAAGCATTTTTCTGGTAAATTTTGGTAAATGCTACAGTAAACCAAATAATTTGGGGGCAATTTCTGTATCTTTCATTTGCAGGTACAATGAGCTGAAAATGACTAATGCTTTAATCCAGGATGTACCATCATTTACTCATCATCAGCAAAACAGTTTTCCATTCTTTCACTATTACAGAAAATGTGTAGGCTATGTGATCATCATTATGACTTACTAGCACTCAGGCGGTGATGTAAATGGAAGTTTTAATGGATTCATTTAACAATTTAAGGAGCTGGACAACAGATCCCGGACAGAGTACAGAACAATTAGGAAAATCTTCAAGGAGGAAGTGTTTGCTGATGCACTAGCAGCCTGTATTGCTTTCCCATAATTTCACCAACTATGTTTGTGTTTGGTTTTATTAGAGTGCAATGCACCTCATATTTAGCCATTTTGCATCATACAGCACTGACTATACCTAAAGGCAACTGTTTGTTGGTGCCAGATGGTATTTCAGAAACTGCTCACCTCCTGGGATTTTCAAGCACAGCAGTCTATAGGGTTTACACTGAATGGTGTGAAAACTAAAAACACAATTGAGTGGCAATTCTGCAGGCAAAAAAGTCTTGTTGATGACAGAGGTCAGAGGAGAATGCCCAGACTAGTTGGAGCTGACAGGAAGGCTTTGAGTGTATATGCCCTCTTAATGAATTCGAATCGTGTTAGAATAGTCAGAATTCAGATATCAGATTTCAGATACAAATTGCTGGGCTCATATTTTCTTATTTTCACTAAACATGGATGATGCTCATGCAGTTCCACATAAATGTCAGTTACACACAATTGAGAGGGAAATCTAGCTCTGCAATAATTATAATGCCTACATCTTGTGTTATCCCATGATATTTAGTATCAGAACTTACCAGAACTGCTACTAGACTACTGCCATATTATTATTACGCACCCAACCTGTTAATATACACTTATATTTTAAACATATACAAATTATTAGCCTGTTTTGAAGTTTATTAGAACTGTGGGTACAATTCCACACAGGGGCTTAAGAAAAAAATTTCTTTCTACGTATTTGTTACACAGACATAACTTATCAGCTTGCTTTAAACACACTGGGTGTGCTCCAAGTGCTGGTGTTTCATAGATAAAGACATTTAAATTAAATGGCTGGTGGACACTGAACATGTGACTTCTACATATGTTGTAGACGATGTAGCTAACTTTCCACTTTATTTTATTACATATTACACACATACGAATTGCTAATTTTAGACATTTCTCGGTGTTACCATATTGTTAATAATGCCAGCGGTACATTGCATCTAAATACACTGAAACTATACTGTACAAACACTTGATAAGTAAGTAATAAATCATGATGGGGCATGCTGATTATTTCCCTATAACAGCATGTCCTGAAGTGTTTTATTCTTCTTATATTCCACAGCAATTTGCCCACAATATAATTTTTATTAATTAAAGAACTTTTAGTCATCATACATTATGTAACAACTATAAATAGTTATTCACTCTCCGACCTCTTTTTTTCTCTTGTAATATTACCCAGAATCTGCAAAGGCCACCATCCTGTATCCCTCCTTATAAAAACTTAAAGGAACAGTGCTGACACTGAAGACTCCTTTCAAAAATGCTAAGTAAACGTCTCCTCACAGAATATCATAGCAACAATTACACACATTTTTTAATCAGTTTATGTGGAGTGTCTGCCATAAAAGTCCCTGTCTAAGTTAGAACAGATTCTGAGCACTCTATTTTTGATGCTGATGTCCTAGTTGGAATACTAAACATACATTAATTTTAATGCGTGCCATCAAGATTAAGATGTTTTTCTGCCTCTTTGATTGTCATAGTGAAAATCAGACCTGAAATTCTGTGCTGGACCCACTGACTCACTGAAGGTCATTCCACAAATCTCATTATTCAACCAGGTGCCAATTATACAGTAAATGATGTGGAAAGATGCAATATGACCACAGGCGGTTGAAGGAGTGCAAAAGGGGGAGGTGAAATGTGGAAAAACAACCATAAATAGTCAGTTTTCCCGCATAAATGGGTTTCCAGGAGAACAAGGGCAGCTTCAGCCGCTCCAATTAGCATGGAATGTGGTGGAGAGGACAACACCTGAAAATCAGCATCTGAAGGTCAACCCTCAAATCCATTATTCAAACAAGCACTAATTCTGTATTAAATGATGTGGAAAAGATGTGATATGATCGTGGGCGGTCTGTCACAAAAAGGGAGGCTGAATGTGGAAAAACTTTGATAACTCTTTGTACATTTCCTGCATAAACCTGTTTCCAGGAGAAAATTCTACTTAAGTATGTCATCACAGCCCAAGGATGAGTTTAGCATCTAAATGGATACTTGATCTATGCAGCTCAAGATGCAAGATGTTTTGAAATAATTTGTTCATTCTTCCACAAAAGTATAATTACTGGAAAATATAGGCGAGCTCATGCAAACGCTGATTAGCTGTCGATCATTGAGATCTTAGGAAAATATGTCTGTTGAGCATATGAGAATGTTTGAAACGTGAGAGCTATATTAAAACTTGCTCGACAAGATCATGTAAACCATGATTTCATGAGAAGAGGCATACACTGAAATAAATGTTAAGGTACAATTTTAAAACTTATAAAACAATAGCAACCGCAATGGCAAACCAATCACAGAGCCCTTTAATAGCTCTAAGCCTGTATTGTGTTCAGTGTCACTTTGGCTGAAGGTGGATGTGGATGTGTTTTCTCTAAATGCACACATGCAACTGTGACTTCTTTGCATGTATTACCAAGTATGTCACTTCTCCTTGTCCATTTATAAAAACAGCAGGACACGTCCACTCTTTCTGGAGACATTTGTGAAAAACCCATTTTCCGTATGGTTTTGCAGTTTATGTCATACAGTTATATTATACCACTTAGGCAGTAGAAATAGAGTTTAAAGGTTTTTTGTTATTTAATCACAAGATTACTATCAACCTTTTGTTTGTTTTTTTTACACAAGTTTTTGTTGTTTGCTTTTGTTGTTATATTTCTTAAAAATGTAACCAGTTCATACTAACAATATTTCAAAATGGCTAATTCTGTACCAGACCTCGGTGTGCACAATGTTTGCATTTTTTTTTTAAACTCAGAACATAATAATTATTACAAAGATTAAAATGTAGAGTTTGTTTCCATTTTTGTTAAAACAGAGAGGATGCAAACATTAGTCTGTGACTCTTTATTGACTCCTGGCCAAGCACACTCAAGGACAAAGTTTACAAGCTGCATTTTCGGTAGCACTCAGGATATCTGGTTTCCTGAGTTAGTCCCTGCTTGGTGGATTGCCACTGTAGCCATCAGATTAGTCTATGTGTACAAGACTGCTGAAAGCCTCTTGATTCTGCTTTGGATATAAGCACTTACCAAATTAATAAAACAACCTTTCAGGCTGAGAGTGTCTAGAGATAAACAATGGACCCAAACCTGTCAGAGAAACTGACAGGACCTAAACCTATCAGAGAAACTATTTTCTCTTTAGGTCAACAAGGCAGCAGTAGCTCATGACCATAGATTTCACTGTGGAGGTATGACACTAATACTGACATAGCCTCAAACAAAATTAAGTGAAAGGCTATCACACTTAACTTTTGCAACAGGCTACTATCTAGTGAATTTTTAGAGCAACCCCATAATAGGCAGTTGAAAATTGACAACATACAGTCAACCAGTCTAGCAGTTTGTTTTGAGCAGTTTTAGATCCTATGTTCGAATGTGTTCGAGGTAATATCATGAACCAGAGTTTACTCATTTCAGCAAAATTTCCAGCCCAACGACATCTCAAAAACCACACGAAGGACATGAAGCTCACCCAAACACTTTGGTAACTGGAAAAGGGAGAAATTTTTCTTTTTTTTCCCCAAGCGTTTGATTGGGCAAACAAGTATTTTGCATGTATTTTTGATGTATGGACTTTATCCACTCCATAATCCCCCTTTACCTCTCCCAAACTTTGCAATACATCTTACAGTATAAATGGTTCTGTACATCATAGACACAGTGACTGCACTTACACTTTGCCTTTTTCGTGAAAATTCCTTAGACTTAATGTCGATGATTTGCTACAAAATAAGATCTTGGCAGCCATGGAAGATTTTTTTTAAACTATCCCAATCTGGAAACCCTGTCATTAACTTTTGTGTCGCCTACTCCTTCCCCAGTAAACTGTTCACAGAGCGAGCATGGGGCATAGAGACTCCTTCCCTTATAGACCCCTATTAGTGCTTATTGCAAGTCCCATTTTTGACCACTAGGTGCAATAACAGCAGTAGTAATAACTCTAAGCCAGGTGGGACAGTGAGTTTGCTGCCCCGCAATTGCAAAACATCTTGAAAAGTGAGGAAATCAATGGAACATCGGCTTTTATCTGTCAAACAGCAACACGTTTTAAAATCACTGGCATTTTAGCTTAATTTAAAAGATATGGAGTTGTGAGTGAGAACTTTATGAAGATTAGTATTTGTTGAACGGATGATATAAATGGTGGGGCTCTTCCCTACATGCCAGTATTGACGAGCTGCCACAGCAAGAAGGGTTTTGGTTTTGCCTTTAATAGCAGCTCATGTTTTAATATTAAAACTCTGTACTGATATATTCAATCTTTTCACTGACATTACTCATCTTTGTGGTTTCTCTGTAGTTAGGTCTGATCCTCAACAGTCCCATCCTGAATCAGGTGCAAGGAAAATCTATCTGGAATTTAACATTGCTGAAAATGCCTTTCCCCTATAGTTCCTTCCTCCCTCCAACAAAAATATAATCACTCTTAATTATTAGACATTAAGTAAATGGAATTATTACATTAGTGATGTCCTGCAGGAATACAGGAGCAGGAATGTGTCCTGAAGTATCTATTACAAGTACGTTTTATTCCTGTGAGTAAAAATAATTTTTAAAAATGTAATAAAAATTATAAAATGTTTAATATGTAGCATAGCTTGTGTTATACTGAGACGTAAAATACTGGAGTTTTACATTGCTGAAAATGCCTTTCCCCTATAGTCTCTTCCGCCTTCCAACAAAAATATAATTAAGTATATATTTAAGTATACCAGGATTCAGTATATAGAATTATATAACATGAGTGATGCCCTGCAGGAATACAGGATATATATCTACGATGAAATATCTACTGCGAGCAAATTCGTGTCAGTAAAAATATAAAAACATTTAAATAAAAATTAGTAAATCGTTTAATAAGACGCCTAGTTTGTCTTATGCGGTGAGACTTTACATCGCTATTGCCCCGCACCCTCCCTCAGACGCCCCCCTTCCCCCTCCCCTTGCCGGTCACTCACCGGCAGGTAAACGGCGGGACAGAGCTCGGCGTGCAGAATCATGAGCAGGATGCCGAGGAGAGCGGCTCCGAGCGCGCACGCGCAAAGGCGCCGCTTGTCCTCGAGCAGGAACTTTCTGTCTCTGAGGCGGTACAAACTGCCGCCCTCGATCGGGCTCATCCGCTTGCCTGGGTGCGAGAGCGACACCGTGATGTCCGTCGTATCGCCGTTGCGGCTTCCGAGCCCGTCCGCTTTGCCGTCAGGAAGCGAGTTGCGCACGCTCATTTCCATACCGGCGCCCCCCGAAAACAAACAAATAAACACACAAGCACGAAACGGCAATGCCTCCCTCCAGTCTTCAGTCACCACCGTCCCGTCCCTCTTTTACCCATTCGAGCGCAGCCGCGTGCCCAACTCGGGGAGACATGATACGGAGGAGACGCACACGACTGTGGCGTGAATAACAAACGTTCCGCGAGACGCACATAAACTCTAGCGCAAACCTCGCGCCCACCTGAGCTCCCCTTGCACACTCCACTCTCTCATTGGCTGGATTCCTAACGGCTGTCTATTGGACATACAAGAGCCCTACGTAAGGTTTCATGTATTAGCCTGTCTAGGGCACTTACGTGCCATTTGGGATTCGCTCCAAGTCTGCGAGGCTGCTTTAAAAAAATGGCCAAAACTGACAAATTAAACGAACAACATCAATCAGTATAAGGTATAGAAACCTATTTTTAAATACCCTATCTAGGGATTAAGGAACCATATCGGATTCGCATCAGGTCTAAGAATACTGCTATCTGCCTTTTAAAGGGCTTTCTACAGACCACAGAAAATGCTTAATAATTATATTAATTAATTTATTCATCTTCAGTAACCGCTTTTTCCTGGTCAGCGATCGTGGTAGATCCGGAGCCTATATCCAGGAAGACTGGGAGTTAGGCAGGGCAGATCGACATTGATCTAAAATAAATGAATTAAAAAAATAAATATATACACAATGGTCATTAATTTAAAAATGACAATGTCTTTCAGTACTTTGCATTGTTTATATTATGTAATAATATATTAATAAAATGTACAGCCGAATGTGTCCTCATTACAAATCCGTAAAGCAGGTGACTGTACCAGGTGCGTTTGGTGAAGTATATAAAAAAAAAAAAACCTAAAAGCTGGTAAATTATTTTTTGTGTAAAGGGCAACCTCTAGTGGAAGGCTAGTTAAGTAGCAGGGTGGCACCTAAAAATAACGCCTAACACAATAGCCTACAGCAGAATAAAACACTGGTTTCAAGTGATACTTGCTCTGACATCTTATGATTCCTGTGCTACAAGAACTTTGAAAATCACCCACTCATTACAGATATAAAGTTTATAGACTGCACACACTTTGAGTAGCACTCTTTTCCCGTTGCCTAACAAGGCTGTGGAAAGCCAAATCCTGAGATTTGAAGTGGCTGGTTATTGGCCTGATAAGATAAGATCACTCATTTCAATGACAAAGTCATTATCATGGCTTGATAAAGGCTTAGATATTCCCGGTCCCTTTCAAGACAAAAACTTCCCATAACTCATACAATGTAAAAAGTCTACACACCTCTGTTAAAATGGCAGGTTTTTGTGGAGTAATAAATGAAACCAAGATAAATCAGAACTTTTTCCACCCTCAATGTGAATTTACAACATATAAAAATCAAGTGAAATACAATCAGGAACATTTTAGGGAAAAATATGAAAACCCAATAACATAGTTGCATAAGTGTGCACACCGTTTTATAATTGGGGATGTGGCTGTGTTCAGAATGAACCAATTACATTCAATCTCATGTTCAAAAGTTATTATCATACAGCTGTCATCAATTAAATTATTCCGAATAAAGATCAGCTGTTTCTGTAGGGCTTTCTTGACATCTCCTTGGTTTCGTCCTACTCCTAAAGCCATGGTCTGCAAAGAGCTTACAAAGCATGTATCTCACTTGTCAAAAATAATCAATCAGGAGCGGGGAATAAAATTTTTCCAAAACATTAGATGTACCATGCAACACCGTGAAGGCCATCATCAACAAGTGGAGGAAATGGAGCACCACAGTGACATTACCAAGAACAGGATGTCTGTCCAAAATTTACAAAAGGACAAGACAAAAATATTACCAGGGAGGCTGCCAAGAGACCTACAGCAACATTAAAGGAGCTGCAGGAAAATCTGACAAGTACTGATTACTGTCTGCATGTGACAACATTCTCTTGTATTCTTCACATGTATGGGCTATGGGGTAGGGTGGCTAGACAGAAGCAATTTCTCACAAAAAATATCCAAGCCCAACTAGATCACCCCAAACCATGTGGCAAAATGTGTTACGGTCTGATGAGTCCAATTCCAAAAGGTGTGTTTGGTGCAAAAAAGCACATCACCAAAAGAATACCATACCCATGGTGAAGCATGGTGGTGGCAGCATCATGCTTTAGGGCTGCTTTTCTTCACCCAGAACTGGGGCTTTTATCAAGGTGGAGGGAAACATGAATCGCTACCAATACCAGTTGATTTTAGTGCAAAAACCTCTGCTAGTAAGCTGAAGTTAAAAAGGAATTTCACTTTTCAGCATGACAATGACTGAAACATACATCCAATTCACCAAAGGAATGGCTTAACCAAAAGAAGATCAATGTTTTTGAATGACCTAACCAGAGCTGACCTGAATCCAACTAAAAATCTGTGGGGTGACCTGAAGCGGGCTGTGCACAGGAGATGCCGTGATATATCCTGTTCTTGGTAATGTAATCTAACGTGATATTTTGGGATTCGCTCCAATTCTGCGAGGCCGCTTATAAAATGGCCAAAATTGACAAATTAGATGAACAACGTCAATCAATTTAAGGTATAGAAACCTTTTTTTTTTTTTTTTTTTTTTTTTACAGTATCTATGGATTAAGGAACCATTTGCCTTTAAAGGGGCTCTCTACAGACCACAGAAAATGCGCAATAACTATATCAATTAATTTATTCATCTTGGATGAACTGGTTTATCTGGTCAGGATCGTGGTAGATCCGGAGCCTCTATCCAGGAAGACTGGGAGTGAGGCAGGGTATCGACATTGATTTACAGTAAAATAAATAAATAAATAAATAAATAAATAAAAATAAAGTGGCTGGCAAATAATGCCGTTTCTAGAAATTATGTTTGGTCCATATAGTCAAATGCGATATGCGATTGGTTAATAAATCATGAACCTGCTAGCCTTGCAACGCTATTGGCCATCATTCGCCTCACCTCCGTCTAACTTCTGTAAATAATGTGAAACAGAAAGCAGTGTAGATGCGCTGAAGAATGGGCGCGAAGCAGCCAGATGGAGCAGAGAGGGAAACTGGCATGAAAAAGAAAAGAACTGCCACTCACTTGTTTTTTTTTTTTTTTTTTTTTTTTTTTTGCACCATTCTGTGTAAACATCTGTCATCAACAACCATGCAACAAAGTCATCGAGATCATTTTTTTCCCCCATTCTGATGTTTGATGTGAACGTTAACTGAAGCTCTTGACCTACATCTGCATGATTTTATGCATTGCGCTGCTGCCTCATGAATGGAAGATTAGATATTTGCATGAGCAAGCATATGTACAGGGTTTCTAATAAATAATAAATAATAAATAATAAATTGATCAGGGACTGCGTATTACAATAGGTGGTCAGTGGTCTCAAAATTTTGTTATGAGTATATGGGGTGGCCTGGGCGAGTGTGAGATTCTTGGCCTGAATTTTTGTCCCAGTCCAGCCATGGTCAATTGCCACTGTAGCCTGCAAAATAATGTGTGTGTACAGGGCTGTGGAAAGCTGAATCCTGAGAGTTGAAACGGCTGGTTATTGCCCTGATAAGACAAGATTACTCATTCGGAGTCATAATCATGATGATTTATGCTGTATGTACAAGTATTTGTAAGATGTTTCCTCATTATAAAGCCTGTATCAGGTGCATTTGGTGCTGGATAAAACTGTAAAAGCTGGTCTAAATTCTAATTTGTGTAAAGGGGAACCTCTAGCGTTGGACTAGTGTAGCACCCTGGCACCTAAAAACGAAAAAACACAAAGAAATGGCATGCCGTTTCCCAATGTAATGTTTCCTAATTACATAATGCCAAAGAAAGTCCAGAGCAGTAATTTCTTAAAGTGGTGTCTGTGAAACATAGTCAAGGGGACCATGTTTTTTCCCCCTCTTTGTTACAGTGCTGGAAATTACAACCCATTATTAACAAAGTTATTATACTATATTTATTATTGATTTCTTATAGTTGTTATCTCGTTTAGTTACTTGAATTGGTTTAATATAAACCTCAAAATGTAGGACTACAAATAATGTCAACCTTCGGTATATATACCCCTGAAAACAAACAAATAAACACACAAGCACAAAAATCACACCTGATTTTTTTCCTTATCACTTACTGCTTTTTCCTAATAGCCCATAAGGTCTTCCCCCTCGATGTCCTCATTTAAGTCTGCCCCCTCAAGCCCCACCCCATCTTAACATCTTGTGAAATAATATCCACTATCTCCCTACTGCCTTCCTGGACATCCTGTAATACAACACTGATCACAGTATCTTGAGCAGAACTTGTACACAATCTGCACTTGATCTGAAGTGCACCTCACTTTTTTACAAAGTGCACTCAGGCTTTCCTGCCTCTTTCTTAAATCTTTTCACGTAACAACAAGATTATAGAATTCACTTGTTGACCAAAATATGTAAAAAAGTCACAAGTATGTATGGATCAGTCCCATAAAAAATACAGTGGAAAAAATATCACAATATCTCAGTTAGGTGTAAAATTTTATATAAAAAGTATTATTTTAATAAAAATATACATGATGGATAACAATAAACATTTACAGTTGTTGCATCATTTAATACGCCTTGTAGGTAAAGGGAATATTAAACAGAAATAAATAGGGTTACAGTAAAAGTCACATAAGAATTACATGAGAAAAAGTAGAAAACAGAGAATGTCACTCAGCAAAATACGAAGTTTACAATTCCAGTGTCTAGAGTTATATACAACAAAGTGCAGCCGTATAGTATAATTATTCTTGATTGTAAAAATATGTCTTTCATAATATATTGATTTAATTATTTAAAGCATGGCTTTCTTACAAAGCTAAGAAATGTTGTGCACTGTACAAAAGCACTATCTTATAAAATGCTGCTGTGAAAAGCAAAAATATAGCAATTAAGTTCTATGCGTGGCACAATATATACTGCTTTTGGCAACACACATCAACATCTACCAGCTGACAACATCTACAAGTGAGTGACAAATTTGCACAAGAAACACTGCATACAATGACCACTATAAAGGAATTTCTATGATTCATTTATGTCTATTTTTATGCAGTTAATTCAGCATCCTGAGAAATATTTTGTCACAGTGAACTGTGAGCTACAGCACTACATGTATTGCACAAAGGTCACAGTATTTTTAGTGCAGCCTTGCTTGCACTCTTTGGATTCAAAACATGCACTTGCATAAAATCAAAGAATAAAGGCAATAGACTGACATACCTGAGAGAACATTTGATGTAGGAATTTCTTTTTCTAAATATCTAGTTATGTCATCAATAGCCTACCTGATTTGACACAATTTGGGAATGTTATTAAAAGTCATGACAAAGGTGATATTTTGACAGTCTTCATATGCAAATGAAAATAACATTGTTCTTTGCACAATAATTTGCATTACAATTATCCATTACAGTTTTCCATATCCAGTGTGGTCCCTGATTAAAATGGTTAGGCTAAAAATACACGTACAAATATAATTGCTTAGTTCAATCATTAATTCATTTTGGATCATATGAAATGCAAAGAAAGCTATTACTACACATCATGTCATTATCATCATATGACACTTTTCTTCTAAATTATTTAAAAATATTTCAATATTTCATTATGAACTACCAACCCAGATGTTCTGTTTATAAATGGGTATTTCAAATTATCCCATTACTACTCTATTGATTTCTAATATATTTTGGGACATTCACTGCTAGGTAATAAACAGAACATGAGGGTTAAAACCAGTCCAATTGGAAAGAGGCTTAACCAGGTATAATACCATCTTGTACTCATCTTTCCTTCTACCCTTTGGCTGCCCCCCAGGGCTGCAGACTGGCATGAGGCATGATGAACTGTGGTTGAGGTTTCTGGAAAACGTAGTAGCCAAGAACAGGAGCAGGTGCGGTAGTGCACATAGTCGTGAGCAACATAGGACTCTTCTTCTTATACTGAGACCACACTGCTGTTGGGTGGTAGAAGTATTGAAGTCCTGCAAGCTTTAGTTAAATAAAGAAAAATTATACACTTAATAAATGCTATTAATAATGTAAATCACATTCAAAGACATATAGCTTTTTAGAAACTGTTCAGTTAATTTGCTTGGTTTCAACTGAAATTGGACAAATCAACTCATACTACATATCAACTCATACTACATCAACAGATATACCAGAAGATCTTTTGGTCTGGTGGCTTATTTACCTGAGATGTTGGGTTTTTCCTCGGCTTTGGCTCCCTCACCCTGGGCCTCATAGCAATTACAAAAGGCTTGTCATCACCCCTTTTCTCATCTTTTACTTTCTCTTTCACGCTCCCCACCTCTCCTTCCTTCACCTCCTCCTCTGCATCACTGGAATCATCCGAGCCGCAATCCGAGGAAGTTGCCGAGTGGTAGTCTGATGTTTCCACATTCACCAAATCTGAGCTTTCATGATGAAGGTCGGACTCCTTATCTTCTAGCTCCTCGTCCCCCTCTTCCTCACTGAAACGAGCCACTGTGAAATGCCTGCAATTTTCACCTGACCTATTGGAGATCATAAAATAAAAAATGTTTTAAAATGGTATGTTATGACTATCACCTTTATTACCCATAATTTCCCTTCATAAGGTCAAAAACCCAAACAATGTAGCTCAGTCTTTGTGGTTAATTAGATTAATCTAACACTGAACCCTCTATTTTTATCTCAATATAGAACCTAGTTCCAGTCAAAGTTCTAGTGAACTTCAGTGTCTTCCAAATAGTTTGTTGGCATGGAGGGAATTAACCATATATTTTCATAACCTTTCTTGCCCATCTCCTCCATGGGTGTCAATAATTTTGGAGCTGACTCTACACTTATACTTCTACACTTACAGTATAAACTTCAGGTGACCATAAAACTAGATTTCATAATTTCCCTGACTGCTTCAATTATTCAAACATGTACCTAATTGTGTGTGATTGTAAATGTATCAGTTCAAGTTTTTCTTTTTGTTTGGTTCTTATGCTTTGACTTCTGTCTCTTCTGCACCAGTGTAACCAAGGACTTGGCTTAAAGGTGTTTCCCAAGTATTAAATAAATGACCTAAAATTAAAAGTCTTTTGGACTGAGTAAATTTACCTTGCAGACACCTCAAGTGGATCAATCCATAATGTAATCTCACGGGGAAGACCCAGCTCTGATGGCCTTAGCTTGCTTTCCTCACAGGCTTGTAGCACAGAGTCATCACATGGTGTGCTCTTGTTTATCCTAATGCATCTGGGGAGGGGCAAATGGTGCTTAGAATAAAATCAGGTCCTACAAAAAGCCTCATATCTTTTACTCCTGCTAGTTAGGTTGATCTAATAAAGAAGAAAAGCTGTATATTCTAGTTATATTAAGAGTTGTTTACCTGTATGCCTGTCCCTTGTTAGGATTTTCCGGGTACCAGTGGTCTGTGTACTTCTCACACAACAGCTCTTCCAGTTTAGCAGCAAACACTTTTGCCTTGCCTTCATCAACATGTCCTCGCTCCAAGGCCAAGCGTTTCAGGAAGTCCACAGCAGCACTCACTTCTCTCTTCATCTCCTTGCTGCCTTAAGAATATTAAAAATTTAAATTCCACCTTAATTATTTCTCATTGTATATTTTCTTTTGCTCATCAGTTCATGACATGATTTTATTGCAATATCAAATTAGTTTCTTGTTTTTAATTGCAAAATACTTTCTTGTTATTTCTGACTGGAGTGTTTGGAAGAAAGAAAAAAGTATGACTATATCCTGAAACAATGTATAGTTTTCAAAAACATAAATATGCACCCGATTATGATGGACTCATTTTACATGCATATTGCTACGCTATATGGGCAAAGGTTTGTGGACACCTGGCCATCATACCCATATGTGCTTTCTGTACATCCCATTCCTGATTTAGTCCCCCTTTGCTGTTATAATAGACAGATTTTGGAGCATGGCTGTGGGGATTTGCCCATTCAGCTACAAGAGCATTAGAGAAATCAGGCATTGATGTTGGGTGAGGTGGCCTGGTGTGCAGTCAGTGTTCCAGTTCATCTCAAAAGTGGTCAGTGGGGTTGAGGTCAGGGTTCTCTGGAGGCCACTTGAGTTCTATCACACCAACCTTGTCAAACCATGTCTGCATGGAACTTGCTTTGTGCACAGGGGCATTGTCATGCTTGAACATGTTTGGGCCCCTTAGTTCAAGGAAAGGGAAACTGTAATTCTACAGCATACGAAGATATCCTATACAATTGTGTGCTTCCAACTTTGTGGGAACAGTTTGGGGAAGACCCACATATGGTTGTGATCGTCAGGTGTCCACAAACTTTTGGCCATATAGTGTACATAGAAATAAAAAAAAATAGCAATTCTGTCTTTTCATTTTTGGGATATGTCAGTGACACAATATTTGAATAATGGAGGTACTTCACTCAGTCTCTTGGCCTGTGCTTGTATTCAGTAAGAATCATACAGTAAATATGAAATGTTACATTGTTATACAAACTAAATATACATTTGTAATTGCTGTAGATTGCTTGTGTTTATGTACTGAAATAAAGGCCACTTTATGCTTTTTGAGTGAGAAGGAACTTGTCTTCTGCTGATAACTAACTCCCATGTATATATGAATACTGGATTTTCCATTACCATTTCCTTTATTGAAAACAGTTTTTTTCTTGTTCTTTTCCTTAATCCAACAGATGAGCTGCCATAAAAGTGAGTGCATATTACAGAATTTGCATAAAGAGTAAATGAGATGCAAATAAATTTAGCACAAAGCTTGGAATTCATAAGAACAAATATAGAAAGTCAGTTACTCTTGAGAAAAACCGAGATATCCTTGCAAAATTACAAAACAGATGTCCTGAACTTAGAAAATGTCCCTAGAAAATGTCCCAAAGAGTTTAGCTTATGCTTGGCATGGTCATACACACAGAAGACAACATCAGATGATTGGAATATATGTGATATTACTATGAATTATGCCAAGAATCAGTTCTGTGTCATTCAATATGCATGATATGTTATCGTGGCTGCTGCCGCCACTGAGGACAGCATTTCTGAATACAAAAATACATTGTAATGTGTGACAGAATTCTCTTATGAACTCAGTACACAGAGACAGTACATGTGTTGATAAAAAGAGCATGCAATATCTAAACTAATGTAAAGCAACAATATAGGGATGCTAAGATATTATAATATAAATAATATAAACAATATAAACAGCTTGCTAACTAATTGGTTAATTAGCAGGTACTATGACAAGTAAAGCAGCTACATAAATCAACACACTGCTTCACGACATATAGGGATGCTCAACTTGTCACTCAGCTGGCAGGAATACAGTGAGAGAAGCCTGGAGAGAAAATATTCAATGTTCTTTTTCTTTCAATCTTTCTTGATTTCTTCAAAGAAGAACAATAATGAGGCATGAATTGTAGAATATGGGATATTGTGGTGTGTATTTCTGGAACATGTGAATTTTTCTTTCTGTTAAAAAGCAAATAGTTCTCTGTTGATTAGCGCATACTATTACAGTATTATGCAACAGTTTGCAACACCCCATCAGTCGGAGTGCTGACAAAGTCTTCTTGTACATACAGACAAGGTACATTCTGATACCCAGAACATAATTTCATGTAACCTTTGCAATATCACTCTATTTCTGCCCACAAATCAACCTGGCATTTTCCATTGCAACTGAACACAAACCTGTTTTAATAGACTGCAACTGTTATAAACTATGTAGAGGATTACTACGCTGATTCACAGACATTTAAGACAAAACATAAGTCAATTATTTCTTTAAAAAAAATCACCCTGTCCTACTGTTAACATAAATTTCAACAAAGCTGTTTATTTAAAAACAAAACTGAATTTTAAAGATAGTTGTGTGCACAATAAAAGTTAAAATTAATATTTATTATATAGATTTATTAAAGTGGTTTGGTGTACTAGTTACTTACAGCACAGTAGTAAGTCATGTTATGTTCACCAATAAATAAACAAATTGACTGCAATTGAAGAGTTTATATTACTAATTTTGTTATGTATGGTACCTGAAGTCTAGTAAAACAATATTTTAGCATGAAACATTTTTGAAACAAGACCATAATGTCCTGCATGACAGAACAACCTTAAAGTCCTTACTGAAGAACAGTTTGTACTCTGTATTATCTAACCTAACACTTATACACTGTAGCTGAGGTCATGATAATCCAAACAATGTTGATTATCTCACTAAGTTGATGGCTTGGCAAGTGACTGTAGAGTAAATGCTCCATGCAACATGATGACGATGGCAAATTGCACAAGCCAAATACACATATAAACTTAACCTAAAAATGTCAAGGTTACTCGTACTGAGGAATGGTGATGAAACATGTATGAAAAGATAGGGTGAGAAGGCAGTAGCTGTTCTAATAAATTCATTGTACAAAATCCGAGAAAATTCCATGCTTCCTATTAATTTTACTGGGTTTGTTGAACAATGTCAAGAACAGTCTGAAAGTCTCTATGCCAGTTAGTCAGAGAATACCTTCAAATGACACCCTAATGACTCACACACCCTGATTAGAGCAGATGAAGACAAAAATTCAACATTTCAGAATGAAAGCCGTCTAAGTAATAAGAGGTTTTACCTAATGGACTGCGTTTTAAATCGTAAGCTAACTTCTTAACACGTTACTATCATTAGGAATTTCAAGACAAAGATGGATAGAATTCACGAACCTTAATAAGTGGAAGAAAACAAATTAACCTGAGTCAACATATTTTATTCTAATTTCTTGCGAGTTTTACCAACTTCATTTCCAGCTATACACTGTTAAATATAGGTTTATATCACCACCTGTCACATAGTGACACAAAAAGGTGAGGAAATATAGACATGGTGTTCAAGCTACAAGATTTGTCATTGTGTCATGCCACATCACGTGGCCGAAACTTGGTTCTTCTTTAAGAAAAATCCCTTGACGGAGGACATTTTTAAACAGTTCATTTCCACAAAAAACAAAACAAAACAAACAAACAAATAAACAAAAAACACAGCGCTAAAGAGGCTTAGTTTTCTTGTTCATTTCACTATAAGTTCTCTTCTTCTTAACAACCTATTATTCTGACATGAACTAAAACCTTCATATAAACCTTCTAGTAATCGATATAGTTTTAAAAAGACCAGAAACAATCCATATCATTAATATGGATTAAATTAATAATTATATAATAAATTCATTTCTCGATTAGATTTCTTTCTAAACATGTACTGTACACGAGGTTATCCATACAGACTATAAACATTAATGGTTTCTGTAACACTTCTCATCTCCTCCTGTTTCTGTCATATTTAACAGCTCGCGTTCACTTATTTATAGTTTGTATATGATTTATTCGACTTTACATTACTGTAACGGAACTCACCTTTAATCTGTTAACCAAAGGATCTTCACTGAAGGTATGGGGTCCCCAAAAATGATGTTGATCCAAATCTCTAAAATCTTTATTGTTTGCCGTTACTTCACGTTACTTCCTTACTACAGTACGCTACAGAGGTCCACGTTTCGTACTGGCTTTGTGCTAAACCAAGCAGACTTTCCCATCAAAAAAAGTTAACATTTGGTTGCGTCTAAAACCGCATACTATATTACTAAACAGTATATGATAACAGTACGCCACCACTTGCCTTACACCGTTTGGACACTACTTAGTACAGTAGTATGCGATTTGGGACGTACCCTATGACTCACTTCCTAGTTCGGGTTTCTTGGTAATGCCGGTTATTTCCCACCCACTTTACAACACATCATCAGAATGACGAATTGATAACGCCTCGGAAACGAACCAAATATGGACAGTCAACGATGAGTTGTAAACAAAGGAATCTTTTTGCATCACATCTAATAAAACCAAAAAATATCCTTTTGATGTTGTTAGAATCGAAATATTTACAGTATTTCATTCACTGTGAAGACGTTCTCAAGAGAAAGACCTTTACAGAAAGTTTGTTCGAATATAATTTCTTTTTTGTTTAATCAAGAAAATAAAATACAATTTTAATACACTTTTATAAAAAAAAAATAGGCGTTTTAATGTGAAATAAAACAATAATCAAGGTTTGATTATTTCAAGTTACTCTGTAATTAGCTTCAAATTAGGGATAGGAATGAACATTTAAAATTTCCTGAATGCAGGTCAGAACTAGAAACTGAGGTTTTGGTTCTAAATAGAAAAAAAAACAGATTTTGAGGGGAAAAACAACATGTTTCCACTCTAAGTTAGTAGGGTTTATGAGGCTTATAAAGGAAATTGACATATACTGTATACATTGTAATGATGCATGCACTGACTTATATAACAGGAAACAAGCTTTTCAAAGATATATGACATGAAGAGATTGTGCTGAGTGGGCAGGGTTAAAGCCTTCAGCAGCGGTCATGAGTGGACCAAAACATAAAATATGTGAAGTAAACATTTTTCACTTTAATTTTTATATTTTTATTATTGCAGTTTAAGAGAAAACATTCTCATTCATACCTATGGCAATTTAGAGTGATTAATAAACCTCCTGGCTTGTTTTTAAGAGGTGGGAGGAAATCAGAGAACCCAGAGAAAAACCCACGACAGACACGGGAAGAACATGTGAAAGTCCACACAGACAATAAACTTAGCTCAGGCTTGAACCCTGGAGCTGTGAGATGGCAGTGCTACCCATTGTGCCAACACACTGCCCTACCAAAATTGTCTACCTGACAAAAGTTTCTACATGTAATATCTTGGCTTCATGAAACTCACTTGTATCTCTGTAAATTCTACTGTTATATATATACATAGGGCTTGCGATAACTGAATGATTTTAATACTTCAAAAAGTTACCAAAGCTACTGTACCACAAATTGCTGAAAAAGTTAATGCTGGCTATGACAGAAAGATGTCAGAACACACAGTGTATCTCAGCTTGCTGCATATGGGGCTGTGTAGCTGCAGACCATTCAGAGTGCCCATGCTGCCCCCTGTCCACCGCTGAAAATGCCTACATCAGAACTGGACCATGGAGCACTGGAAGAAGGCAGCCTGGTCTGATGAAACAAGTTTTCTTTTACGTCATGTGAACGGGTGTGTGTGTGTCATTTACCTGGGGAAGAGATGGCACCAGGATGCACTATGGGAAGAAGGCAAACAGGCAGAGGCAGTGTGATGCTCTGGGCAATGTTCTGCTGGGAAACCTTGGGTCCTGGCATTCATGTGGATGTTACTTTGAAACGTACCACCTACCTAAACATTGTTGCAGACCACACTGCGAAAATTGTTCAGGAATGGTTTGAGGAACATGACAAAGAGTTCAAGGTGTTGACTTGGCCTCCAAATTCCCCAGACCTCAATCCGATCGAGCATCTGTGGGATGTGCTGGACTAACAAGTCGGACCCATCGAGGCCCCACCTTGCAACATACAAGACGTAAAGGATCAGCTGCTAATGTCTTGGTGCCAGATACCACAGCGCACCTTCAGAGGTCTTGTGGAGTCCATGCGTCGACAGGTCAGAGCTGGTTTGTGGCACAAGGAGGACCTACACAATATTAGGCAGGTGATTTTAACGTTATGGCTGATCGGTGTATTATGGCAAGAAACACTCAGTTCAGTAAAGAGAAAAGACAGTCCATTATTACTTTAAGAAATGAAGGTCAGTCAATCCGAAAAATCTCAAGAACTTTGAATGTATCCAAAAAGTGCAGTCGCCAAACCCATCAAACGCTATGATGAAACTGGCTCTCACGAGGACCGTCCCAGGAAAGGAAGACCAAGAGCTACCTCTGCTGCAGAGGATAAGTTTATTGGAATTACCTGCCTCAGAAACCGCAGATTTACAGCACCTCAGATTACAGCCCACATAAATGCTTCTCGGAGTTCAAGTGGCAGACATATTTCAACATCCACTGTTCAGAGGAGACTGCATGAGTCAGGGCTTCATGGTCAAATTGTGGCAAAGAAACCATTACTTCGGAAGAAGAAGTTCTAACTGCCGTGTCTTTGTTAGACGTAGAGAGGGTGAACGGACGGTTCCTGAAGGTGTGGTTCCCACTGTGAAGCATGGAGGAGGAGATGTGATGGTGTGGGGGTGCTTTACTGGTGACACTGTTGGTGACATGGTGACTGTTGGTGACTGATGGTCAAAATTGAGGGCACATTTAACCAGCATGGCTACCACAGCATTTTGCAGAATGCCAAGAGTGTGCAAAGCTGTCATCAAAGTAAAAGGTGGCTACTTTGAAGAATCGAAAATATAAAACATATTCTGGGTTATTTAACACGTTTTTGTTTACTATATAATTCCATACATGTTCTTTCATAGTTTGGATGTCTTCAGTATTAATATACAATGTTGAAAACAATAAAAATAAAGAAAAACCATTGAATAAGAAGGTGTGTCCAAACTTTTGACTGGTTCTATATATGTATATCTATATCTATATCTATATATCTCTGTGATCGTGGCATGGTTATTGGTACCAGAAGGGCTAGACTGAGTATTTCAGAACCTGCTAATCTCCTGGGAATTTCACACACAACAGTCTCTTGGATTTACACAGAATTGTGTGAAAAACATAAAACATTGAGTGAGTGACAGTTCTGTGGGTGGAGATACCTTGTTGATAAGAGAGGTCAGAGGAAAATGGCCAGATTGCCAGGAAGCATATAGTAACTCATATAATCATATAACTGATGTAATCATGGGCACAGCCTTGTCAAAACTGACAGTTGAGGATTAGAAAAAAAAAATCACTTGGTCGATTTCCAGTCTTCAACTGACCAGTCTCAGTGAGTCTGTGCCCATGATAGCCCATGATTGTTCATGGCTGACAGGAGTAGAACCGGCTGTGGTCTTCTGCTGTTGTAGCCCATCCACCTCAAGATTTGATATGTTGTGTGTTCTGAGATTCTTTTCTGCTCACCACAGTTGTAAATACTGCTTATTTGAATCCCAGGAGTTCAGCAGTATTTGAAATACTCAAACCAGCCCATCTGGCACCAACAACCATGCCACGGTTAAAGTCCCAGAAATCACACATTTTCCCCATTCTGATGTTTGATGCGAACATTAACTGAAGCACTTAACCTTTATTCTGCATGATTTTATGCATTGTGCTGATACCACATAATTGGCAGATTGGATAACTGCATAAATGAACAGGTGTACAGGTGTTCCTATTAAAGTGACCACTGAGTGTATATAGATGGTTATATACAGTATATTCACTTAAAGGACTTACTAATTTCAATTAAGTACACATAATTTTTTAAAGTAAGTAAAGATCCTTTCTACACCTCCTTTTATTCAATAATGCATGTATCTTTAAATGAATATAGATGATATGCTGAAGAAACATAAGTTGCTGTTTAAATGTAATTGTTTAAGCTTGCTGCCACTGGTGACTTCCACAGGTATCATTACCTGCTGCTAGCCTCTAATTCATATAGCCACTGCTGTGGAATCATTGTTTTCTAGCACATCACAGCTACAGTGGTTGTGTTAAAAAAAAAAAGAGAGAGACAGAATTAATATAGGATTCATGTAGTTTTTTAAATGCTTCCCAGTTCTCTTTAATATCCATTTTTATCTGTGAAAATCAGCTAACACAGAACACATCTTAGCTAAATAATGCTAATACTGCTTGTCACAGGAGATTATTTGAGGGATGGACTCTCTGGGTGGTCTTATAAGCGGAAATTTCTGCTGACATGCACAAAAAATCCAGAGACATTATTCAATTACAGAATTAAAAATTCCTGCCTCCCAGTCGTATACACTGTTCATGTCCAGAATTAAAATTTCCTCTTGTTCACTCCCAGTCAAGTATTACTTTACTCAATTCCAAAGTTCAAATTTCTTCTTCCTCGTGGAACTCAAGGCGGCTGATACCAAGACCTACCTGGAAATGGTCAATCAAGCGATTGAACAGACAATGGCAAAACAGTTGACCCTTAAAAGTTTCTTCCTAAAAGCAAACAATTCTGACTAGCCTAATCGAGACAGTGAGGAACATGTTGAGATCATAGAGACGTATGATCCTGGTCCAGCTGCAAAGAAGCAGAAAAGTTATACATTTGAGAATATGTGTTGCAAGGTAACGTTTGGGTGCTAAAACAAAGATAAATAAAATGTTATTAGCAGCCCTGTCATAAAGTGAGATTTTTCATGGCACCTTTTGTTTGAACCCACCCATTTTTCACATGATCAGAAATATTGGAACATATGACTGACAGGTGTTTCTTGTTGCCCAGGTGTGCCCTGTTAGATTGATTGTTAAACAATTAATAGCACTGAATATCTATGCTTAGTTTGAGCCCTGAATTTCACCTGTGATGACTGCATTTGCTGTTAAAAAGGACAAACCAACATGAAGATCAGAGTGCTGTCTATGGGAGAAAAGCAAACCATTCTGAAGCTTTGAAAAGGGGAAAAATCAATCAGAGCCAAGCACTGGGCATAGCCAGTACAACAAACAACCAGACATTGAACAGTTCAAGGAAAGTTGATGACAAACATTGTTAGAGCTGTGAAGAAAAACCCAAAAACAACAGTGTGTGTGTCTATATATGTATATATATATATATATATATATATATATATATATATATATATATATATATATATATACACACACACACACACACATCACATCAGCATTCACATCATCAATAAACACCAGTGAGCCCATTCCATTGGCAGCCATACATGCCTATGCCATAACACTTCCTCCACCATGTTCGACACATGATGTAGTATACTTTGGATCATGAGCTGTTCATCTTTTGCCATACTTTTCTCTTCCCATCATTCTGGTACAAGTTAATCTTGGTTTCATCAGTCCAAAGAATCTTATTCCAGAACATGGGAGGCTTTTTTAGATGTTTTCTGGCTTTCCTGTTGAATGTTACCAGTGGTTTGCACCTTGTTATAAACCCTCTGTATTTCATTGGACTTCTGTTGATATTGTGGAGGGTTTTTTCTTCACCAAGGAAAGGATTCTGCGATCATCAACTTTAGTTGTCTTCCGTGGTCTTCCAGGCCTTTCGATGTTGTTGAGCTCACCAGTGCTTTCTTTCTTTTTAAGAATGTACCCAACTGTTGATTTGGCCACACCTAAGGTCTTAGCTTATAGATTTATGTTGTTTTTTCAGCCTAATGATGGCCTCCTTCACTTGCATTGAGATCTCCTTGGACTTAATATTGGTAGCTCCAGTCGAACAGCTGCCAAATGCCAACTCAATACCTGATATCAACTCCAGATCTTTTATCTGCTTCATTTGTCTTGAAGTAATGAGGGAATGGACCGCACCTGGTCGATTATCTTCTTGTCAGTCAATTGTCCAAATACCTCTGAGCCCCTGAAAATGGAAGTATAAAATGGCTGTAATTCCTAAATGGCAAATGCCATATTTTTGTGGAACCTCTTAAAATAAAGCTGAAAGTCTACACTTCGATCACATCTTGATTGTTTTATTTCAAATCCACTGTGGTGGTGTATAAAGGCCCCTATACACACACACACACTGTACTAGTACAATTGTAAACTTAACATCTGGAGCTGAAAGCATAGCCCGTGCTTCTTTTAGCCTACTCTACTCCCCAGAGCTTGCTGTGTCCTGTGTTGCAGGCTCTGAGCCCTCCCCTACCCAGAGAAGATGAACTTGGCATAAATACAGAATGAAATATGAAATGCAGTATAATTAACCAATAAATCTTTAGCATTTCTAAGCCCCAAATATGTAATGCTAGCTAACCACTGCACATCTGATATGATAAAACAGCGGCAATGGGCTACTTGCACAAACACCTCTGCACTATATATACATAATAATTCACTAAAGATGTAATTGCGGTATTTTACAGTCAGTGTCTGCAAGCACTGCAAAGATAAATGTCAGTGATGTTCATGAAAGACTACTTGCAAAGCCCCTTCTAGCAAATGAATTATATTCATCGTCATAAATACTCAACTATGAAGGTAAGAAAATACTTATTAACACAAACAAACACACAAGCTAATGTTAGCCCACACAGTACACTGCAAATTGCTAATTGAATTTGAATAATACCCAAGATACCAGTTTCTAGACACATACATTAAATTATTATGTGTTATTTTCTTGGACAATTTATCATGTCAGTCTGTTTTTTTTTTTTTTTTTTTTTTAAACCATGATAACCCATATGTTTTGAAGGTAAATACTGCTAATGCATGTTAGCCATATTATCAGATGTAAAATATGTTTAGCAATTCCATAATAATACTAATAGTAATAATAATAATTCCTGGTACAGTGCTTCCTGTTAGGTGTTACTATCCAGTGCATTTCTGTCACACACTGGGTGGTGGTGTTTAAATACCTTAGCTGTGCTCAGAATATTTCAGAATATTTCATAATATTTGCCTTTGAAAGTTGGTAGTCTTAAATAAACTGTATGGCCGAAAGACACCTGACCATCACACCCATATGTGGGCCTTCCCCACAAGGTTGGAGGCACACAATTGTGTAGGATGTCTTTGTATGCTGTAGTATTAAACTTTCCCTTCACTAAAACAAGGGCCCAAACCTGTTCCAGTGCCATGCCAATGCCCCTGTTCAAGCCCCCAGTTCAAGCCCCCACTCACTGCTACTGTCTAGTATAGACATAATATCTATACAGTATAATGCCTAGTACATTACAAATATATTGCTGCATAAATAGCTAATTATCACTTGACCATGTGAAATGTGACCTTGGTTTGAAGGATTAGCTGACCAAGCATTCATCTACTACACTTACAACTCACATTAATTTAATTCATAAATTTATCTATAAACATTTGTCTGAATACAGATGTGTGCAATTTTGTATTAAATTCTCACTTATTGTGCTTAACTCAACTCTGCAAAATAGCAACTTAAACATTAGGCCATGTATCTTCTTCAGTGACACTCTCCTGTGGCAAATACAGCAATTTGTCTATATATGGTAAGCAAACAAGACACTCTATCTTAAGCAGCATCACACAAGCAAGTCTGCTGATATTCAGCACACCACCACTTTTGCTTGTGCAGTATTTCTTAATTATTTTAAAACCTGCACCATCAGACAGCGTGTTGTTTACCCACCATATTTAGACATATTGCTGTGTTATAGTTACATAGAGGAAGCAGTACACCATGCTATTAAAATTCTAATTCTGTCATTCCCCACAGGCCCACTAGAGGGTGGAAGAGAACTACAGGCATAGGACAAAATTACACTATCCACCTTTTTCCTGAACACGAAAGTCTTGTCTGGCTCATACCGGAAGCCTGTTTTCCATTTCCGGGCTCCGGTGTTTATAGTCAAATTAGCATATGTTCTTAGCTGATAATGTGACATTAAAGTTGTGAAAATGGCTTTTAAATTTAAATTATACAACTTGCTAGCTATTGTGATTGATGGACTCTATCGGAATCTAATTAGTCATAAATAGGAGTTAATTGGGAGTACACCTGTGGCTGTATTTAAAACCATACCTTTAGAACCAGCACCTTTTTGCCCTTGATAGCATGGCAAAATCCAAGCAACTCAGCCATGGGGATGCCAGAAGGTAACACTCATAAAAAATCAGCCCTGAATGACTGCATGATGAAGGGGGGTAGCATATATGTATATGGGGAAAAAGTAGTGACCCTGCAAAAGAGCATTGTGGAACACTACGTTTTCATCCATTCATTTAACTCCAACAAAATGTACTAGTCTGCTCCTGAGTGGACGGTAGGGTTGACCCTATCATCCGGAGATCGCAAGTTCAAATCCCAACGATGGCATAGCCATCTGTGGCCAGGAATCAAGACAGTAAAATTGGCCATGCTCTCTGGGTGGGAGGGATGGCATACTCTCTCTTCCCTGTCAATCAGTTTGATAGTCAGAAAGCATTTTCCTCAGATTAGGTCGCCCTGTGACACTATGCAGAGATTGGCTTCATGTGTCTCAGAGTAATTGGCAAAACCAAATTAGTGAGAAATTAGGGGGAAAAGCCTATCTAGAAGAATATTGTGATCGATGGTATCAAATTTTGCACTGAGATCAAGTAATACAAGCAAGGAGACAAAATCTTGATTGGAGGTCAGCTGTAGATCAATCAGGATGAAGTTTTGGTGGTTCTCCCACCAGAACAGAACAGCCTCAACTCCCACCTCAGAGACATCTGCCTTGACCACAAATGGAAATTTTGGGTGTAGATGTAATGATGCAGTTTTACCCTTTAAGGTAAATCACATGAGTCAATCTCAATCGTCTTTTCCGGAGTTAAAGCAAAAACTGATTAGTGCAGCACTTCATGCTATCGCCAAGTGATAGAGTGAAAAATGTTCCATTAAAGCATAGCCCAGTGTAGCCTTATGAAATGTGCAGTTGATTGTAGAATTTGTTTCCGTCTTGTCTGAAATATTATATCTAAGCCTTGGACAACTTTTATGTATCATCTTCCTGCATTTCTTTACCATCTCTCTTGTTGTTTTTTCCATAAACTGATTAGTCAATATCCCCACAGCAATGAGTAGTGATTGTACTAGTTTCATCGACTTGTCTATTCCACCCTTAAATTATATTTTAAAACTTCAATAAGTATAAATGTTAGCACCAAAAAAAATTAATAGCTTTAGTTTATGCCCCTCACATCAACGCTGATGGGTCAGGGCTTGACGGATGTATTTCTCCATGGCACCTATTTTGTTGACAAAGATGGAGTACACTTAGGAGCTTAGTAGAGTAATAGAAGGTCTGTGGCAGTGTCCAAAGATTGGGGTGAGGGTGCAGTGTGCCACTTTTCTTGCTGAAAATCCACACCAGGCTTTTGGTTTTTTTCCCTTGAAAAAAGCCACTTGACTTGAGGTCTATGTGCCATTAAAAGAGTGTTGTTATAGAGATGAAGCCTCACTGAAACCAAAGGCAATGGTGATCTCAATGGTGATTCAAGGGACCAAGCCGCTATCTACCTCCAGGTCCAAAGATCCAAGCCTCCAGCTAACTAACTAGCATTTAACATAGCAAACATTCAGCTTCATTGGCATGTTGAGTGCAAGATGTTTGTCATTCTACCTCAGTTGTTAGTAATACTCTTTAGTTATAGCTTTGAGAATATTGGAGCATTAGAGGTACACAGAGAGGGATTGCTAGAGAGGGATTGTGAGAGTGAGAGCAGCATAGTTTCTGTAGGGGAAATCCTATATGCCTTAGGCAAAGATAGCAATCCCCCAACTCTGGCATTAGAGCCCTCACAGTGGGGTGATTCTGTGGGGCTCACCCATGGAAACACCACTCCTCTCCACTTCACCTGTCTTAACCGGTTTGCTCTCCTCAGTGAAGCACCCGCTGAGAAACCTGAGCTCTTGTTATAGGAGACTCTCTCTTATGGCACGTGAAATTAGCTAGGCCTTTAGGGGGCACCAGCAGCTTTAGTTACGTGTATACCAGGAGCTAGACATTGCAGGTAATCTTAGGGTCTTCAACAAACAGGTTTTCAAAGGTAGTTTTTCTTTGTAGTAGCTATTAATATATACCTTTGTCATTCAGAGGATACTAAGAGTAACACTGTAGAGGTGTGTAAATTAATGAAGGTGATGTCTGAAGCAGTAATATGCTCTGGCCCCATCCCAATGTGGTGTGGCGATGTAGCTTACAGCAGGTTAGGGTCACTGAACAGCTGGATCTCCAGGTGGTGCGCCAAAAACAATGTGGGATTTTTAGATAATTGGAGTAGTTTTGAGGGCAATGTTTGCCTGTTAGGGTGGGATGGTATCCATCCCACTTGGGAAGGTGCTGCTGTCATTACTTGAAGCATAGCTCATAGTCTCAGAAAAGGCCTAGTTTGGTGACAGTCCAGAGCCAAGACCAAGGAGCAGACAAGCAGGCTAAACCAACTAGCTAGCTGCCCTGAGTCGACACTTCAGGTTCCACTGTATTGAGACTGTGTTCCCCAAGCTAAACAAAAATGTAGAAACACTCAGAAAGTTTGTTTGATCATACTGAATGCTCAGCCAGCACCTTTGATCTGAAGTTAGGACTGTTAATTATTAGATCTCTTATCTCTAAAGCCCTTATTGTTAATGAAACTACTACTGATCAGGAGTTAAATGTACTGTGTTTAACAGAAATGTGGATTAAACCAAATGAGTATGTAGCATTAACTAGTCCTGGATAGTAACATACATCTGCCTCGTCTAACTAGCTGAGGTGGAGGCATTGCAGGAATTTATATTGATATTCTATGCATCACACAAAATGTGGTCATGAATTCAATGCATTGGGAGTTCTTAATACTAATATAACATATGTAGCTACAAAAAACACATCTACCCAGTTGATTCCACTAATTATTATTTACAAACCCCTATCGGGAAATAAAGAAAAATAATTAGAGAGAAAAAACTAGCACCCTGGTATAACAACCACACATGCGCCTTAAAACAGACCAATCAAAAATTAGATGGTAAATGGCATCCACCTAAATTGGTGGTATTTCATACATGCATGGACGGAGAGCTTCTTGAGCTATAGAAAAACTCTTAGTGCTACTAGATCAGCATATCTCTCCACCCTAATAGAAGATAACAAATAATCCTAAATTCTTATTTAATACTGTAGGAATAAGACTGCCTACTTTCCAGTAGGAAGCATGCACACCATCAATATGTAGTAGCAATGACTTCATGAATTTTTTCAATGATAAAATTGAAAATATCAGGCAGAAAACTCAGAGTATTAAAATAAAGTCAGACAATTTGATAACTAACTATGTAGATGAGAAGATAACCATATTAGATCAGTGATTAGTATGCTTTACTCCCCTTGAGAGACCAAACTAATTACACTAATTTCCTCATCAAAATCATCAATTGTGTACTAGATCCCTTACCTTTAAACAAGCACTACCAGAAGCAATCAGACCTCTTCTAAAAGTAATCAGTTCTTCCTTTAGCACTGGCTATGTACCTATAATCCTTTAAACTAGCAGTTACCCAACCCCGATCAGAAAACCTGACCTCAACCCCTGGCAGCTGTCCAGGTATATACGCCAATATAAAACCTCCCTTTTATCTCCAAGATCCTAGAAAACGTTGTAGCACAGTAGTTATGCTCATACCTACAGAGGAATAACATACATGAAATCTATTAGTCAGGATTTAGTCCTCATCATAGCACTGAGATAGCACTGAGATAGCACTGGTTAAACACAAGGTTCTGTTTTAGGCCCACTGCTTTTTTCTCTATATATGCAACCCCCTGGTAAATTATCCATAAACATGATATTAGCTTCCACTGTTATGCTCATGACACAGTTGTATATTTCAGAAACCCGAGAGACACCAGCTTGATAAAGTTGAGGAATGTGTAAAGAACATTAGACACTGGATGCTTAGTAACTTCCTTCAAATTAATCCTGACAAGACAGAAGGACCACATGCAGCTAGATGTAAGCTTTCTGATTACATAGTAACTCTGGATGGTTCATGGGTATAGAGTGTTTTTGTAAACTGGCATGTTTGGATGCTGTGGTCCCTCACCACGACCCCTCACCACGACCCCTCACCCCGACCCCCCATTCTCACTCGTTCACTCAGGTTTGTTGATGGTGGAGTGGCTGGCCACTTTATGTCTCAGGGTGCCCTCATGTCTGTGCTACCTTCCGGCTCTCCCTTTTAGTTATGATGTCATAGCTAGTCTTGCCGGAGTCCCTGCTGGCACTCTGCGCACAATGTACATTTTCTTTAACCATTACAAGACAAGAGCCTACCTAATAATCTAGCTTCTCTCTCTCTTGCCCCTCCCTCTTTCTTCTGCCCACCTCCTCTCTCTCTCTCTCTCTCTCTCTCTCTATCTCTCTCTCTCTCTGTCAAGTTACACATGCTACTCCTGAGATACCAGTGATCCTGAGTCCTACTCTCTGGCTTCTACTCTCCAGACCTTCTCGTCACTTGAAAATCACTTGCTGCTGCTAAGGATGGAGAGCCTAAAGATCACCATGAGATTACTGTGGACCACATAGAAACCATAAAGATGGATGTGGATGTTCTTCCTTGGATAGCCTTAGGACTGCAATTGCTAACAACAGTTTTGTACTCAAGTCTCCGTCACTGAACAATTAATAACATCAGTTCAATAGACTTTAAGTGAAAGCTATAATGAATTCAGAAATGACTCTGATACTCATAAGTTGCTCATAAATTCCTGTTTACACAACTGAACTTTTTGACTATATAGTAAACAGTTATAGAACAGATTTTTTTTTTTATAATCGCACAGGTGTCACCTAGATGAGGGAGGGTTCCCTTTTGAATCTGGTTCCTCTCAAGGTTTCTTCCTCAGGGAGTTTTTCCTTGCCACGATTGCCTCTGGCTTACTCATTAGGGATAGATTTTGAAATTTATATAATTCTGTAAAACTGCTTTGTGGCAATGTCCATTGTTAAACGTGCTATACAAATAAATTTGAATCGAATTGAAGCTCTACCGTTTGCAAAAGCTGTAAGTAGTGACATTAAAAGGCTGCTTTAATTGGGATCATTGGGAAAGCTGATTGGGTGATGTACATGGATTACTATATTACTATTTTACTATGTACGTGGATTACTATTTTTTGGTTTTGTCTGGACAGAGATCACAGGAAAAAACAGGAAAATATAAACTTGTCTCTCACAGGGGGGACAGTGTCATGTCAATGCCAGAATTGGTGTAACACTACATTTCCTAGAGCACAACATGGCCAACAAATATGTCCACCATGAATTACACCCAACACCCACGATCTTTGTCATATTCACAGTCATCATCATACTGATCTCCACGCACCTGTGTTCAATCACAGCCACAATATTTAAGGACTTACTCACCACCACACCATTGCGACGTATATATTCTGTGTCTTAGTTACCAGTCGAGAACAAGCCTTTGTATTTTGCTATTCTGGTTTTGATCCCTTATAGGCTTCATGCTCCAGTGTTCATTATTCTTCTCCAACCAATAAGAGGTTTCCAGCTGTTCCAATGGGTGTCTCTCCCACAGGCAAGAGAAGAGAGACTCCTACCCCTCAAGCAGGGCAACCTCAATGAACTGGCATGTCAGGACGATCAGGCGTCACTCAACACTCTCATTGACCTGTCCATTCGTCTGGACTTCCTGCCTTCCTCTTTACAACACCTGGATGCCCAGTGTGCAGCTCTGTTAGTACCCTGGATCTCAGCTTTAGAGGGATGACCACCCTCCATCCCCACATGAGGCAGCCTTGTTGAGTGGTCAGCTGATCTTTTGTGTTTATGTATGGGGCATGTACACTATTGGAATCATGAGCTTGTGGAAATCATCCTGTTGCCACCCTTACCATTACTTGTGACAGGGTAGAGTCAGCTCTTGTTTCCTTATAATTGTCTGTACACTGCACTGGTAAGGCACCTAGATGTTTCACTTGGAGCAGTTCTACAGTATCTGGCTTTACTCTGGATGCTGCCTGCAGTGGTAGTTGTGATAAACCATCTGCATTACAGTGGGATGCACTGTCCATGTACTGGATGTTGGATTCATGAGCTGCCATCATCAGAGCCCAGCGTTGTATCCGAGCTGTCGCCATGGGTAGAACTGCTTTAGTTGGATTGAAAATGGTTGTAAGCGGACGATGGTCTATAAGCATGGTAAACTTCCATCTGTACAGATATTGGTAGAATTTCTGTACTCCAAAGAAAATTCCAAGTGCCTCCCTTTCAATTTGAGCATAGTTTTGCTGTGCTTTGATCAATGTTCCCGAGGCAAAAGCTATTGGTTTTTCCTGCCCATCTGGGAGGATGTGAGAAATAACGGTGCCAACACCATATGGTGATGCATCACAGGCTAACATGATTGGAAGCTGTGGATTGTAATGTGTCAAAACACTCTGTGACAGCAACTGTTCTTTCACTTTGCCAAATGAAGCCTTGCACTGAGGAGACCACATCCACTGCTTTCCTTTGCATAAAAGAGCATTGGTAGGGGTTAGACAGATGCAAGATTGGGAATAAATCTATTGTAATAGTTTATGAGTCTTAGAAACGAACTGAGCTGATTGACATCCTTTAGTACAGGCGCATCCACTCTTGCCCTAAACTTTTCTGGTGACTTATGAAGACCATGTGCATCTGTGATGTGCCCCAAGTACTCCATTGAATCCTTAAAAAAAAAATCAAATTTTTCATGTTGGACACATAAACCAAACTCATTTAGTCAGTTTGGACTGACTGCGCCTACATTCCTGCAATGTTGCTGATCATCTGCCTCAACGCCAATATGTCATCTAGATAGCAATGACTGAGTAATCTGAGTAATAGAACATCCCCTTTGACATGGTGATAGTGAGGCATTTGCGTGAATTTTCCACCAAGGGCATCTGTAAGTATGCATTCGTGAGGTCCAGTGTGGTGAAGTGTTGGCCCCCTGGCAGTGATGCGAATTGGGTAATGTACAATACAAAGGGCAAGGTTAACTGTTATCTTAAAGTGCCCTCAAATCCTCACATCCCCTTTCCTTTTAACAACTGGCACAACAGACGTAGTCCAGTCACTACATGTCCCAGGGGAGATGACCTTCAGCTCCAGTAGTCAATCTATTTCAGCCTCTACCTTTGGCTTCGGTGCATAGGGGACATTATGTGCTTGGCAAAATTGTGCCTGATACTGTGGTTTAATGACACAGTAGCTTCAATACCCTTTAACATGCCAAATCCTTTCTTGAAGACATTTTATGCTTTCCTAGCACCGTCCGAAGTGAATCTTTACTCACACATTTTATTTCATGACAATTCAGCCGAATTTTCTTGAGCCACTCTCTGCCAAAAAGTGGTGATGCGGCTCTGTGTGGTGATCTTGCCTTCTGTTTGTTCATTTTTACTTTGACTATGATGATCCCTGCTGAAGAAACCATCTCACCTGTGTAAGTTCTCAGAACAACTTCTGTAGAATGCAGTGGTTTATGGGCTAACTGTGTGTTGTACAGTTCTCTTGAAATCTAGGAAATGGCAGCCCCTGTGTCTAATTCAATTTGTCCTTCTATTCTTGGCTTTACACTGATGGCAATTCCCTTTCTTAACCATTACCTGCAGTGCCAACTCAGTGTCAGCAGTGTCATCATTTGACAACTCTTTCACACCCACGTGATGCATTCTAATTTTTGTTGAAACTTTTTAATCTTCATTGACTTTCCCTTTTTATGTTTAGTCATGTCTTTACTTTTAGTTCTACACACTTGGCCTTTTTTGTAAAACTCATAGATGTGTCCCAAATTCACAGTGTTCACTCAGCTTTTTCAGAACTGTGACATATTATGTTACTGTTTATGACTTTTGGTGACTACTGTTATGAAACCGGAATCTTTCTGCAATTACAATGAGGTTCAGAGAGAAATGTGCGTCCAAAACAGCCACAATGTCATCATATGGCTTTGCACCCAGCTTATCCGGTGCGATTAGTCTACGCGGCAGTCCGTATGTAGCTGAGCCCATTACACTCAGCACCACAGCAACTCGTTTCTCGTCTGAAATGTCATGAGCCAGTTCTCCACCCTCACTCTTAAACAGGAGTTCAACAATCCTTGTTGCCAGTTTTATGTTATGTATTAACAATTTACGCACTATTTTAGAGAACACAAAAGAAATGCAGACACAGTCAGCAGGGGTTTCTCTAGTTACTTGGAGAGCTTTCTATTACCAAACAACATGGCGTACATGGATGAGCTTATAGCATCATCCAGGGTTCCGTAAACATTTTTGTCGCATACATCACACTGGCCATTGTCTGACTTTTTCCTGATTTTTGGTCAACGCGTTGAATTTGTTGCAAACCTTTCTAATTAATCGTTTGTGTACCCACACTTGTGTGTGTCTCTGCTGCCTGACAGATCCAAATATAATTACACTGACAGCATTTGTCGGATGACTGTATCCAGACCAACTTACAGAAATGTTTTGTAGTATCCATCAAAAACATATCCTCATGCTAGAAAAATTGGACAGTGTCTACCCTGCAAAAGCCCTGTTAGAGAGGAGTCAGTACAAGAAGTTGGTCCAGCAATAAAAACAGATTAAGTCAATAGTTTTAAATTAGTGCTCACTTAGGTTCTTATTGAAAAGGTAGTGCTTTGATCTTCTTTTGAAAGCAGTGACTCAGCTGTTTGGATAGCAAGGGGAAGTTCATTCCACCACCTGGGTGGCAGTACAAAAAAAGAGTCTTGATGCACATCTTGTTGTATCTTGAGTGATAGTGGGTCAATTCAAGCTCAAAGGGAATGTGATTTAGAGCAGAGCTTGATAAGTAGGCATCAGTCCACTTCTGATAATGTAAAGGAGAACCCTGCATTACCAAGGCAGGTTAGCATCACCTGAGGTTGGTCAGCTGACGATTGATGTTACATATGACAAAACAAAGCTTTCTGCAACAAGGATTAGATGAAGACATGGACAGATGTTAGTATGAGATGATTTATTTACCATAGTAAGAATAGAGGGCAAAGATAGAACACAAGTTAAGCACAATGAAACAAGATTTGTGTCATGAATTAACTGAAGCTAAAAATATCTTGTCAAACAGAAATAAATAAGTTCAATGGGCAAGTAAACTAGAAACACAGCATGTAGTTTAGATTCAAGGGTTAAGATTGCTCTATGTCTGACATGCCCCCTCAGATATTAATAATTTCCATTGACTAATTCTTATATGACTAATATATTAATAATAGACATTTTTCTTCATCCTCAGCTGTATAACAGAGGCCTGCTGGTTTTGTGCCAAAATACATTGATATTTGGAGCTATCTATGATTCCATCTATCTTGACTAGAGCCCTAGTCCCAGCTAAAGAGAAGTAGCCCCATAGCATGATGTTGCCACCAACATGCTTCACCGTGGGTATGGTGCTCTTGGGGTTAAGCGGTGTTGTTTTTGTGGCAGACATATCTTAGAATTATCCACAAAAAGTTCTACCTTGGTCTCATCAGACCATAACACATTTTGCCACATGGTTTGGGGTGATCAGGGCTTGGATGTTTTGGGGTTTCTGTCTGTCTTGTCCTTTTGTCTATTTTAGAGGGACATCCAGTTCTTGGTAACATCACTGTGGTGCTCCACGTTTTCTCCACTTGTTGACGATGGCCTTCATGGTGTTCTATGGCACATCTAATATTCTGGAAATTCTTTTGTACCCCTCTCCTGATCAATACCTTTTGACAATGAGATCAAGTACAAGCTTTGTAAGTTCTTTGCAGACCTCAGCAGTTGAATGAAACATGAGCTTAGGTTGAGGTTAATTCTGAGCATAGTGTGTCGTCCCCCCCCCCATTAAAAAAGGGTGTGTACACTTGTGCAACCATATTATTGTACATTTTTTTCTTTTCTCTTCTTCCTATTCAGTTTTCACTTGATTCGTGTTGGCTGTTATATCACAGTAAACTAGAAAATTATCTGACATTTATCTTGGTATCATTTTTATGTCACAGGAACCTCCTGTTTTAACAGACTGTAGACTTTTTATATTCACTGTATCAACTTCAGTGATAGAGGTAAGGTAAGGTTTGTGGTAGCCAAATTATGGACTGTGGAAAAATGCTGTGAAAAAATCTAATGTTACTGGTTCAGCTTCATATTTCTAAGCATTTGTGGGCTGTCTTTTTATTGACTTAAATGGGCCATTTCTGGGTTCTTGTATCAATAAAGTCTGTGTGGGCTAAAGCCACACATGCAGCACACTCCATCTTGAAAAACATATTGATTTCACAGTGAGATTTATGTGATCAATAACCATGCCCTTTCAAGATCAGCAGCAGGATAAGCAGACTGTACTCTCACATACTTACCTCTCACGCCCCCCATACCCACAAACATTCACCCTTTCTATCTTCTTTCTCACACAAACATAAACACACAATCACTCTCTGGAACACACCCTTCATATCTCTCTCTCTCTCTCTCTCTCATATACATATACAGTACACACAAACACAAAACACCCTTTGCCTATAGGTATGTCTGTCTTCCTTTATTTTATCTGCTTGCTTATATGTACAGCACCACTGGCTGTCATGCATGCAGATTAATACACATTTGGATTTCCTGTGCACTTCAGGCTTTTCCATCTTTGCAGGCATGTGGAGTAAAGTCTGGTGTGCTTCATCCTTTCCATTTGTTTAAGTGCAGTCAAAGGGAAACTGAAATTGATTTTGAGGTTTGAATGTGGCTTTTTTTACTTAATGCTCATGGTTTGGCCTGCTTACATATGTAATTGTTCTTAGTTTATAAATAGATACCTTGTATAAATGACTTTGATGATTGTGTACAAATAAACTGGTATTTTATTCTTAAATAATCATATTCTTAAATGTAAATAAACAGTTTAATAAACACAGTTCATGTACAATATTGTAAATGACAGTCACCAATCTGTTCTCAGTATCCAAAATTTCTAATATTTCATTAATAGTTCATTAACTCATATAATTCATTGTTCAGCACCTGATATATAGAATCATTTCTTTCTACTTTGTGCATTGCCATATTAAGTACTAAACAAGAAAAATTTAATGATAAACTATTTTGTTAGCACTGAATTATATTTTAAAATACGTATTGTTTGCCATTAATAAAATACATCTCTTCTGAAATTCTCTGATTGTAGTTGTCTTATATTTAATATGTATTTTATCAATTGTATTTAGCTACATATTTAAATATTTAACTTATGTTTACTTACATACATACTTATTTAACCTAACAGTTGCATTTATTGAAATATCCCTAATACACCATCTTGTCCCATGTAAAAATCTGTGAGCTTCTCACTTTCTCTGTTTTGTGTCTCCTGCAGTATTGGAGCAGTTAATTTTACAGTTGTGCCCATGAGAGAACATAATTAAAATATAGAAAATAATTAGTATATTAAAATGAAATAGAATTTATTATATAGTTGCATGCTAGTGTGCTTTTGACATCACTGCTACAAAAGAGGAAATTTGGGGTAGAAAAAATGAAGGCAAAAGTAGGAGGGTGAGTCCCCCTCTCTGATACACTCCTCCTCTTTTCCTCCCACTTAGATATTTCTTCCTAAGCCACCCCCTTTTCCCTGTCCTTTCCTCCTTTCACATTAACACCCCCCTCTCAGCTCTATCACTCATTGGCCAAGCATGCTTCTCATTCAGAAATTTGGTCTCCACTTGAATCCTCGCTTGTCCATTCTTTTACAGTATAAATTTCATCTCCCTCCTCCCCTTTTATCCATAAAGGAAAGGAAAGAAGAAGGAGAGAGAGAGAGAGTGTCTACAAAGAGAGTGATTAGGAGCAAGAGAGAGAAAGAAAAAGCATAAGCAGAGAAGGAGCACAAGAAGGGAGCAGGATCCAACGAAGAGGACTGTGATTAATGGGAGAGAGCAGAAAAATAAAGTGAGGGAGGAACATGGAATGATGGACAGCCATGCTGGAAATGAAACCACAGCTTCTCTCCTCCACTTCACGGTATTTAATGCCTTTATTTCAATATTTTCTAATTTATTAGCCATTTCTTGTAATCTCCCATTTTTCTTCTGTGCATATTCTCCCATCTATTTCTCCAGGTATTTCATTAGAGCATATCAGTGCATATTTTCCTCGTAGTGGTATGAAAAAGAGGCCATCCATGTGGGCACTCTGAGTCATTTTTCTTCTTTCTCCTACCTTCATACCTCATCCATACTCAAATATTGTTAAGAGGAAACCGCTAACCTATGCTTTCTAGTTAAAGCACTGCATCGCTTATCATGTGCTCAGGTCCAGATATAAAGATACTTATTTACTGTAACTTTAGCATTGCACAAATCTAAGATGGCCCGATAAAGGGGATGTAACCTATATATCTATAGCTTACTTGCAGACCCACATGTCAGCTTACTTTTTTCACACTCTGCCATTATGTGCAAAGATTGATGCTTCCTTGGACAAACTGTAGCCTTACTCTCTGGTGCTTGATTTTAGAGTCTTTTTTTTTTTTTTTAAAGTGCAATCCGTTCATTGTATTCCTCCTCCTCCCCCACTCAGCACACTCCCTTCATGATCCTCCAGGTCCCATGTTTCTGTGCCTTCAAAAGGTTAGGTCTAACCACAGTGCCTGTTTGTAGTTAGGAGCTGAAATAAACAGTGTCTAATCATAATGTTTTTCTGGTGTTTGGGAAGTGAAGTTTTCCATAGGAATCTGTGGTGCCTTCTTCCAGCTCCTTCCATCCCTTTCTCCATCTTCATGTCTTTCGTTTTCCCATGCCACCTGATTGCCCCTGTTGAGCAGTCACCGACATTGTATTTAATTCTTCTTCTATATTTCTACATACTACTTTGTTGTACCCGAAGAAGTTCCTGTGCTATGCTGTGTTATGCTATGCATAATATTGTGCAGGCCTAAACACAATGGCAATGCATATGAAATGGCTTACACTTTACTGTGTGTATGAAAAAGTCTCTTGCTCATGGCACATTATTAATGTGTGGGCACATTAATTTGCGTGGTATTTTATTTGCATGTTTGGTTTACTGTGCTCACATGAAGCTTCTGCTTTAGCCCTAAACACGCAAGTGGTAGGTCCGTTGAGCTGAACACAAAACCATTGAGTTAATCTCTTTACCAAGTTGTCTTAGAATACAACATAATTTGCCAATTAGCTTCTCTGTTGTGCACCAGCATGCTAATTCTATTTATTCCGGACAATGTTTTAACCTCAAAAGCCAACATAAGGATTAGCCCAAAATAGCAGAGTCAAATGTGTCAACAATTCAAAAAGGAAACACTTCATTCTGAATGTGACATTACAAATTATCTGAGGTGGCAATGGAGCAAGGTATGCTTTCAGACCTATGAGTTTATAAAAAAAAAAATTCAATGCAATTACTCATAGCAATGGCTTTGATTATATATAGAACATAGTATACAGGGAATGGAAGGCTGTTCAAGGCTATGGCATTCTTCATGGAAAACTGACATCATGTGACCGTGCTTGATGCACTCATGCAGTCATAGTCCATGTTATGCAGATCCCACAGGAATAGATGTACCAACTGTGTTCCAGTTGTACCTTCAGATGGGCTGCTTAAGATTAAGGTGCTTAATCTTAAGAGTGTAGCTCCTGATTTGAACCAGCACCACACTGTTATAGATCACCATGTGACATTTCAGAATGGTATGTTATCAGTGGTTAAGACATGAATATTTCTGTTGTCTACTTTGTAATGTCAAACAGTGTACAAAGGAAAATGTACAATTCTGTGACAGAGGACAGGTATAGTAGGATCCAAAGGCCACTTCCAAGAACTAGTTACATTTCATCAGTTATAATAACATAATGACTTTCTTCACTAATATAAATTAAAAAAGTAAATACTGAAAGCATTAGCTATTATAGCTAATAATAAGAAAACTATTAAGACAGCATCTTTTTAAAATTATTTTTAATCACAGACTGAAACTAAATTACAATTATCACAATTACATTAGATGGTCCTGGTCTGTGAGTTACAGTTTTTTTTGGTGATTTCACAAAACTAGCAAAACTAGTTCTGTTTTTTAATACTCAAATTGTATCACAAACCTATCACACAACCAACAACTCTAGAAAAACTGTTATTATTTGTCAAAATGGTGAGATTTGTATTCAACTGCAGGATTTATTTAGAAAGACAAAACTAAATTTACAAATCCAACTCATATTCAACAAACGTGCAAGAGATCGGTTGAAGAGCAAACAGGAATAAATGGGGGCAAAACCTAAACTAAAGTCAAGGGACAAACCAGAGAAAATTAAACAGGAATATTGTGCACAATGAACAGAAGGCTTGGATTCTAGACAAGCTAGGAGCGAAACCTCAGAATGTTGAGAGTCGAGTCTGTTTAAAGCCTGTGTGTATCATCGAAGACAGGTGAGTCAGTTAGAAGTTTAGTGATTGTGATCTGATGAATAGATGACATGTTAGAACATGTGATGTGGTTTGTAGTTCGGTAAGCTGCTGGCAATTTGAGTCCAGTGTGAAAGTGTTATGTTGCAGGGGAGAATTCTGGGAGTTTGAGTTTCCATTGGATAATGATGTGACATCATTCTTCGTGATCTACAAACCTCATTTGTTGTGAGAACCTTAGTTTGCATTGATGGGTTCTCTCCCAAACTTGTTTGCTTCTACAGAACCAATTATCGACTGATGGAGTCTCGAGAGGGGTGGTATTCCATGGAAATAGTGGAGGTCGATATCTGTGCAGACACTGAAAGGGAGCTGAATGACACAGAGAGTTTTGGGCATATTCGGCCCAGGGGAGATATTGAGAACAGTCCTCCTCGTTATTTGCACAAAAGGTTCTCAGGAATTTTTCAATCCCTTGATTTACTCTTTCAAATTGACCGTTAGTTTGGGGGGGTGGTACATTGAGGTTAAGCTCAATGTGATTCCCAGCTTTTCCATAAAGGACCTCCACACTTGTGACATGAATTGAGCTCCCTGATCTGACACAATATTCTCTGGTAATCTGAAGAATCAAAACATTGGGGTGAAAAGGAGCTCTGCCATTTCAAAGGCTGAAGGTAATGGTGGCAAGGGTATGAGCCACAAGGATTTTGAAAAATGGTCAATGACAACTAGAATGACTGTGTGCTGTTGGGAGGGTGGAAGGTCAGTGATAAAGTCCACTGTAATGTGGGACCAGGGGAGTTGTGGCACCGGTAACAGGAATAGATTCCCAGCAGGAAGGTGCCTAGGGACTTTGGCTTTAGCACAGTCTGAGCAAGAAGAAATTAATTACTGCATATTTGTAATCATAGAAGCCCACCTGTGTCTCGTTTGGAGTAAATGGAAGGTTTTCTGAAACCTGGGCTGGCCTGTGGCTATTGATACGTGTGCCCACATCGTCAACTTCTCTCGAAACTGAGTTGGCACAAAGATCTTGGAAGCTGGGCAAAAGGATTGTGAGGGCATGTTCCTGTAAGCTTGGGTAATTTCCTGGTCAATGTCTCATGTAATAGCCCCAGTGAAGCATGATTCGTGGTGGATTGGTTCTGCGTCATCTGTAGTGGGGAGTGAGGGATAAACTGAAGAGAGATCTTTGGTATTTTTGGAGCCTGGAAGATAAGTGATGGTGTAGTGGAATTGGTCGAAGAACAGTGCCCACCTGGCTTGTCTAGGGGTTAGCCTCTTGGCTGTTTTCATGTGATCCATGAAGATAACGGGCATTCTCCTCCCTCCAGCCAGTGCTGTCATTCTTCCAAAGCCAGTTTCACTGTCAAGAGTTCTCTGTTATTTACAGTCATGTTCATAGTCGTGCTCAGTGGGAGAGGGTTTTTGTGAAAAGAAGGCCATTGGGTGAAACTTAGTTCTTTTACCTTGTTTTTGTGACAACACACCTCGCACTTCAGTTTCAGATGAATCTACCTCCACTATGAATGGTGTAGAAGGATCAGGGTGTTTCAAGATGGGAGCCAAAGTAAACACCTCTTTTGTGTGTTGAAAGGCTTTTGTGTTGAAAATTTTGCAAAGGCCAGAAATCTTTGGAGATCTTTTATTGTCTTTGGGATGGGCCAGTCCACGACTGCTCTGATCTTGGTTTGATCCATATACATTCCTCCCTAACTGATGACATATCTTAAGAAGGAAATTCTGTTCATGTGAAATTCACATTTCTCTCCCTTTACATACAGATGATTCTCCTGTAGTTGGGTTATGTGTTGTTCCAGGGAAGGGGAGTGAATCAAAAGGTCAGCTATGTAGGTTATGACACCTTTCCCCAACATGTCCTGTAAAACATAATTTATTAGTGCCTGAAAAACTTCTGGCACATTAGAGAGCCCATATGGCATGACATTATATTCATAGTGGCCAGAGGGGGTGCTAAAGGTTTTCCACTCGTCTCCTTCACGAATATGAATTAACTTATATGCACTCCTAAAGTCAAGCTTGGCGAAAATGACTGTTCCTTGAGCTGTTCTAGTGCTGCAGGCAGTGGATAACGGTACTTGACAGTCACTTGATTAAGGCCTCCTTAATCACTACAAGGCAAAAGGCCTCCTCTCTTTTTAGGAACAAAGTAGAAGCTGGCAGAGGCTGTATACATAGATGGCCAGATAAATCCTTGTTGGAGTGCTTCCATTATATATTCCTCAATAGATTTTTTTTTTTTGGCGACAGAAAAGGGATAAATGCAGTTCAGTGGGGGCATGGCATTTGAGAGGAGGTCAATGGCACAATCATAGTGTCAGTGAGGTGGTAGGCAATATTTTTTGGCCTTTGGACTAAACACTTCCTTGAACTGGGCATAACAGGGTGGTATTCCTATTGTGGGTTCGGTTTCTGGACTTTCTATGGAAGTGGAAGCATTGAGTGTGCTGGGTAATTTCAGACATGATCGGTGACAGTAGGGTGAGTTTCTTAGTATTTTGTTTCCAGACCAAGAAACAAGGGGATTGTGCAGTTGGAGCCAAGGAAGGCCGAGGACAATGGGATATTTGGGTGAAATTGTGATAAGGAGTGAAAGTTGTTCAGAGTGCATTTCCAGTGTAACAGGTGAAGTGTGGTGCATGATGTCATGATGTTTCCTCCTATTATTGGTTGACCATCCAGACCTTTCACAAGGAAATGAAATAGAGGTGGTATTAGCTCTATCTGGAGTTCTTCCTCCAAGCTTTGCTCCATGAAGTTGCCAGTGGCATCTTTGTCGAGTAGCACTGGAATGACAGAGCAAGTGTCTGAGTAACAGAGCAAGTGCATCTGGGAGAACAGCTGATTTAAGGTAGCATGAATGTTTGCTAACTGCTGCTGTTGCTCCTCCACCACTTTGCCTTGGACTGTGAATGCCTGCTGAAACTCTTTTAATCCTGTTGGATCCATGTTTGGTGAAGTTTTCTGTCACAACAGTTATATTTGGATTCAATTGCAGGATTTATTTAGAAAATGGCAGACAAAACAAACGGGCAAATCCAACTCATATTCAAGAAACATGCAAGAGGCCAGGTGAAAAACAAACAGGAATTAAATTGAAGCAACCTGAATTGAAGTTAAGGAACAAACCAGAGTTTAAAAAAAACAGGAATATCATGCACAATGTATTCAACACTAGACAAGCTAGGGGTGAAACTTTGTACAGAATGTTGAGAGTATGACTGAAGACAAGTGAGTCAGTTACAAGTCTGGTGATTGTGATCTGATGAATGGATGATGTGTTTGAACATGTGATGTAGTTTGTAGTTCAGTAAGCTGCTTGGAATGGCCTGTTAATATAAAAGAATTATTATTATTATTATTATTATTGATGTTGTTGTTGTTGTTGTTGTTGTTGTTATTGTTGTTGCAGAAATTCACAGATGTCTGTATGAATTTACATGAGCAGATTCCTGGCAGAAAATCTATTTAGCTGGTAGTAGTAGTAGTAGTAGTGTTTGCTTTGCATGTGTATAGTAGCGCTGTATTTGCATAATTTTCTAGTCAAGTAGATTGTGGTGCCTTGTGTGTGTGCATGTGTGGCAGGAAGCAGTGGTATAGTGGGGGTTAACATGTGATGGAATGTGTTTTATGTGACCGTAGAGAATTCCTTAGTTCATTATTAATAGATCACATCTCTGCCTTTGTTTTTACTTCTTTGGTCTGTCTTTACCTCCATCACCCCAGCCCCAACATTACCAAATTTTATTCTTTTCCATCTATCTTAGGTCTAAAAGCATGAAATGGAAGAGTGTGTCTGTCTGTGAGTTATATAAATGCAGCGATGTACATTGCTCATTTTGCCACAAACTGGTATTAATATATGATTCATGCTTCGGTGTACCTTTAAATTTAGGGTTGATGAACATATTTTTGTTGTTTTTATATACTCATTCAGTGCAAAGGACTTTACTTGTGTTGAAACAAAATAAAATAAAACAAAACAAAACCCCACCATGACTGAATCTGTTCTGACATCACAGATATGCCATATGATTTTTCTGCTATATGCACTCAAGATGATATTTGTGTATGATGATATACAGTGAAAAGGAAACCTGAAATTGTTGTTTCATAAATATTACTCTGTGATACTAGTATATCACAATGAATATTGTTTCTGGGTGCAGCACATGTCTTTGAATGATTTATGATTTTTTTCTATAGTATATTTTATAAGCAGTTGTTAAATTACTCATGGGTATGAACTATCATTGAGCAATCCTCTTCATAAATTTACCAGAGACGATATCTAAATATAAATTGGTGTTGCAGTGTTATGTCCTTTTTGCAAATGTGCTATATAGCAGATACTATTATATACAGTCTGTCATCCTTGACCAGAAGAGACAGGAAGAAGAAGGTGAAGATGATACCCAGTGCGTTATTTGAGAGAGGTTCAAAAGAGTGCCATGTGCACTCTCTGGAAACTGAAGAGCAGATGTTTATATCTCAGGTTATGTACCTGGGGATTGATGACCAGTCTGGTATGTCTGTGCCTGAGGGTATGTCTGGCACTGACAAATTGTTACTACGTGACTTAGACCTTCAGGGGTTTTACTCCATATAAATTTTTTTACTTTTTTCTGAGAAAAAAAAAACAGAAAAAACAAACAAACCAATACATGTTTAAGAGTGCGTTGAAGCTGAGATATGACAGAGACAGAAACCCTAAGTTTGAGATCATTGCCTCCAGCAGACTTACTTAGCCACTTGTTTAGTAGTACAGGCTGATGAAGCTTTGCGCATAAAGCTGTGATGCATACAGCTCAAATATAGAAGAGCTAATATGCTGGTTAGTAAATCATCTGACACACTGACAATGGTTATACAGTACCACACCTGCTACTGGCCCTTATGGAAATTATGCTTCCAGCAAGAGATGCAGTGGTCACAGAAATCTTACAGACAGCACTTCAAGCAAATTACTGGAGCTGTTAATGCAGATGAGGAGTTTGGTTGCTTGCAGTTGTTTGGCAAATGCTTGTAAATGTTGATAAAAAATTTCTACCATTTGTTTACCACTGACAAGTTTTTATCATGATGGAGCCAAGTAAAAACACATTGCACCAGCTGCTGTTGCCACATTGACAGGTCTTTGATGCACAGGCCAAGGAAGCATTAAAAGATTGCGTCCTTCTGTCTAAGACAAGAACAAAAGACATGATGCAACAGATTGCCCTTAGGCACTCACATGTGCCGGCACAACATTCCTGCAGAATTTGGTTTCAAAGATGAGATGCGGCAGGGACCACATTGGTGGCACCACAGCAGCACAGAACACAGAGGCTGTTTCATGTCAAAAAGGGCATTTTCAAAAACATGGTTTACTGAAACTGCCAGGGTTTCCTTATGTCGTTCCTGAATTCCCTTGAGTAACAGTGGGATGGCTAATCCCTCTGCAATTAGTGCTTTGGCGCATGATAACAAAAAGACTAGTGACTATTAAGCACGTACATTTAAAGAATGGAAGTGGCCAAAAAATTTACAAAAAATAATAATGTACAACGTGCTTAGTAGTCACTGGTCTTTCTGTTAACATGCTCCAAAGCTCTAACTGCAAAGGGATGAACCATCCCACCGTTAGTCATATGAATTCAGGACCGACACTGGGATACCTAAGCCAACTGGCTATGCTGACTGCAGAAGTGAAAAACAGGCAATAGAAATAGTACATGGAAAGCCTAACTGTTTTTTTAAAACTATTTTCTAATTCACACCATTTTGGATATGATAGACTTACATGTCTTCTTAAATTTATTGTTGTTCTGTGTGCTACCCAAACCAGATTGATGTGATTGGTGAACAAACATGACAGATTTGTAACCTTAGGCCTGAAGGTGACAGGTCAACTCCATCTGTGAACTCAGTCTCCCAGAATACACTGTGGCCTACAGACATGACTGCCTTGGACTATGCTATGCAGAATCCATCACAGTTGACACATTCGCAATCACCTGACTTTTGAGTACACTCATCTGTTACCAATCACACACATACACACACACACACATAAAAAGGACTCACACTCACAAACACATTGCAAAGTAAATGCTCAGTTTGTGCTCTGCCTCTGATGATTGCCAAGCCTTATTATCCAGTGTTTCTTATCCTGGTTTCTTGGCTTTGCTAGTTTCCTAGTTTTCTGAGATTTTACTTAAATATTTATGCTGTTTGTGCCTTGTCTGACCTATGGATGTTTATTGACCTTGATCTTGCCCAGCATTTTGGAATTGTGTGCCTGCCTGTGAGTAAAAAGACATTCAACTACATCTGCATCCATTTCTGCCTCCAATTATATGACAGATTACTTTGCTGATAATATGGATGCAGCAGGAGAGCCGGATTGGTGGCATGCTATCAGGATACATGGACAGCTGATGGGAGAGCAGTGGCAGCGTCTAGCCAGCCTTGTTGCTAAAGTCAACCCCCTCTCACAAGCCCTTGCCTTCACAGCGTCCCTCCCCAGTGCCCAGTACGCTGATTCCAGCGCCAGACATGTTCACAGGTGACGCATCCCTCTGTAACAAATTCCTTCTACTAGAGCTGAATAATATCTTGTGCTTCATGAATCCGCTCACCGGCAGAGCGCTGGACCATGACGGTGTGGGAGCAAGGGGGCTAACCCACATCCTCTTATGAGCGGTTCACAGAACTATTTCGCCATGTGTTTGATCACTCACCTGAGGGGAATGAGGTGGGAGAGCAGCTTGTCGGTAGAGGATGGAATGACGCAGCCCTGAAAGCCGCATTTCACTGCGGTCAAAACCCGGACATGCTTATGGAGATGGCGTGCCACTATGAGCTCACCCTAGACTCCCTGATCGACCTCGCCATTCACCTGGACCACCTACTTCACAACCGTCGCCCTCTCCAGGAGACTGGGGGCTCTCTGCATGTGAACATCCCTCTTGAATCCATGCAACTAGGGCACACCAAGCTCAGCAAGGAAGAAAGGAAGAAACAATGTCATGAGCACCACTGCTTCTACTACGGTAGCCCCGACCATCTCATTGGGCTATGCCCGCTACATGCTAGGTCTGCCCTCTGGCGGGAGCTCCAACCACCGCATGGAAAAAGTGAGTTCATTCCAGTCTTTATCTCACCATTTGACAATGCTTCAGGTTTCAGTACAACATTCAGGTGTAAGTGTCAGGTGTTTCTGTTTTAACAGCGCTAATTGTCTCTGGGTCAGTGGGAAACTAATCGACCCGGACACGGTGACCCGTCTGAACACCCTGACCTAGCCATTATCACGCCCTATAAATATCCATGCCATTGATGGAGGGCCCATCGGGGGAGGCACAATCAACCACTGTATACAGCCTCTCCTTCTCCAAGTCAGCACGCTCCACCAGGAGCAAAGTTTGTTCTTTGTGACCATCACATCCAAGCATCCTATCATCCTGGGGTTTCCCTGGATGCAGCTTCACAACCCCCAAATATCTTGGATGGACAAATAAATCACCCGCTGGTCAGCTGATTGTTACCATCACTGCCTCCTAACACCTCTGCTTTGTGTGGCTTTGACCTCTGTGGAAAGCCCAGAGCATCTTTCACCCCTAGATACCCTAGGCCCACCAAGAAGTATTCAGTAAGGCCAAAGCCAGGGTTTTTTACCTCTTCACTGCACATATGAATGTGCGATTGAGCTACTGCCCAGAACCACTCCTCCCCGCAATAGGATCTACCCATTCTCCATTGCGGAACAGAAAGCCATGGAGTAATACATCCAGGAGGCATTACAACAAGGATACATCTGACCTTCAGGAGGGAAGGATCAGGCCTTGCACTGACTATTGTGGACTCAACCAAGTCACAGTGAAGTACTGATATCCCTGATAACCCTGGTCCTGGCAGCCCTCAAACAACTCTGTCCTGCTCAGATATTCACGAAGTTGAACCTTCTCAGTGCATATAATCTGGTGCACATCTGGGAGGGAGATGAGAAGAAGACTGCTTTTGGCACCACCTGCGGCTACTATGAGTATTGTGTCATGCGGTATGGGCCATTTTGTGCCCCTCAACTGTTCGTCAAAGGGGAGAAGTGGAGTTTCACAGGTTTCGCACCATCTCATTTCTGGGCTATATCATTAGCCCAGATGGACTTTCTATGGACCAGGTCAAAGTCTCCACTGTCATTGAATGGCCCATGCTCAAGATTGTCAAAGACCTGCAGGGATTCCTTGGGTTTGCAAACTTTTATCAGTGCTTCATTCGGGGTTTCAGCTCCATTGCTAACCTCACTCCTCTAGAAGGGGGCGAAGTGTCTGGTAGCCGCCAAGGAGGCCCTCAACCAACTGAAAACAGCATTCACCACACCGCCTATTATCAGACATCCTGACCCATGGTGGCCCTTTGTGGTGGAAGTGGATGTGTCAGAAATGGGCATGGCAGCCATTCTGTCCCAGTCATTTGGAGAAAAACCCAAACTGCACCCATTGGGAACCAAGAGCTACTGGCAGTAAAGGCCCTCGAAGAGTGGCGCTGACCTCCTGGAATCCCATGGCCACACCATCCTGGTCATTATCAACAGAATTCTCAAAATCGATATGCCTCATTCCACTGCCCAGCTTGCCCACAGCCTTCGCCACAGCCGAGCTCCTGTTCAGCCACAGGTTCAGGTATTTTGGGATTCCAGAGGACATTGTCAGGGACCAAGGCACTCGGTTTACCTCTCGAATTTGGTCCAGCTTTATGGACAAACTGGGAGTGACCGTCAGCTTAACATCAAGTTACCATTTGCAAACTAAAGGACAGGTGGAGAGGGCCAATCAGGAAAATGGCCACTTCCTGAGAACATTCTGTGCCACACAACTAAACCTTTCCAGTGCTTGGATACCAGCCTCCTCTGTTTCCTTGGAATGCTAACCCAACCAATTCACCAGCAGTGGACGAATGGTTCCAGAGAAGTGGATAGGTGTAGGAAAGCACCCATCTAGAACAAGTGGTCACGTCAAATAAGGATAACCAAATGAGGATCAAACAGGAGTCTGGCTCACCACGAAAGACCTCCTGCAAACCCAAGCTTGCAAGAAAGTAAGCCCCAGATAAAGCAGCACCCTTAAAGATCTTACAACAAATCATAGAGGTTACCCTAAAAACTGGACCTGCAATGAGACTGCCTCAACGCCCCTTCATTCCATGTTTCCTGCCTGAAACCCATCATAACCGGACCCCTAGCCACTGACATTCCACCTCCTGCCCCTCCATCCCCCCACGACATCGAAGGCCAGCCCACATACCTGTATATCTACTACATTACCCAGATTACAAACATGGCCACTATGGACTACAACACCCAGCACCAACAGAGACGGTCACATTCAAGTTCACCATCTTACAAATTACGCACCCGTTCACAATTACAGACCACAGTATATAAGGGCTCTCAATCCACACTCACCTTGAGAAGTATACATTCTGTGATTCCCTCCAGTTCTTTACCAAGGCTTTGTATTGCCATAGTCTGCCAGGTTATAGATCTTGTTTTGTGCTTTATGTTTTTGCCTTAGTCTTGCGTAGTTAAACACGTGACTCTGTCTGTTTTATGACTGATGTTTAATCAGCTTCATAGACAGCCTGAAGATCATTGAGATTACTGGGGATGGTGCCATTTGGGGGCTGTGGAGATGGCTTGGGGATCTCATATGGGGAGTTGTACTGTGATGGTTTTGGACTGCAACAAAGTGGACTTCATGTGAAAAATGTAATGAATTTACTGGTTGAACAATTGCACTATTTGTCCATGTAGTACACAGTTATAGAAGGGATTTATTTATAATTGCACTACCCATTATCACCCAGATGAGGATGGGTTCCCTTTTTGAGTCTGGTTCCTCTCAATGTTTCTTCCTCATATGCTCATTAGAGACAAATTTACATATTTACAATTTATTTTGATTTAATTTAATTTGATCGTATTTATTTCTGTAAAGCTGCTTTGTGACAATGTCCATTGTTAAAAGCGCTATACTAATAAAATTGAATTGAATTGAGCTTCACACAGGTTCCAACAGCGAAAAACAATTTCACACTTACATGTTAAATAAAATGTTTACAGTTTTATTTACGTTAAAGTATCTAGAATTATTGTACATTTAATGATTTTGAGATCATCTTTTAAAAGCATTCCAAAACGTAATGCATCAACCAAAGGTCGTGTAAAGAAAAAAAGTGAAATTGCAGCATAATAATCTGTAAAGTGTTCAATTGACTGATTGACTGAGAATGATTTGATATCCTAACACCATTGATACTGCTGACTATTATGGTTGAATAAATTGGTTTATTCAAAAAGAACAATGTTATATTTATTGGATTTCTGTGGAGTTTATGCTTTACTTACACATACATAAAAATGCAGCAAGATGGATAGAAACTGGCAAAAGCAGAAAATATGATAGGTGGTGCTGTGAAAAATTCTCATCACAAGGTCAGAAATGACTTAAAAGTGGCTACTTTTTGATATCTGGTTTAAATAATCATTTGCTATTGAATCCTCCTTAAATAGTTACATAAGCCAGTTCAAAAGTATTCTACTTAAGGATTAAGAGTGTATTTAGTGCACCTTGCAGAACAAAAATCCTCCTGAATCAGAGGAAATATCACACACACAAGCACATATAAAAGATAATGTTGTTTCCAAGCAACCAGTCTATATTTAATGCCAAACTATATATAATAGTAAAATGATCAATAATGATTGCTAATGATGAGCACAGTATCCTGTGAATTTCTCAAACCTTGGAATATCACAACCACAAACAAAATTAATACATTCACATATCCACTGGTTAGGACACACTTTAAACATTGTACACATTAAAGAAGCAGAATAGCAAATGTGTGTATGTGTGCATGCATGGGTGTGTTATACTTGTTCCTTTTTATCAGCATGCTTGAAACTCAGACTTTTAGAGGGCATAGATGGTGAGCCAGAGAGAAGTTGATATGGTCATGGTCATTCAGCAAAGTTTGAAATGCTGTTCTAAACTGAAGCCTGTCTGCTCTCTCAGAGAGTTCAAAAAAATCAAAACCAGGAGATCAAAGGTCAAATGTCAAGGTGTAGAAAGCATGGTTTTTCCACCTCTCTCCTCCAACAGATTTCTGGTTTCTGGTTCATCCTCCCTCGCCTGCTGCCCCTTACAATCCCAGTAAGCCCCCAGCTCCCCCTAGTTTTGTCCCAGTTAGAGGCTCGCTGTAACACACACACACAACATTCAAGAATTCAATAATTCAAGATCTGAGCCACCCCCATACCAGAAAGTCAATAACAATACTGGAATGAATCTTTCTTTCTTTCTTTTTCTTTCTTTCTTTCTTTCTTTCTTTCTTTCTTTCTTCCTTCCTTCCTTCCTTCCTCATAGTGCCCAGACTGTATTACTGTAAAAACATATGCTTTTGCTGTTAAAATGCTCTCTCTGTCTCTCTCTCACACTCACACATATCTCTTGAGTATGTTATTGATCTAAATGCATTTATCTTTCATTTATCCACTAAACCACCAATCCCACACCAACTGCACACAAAAAAGAACAGTCTCTCTCTCTCTCTCTCTTACATGGTTGTTTTTTCTTTTACTTTTTTCTTATGATGAAATGCTTTTACTAACTTATGTGTGTTTTTTATATCAATAAAATTTTATTTAAAAGTCTCTCTCACATGCACGCACATATACACAGTATATCTCTACACAAAGTTTCACTCACACAGTATTACATTTACTAATAACTCAGCTATTCAATCTAATAAGACTTCTTGTATGTTAGTATATAATTTCTGGACTCTTGTCATTTTCTGAAAGGTTTTGTATATTTGATTCTGATTCTATTACACGTTTAAATATATACTATCAACATAAAATGTTAAAATAACTTACTGGCCAAAGAGACTTTCAGAATTGTAGCTAAAGGTCTCATATATAAATGAAATATATAATATTTAAAGAATGTATGCTAGAAATAAAGATACACAAACACAAGACAGAAATTACAGTATAGCCATAATTCAAATTCTTTTATGGTTTGCAGCTTACTGACTTTATTTGAACAGGACCTGTATGTATTGTTTTCCTGTCCCACTTGAAAGCCTGCAAGTGGTTTTGAGCCTTGTTTGATCGACCTATCTTGAGCCCCACTTTCAATTAGTCTGGTTGGTGGCAGCCAGGTTGCCATGACACCAGACTGTTTTGCCTGACCTTTGACCCCTTTAAGGAGTGCTGTGGTCAGCCAGGCATTACCCATGTGGGGCCAATCGAAAGGGGGTAGAAGGGCAGGTGGGGGAAGGGGATGAATATTTCTCACTAAAGTCTGTTCCTCTAAAAGGCTTCTCTACGCATCCACCTTGCATGCAGCAGCTGATGTAACATCCAAACACACACAAGCACACATACACACTCATACCGGAGTTATAGTTTTATTTATTTTTTTTTTTATTTCTCACCTAAGTGTTAGAGAAACTTTGAATACGTCAGACACAAAACCCCATCTTTATACAACAGCCTCAAAAGTGTGAATCCACTACTTATCATTTATCAAAATGCTATATACTGTAATTATGATGCTTAATTAATAGTTGATAGTTCATATTCACTAATACAAATTGATAAACCCTTGTTTAAAATTGTAATCTATCTAAATGTCCATGAATCATTTGATCTTTTTTTTTTTTCCAAATAATTGTGTACTTATTGCTGGTAAAATGATAAGTAGTATGATCCTAACTTAATTGTGGTTGTATCTTTATTAACCTTGGACTTCTTGTCCATGGTAATTGCAAAAACACTACAAATGCAGTAGCTAGGGACTGGCTTGAAAGATGACATCGGACTTGCCCTCTTTGTGTGTTTATTTTTAACTTATGTCTGTCAGTTAGTTATGTAACAAGATATCAACATCTCTCTTAGTCAGGTCACGTTTCACTCAATTAATGTGGTTATGTGTCATCATTGCTAATGCTTTTAGTACATTATATTATTAGAACCTGTATCACAACATTGTATTAGAAGCAGTTCTTGGTAGTGGACTCTAACTGCATAGTATACAATGTTTCAGAAACTGATCAGCTATATTCTTTGAATGTATGTGCTTTTCATACATGCTAGAAAGGCCTAAATTAGGCCAAGCAGCCATAATTATGCCGAACAAAAGAGAGTTAATCTACAGGAAGGGCTGATTCCGCCACAGTGAATGCACAAGCAGCCTTTGAAATTACTTATTCACAGAAAAGAGCAGAACTCATCCTCCTGTCCTCTGAGGGCTGTGGGTGATATGCAGCGATAGCTCTGATCAGATTAGTGCTAGCTATATTCTCACAGACTGTGACTGACCCAAAACAACAGATAATGGCACTTTGTGATTCTTTGTGATTGCCTGTACTTCAGTGTGTTAGCTTTGCCTTAATCAGTTAAGCCTGTAACATTTGTCTTTTTTTGTTTACCCAAAACAATTACTCACTGTACTGAAGTCATGTTTGATCTGGGTGTAATGCTTATGTGTGATTGATAGTGGCCCATTTCTGAACCCTTTCATATCACTTGTGTGAATTTGTGGCTGTGGTGAAGGATTTACACTGCAGAGAAACACAGAGACCTGACAGACACTGGCATGAAATATGAATCACATACCACTGAATAGAACCTGAAGCTTGCATATACTTAAATATGCTTGTGCGATTTTTATGTTGTATATGATAGGAAAATGTGTACAGCACATCATGTAATATAAAGGCAAAGCCATTTAACTGTCACATCACTTGAAAACATAGTTACAAACCATAGACCGTGTCACCTGATTCTTCACATGACCACATCCCTGTTCCCAGTCTCCTGATTACTAATCATGCACACCTGCTCCCAAACACAATAATCCCTTTAAATAACCCACACATTCTCCTGTTCAGTACAAAGTGTCGCTCTTGCTTTCTGGCAGTGACAATGGTAATGAAGGTTTGTGCCAACCAGCTGTGTGGGATCCTCCAGCACCTCTTCAACCTGAGCCTTCAACAGAAGAAGGTGCCAGTACTGAGGAAAACATCCTGCCAGGTTTGTGTTCCAAAGAAGACAGCTCCTCTCTGAACAATTATAGACCAGTAGCCCTCAATTCACATGTCATGGAGGTCCTGGAGAGACTAGTGCTTCAGACCTCAGGTCAACTCTTTTCTGGATCCCCTGCAGTTTGCTTACTAGCCATAGGTAGGCGTGGACGATGCAGTCATATATCTACTGCAAAAGGCCCACTCCCATCTGGACTACAACAATACCACAGTGAGAATCACTTTCTTTGAACCTGTCCTGCTGAGACAGAAGATGAGAAGAAAGCAGTTGAACATGTCCATAATCTCCTGGGTCACAGACTACCTGTCGGACAGACCCCGGGTTGTGTGGCTGGGAACCTGCCTGTCTGAGCACCTGCTGAACAGCACTTAAGCACCACAGGCAACCATGCTCTCCCGCTTCCTCTTCATCCTGTACATTGCAGACTTTCAGTACAGGTTGGGTCTCTGCCACCTTCAGAAATTTTCTGACGACTCTGTGGTGTTCAGGTGCATCAGGGATGGACAGGAAGAGGAGTACAGGGACCTAGTCAACAACTTCATGGAGTGGTGTGGGAAGAACCATCTCCTCTTCAATGTGGCCAAGACCATGGAGATGGTGGTGGTTGACACTTACAGATACCTTAGTGTCCATCTTGAAAACAAGCTGGACTGGAACTCAGAGTCTGTGTACAGGAAAGGGATGAGCAGACTCTACTTTCTGAGGATGCTTGGGTCCTTTAATATTTGCAGCAAGATGTTAGAGATCTTCTACCAGTCTGTGGTAGCCAGTGCGGTATTCTTTGCCGCAGTAGGCTGGGGAGGCGGCATCAGATCTGGAGATGCAAAAAAATTAACAAACTAATCAAGAAGGCTGGCTCGGTCTTGGGCTGCTCTCTGGATGGTTTTGAGATGGTGGAAAAGAGGACACTCAATAAACTCAGCCATTTTGGACAGTAAACAACATCCCCTCCATGACCTGCTGGTTAAACAACAGAGCTCCTTTAGTAGAAGACTCATTCAACTCCACTGTAGAAATGAGCGGTACAGGAGATTGTTTCTACCAACAGCATTCACACTGTACAACAGCTCTTCGCTGTGCTGGGACACTATTTTGGACAGAGCCAGTATTAAGATAAGCTCATTGGACAATAGTTGAACTTTACCACCATTCTATTATTCATATCCATATGCACTGCCACTTTACTTCTATTCATTTGTCCCTTTTCTTTCCTGTTCTTATATACAATACTGTACAGTATCCCTATTCATTTTATCACTGTTTATAATGTTTACACTGTTGATAATGTTTGCACTGCACTGCCACTTTAATTCCCCTCAAGTCTGCTGCTTATATCTAGAATGTTTACACCCCACTGCACTACCACATTGCACTCTAACACTGTATTCATTTATTGTAAATGTATTATTATTTATTCTTATTTTGTTTCATTTATAATGTTAAATTACTTTTAGTGTACTTCTAACTCTCTGTGCTGATGTAATAGGTGAATTTCCCTCTAGGATAAATAAAGTGATCTATCTATCTATCTATCTATTTTAATGTTCTACACAATAATGTAATAATGTGTATGTAGTAATGTAATAATATTTTTGCATGAGGTGTTGTTTCATAAAAAGTGCATTTTTTCTGCAAAGCAAAACTTTGACACACACAGAATTAATATCTGGTGGACCATCCTTTGTAGAGAAAAACAGCACTGAGGTCTTCCTGTAGTGTGTAACAAGGCTGGAGACACTGATAGAGAAATTTAACCTACATTTTAAGCTTCTATATATTTTCAGGGGGGCGGCACAGTGGTGCAGTGAGTAGCATCAATCCTGAGCACGGGTACTGTCTGTGTGGAGTTCTGCCTGTTCTCACCATGTTTGCATGGGTTTTCTTTGGGTTCTCCAGTGTGCTCTCACTATCCAAAAACATGCAGCGTGGCAGCTTAACTATGCTAAATTGCCCCTAAGTGTAAATGAATGTGTGAATGTGTGTGCATGGTACCCTGTGATGGACTGGCATCCCATCCAGGAAGAATTTTCCCACCTTGTGATAAGTGTTACTAGGACAGGTTCTAGATCCACTGCAACCCTGACCAGAGTAAAGCAGTTACCAATGATAAATAAACTAAATAATATAATTTTAGGTATGTACACTACATTTCAATTTATACAACAGGTTTTCAATATGGCTTATAACTGAGGTTGAGACTGATCTTGCCATTGCTCTGAGTAAATTATCAGGCAGTGAAAGACAGAAGGTGTGCAAGAGATATGCAGTAAGAAGTATTCAGCTGATGCAGATGAGGTGGAGAGTCTAATGTAGCCCTGCGCATGGGCTTCATTGATATACTCCTGCATTGCTTGGTTTTCTGTGCCAGAAAAAGGGTACATGCAGTTTCGAGGGGGCATGGTTCCAGGCATGGGGTCAATGGCACAATCATAGGGATGATGGGGAGGCAGACCATTGGCTTTGGCTTTGCTAAACACCTGAACATATTCTTGATATTCAGGGGGAATAACACTTTGCAGGAGGAGTCAGGCCTCTCGATGGATGTTGAGGCAGTCATTACTGCTGGTATGTGGAGACAGGTGTCTAGGCATTGTGGAGACCTGCTAATGATCTCTCTCTTGGACCAGGAGATGTGGGAATTATGTGGCTGCATCCGAGAGAAGCCAAGGACTATGGGATAATTGGATGTGATGGTTATGAGGAAGGAGATGATGTCATGATGTAAGGCACTGACCTGAAGTTGGAGTGGGTTGGTACAATGAGTTATGGATCCTTCTCCTATGGCTCCAGGGCTTGGGCATGAAGAGGGTTTGCAGAGGTTGAACACTGAGGTTGAGCTTTTCTATGAGGGTTTGGTAAATTAAGTTTCCAGCCCTGCCAGAGTCGATCAATGTCAAAAAGGTAGAGAGACCTTCTGAGTGACTTATCTGAACAGGAATGGAAAATACATGAGGAGATAAGTATTTAGATGGACTCACCATAAGCAGGTGTTGGTTGAGGATGGCCTGCTCCTTTGCTGGTTTTTGATGAATGTGGCCATGATGAGCATTGTGAAATTCGGTGCTGAGTGTCTTCACAATAGAAACAGAGTACAGATCTTTTGCGCCATTTGCATGCCATAGCTGTGAGCTTGGCTTGGCCAGTCTGCATGCTTTCAGTGGGACTGATGTCAGGGAAATCTCTTCCTGCTAGCTTGGGAACCTGATGGTTATGAAGTAGCTGGTCTAGGCGGATGGAAGGGTCGATGAGTGAAATGAGTGGATTTCTGTTCATCATGATATGCAAGTTTAGTATCACAAATTATCTAGGCCTTGGTGATATGCCACCTTGAACACCCATGAGTGTTCTGCAAATGTTCTGGCGAGTTATCTGAAGTCAAGAGCATACTCAGCGGCACTGCGATTACCATGGACCATGGACAGGAGCTGTTCTCTGATTTCCGTGCCTTCAGATGCATGACCAAACACATGATGGAATTACTCGATGAAACGGTCATAGGATGAGATGTACTCTCCACCCTGTGACCAAACAGCAGTTGACCAGGTTAAGGCTTTGTCTGTAAGCAAATTAATGAGTTGAGACAACTTGCATTGTCTTCGGACAGTCTTTCCTGCTTGGAGAAGTACAGGGAGCACTGAAGCAAAAACACCAGGGATAATGTTACACTTGTCAGGGGGTACGATGAGAGGGGGAGCCGAAGGTGATGGTGAACCTGTTGCAGCTCATGGTGGTGTCTGTGTGTTGGATTGTTGTGTGAACTTGGTGCTTAGCATGGCTATCTGCTGTTGTTGCCCCCTGACTGTGGCCTTGCACCACTAGCGCTTGTTGCCAAACTAGCATCCCTGCTTCCTCCATGCTACAGGTGAAGGACACTGTCATGCGGCAAAGACGGCTGCAGTTGTGGGTAATGTTTTTATTGAGGTTGGCAAACAACAAATAAATCTGAAAAACTTGGTCAAGGACAGGCAGTAGGACAGGCGAGTCACAAACACAATATCATAGGCAAAGGCAACTTGATGACTTGGAACATCAGATGGAAAAATACAGAGCTGAGAAGATACTTCGCAAAGAGTGAGTGTATTGATTATACTTATATATGTGAGTGGCAATCGAGATGTGCGTGATCAGTAACCTGGTGACATAACATTAAATAAGACAGTTGAGTGTTGTAATCCTTGGTAGCCATATTTGTGAAAAGTTGCCTAGAGTGTTCAAAGCTTCACCAGGAATATTGTTTTAAAAAAATTCAATAATTTTCAAGGTATTTTAACACCTGGTCATTGCTTAAATCCATATGTTATATTATGTTGTTAATGCCTTCATTTTTATTCTAAAATATTAGAATATTTTAGAATAATAATGACTGGTATTGTATGTTTGGGAAACAAAAATAGTATGAAGATGAAGATTATTGTTTGAGGGAAGGTAAGTAGTTTGTTTATATGTTTATATAAAATTATTATAATAAATACAGGGTGATGCCCTCAATGAGTACAAATATTATGGTTATTTCCCCACACAGATTAATATTTGGAGTACTGCTGCAGTGTTGCAATGCATGTAATGTTATTAACTTATAATTGATTTACTGAAAACCAATATTTTTCATTGTAAGATTAATGTACCAGGCCTTTTCTTAATGTTCTTCTAGACATACATGCAACATTGGTGAATAAACATTCTCTGTTTCTGTTCTGTTTCAGGAACTGGCCTTCATGTTTCATCTGTTCATCTGTCTCTCCTGCCTCTGAGACTCCAGGTGTGCTTTGTAACATGTTCCTCCTTTTGGCCATATGAAACACATTTCTTCATCTGAAACCACTTTTTAATTAATTAATGGATTGCCAATTGATCAAGATAATGTTTTCATGTGATTGCAGTAGAGCTGTTGTATGTATTTTAAAATCCTGAATATACTGTATCTTGGCTTCATCTCAGTTACAAGTATATGACTAATATTTATAGAAATAGATATACAAGCCTTCCCATGCTTGGTGATGCTTATGATGGGTGCCTTCCCATGACTTCGGGCTTTGGCAAATAAGTAAAATAATTTGGAAGAAACGTGCCATTTACTTATAGACTACTTGTATTCTTTCTGTCTACACTTTTGAAAGTTCTCACTTTATATAAATGCTATCTATATATATGTATATATGTATATATGTATCAGCCATAGCATTGAAACCACTGACAGGTGAAATGAATAACATTGATTATCTCATTACACTGGCACCTGTGAAGGGGTGGGATATATTAGGCAGCAAGTAAACAGACAGTTCTTGATGTTGATGTGTTGGAAGCAGGAAAAATGGGCAAGAGTAAGGATCTAAGCAACTTTGAAAAGCACCAAACTGTGATGGCTAGAAGACTGGGTCAGAGCATCTCCAAAACAGCAGGTGTTGTGGGGGTGTTCCTGGTGTGCAGTGGATAGTACCTACGAAAAGTGGTCCAAGGGAGGATAACCGGTGAACTGGTGACAGGGTCATGGGCACCCAAGGCTCAATGATGCGCATGGGGAGCAAAGGCTAGCCTGTCTGGTCCGATCCCACAGAAGAGCTACTGTAGCAAAAATTGCTGAAAAAGTTAATGCTAGCTATGCTAGAAAGGTGTCAGAACACACAATGCAGTTTACTACGTAGGGGCTTCATAGCCAGAGACTGATCAGTGTGCCCATGCTGACACCTGTTCACTGCCAAAAGCACCTACAATGGGCATGTGAGCATCAGAACTGGACCATGGAGCAATGGAAGAAGGTGGTCTGGTCTGATGAATCACATTTTCTTTTACATCATGTGGACATCTGGGTGCATGTGCTTTGCGTACCTGGGGAAGAGATGCCACCAGGATGCATTATGGGAAGAAGGCAAGCCAGCAGAGGAAGTGTGATGCTCTGGGCAATGTTCTGAAGGGAAACCTTGGGCCCTGGCATTCATGTGGTTGTTACTTTGACACATACCACCTACCTAAACATTGTTGCAGACCAAGTACTGTACACCCCTTCACAGCAACGGTATTTCCTAATGGCAGTGACCTCTTTCAGCAGAATAATGCACCCAACCACACTGCAAAAAGAGTTCAAGGTGTTGACTCCAAATTCCCCAGATCTCAATCTGATAGAGCATCTGTGGGATGTGCTGGACAAACAAGTCCAATCCATGGAGGCCCCACCTTGCAACTGACAGGACTTAAAGGATCTGTTGCTAACGTCTTGGTGCCAGATACCACAGCACACCTTCAGAAGTCTGGTGGAGTCCATGCCTCCATATATATGTTTATATATTTATATATATATATATATGGGTTAAAAAATGATGTTATTCACTGCAAGTGTCCCATTACATCAAAGCCAGGTAAAATGAAAATGTAAATCCCAGATTCCCCATTACACCCATCCCATCTCTGTGCCACCTACATGTTTAGGACCCAAACATGACTGACAGCACTTCCATGGTGACTGCTTGGCACCTTGCCAAACTGCCAGTGGTTACCAGGGCACTTGTTCCTATGGCAACCCTTTTTAACAACTTCCTTTCCCCCCACACACCAGGATATATAGAGAAGGCTTTCTGAAAAGGAAAGAATTGTATGGATTTATGCTAAATGAAGATTTCAAAAATTGGTATACTTTCAGCCTGTACACTGTAACTATTGCTTTCAACATCCAACATATTTGCACAAGCAATTCAGTGAGCTTGAGTTTCAAATACCAGATTTTGTGTCATCCCTCATGAATTCTGTTTATCAGCAGGTACAAAAAAATCACTACAAGGAATGAGAAACCTGTTGTTAAGATATTAATTGTTATGAAATGATATTTTTCAAACCAAATTATATAATTCCTCATGAATATAAGTTCTTTGCTATTATTTACTGCTGCAACTGAGAGGATTATGCATAAAGGAGCCTCATTACATAAAGCAAATGGTGGAGACAATCTGAATTAATTAATTTTCTCTAATTATTTCTATGGCAAAGGATCAACAGAATCATTTGGTCAATCAAACCTGCAGATGAGCAAAAACACACACATTCAGTGAGATCAATAAGACACAGCGTTCTCATACTCCCACCTTTAACGAGTTTCTGCACACCCTCATATCACAATTTATCAACTTTACCTGTGTGCGGGATGGCTCAGGGGTACTATCAGTGCAAAGCACACAGGCATACACATGTGAGATACACTAATACATGTAGTAACTGATGGAGGAATTATCACAGACAGACTGTCATAGCTGTAAAGAGATGAGCTAAATTCAAGAGACTAGGGCCCTCAGACACAGAGAGGCAAAATGGAGTCAACTGGCAAAGCCAAGACTTGCAATGTGAAATTAAGAAAGAGCACAAAGAGAGATGGTGGTATACAGAATAAGGAAGAAAAGAAGTCTACACAGGAAGAACCACCTGGCATGTGTGTGGGGGCATTTTGGGACAGGGGAAAAAGAAGAGAATTAAGGAAGACAAAGGGGGAGGGAGAGGATCCGGCAGCAGTCAAGAGGCCTCACAAGGGGATTAGCAACTTGAGCTGCATCCAGGAAAAGGGGGTGGGGGAAAGGGAAGAGGGTAAAAAAATCCACCTGGTTGTGCATTAATGGAGGCTCTGGCAGCACTGTGGCATTTTGCCACTGGCCCGACTTTGAAGTGCTCATGTGTCTTGTTTTTTTCCTCCCAACGCTCTCTTCAACAGTGGGGCACGGTGGCAGGGCAAAGTGTGGTCACTGCGTTTTGTGTTTGGGATGAGGCCTGATCCAGTTGGACATGCAAATTCTTTCAGGAACTCCTGAAGCATGCACACATACATAGTTGATAAAAAAAAAATCAATCAATCAGTAAAAATAATAATAATAATAATAATAATAATAATAATAATAATAACAATAATACATAGAGTACATACATACAAACATACATACATATATAAAAATTAAAAATGTTAAATAAAAATACATGATTTTTAAAACAAGGTAATATACTTTTTAAAGAATAAACATACCACAGGAAAATGAGAGAAAACACTATTTCTACCAATGTAACAAGATGGTTGTTTAGTATACCTGAGAATGTGATATCTATACAGCCTTTGCAGTTTTATATAGTGTCATGTAATATCATCGTATTTGGAAGTAAATATATATAAAGAAATTAAATTTTAAATAATTATATGTTATTTCATTTATAATAAATTAAAATAATAAATAAAATAAATAATCAGATACAGTGATAGCATAATACTGGGTTAGAGGATTAGCACATCATACAGTTTAAATACAGAATTATATGGGCAAAAAGTTGACAGTTTTAGGTATTAAAAGGAAAGAAAGTAATTTTGGAATAATTGAGGTAAGGATTTCCAAAATCTGAGTTTGAGAGTAGTAAGAACCATTTGAGATTTTAAAAGCAAGCTTTTGTAAGGAATTCAACAGGATCTAGGTAATGAGAGATAACCAGTGATAGACTGGAGTTGAATAGAGAATCAGAGTCCCATAAGTAGATCAATTTGTGTGGCTGATTACTGAGTTTTGAATAGACTGGAGACTAAAAACAACTTGGCAGCAATGTTGAACATACCCATAAAGAGGCAAATGATCACATCAAGGACTTGAGAGACATACCTGAGGGAGCACAAGAGAGCTCTCTTATCTATAACCCACTTGACCTGATTGCAGTAACAGTGCACAGGGTCCACACCTAACTGAAACCTTAATGACTAGTTAGAACTACAAAGTGCTAATAATGGTGATCAGAGTATCCTGTTTGTGGCATGTGTGTATTTAATATTAATTTAATTCTGCATTTCTATGTTTCAATGACACAAAGGCATAAAGGAGGCATACAGAAGATAATCATCTGTTGTACGGTGTGCACTTGCTAGTGTGTGTGTGTGTGTGTGTGTGTGTGCGCCACATGAAAAGGAGGAAGACTTGCTGCAATTTCTTGTTTGTTCACAGGAGGGCAATACCATAAAAATGTCAGCCATTTTTATGCTGTTCTTCATGTTTGTGATATTGGTTTCAGATACACTAGATTTTCTAGAAAGACTATGTAAATGAAATTTCATGAAAATGGAAGTCAGGGTGACTTTTGTAAGAATTATGATGGATAAACAGACTATTATGCCATCTCCTTGGACAGACATTCTGAGGAACTTATGATGAGCTCCCTGGCAGCTTCAGCATGGAGAAGAGCTTTGTGTGCCACAGACTGAGGTAGTTGGTTGTATGGTTTCATGTCGTAAATTGCCTGGAGATAACTGTACAGCCTTCTAGCTTTCCCTGCGGCAGCACTCGAACACCTGTTACAATCCCACAATGCTACTGCAGCTAGGAATAAGACCAGAGATGTAATTATTATTATTATTATTATTAATAATAATAATAACAATAACAATAACAATAACAATAATAATAATAATAAACTGTGATTTCTTATTCACACCTACAGACACTTTAACAAATTGCACATGATCGCTGAGGTACTTCTTTAAGGCTGTGTGCTCAATATTGCTCAAGTCATGCCCTGATCAACATCCCAGAAACAACACAGACAACGTACCTACAAAAACAAAAAAAAAGAGAGAGAGAAATCACAGTTGAAACATACAATTGTGAACTTTACATAAACTTTCAAGACAAAACAGATGATAAATTGAGGAAATGATGCACAGCACGCACAAGGGCTTGACAGGTGAAAAGAGGGTTAGGTGGTGTTGTAGGATTGTGTGAAGAGGTGTGTTGACCTAAGTGTTGAAAGATGCTATTTGTTTTGCAAGTACTAGGGCCTAATTCCATGTTATTTAAACAAATATTTGGAGCTATTGCCTCTAGTGTTGACTATGAAAATGGTGATGTCACGGCACATTATCATTCCCTTTATTTAAATAAAGATGCACAGGGCATTGAGAATCTACACCACACAATTCTTCAAAGAGATGAGGCTTGTTCACTAAAGTACCTTAATTCTACCTCTTGAGACTCCAGCCAATTCTTTTTGGGTGCCATACCACCCTGAATATGAATGTGTCAGCCAAAAGGCTCGGAGCATATTAAGATTTTGCAGCCACTTCAATTGTTCTGGCTTATGAAATATGTACCCTTCAAACTTTCATTTTCACTTAAACATGATATTAAGGTTGTTAATGTCGTCTGGACTGTTTTTAAAAATCATTTTAGAAAATATGCCATCCTGAGCCATCTAATTATACTCTCACACCTTTTCAAATATAAAACAAATTTGCTATGTAGCTTGGTACTAACCATATAACCGATATAACCAAATATGCTGTCATTTATATGAATATTTGTTTTTGTAGTTCCTTGATTTATAAGTGGAAAAAAACACAGAGGGTTAAATATGTTATGCAAAGTTTATTTTTCTATAATTATATTTTGTATATATACATATATATTATGTAATTTTATATTGTGTGTCTTTCCCGTGACCATCTCTCCGTCCGTGCTCAGAAAGCAGCCGCCCACCACCCCCCGCCTTTAAATTGTCCAGTGCCCCCCCCCCCAGTGTGTCTGGCTAATGGCTTAGCCAGCCAGCATCTGTATTGCATTGCAGCTCTCTTCCTCTCAGTTTCTATCTTTCTCTTTTGTCTCTCTTTTCTTCACTCTCTTACTCTCACTCTTTTTCTGTCTCTCTTTCACCCTTCCTAGGGGAAGAAGGGCATATAACATTGTTTTACTGATTTGACTTTCTTTGTGACACACACATAGTTCATAAACAATCATGAACACCCTTGTATACACACTTTGCTTAATAGTGTGGATTTCTGTGATTGGAGATGTAGGAAGGTAGCATTATACATACTGTATATACAACATTATAGGATATAGAATTTTGCGGTCTGGTGTGTGTTTTTTTCTCGCATTTTTCTCCTCTCACTGAACCCAGGATATAATTTTTGAGCTTCACATTCCTGTAAGTAGCAACATGTTCCAGTAATATATAGTATTCATGTACATGTCTGTGATAGGCCGTTAATCATTATCACAGTATTGGCCTCTGCATAAGGTTGCAGTGTAATGCATTCAGAAAATGAGACAATGCTATGACACATCACGGCCAGGTCAGATGGAAATAAGAAGTGACAAACAGTGAGTAAAAAATAGTTGCGGTATATATAGCCATACAGTTGTGCGAGTGTGTTTAATAGCAGTATGTTTAGTTTGGACGTTATATGCTTTGCAATGATTAAATAAAGAAAATAAAATACTCCCTTTATATATCCAGATTTAATTTATTATTTAAATGAGGACTCATAATCTATAGCTATAGCTATTTTCACAGTCTACTACACTTTCATGTTGCTTCTCACTACTGTCTGAAAATCTTTATTCCAGAAGGCCATGACTCTATGCCTAGCAGGCATGTTGGCTCCAGAACAAAAGATTTCAGCTACATTAATTGCAAAGGTGCACAGGGTCATTTCTGTTTTGTTCATCCTTCATCCTTGCTTGGCTGGAATGGCAATTGCGATAAGACTCTACTGTTTGAGTCTTTTTTGCTGGTCTTTGTCTTATTCTGCAAGCATCATGAGGAATATCCTCCTCATGTACTAGTGTTTTTATATGTTATAAATCACATTTAAATAAGAACTAATACTGGCTTACTGCTTAACACAATATACCATGGTTAAGGTTTTAGTGCAGTAGCTATATATATATATATATATATATATATATATATATATATATATATATATCTCATGTTATATGCATTTATTTGCAATCTGCAGCCTCCTGTTTATAATAGTAGCACATAGGTTTTATTCTATTTTACTTTTATGAATGCTTTTGCACACCTCTGTTGTATGAATGAGCTGCATGAAACTTTAACATGGCTGTAGGCCTTTACTTAATCAGAATTACTATACTAAATGCAGTATCTCAGACAGTCCCACCTCCAGCAGATAATGTGTATTATTTTGCATTTTCAAAATTGCAAAATTGCATGACTGTTTTGTTCATTTTGTTGTACAGGAGTAAAGCTCAAAATGAGGGGCATGTGTATATATTGATTAAGAGATGCAAGCACGTGGGATGATATTTTCCTCTGCTTCATCTCTCATCAGTGCAATGCTTCGTTGTGATCCTGACCCTCCCCCTACATCCCTTCTCCTCCCTGCTGTCTCTTCTCCTCTCTCCTCATCTGCCCACTCCCTGCTCCCTCTGTCTCGCACACATTTCCTCTCCTCACCAGACACACCACACACACACAGGCGTGTGAATATGCAGTCTGCAAGGCCGGGGGGGGGGTGGGGGGGGCTTTTACTGAGACATGGTGCCTGAAAAAATGTGAGCAAGGGGAGAAAGATGAAGAGAGTAAAGACTGTGAGAATGGTGAGATGAGGGAAGAGACAGAGAGTCAGGAAATGAGACTCATTAGCAGGAGGGAAAATCGCAAACCCGTATGCATTCACAGGTATGTTTGTAGCATGTGTTTTAACAGGCTACATTATTTTTGGCACTGTAGATTATAGGATGGGGGTAAGTTGATTTAGCATGACCGTCTATTTGCTATTATGTTCTTGATGTGTATTTTTATTTTAACTGTCTTTGTTTCTGGTGACTCTTGGTCATCAAGGAAAGAGAGACAGAGACTCTAACAGGATGCACTTGGAGAACACATTGTTCCTCTGAAACACTGTTGCTGTCCATCTCTGCAGATGTAAGATGCCACCACTATGGTAATACTCTTTCTATACCTGTTCACCTCTCAGCCTTGCTTTGTAGCTATTCTTGCATATGATTCAGGATGTACAACAAGCTGTTCCATGGTGAATGTTTTTGCATAATGGAACCAAGCATGTGCACGTGACTGTAGCAAAGTGTTTACTGTGCATTTACATGCATACCTAACCTTGAGTTTGGCTCAAGTGCTGTACATAGAGTGGACTGAACAAAGTGCAAGGTGCCATGACTATTCCTCAGTATTCATTACCATCTTATGTCCCCATCTTTCATTACTCAGTCTTGTGTCAGTGATAGCTGTCTACCCACAGGGGGTGCCATACTCTTTTTCTGGATTTAAAGTGGGCTTAATGTAATATTTGTCTAAAAAACAAACAAACAAACAAAAAACAAGGACTTCTATCAGTTAAACATTGTGGAATATTTTAAACATTAATTGCAAATTATGTGGATTATAAATTAAGGGGATGTTGCAGGTTCTGTATTTTTGGCCTATATTTTATCTGATCGCAGAGGAAATAATATATCCCATTTGGACTGTGACGGTATAGGGGCTTCATTCCTGTTCCTTTGCATAGCTTTTATTTCATTTCATTATTTTATGTTCTTTATGTATTTGTGTGTATGTATATGAATCTATCTGTCTATCTCTACCTAGCAAACATGTTTAATATGGGATGTTGCTAAATGTTTAAAAAAAATGCACAACCTTTTTGTCTCAGTCAGTAAATGTAATTGAGCTGAAAGAGCTTAGAAAGATTATGGTTTACATCCTCCAAGACTGCACAACCTCACTGCAGCAAAAATATCCATTGACATCCCATGGTTTTATTATAACTGACAACGTTTGATGCAAACATAATCCAAAGCCACATTTTCCTATTGTGTGTGGAGTAATGGAGCAGCACTGTATACTCTCACTGTGCAGATTTATTAAGAACACCTGTACATTAATGCAGTTATCTAATCACCCAATCATGCACCAGCAGCAAAATTTAAAAAAAATCATGCAGATACAGGTCAAAAGCTTCAGGTAATGTTCACATCAAAATGTCAGAATAAAGAAAAAGTGAAAAAAAAAAAAAAAAAAATTGTGCAAAAACAAAAAACATCCTGTAGGGTCTGCAGGTTGAAATACATTGTTGAGAGAGATCAGAGGAGAATGACCAGACTAGTCTGAGCTGAAAGGAAGTCTATAGGAAATCAAATCAGCACTCATTACAACCACAGTGCACAGAAAAGCAACTCAGAATGCACATCACATCAAACCTTGAGGTGGGTGGCCTACAACAGCAGAAAACCACATCAGGTTCCACTATCAAATAAGAACTGTCATATGGACAGTCCATGGAGATGAATGCACATGCAGGACCTCTTTAATGGGTAACAAAAGAACAGAGAAGCAAACAAAACACAGGAAAAGAACCAAAAACAGGAACAAAGGGCTAGGATAATGCTAGGCTAGGCAAATAAAAACTTAAACTAGAAAATAAACACTATTAACAGTGCAAACAATAACAGTAATCACAGACACACACAGATATGTGTGTGTGTGTGTGTAATTTTATATATATATATATATATATATATATATATATATATATATATATATATATATATATATATATATATATATATATGCACAGGCACAAACATTAACTTAATACACCAACAAAAGAAGAAGGAACAACATGGAACTTAAATAGTAAGCCTGACTGGGAAATGCAAGACAGATGTGTCGAATCAAGGGAGGAAATGGAGCAGATAACCAAAGAAGAAGATCAAAATGTGAACAAGAGAGCCCTCTAGTGGTCTGGGGAGGAATTGTCCATGGAGGCCATGACAAGAACAAGAATCTGAGGCTATCATGGGCATGGACTCACTAAAACTGTTGGAGACTGGAAAGAGACCAGGTGATTTTTTTTTTCTAATCTTCTAACTGTCCAGTTTCAATGAGCCTGTGCCCATGATAGTCTCCTATAGATAGATTCCTGTTCCAGTACTCTTGGCTGACAGGAGTGGAACCCAATGTGGTCTTCTGCTGTTGTAGCCCATCCACCTCAAGATTCAAAGTTTTGTGCATACTGAGATGCTTTTCTGCTCGTCATGGTTGTAAGTAGTGATTATATGAGTTACTATATCCTTCCTGGCAGCTTGAACCAATCTGGCCATTTTCCTCTAACCTCTCTTATCAGCAAGGCATTTCCATCCACTGGACTGTCGCTCATGCAGGTTTTTTTTCTTTTTGCACTATTCTGTGTAAAGTCAGCAGTTTATGAAATTCTCAATCAGATCTTCTGGTACCAACATCCATGCCATAATCAAAGACCCAGAGATCACACTTTATCTTCATTCTGATGTTTGATGTGAACATTAGTTATGCATTGTGCTGCTGCCACATGATTGGCTGATTAGATAACTGCGTGAATGTGCAGGTGTACAGGTGTTCCTAATAAAGTAGATGATGGGCATAAATTCTCAGGGAAAAACTTGCAGTATGTATAGAGCAATAGAGAAGCATAACTCAGAGACATTGCCTTTTAAAAATTCACAGCCATTTCTCAGCATACATCTCCATCCCTGAGACCCTTAACCTGTGGTGTAAATGCAGGTCACAGGTGAGGTGGTCAGGAACGGGGCAGCATGCAATGTCATCAATTATGTAAGACCGAGAACCATTCATGAACTCCTATTTACTCATATTTGACTCATGATTAATCATTTGATTTATGATTCAATTTAGATAAGCACAAAATATTGTTATATAAATGTGTTAAATATATTAAACACCAATGATATCTTAAGCCTTCTCTTCCATTCTATTTACTCTCATAGTTAATAATGCAGTGAAACAAATGTCTGCAAACATTAATTATTGGTTCTGGAAAGGAGAGCAACTTGCAGAGCATTTTATTTGGGTCCCAACTGTCATGGTTGCCCAAGGGGGCACACTCTGTAGGCTGGCTTTGTGTTCTGACCTATGAAATGGTCCAGTCAGAAGAGAGCTAAGGGTCGTGACCTCATTGTATGATCATCTTCGAAACTGTCTTCATGTTCAAGAATTATTAGAATGAATGTAATTAAAATGCTCAAATTGTATACCCTGAATTATTCCAGTGTAAACAGGGTGTCTGAAAAGTCAGGAACCAATGGGAGTTAAACTACATACATATATGTATATTTTGTATTTATAATTTATTTACTTATTTATTTACACTTATTTTTTTCCTTACAGGTGAAAAATGGCATTAACATTGGGTGAAAGGGTAAAGATAGTGCTTTTTGTTACTTCTTGGTACTCTCATTGGTTCCTGAATTTTTGGACACCCTGTAGAAAAGGAATCAGATTATGATATGCAAAGACAGCTTACAGTAGTTCATACATTCATCAATCTGGCAGTGTTCTCTGTCTTAGCATTAGTAATCCTCTTCATTTTATCTTCTAGCATTACAGATGTTGTACATTTCACATCCTACCAGGTATTTTTTTCTTGATACTATCATATTCAAACCCAAATTATGATAGTATAAATATACGCAATTGCCATGTTGCAGGACAGATGTTTCAGAGATGCCAAATAGCAAGTTACAGTTGTCATTGTTACAGAATGATATCAAATTGCAAATAACAAAATGAGGAAAAAAGGTACACCAAAAACAAATTTTGCTGAATGAGCAGTTCCAATCAGAATGGCCCCAACTGACTTACAGACAGAGAGACGATGGACTGATGAACCGCTTGTCCTCCACCATGGGCTCCTGAATACTATTGATTGCCTTGTCTCAGAGGAGACAGAAGAATGCATTAGCACCCAAGTTGCTCACTGCCACTGGAAACATATCAACTTCGTGTATTAGGCACCCTGTCTGGTTTCTATGGTGACGGATGGAGGATGGACGAAGTAATGAGTGAAAAATTGGGGGGTGTATGGGAGGAGAAGGAAAAGGAGGAATAGGGGGGTTGGGGGATATGGGATGCAATGGAACTGCCTTGGGGCATATCGTCTTTCTTGCTCACCATCTTTCTTACACACACAAATAGACTGGCTGGTTTCTAATCTATACATTATACCTACTTCATAAAGACAAAATGTGCTTTACCCTTTTGTGTGCTGTCATGTTGTAATTTGCAGTGGTCATGGTCATGAGATTCCTCCTCCATTGTTTCATTTGATTATCTGCTAAATTATAGACTTTCTTTTAATGTTTGGCTAATATGTTATCAAATTCTAGTCTCCCACAGAAATGCATGCACACCTGCCACTACAAGCACAAACCCTGACACATCTGTGTTCCTCACTCATTCTCCCTCTGTCTCCTCTCCCTATCTTGGTTTGCAGAAAAACAGAAAAAAATGGTGCATTGTGAGAGGGTTCTGAGACAATGAGTTAAAGACATGGCTAGCAGAGAAAAGTAGATCAATGTGTTCACCTTTCCTCTTCTAGCTGCTCTGTTTTAGAACAAGAAGTTGCATTGTATAATTTACACATCCACAACACAACAAATTTAACTTTGTTCTCTTGAACATTGTACTTTTTGGATGTTGTACTCTTTAGTTTTGTTAAAACATGAATCAAATGCAGGCTGACTTTATCCCTTATCCCTACCTGTAACATTTAAAAATTTCAGTAATTAAAATCCAAAATACTTTGTGATTTAAACATCACAGAGATTTTGAAGAAAAGTTCACTTACTCCTTGAGCATAACATCATTATTCTGCAGAACTCTTTCATCTGTAGGTTTTTGCATTATGATGAAATAGTGATAGAAAGTTCTAAGGATTTCAAATGTAAACACAAACAAATAAGCAATGTTTGGATTTGTTGTCAGGTTACTATTTTTAATGTCATTTTTTTGCGTAGGATTAAGTTGTTACCAGTGCTTTATAGATCCAGATGACAGTGTCCGTCTGTGCTGGGGTCACATTCTCAGTGAATATAACATTCGTAATATAGATGCCTGTTTCAAAACTCTGGATAGAATATTCAACAACGATCCAAGCGTAATCAAGGCAGCTAAAGTAGGTAAGACATTCAACTGACCTAAGAAGAATAATGATGAGTTACTACCAACTGATGAGTTACTACAAATCGGTATTAAGACCTCAGACATAACTACGAGCTTTACTTGGACGATTGCGCAAGTTTGCTAGAACAGAGGTGTGTCTCGGTTACGCACAATTCTGACCTTGAACTCGCACAATAAGTCCAGTACTGCTGTCTGACGGTTTGTTGAAATTCATGTTTTGTACAAAGAAATACATTAAAAACTATGGAATGCCATTCGAGGGAAATAATCATGGCACTAATAATTCGAATTAATCATCCCAGAAAGTCCATAGAATTTTTTGGTTTTGTTTGCTTGTTTGTTTGTTCGTTCAGTTTTTAAAATAATTAATTACTTTTTTCACAGAGGGGATCGGAAGAGACACCATCTAAACTGAAGTCATATCTTGCGCGCTAACAGTTTACACTTTCTCCCGCTTCATTCCTCGTTGTACAAAAAATAGGCTGTGCTGGATAATTTCATAAGCTATCGAATGTGGGTGGAAGCCATAATTTTAAATGAAGACAAATGTGCACTGATTAATAATATAACTACTAAGAGTAATCATACAGCAATATGCTGGCAATATACTAGCAATATACTATACTGCTTTTTTTTTCATGCTTAAAGACAAGTGCTTGTGTTTTAAGGCGATGGTCTAGACACTACTGAAAAAGACACCTCAGTAGTCTCAGGCACCTTTACTCAATAAAATCTGGCAACGTCGTAGTCGTGAACAATACACAGTTGATTTTATTAATTTGAATGAGCCTCCCAGGAAATCAACTTAGTATGTGCAAAACCCATCTCTAAATATAGAGAACTTTTATATGTGACTATGACCCTTGGTGTTTGCCTGCTTCACTGTCTCTTTGTGTGTTGATTTGTTCTTTTCCCAGGAAGAGGCTATGACACAGTACTAAAAGAGATTTTGAGGGCTGAAATCATGCCTATTGTGGAAGAATTTCACCAGAATATGAATAATGGTATCAGTTGTTACCAACTCTTGTTACCAACTCTTTTAAACTTTTGTACACTCTGCTTGTGATCTAATTTGAGCCAGACTTAACCGCTGATGAAATTCTATCCACAAACAAACAAACAGACATAAATAAATAAATAAATGTCCATTCACCACACACATATAAATACATTCTGTGTGTGGCTGTAAAAAAGTTATATAGCTCTCTTTTTCTCTTTCCTCATATCTCTCAGACACAGTGTATGAAGTTAGGTTGCAAGCTGCTGCAGACACTTTCATCACAATGGCCTCTGGTCTGCCTAGAGGTGAGATCAATTCCCTTTTCCTCTTTGTGTACAAAACAATATAGTTCTTAAGTGGTCATATTTATTAGTACTCCTTTTTGATATGAGCAGTTCTATATATTATATACTATATAATGTATATATACTATATATTTACCATACCCGAATAACCTGATTGACCTAAGCTTAATATTTGTTAAGATTCAGACTTGCTTATGGCGAACCACCTGCTGGTCACCTGTTCCTTTTTTTTCATACCCTGACCTTTTTCAAATGAGTGGCACCCTTTTTATACTTGTTTAAAGGTTGTATGTCTCTTTACCTGCTCACCTTTTCCTCATTCTTTTCACAGCTTCTGGATGTTTCCCCCCTTGTGGTAGGTGTTCATCCAAATTCTCATTCTTCTATGAAATATAATATTAATATTAGCACACATGTTAATAATCCTGCAATTTTGTCAGGTTTTCAGGCTCACGGCACTGTCTATAACTGCATGACTTGTCAGTATGACTCATGTGAATTTCCCCTGGATTGCCCATGTGAGTCTATTTCGCCTAGTCTCTCTTCTACATACAGTGTATACATGCAGTTCAAGAGGATATGAAAGCTAGGTCACTATCATCAGACAGTTGTTTTATGAATGCTTTTCTCTATATTATATTATATTATATTATATTATATTATATTATATTATATTATATTATATTATATTATATTATATTATATTATATTATATTATATTATATTATATTATATTTGGTAAAAGAGGATATCACTATTATACAATTTTAACACTGAAGTGTATTTAAATTTTAAGAGGCAAGCCAGCAGGCAAAACAGTGGCTGGTGGTTAATTACTGTTGTAATGTTACACATACTGGGACTACCCATGTCATTTACCCTTAACTTACCCTTATAACAAACTGTGAATTATTCTCTGATGATTCTTTCTGGATTAAGCATTGTCTCATCTCATTGTTTTATTCGTGAAAGAACATGAATAAAAGCACTTTTAAAGCTTTTGGGGTTTTTTACTTTTTTGGGTAGGCTGTATGCACAAGTGTGAATGATATTAACTCTGAGATGACTCAAGGTCTCTGTGCAAATGATTTGTTGAAAGAATTGTACTGGAAAATCTCTCATGAATTAACTCTCTTTTATATATGCACAAATTTCCTTCATGTTTTGTGCAAATACCATGCTGCCTTTCCTGAAAACCACAATTACCTAACCATGCAATCATCCATTTGTAGCTTTTAAATCCCTTCAATATTCTTAAGAGTTATTTCTTGGCCTTGGCACAATTTCACAGAAAAAATTTGCATGTAGCCTTTAAGCCCTTAACTCCATGATGTGAGGTGATAGGCCTCCTCCCTTGCACTATGGTGTTCATTTCCACCAGCACAGTTACAATTACTGTGAGGCAAATCATCCTCTTTACCACTCTCCCTAGAGGCTCTGCTTAAATATTATAATTACGGGAATGGTATGCAGACCAAGTATGCAGCCCTTTTAATTCCTTGTAATTAGAGGGAAGCCTTGCTGCAATGTGACATGTTAAGAAGCCCTGCCTAGAGTATGTACTATATGTGTAATGTTTATGTCTATGTGTGTCTTGATAGTGCAGGAAATCACTGTGGAGGAAAACAACAGAACTCAGATGTGGTGTCATGTGCCATTTATTTTGCCAAGTGACATACAGATAGTTTGGAGGTATGCAGAGGTAAGGAAAGTTATATTATTATCAAATATACTATTTACAATTTATAAACCACTGTTTCAACTGTCAGTTCTTAATGCACAGAATCCCATCAATCCACATGTCAGAAAGTCAAGACAAACCAAGTCAAATAGGAGGGTACAATTTTTTAAATATCTGTATAAAAACCTTCATCATGTGACTACCAACTTGTCCTTTAAGATCAAGACACTGTTGATGGATCAGTTTGAGGAGGTGACAGTTGGCATGGATAAGCTCTTCTCCATACCATCGGCCCGACTGGAGCACTCGGGCACATATCAGTGCGAGATCTTTTCTCAGGAACGCTCACTGGTCCGCATCTACTATCATCTTACAGGTTTGAATATTTGAACATTCCCAGTGTCTATTTCACTTGCTTCCATTGTGGGTTGAAGCAAACTTAATCTGATCTTGATGTGCAATCTGTGAATGATTTATTTTTAAGCAACAAACATGAATTTTTTTTTTAATCAGCACACTAAAACAAGGATTTAGGATATCTAAATATGAGTTTGAGAGTGAGTTTGAGTAGTTTGCATATTACTCATGACTCTTATTCACTTGCAGTTCTCTTATTCTTTGTTCAGTAGCACAAGTTTCAACATAATTAAGTTTGAACACATGAGTATCAGGTAGTAAACTAAGGACCAAATGGCCTAGGGTGTTGCATTGTTAGCAGGATATTTGTAAACTTGAAACTAAATGTGTGACAAAGTTGAATATAAAAGTTGACACTTTTTTATGTATCTGTTTCTTTGTTGGTGTGTTTTTGTGTATTACTTGTAGAGTACAGATGGTCAATATACATTATGTGTGTTACAAGCAAATCTGTAATGTGTACTGCAGAGTAGTGTCTGTTACTATTATCACAAAAATGTGGTATAGAAAAACTCAGCTGTTATGTCCAACACAATTCAGTTGTTTCTATGGATTGCTATGTGAATGAGTGACCACATAAACTTTCAATGAACGAAGAACATTTATTCCAAATGAATATTTACTCCAGCTCATATCTATCTCTTGTCTTCTCTTTCTCTCCCAGTTGTTCCTAATGAGGTAGTTGGTCATGCAGAACTGCAGGATGTGTTTGATAAGGCTCTCCTACCTGCAGGACAGTTCCTACTTTCGGCCTCTATACCTCCATTTTCACTGCTGAGGCTGCCTAGTCCAGACCTCCTCACCATCTGTCTGACATCACTGCTATTGCTGCTGTTCCTCACTCTAGGGTAATGCTAAGTTCAGATTTGTCAGTGTGTTTGCCAGTTTTGAACAATGTGTACAGTAGGGTGACAGTGTGCTAAGAAAAGGAAATCTGAAATAGTTATCCCAAAGTGCAAACTTATAGACAATCGTCACCTCCCTTTTCAATTCCTGCAATGTTCTGAATTATAATTAGATGCATATTATCTTAACTGCTAATCCCTGCCTCAATTTCAAATCTTTTCTGGATCATTCATTTGGTATTTAGTACATTCTTGTATTTATCTTTCATTATGTATACCATAAACAGTTTTCCCCTCACAATTTTCTGATAGACGTCCCACACCAGCCCATGCCATATCTCAGAGTTCTTTATGATGTTAGACCTGATTCACAAAGCTAATCTCACTTTTAACCCTTTACTCTTTTTCAACCAGACGACACTCAAGTCCCCTATTTGAATCCTGGTTTCACTCAAGATTTCTTTATAATATTTTTTCAGGATGCTTTTTCTTGCCACTGTTGCCCCAGGCTGCTCATTAGGTTTTAGTTGTTTTTAAAAAATGCTGGTTTCCATGTGGTGGAATAGAAAAGTGAGTTCAAATCCTTATGATACCCACTGGCTGAGTGTCCGAAAGAGCAAAAGTGCCAGTGATTTCTGGGTGGGAGGGATGGCATACACGCTTTCCCCTGTCAATCACAGTGGCACTAGCCAGTTGCATCTGTGAGCTCATGTATGTTGAAGAGGGTTAAAACTGAAACTGAGATTTTGAAGAGGATTATCTACTTTTTAAGGAACAAACCCTCCATTTTTAATATTTTAGAACTTTCCATAACCAGATAATTAAGCAGCGTTATGTGTAATTTAATATCATCTTCTGTTGAATGTGTTGCATACAAACATATATAACATACATATATAATCTGCACAATTAATGATAATTTGAACATGGAATTCTGTAAATGCATACACATATATTGGGGTGAAGGGACTTTAAAATACAATGAGATACTTATATATTTAAAACTGGTTGTATGGTTTGGTTGTACTAATAAAATATCTATCTACATACTATTAAAAATTAAAGTCTGCCCCTTGTATACAGTGAGATGTTTCAGTGTGCATCTAATTCATGTAATGGATATGGACACTTAAACGTAACCCTTAGTTATTATTATTTATTATCCTTAGTTATTATTACTTTGTTCTGTGTTGCCTTCTCATTAAAGATTTAAATCCTTAATCAGAATCAAAAGTAAGTGAGGCAGCAGCATAGAGTTTGAAGATGTCACACCTCATTTGTCACATAATTTTCTCTATATATGCACCTATTAGTGTTGGTAATCATGTGTTGTATTCATGTATAATAATTATTTTTATAGGTGAGAATTTACCAACAATGACTACACTAAACGGCTATGACACAAACAAATCTGTCTCTGCTTCTCCTAAGGGTGCTGTACTGGTGGTCTTCTAAGAAAATGGACTGTGAACCAGATCAAAAACATGAACTACACTGGAATACATATGTATTTCAAATCATTGAACCAGACCAATAAAAATGTTCTAATAAAATACTACTGAAATGGCCTGTAATTGTTCACCACTAGAGGATGCCAAAACCACATGCCTAATGTAGGGCTGGCTTCTGACGTATCTGATAAATTTGTCTAAATTTCGTGACAAATTAGTGTTCTGATGGAATGTGAATCATTTTGAGAAATGAGCCACATCAAATTCATTCATAGAAGAGTTCTTCATTACCCTTATTTTTGAGTGTAAATTACTCACAGTGCACTCTCAGCAAAAAAGCTTTTCTTGACACTCAGGTGGTACCTTTATCTCTTGTACCTTTATCTTTTAATATGTAATATGTATCCATGGAATCCAGTGAAGCTGGTTGGGATCTACTGGATATATCAAACATTTATTCATATATAGCGAACTCTGAAGAACTGTGCTACTTTTTGTATTTAAATCTTCCTTTGTTTTGTCTGTGAACCTGTATGAATGTGTTTTCTAGAAAGCACAAGAAGCTGAATAAATGAAATTTGTGTCAATGATGGCCAGTTTGGTTGGTTTTATAGTACTCCTTGTGATGCTAAACTTAGTCTGATATTACTCATTTCTTGGGTGTGCCCCTTTAGAGTGGGATTGGCACATTAGTTTGGTTCACTGCATCTCACTGCCAATAGCAACACAACAGGAACATGCCCGTTATTCCAGCTAGGCAACAGATAAAATCAGACAAGAGAGAGAAATACCCAAGAGACCGAATACTGAGATCTTATGTCTTTCTTGGTTTTAGGTAGGGTGAATGAGAAAAATCATAAAAGCCTCTGCATACTAATCCTAATCTTTTGAAATTGTCCTAATCATACACATGCTCATTCCCTTCCTATGGTAAAACAGTGGAATAAAAGAAAACAAGCATCATTTCACATGGCCTGCACTGGCACATTTGAACAGATGTTCTTATATTGTATGATGCAAAAACATTTGCCTGTCATGTGTTCATTACTAACTCAGATTTTCCAGTGATATTTTAAGCTCTGTTTGGTGAAAGGAAGTAGAAATTTCTGCAGTTTAATCTGTCTGCACACTCAAATAAACTCCCCTGAAATGATTTAATCATAAAAAAGGTACATGGGTCTGATATATGCAATGTTCCTTAATTGAAAAGCAACTGAAGTACAAATTATATTTAGTTAGTCTTAAGTTTCTTACAACCTTATCATTAACTTTGTCTTTTCTTTGTGACCCACTTGAGAAAAGAACATACTAAAGGAGAATGGAGAGAAGAATATCTTAGTGCTATCCATAAAGAAACTACTCTTTTAGTCAAATTGAGAATGTATGGTATGTTGATCTACAGTGATTTCGCACGTTAAACTTAATCCTTAGGCCATACATCATTCTGTTTGGTGCTGTGTTTTTAGAGGGTTCTATCACAGCAATGGTAGAGAAAAGGCTTTGGAACTATCATGCTTTTCTCTGAAATGGACTGAGCAATGTTTATGGCAGTATGGTGGTTAAACTCCAGAAAGATGACTCTTAGAATTCACTAAGAGTTGATTCCCAACACCTTCACTGACTATTCACTGACAATTTACCAACTTTATTTTATAGGTAATTATATTATAGTCAACAATGCTTCATCTGTAGCTGTTAGGCTAGTCCTATCCAACATATTTGGATAACATAGTGAGAGCAATAGTGAGAGCTTTAACAATCCAAAATTCTGACGGAAGCTTGTTTCAAATGGTATCAAAATGATCTGGTAGGGATTGTAGGTGGGGAGAGTGAATGACCAGCGCTCTCTCCCACCCTCAATACCACGACTGAGGTGAGACCCTTGAGCAAGGCACAGAACCCCCAACTGCTCCCCGGGTGCCGCAGCAAAAAAAGGCTGCCCACTGCTCCGGGTGGGTGTGTGTGTGTGTTCCCTACTGTGTGTGTGTGCACCATACTTGGCTACACTTCACTTCACTTCAAATTATTTGAAATGGATAATAGACTTTATGAAACTACCTGTAGTTAATATAAACATTAATTTTACATTGCCATACAAGCACTAATAAAGGCCATATTTTTGTGATCATCCCTGCTGAAAAATCCAGCATAAACCAGCATGAATTCCATGTTGGTCCAGGCTGGTTAGTGCTGGTTACTGCTGGTAATAGCTGGTGAACCAGCATAGTCATGCTGTTCTCAAGCAAAATGGAGCTAGTGAAGCTGGTTCACCAGCATGGTCTTTATGGTGAAGGTGGTTGATCAAGATGGTCTTGCTGGGTTGAGTACAAGTTGGCCAGTTGTCTGTATGCAAGCAGCACTGTGGGGACAAGCACTGTTTTTGCTTGTGTATTTCTACATTTAACACATTAATAATACAAAGTAAAAACAATATAAGATTAAAACACATATTGTATTGTAATATACACCGATCAGCCATAACATCCACCACCTGCATAATATTGTGTAGGACCCCCTTGTGCCACCAAAACAGATCTGGCACGGAGGCATGGACTCCACCAGACCTCTGAAGGTATGCCGTGGTATCTGACACCAAGACAACAGATCCTTTAAGTCCTGTAAGTTGCAAGGTGGGGCCTCCATGGATTGAGACTTGTTTGTCCAGCACATCCCACAGATGACCTATTAGATTGAGATCTGGGGAATTTGGAGGCCAAGTCAACACCTTCAACTCTTTTTGCAGTGTGCCGGGTGCATTATTCTGCTGAAAGAGGCCATTGCCATTAGGGAATACTGTTGTCATGAAGGGGTGCATGTGGTCTGCAACAATGTTTAGGTAGGTGAAAGTAACAACCACATGAATGCCAGGACCCAAGGTTTCCCAGCAGAACATTGTCCAGAGCATCACACTGCCAGCTTGTCTTCTTCTTCATAGTGCATCTTTCCCACTTGTTATTCACTTCACCTGTCAGTAGTTTTAATGTTATGGCTGATCAGTGTATAATTATAACTTTGTAATTTCTTATGCTCCCTGTTTTGAAAGTAGAACTGAAAAGTGGAATTGTTTTTGTTATGGTTATGTTATTAATCAATCATCTGAAGTTTTAAATAACAAAGAAAAAACATGACTCACAGTTTATTCAAGAGAAAAAATATTAAACATCAGTAGTATGTTACTACAATCTTGTCTTACAGAACCATCTTGTGTTGCATAAAATTTTCTTAATCTTCAGAGAACATAACTGACAACTGTACAATACATGCAGTGATCCGTTTAACATAGTGCACAATATTTTACACATACAAATATGTCAAAAAGTTTCAAAGGATCTGTACATAAATCAGTTAAAAAAGAGCTTGGGTACATTGCAAAATACAAACATTTATAGATATGAAAACAAAGAAAAATGCTAAATCATAATCATAAGCAGTCTGTACAATAACAGGGGTTATGAGAAATGCTTTTTCAATGTTACAGTTAATAACAACATGATAATGAAAGTTGCTGTTTTTTTAAAGACTAGTCCCTGTCATGCACATTTGGGAACTCACATATGTAAGTATGATCAGTGGTGTGCAAAATCAAGCATTTCTGCTCTAATCTGTCCACTGAAATCAGACATACTCGGGCAGAATCACTTCTTCTTGCTTGACTGATATGTGGCACGAACGCTATGCCTAAGTTATTTCTCTGTTGCCATTGGACGTAAATGATATAATGTGCAGGATTTCTCCATAGCAATCTTTCCTTCTTTTACTTAGGCTGTAGCTTCTGCTAGTATACCCCAGACTCTTATGCACCATTCTCCTATGCACACCAACTTCATCAGGAATATGTGTCTCTGCAGAAAGGAATACACCTTTTATATATCAGGTTATATCCTGCACTCTGCCACTATCCAAAACAGTTGTGACTTGCCATGTTGAGATTTTTTTTTCACTTTGGGGTGTTCTAAACAGAATTCTTGGACACACTCACTGATGGTATATTTTGCTGTAAAGTGTGGTATACCTTTGTGTGACAGAAATTTGTTAACAATCTGTAGTGCTACACATTTGGTTCTGTGGACTACTTTTAACAGCCTACCATTTGCAATTTGAAATACAAATGCTGAGTGTGCCCACAATGGACCCCAGAATTTAACAGACTTAGCAAGGTGTGTAAGGAGATGCACATTAAATGTCATTGATGCTTCCCCATAGAGCAACTGAAATTGTACCACAAATTCTAAGAACGTCTCATCTGTTTGGTTGACATCTTGAAAAGAGCCCGGCTCTTTGAGAAGCAGAAATATGGCAGACACCAAAAGGCTAAGGTGCTTTATATAGCGTGTTTGGAGCAGTCCATTTAAGACAGGCAGGCTGTAGAATAGCAGCCACGCTTGTCATTCTGAGGCTTTACAAAACTTCAGATCTGTAAGGGGTCTGGGCAGTCATGTAATGAGATGTGGTGATTTTATGTTCCTGTGATGGCGGGCAGCCGGCGCACTTAAATCAGCAAGCGTTCCTCACTCTACTGCCACTATCGTACTGAATGGACAGCCCCACTTTAGCACCACCCTTGTTGTAGAGAGCACGGGAGCGCGTGGCTGCCAGGGGTGGGGTAATCAGTCATGGCTGGCAACCAATAAAGGCAGCAGCTCCTCCCTACTATCTTGGAGACGACGGGGGAGTATAAAAGGGGCCTGCGGCCAGGGTAAGACAGACACACTTATGCCCGTGACTAACCCTCTTCTCTGTTTATTTTTCCTAGACGATGAGGAGGACGATTCCTCAAGCTGTCGCCGGCACCCCAGACTGTCTGCCTGCTGCCTGCAGAGCCCCTTCGGTCCTACCACTGCCACACGGCCATTTCTGCACCGTGTCCTTTCCAGGGAGGACCACAACCCTGATATCCAGCACCAGACTCACTCTCCCACAGTGCCACCCACTTACACTTCCCCCATCTGTGAATGAAGAGCAATTGGTTCACCCCAATTCCCTCTCTCTTGTGGTTCATGCTCAGCCCTTCGCACATGCAAAGCACTATACTGGTGGAGAATGCGGGAGTGAGCATGGACCCCAGCCACAGCACCACAATGGATGTTCTCCAGCACCTGCTACAGACCAGCCTCCAGCAGCAGGCTATGACCCAGGAACTAGCCCAGGGGCTATGGCTCACCACCCAAGAGCTGCTGGCTCTCCAATAGGGCCACTCAGCCACTGCCATCCCTCTCCCCGACCCCTGCCAAGAGGCCTCACGCCTCCTCACCAAGATGACGGGGGACAATGATGTTGAAGCCTACCTCCACACCTTCGAGCATACGGTGTTCCGGGAAGGGAGGCCAGAGGAAGATTGGGCTTGCATCCTGATCCCTTTACCTCTCTGGGCCCAGCTGGCCTACCATTCCATGGACCCCCCTGAGGCCGCCAAATATGACCAGCTGAAGGGCGAGATCTTAACATGCTGCGGGCTCTCCTCGACCAGTGCAGCGGCAGAGTTTCATCACTGGGCCTAAAACCCCAAGAGCAATCCTAGAGGTCAAATGGACCATCTGCTCCGCATCACCAAGAGGTGGCTCCAGCCCAATCGGTGTACTGCTACGGAGGTCGTCGAGCGGGTGTTGATGGATCGCTTCCTAAGGGCTGTGCCACCCAAAGAAAGGAAAGTCTTGGGCATGCGGGGATCTCAAAACCCCGAGAGATGCTAGAGGCTTTAGCCACCTTGCCCTAGCCACCCTGGAACTTGGCAGGGGTGAGTGGTGTGAGTTCATCAGGCCACTGCCTACCTGGCACCTAGCCCCACCATGCTGCGGGGAGAGGAGGCTGACTAACCGCCCCACAAGACAAGCCCATGCCTACTGAACTGGACACCACCACCACCAAAGTGGAAAACCCCTGGCTAGACAACTGCGCTGTCCATAAGGTGCCCCTGCCCTGCTCACCAATGGTTCAGTTTTGAGTCGGTCGGTCTCTGCTCTTATGGACTTGGGAAGTACTGTAACCGTCGTCTGCCCTTCTCTCCTCACCAACCCACCAGCGGAGAAGGGTGTACATATACATGGCGATGTCCGGGAGGTTCTGGCCACCAGGGTCCTCATGCAAAGTCAGGCCGGGGAGTGGTCAATCCTGGTTGGCCAAAAGAAAGGAAAGTCTTGGGCTACCTGAGCTACCAGTGCCCCTTCTTCTCGGGCGAGACTGGCCTTCACACTTTGCCAGGGAGGGGGATTTTGGAAGAGAGCAAAAGGGCGATGATCGGCTAAAGCACTGCTGGAGCCAGGTGCAGATCATCGAGGGAGTCCAACAAGACCCAGACCAGTGCCTGCTGGCATCCTACTTCCTGGTCTGCATGGGCCTCCTCTACTACCACACGGAATGGAGAGGACAACCCTGTGACCTCCTGGTGGTCCCCCACTCCAGAACGCCGTCCCTCCTGCACCTGGCCCACTCCCACACTCTGGGTGGCCTCCTGGGGGCCTGAAACACCCTGGAAAAACTATGTGACCGCAGAGGACGGCCTACAACCGTCCAGCCCAGCCCCAGGAATTCCAGCCAGGAGACCAGGTCCTCCTCCTTCCCAGCACCTCCAGTAAGTTCCTGGCCCACTGGCAATGCCCGTACATGGTGCTCGAGAGGGTGGATCCCATGAACTACCACCTGCAGCAACCAGGTAAGAGAGCAGATACCCAGCTTTACCATGTTAACCTGCTGAAGAAATGGACTGACCCAGCACCTCTGGTGTCTGCTTTCATGGGTCTTCCCACAGATCCCCCAGAGGGTACCTTGGTCCACTGAGGAGACGAGCTTACCCCAGCCCAGAGCCAGGAGCTCTTGGAGGTGGTGAACCAGTTTTTGGATGTCTTCTCCTCCACCCCTGGCCTGACCCATCTGGTCCACCATGACATCAAGACCCCTCTGCCAGGTCCACCAGCAGCCCGTCGTCAGGCTATTGAGGAGGAGGTCAGCCGGATGCTCCATGACCGGGTCATCAAGGAGTCCACTAGCCCCTGGTCCAGCCTCATCGCCATGGTGCCCAAGCCTGACAGAAGCATCCAGCCGTGCAGTGACTTCTGGCGGCTCAACCAGGTGTGGGACTTCAACAGTTACCCCTTCCCTAGGGTGGATGACCTGGTGGAGTGAATGGGGAGGGCCCGATTCATCTCCACCATCGACCTCACAAAGGGATATTGGCAAGTGGCCCTCAGTCCAGAGGCCAAACCAAAGACAGTCTTCTCTACCTCCTGCAGGCACTGGCAGTACCGGGTCCTCCCCATTGGGTCTCCCCTCCCCAGCAACATTCCAGAGGTTAATGGACATTGTCCTGTGGCCCCACCACCAGTACACTGCGGCCTACCTAGATGATGTGGTGATACATTCCTCCACCTGGTCCGACCACCTGCACCATCTTAGGGAGGGCATGAGTGAGCTTCAGAAAGCTGGGCTAACCACCAACCCCTGAAAATGTCATCTGTGGCTCACGGAGGCACAATACCTTGGGTACCGCATCGGCAGAGGGCTCCTCATGCCACAAAAAATAAAAAAAAAAACACAACCGACCACCAAAAAATATGTGCGTGCTTTCTTGGGGTTGGCAGGGTATTACAGATGTTTTGTGCCCAACTTCTCCTCGATTGCCTCTCCCCTCTCAGACCTCACAAGGAAGTCGGAAGCTGACCCCTGCCGAAAAGAAGTATGCCACAGTGGAGAGAGAGAGGCCCTGACTATCAAGTGGGCCAGTAGAGGAGCTCCACTACTACCTGGCAGGTGTCCCTTTACTCTGGTCACAGACCACGCTCCCCTCCAATGGATAGCCAGTGCTAAGGACTCCAACACTCGGGTAACATGGCGCCACTTCAGCACCACCTGTGTTGTGGAGAACACAGGAGCGTGTGGCTGCCAGGGGCGGGGTAATCAGGCATGGCTGGCAGCTAATAAGGGCAGTGGCAGCTCCCTACCATCTTGGAGACGATGGTGGGAGTATAAAAACGGCCTGCAGCCAGGGAAGACAGACACACTTGGGCTTATGCCCGTGACTAACCCTCTTCTCTGTTTATTTTCCCTAGACGATGAGGAGGACAATTCCCCAAACTGTTGCTGGCTTCCTGCTGCCTGCAGAGCCCCTTTGGTCCCGCTGCCACAGCCGTTCCTGCACCTCACCCTGTCCAGGGAGGACCACAACCCCGAAATCCAGCACCAGACTCACTCTCCCACCCTGCCACCCACTTACCGTTTCCACACCTGAGAATAAAGAGCACTTGGTTCACCCCAATTCTCTCTCTCTTGTGGTTCATGCTCAGCCCTTCGCAAATGCAAAGCACTACTGTTTTCTATGACTCTCATAATGTTGGGGCTTCCAATGTAGTAAGGTTGGTCACTATTATACAGAAGAAGCTCTGTGAGCTGTCTAATGATGCCAAGTAAGACCAAATGCATGTAGTCTGGAACAAAGCCACAAATAATATCAAAACATGTTTATAAGGGGAGAGGGACCCTTTACTCCTCTCATACTACTGTTGTTAGCTAATGCAAGTTCCATATCAGGCAACATTACTTTGGCATCTCTGGCTGCATATTCAGTTGTTGTTGCTGTATACTTCACCTGGCGGTCTACTAGGGTACCAGGATGCAGGCAGAATCCACAAAGTACCCATTAAATTGTGTGGTGTATGGCTGGTCTGGCTTTTGAATCCACACAACGACAACAACACAAGTTTACTAGTTATGCATTCTTCTATTCTCCAAGTCACACCTTTGTACACTAGATCTTTGGCCTGATCAACAAAAAGGTTTGAGAAAAATATGCATAACTGGTTCCTGGGCCCCAAACCAGAGGGCTGCCAACATTCAATTCAATTCAATTCAATTTTATTTGTATAGCACTTTTAACAATGAACATTGTTACAAAGCAGCTTTATAGAAATAAAGGGATTCACAAAAAAATATATATTGTAAATATGTGAATTTATCCCTAATGGACAAGCCAGAGGAAAAACTCCCTAAGACAATATGAGGAAGAAACAGAAGACAGGCTCAAAAGGAAGCCCATCCTCATCTGGGTGCAACAGATAGTGCAATTATATATAAATCCCTTCTATTTTTGTGTACTAAATGGACAAATAGCGCAGTTGTGCAACCAGTAAATTCATCATAGTTTTCACAAGATGTCTGGTTGGTTAAAATCTATCCACTGTCCACTGATGGAGTCCTGAGTACGATGGTGCTCAGGGCAACTGCAGCCCCAAAGCCACTACAGCAATCGCAGTCCCAAGCCATTACAGTACAGCTCCCCATATGTGATCCCCAAGCCATCTCCACAGCCCCCAGGTGGCACCATCCCCAGCAATCCAAACAGTTCTTCAGGCCATCCATATGGGGCCACCCCCAGCAGCAGCGAGCGAACTCAACCGATGAGAACTCCAACCAGAAGGAGGGCATCAGTATGGGTCAGGCAGGTCTGGGGAGCAGAAGGGGCCAGGATCACTGGCATCTCAGAAGTAGCATATGTAGCTCGACAGAGAGTGAGGGAGAGGGAGATGGAGAGAGAGGGAGAGATTGTCAGGTAAGCTTTTGTCCTCTAATGGTTAAGGACAATGTACTTTGCATGCATAGTGCAAGCAGGGACTCCGGCAAGACTAGCTGTGACAGTATTACTAAAAGGGAGAGCCAGAAGCTAACACAGACATGAGGGCACCCTGGGACATAAGGCAGCCAGCCACTCCACCGTCGACAGACCTGAGTGAACGTGTGAGAGTGGGGGGGCGACAGCATCCAAACATCCCACTTCACCACAACACTATGCCTGTGAACCCTCCAGACCTGCCCTGGTACCTAAGAAAAAACTATTCACAAAAGGCTTGACTAAACAAATATGTTTTCAGCCTAGACTTAAACACTGAGACTGTGTCTGAGCCCCGAACACTAAGCAGAAGGCTGTTCCATAACTGTGGGGCTTTGTAAGATAAAGCTCTACCCCCAGATGTAGCCCGCACTATTCAAGGTACCAACATTAGCCTGCACCTTTTGCTCTATGTAGGTATGGTGGATCATAAAAGACCAAAAGTTTGCTCAGGTACTGAGGCGCGAGACCATTTAGTGCTTTGTAGGTCAATAGTAGTATTTTATAATCGATACGAAATTTGATTGGGAGCCAATGCAGTAACAAAAGCATGAACTAATTTTTCTGCATCGTGTAGTGATATTTCTTATTTTAGCAATATTTCTGAGATGAAAGAAAGCAATCCTAGTGATATTATCTACATGAGCTTCAAAAGAAAGACTAGAATCGATAATCACACCAAGGTCTTTTACTGCTGCACATGATGAAACATAAATGCCATCCAGAGTTATTATGTAATCAGAAAGCTTACTTCTAACTGCATGTGGTCCTAGTACAAGTACTTCTGTCTTGTCAGAATTAAGTAAGAGAAAGTTAATAAGCATCCAGTTTCTAATGCCTTTTACACATTCCGCAACTTTATGTCATCTGGCTTTGCTGAAACATACAACTGTGTGTCATCAGCGTAACATTGGAAGCTAATACCATGTTTACGAATAATTTTGCCCAGAGGTAGCATATATAAAGAAAAGAGCAGTGGGCCTAAAACAGAGCCTTGCGGGACATCAAACTTTACCTTAGTATGCGAAGAGAAGTCACCATTTATGTTTACAAACTGATAATGATCAGTCAAATAAGACCTGAGCCAGGAAAGGGCCATTCCCTTAATGCCTACTACATTTTCTAGTCTATCGAGGATAATAGCATGATCAATGGTATCAAAAGCTACACTAAGGTCCAGCAGCACAAGCAAGGAGACACAACCCTGATCAGAGGCCAGTAGTAAGTCATTTACCACTTTAACCAGTACTGTCTCTGTGCTATGATGAAGCCTAAATCCTGACTGATACATTTCCTGAATGTTATTCCTATGTAAATATGAGCATAGCTGCTGTGCTACAACATTTTCTAGGATCATGGAGATAAAGGGGAGGTTTGATATTGGTCTATAGTTAGACAGCTGACAGGGGTCAAGGTCAGGTTTTTTAATCAAGGGCTTGATAACTGCTAATTTAAAAGATTTAGGTACATAGCCAATGCTAAGGGAAGAATTGATTATCTTTAAAAGAGGTTTGATTGTTTCAGGAATTATCTGTTTGAAGAAACATGTTGGTAAGGGATCTAGTCTACAAGTTGATGATTCTGATGGTGAAATTATTGAGATTAGTTCAGTCTCTCAAAGGGGAGTAAAATATTCTAATCGTTGATCTGATATTATTATATTATCATATACAGGGTTAGTTATAAAACTGTCCGGTTTTAAATTAATAGACTGAATTTTTTTGCCTGATTACCATTGAAAAAATTCATGAAGTCATCACTGCTATATAATAATTGTGTGCGTGTTTCTATTGTGGTCTTTATCCTAGTTAATTTTGCTACAGTATTAAATAAGAATCTAGGATTATTTCTGTTATCTTTAATTAGGGTGGAGAGATACATTGATCTAGCAGCACTTAAAGCTTTCCTATAGCTCAAAAGTCTCTCCTTCCACGCTATCTGAAATACTACCGAATTAGTTTGACGCCATCTACGTTCTAGTTTTCAAGTGGTCTGTTTTAAAGTTTGTGTGTGATCATCATACCAGGGTGCTAGCTTTTTCTCCCTAATTATTTTTTTTTAAAGTGGAGTTACCTTATCTAGCGAGTTGCAGAACGTTGATTCTAAGCAGTCAGTTGCCTGGTCAAGTTCTTCGGGATCAGACGGTGATCCAATCATGGTTGATAAATCTGGCAGATTACTGATAAAACTGTGCAGTTGTTGACGTGAAAGTACGTTTGACACGGTGACATGGCAAGGTGCATATATTATGATTAAGATACATTTTAAATGAGATGAGGTAATGATCTGAGATAGCTTCAGACTGTGGAAATGAGTCTATATTTTCTATATTTAATCCGAATGCTAGTATTAAAACATCACAATCTGGAATTGAATTTTGAGCGGGAGCTCATTCAAGTGGAGTTGTATAGGCCAAATTGAAAATTTCGAAGAATTGTACAGGGGTGATCCATCTGAATTAAAATTAAATGAGAAATTGTTTGGGTCTGACAGAACTTCACCTGCTTTTGACAACTGTGCACACATGTCACAATCATATATGTCAGAGATGACGTGTTCAATTGACTTTGACCTTTCATATCTGTAGGGTTTATCATTTGAAATGTGAGGATTTTGTAGTAGTGCCTGGATTTGAGGTGCAATTGGTACATTGATGAAAAAACTAGCGCTGTTCAGGGTACTGATTTCTATGGGATCACTACACTGGAGCCACTTTGTAATAATTTTGTCTATAACATTTTGTTGAGTACCAATGTATGTTTTACAGGATTTACAATAAAAGTGAAATTCAAGAGTATTTATAAGTTTTAACAAATTGTGTAGTTGAGTCCCTGAATGTTATGAAAAAAAGAACTAACCCCCTTTCATCAAACTGCATTTTGACAGTTCTATCGTCCCTCCCCTTTTTATCCAATCAGAGCGCACTGTGGCGGAAACTCTCGCCCCCCTTTCGACTGATGAGATTCTTCTTTTTTTCCAGATGTCCCGCCCCGATCCCCCTCCCTAATTTTTGTGGGTCTGTTCACACGCATCTGTGTTCCGTGCGGGGGTCCGTTCACGCGCTTCAACACCCTTTCTCTCTCACCCCCCTCACCCCCGGTCTGGGGTCCGTGCAAGTTATCAGGCCAGCGCACGAGGTCGGATTTCAGGCGGCTAGTGTCATGCCGTTCTGCTCTTAAACTTTAGCTAATATTTAATACATCTTAGATAAATTTGGATTAAAGCTAGCAAAAATTCACCAATTGAAAGAGTTTAGCAAAAAAAAAAACACAGTGCTTAGCATCAGTTAGGTTAGTCTCGCTATTTATATTTAGCCACGTTTTACCAAGAAACATATGGGGAACATTTAATGCACAATGTACAAATTATTTATTTGTTACTGCTGTGTATAAGTGATTTATTTGAAGCTAGTCAAAGTTGATGGTCATAGTGATGAACTTTTTTTTCCCGTGTATTGTGCGATTTCGGATCTTTTATTAATACTTTATTTATTTATTTTTGTAACATAAACGGTATCCCTGTTATATGCAAAAAATAGATTTTAATTTGAGCATCACATTTTATTCTGTTTCCCAGCGCGATCCTCATATTCTGAAAATATATTTTATCCTCATACTCTCTTTTGTCAGCTGAAAATTATATTTTAATTCATGTACCAGGATTCATTCATTCTGATTCTCTGCGGCCGCAGAGCACGTGTTGACTGAGGGGTCGCGACAGTCTACCCCTCCACCCTCTAAAGAGACGATATGAGGCGTCAGGTGTATATGGTTGCTCGAGAACTTGTGACAGGTGTATCGGTGGGAAAAGAACTTTAGGGTATATAAGAAACGAGACATTCTAACATTTTCCATGAAGAAATTCGGGGATCAACATGATGGCTCATGGCAAGAAAACTTGTTGAAATTATAAGGTATTTCTTTTCTCTTAAAAACATTGTTTAAATAAACACTTTATGTATTCTCAGCTTTAAAAGTTCAAGCTGAAATTCACCAGGTGCCTGAGTATCAGGGTAAGCTTTTCTATTAATTTTTCTTTTATTTTAACCCTTCTGTACTTTTTTAAATATGTTTTTCTCTTTAATAATGTTACAGCGGTAGAACTAGAGGGTATTAGCCTCACTCTGATGGATCCAGGTACCGTATCTCTCTCTGTGTTTTTTTTGTTTTTGGCCTCTGTTATTTAGTTCTGGTGGAAAGCGACAGTCTCGCCGATGATTTGGATTTGATTCTAACTGGGGCTTTGGCAGCGATCTCACGAGATCGCCGTGTTCAGTCCTCTCCTCCGAGAAGTGGAGATGGCGTAATAGAAATATCAACAACTCCGAGGGCAGTGAGGCCGCAAGTCGCGAGCGTGACACCCATCTTAAAAATCTGTGACGCGCCCCAGCGAGCGAAGAGACGGAGATTAGTCAGTAAGAGTCCGTCGCTAGTGAAGAGGTTATTTACAGGTATGTCTTTTATTTCAATATTTAATATTCATACATATATATATATATATATATATATATATATATATATATATATATATATATATATATATATATATATATATATATATATATAAAGGATCATTAGACATTCTTCTAATCCTCTACAGATTCAGTCGAATCACCCACGTGTTCACCCGCGTGTTCAACCAGGGAAGTGGGTCGTGGATCTCAATGCGTGATTAACGGTGTGTTTTTAAAAAAAAAAAAATTATATATATATATATATATATATATATATATATATATATATATATATATATATAATATATAACAATTATAATATATATATTATATTAATTTATATATAATATATATAACAATTGTTTTAAAAAAGAAGGCTCGTATCAAAAAACTTATTCACACACACACACACACACACACACACACACACACACATATATATGAATGAATGTTCACACACACACACACACACACACACACACACACACACACACATATATATGTGTGTGTGTGTGTGTGTGTGTGTGTGTGTGTGTGTGTGTGAATACGTTTTTTGATACGAGCCTTCTTTTTTAAAACAATCAGAGACCGAAGCGGAGACCGAATCGGATAACGGCCCAGAACCGAATCAGGAAGCAGAGCGATGACGGAGAGAGCGCCAGAGTCCCACTAGGCCTCTGTTTAAGCGCAGGTTTCCTCAACAACGGTTTAACGGTATGTCCTCTATGTATATATTTATATTACATTTCTTCTTTATATACCTATACGTATAAGATTTTGATAGGGGTTTTTATTTTTTTTTCAGCCAACGTCTCTAACCAGGAAGGGAGACCTGAACGGGTCCGTCGGCTGAGAATAGCGCCACCTCTCCGCCAGCACCGTGACAGCGGAATCTTGCGGCTCGCCGAAATAACGAGCGATTTGATTCGCGACCTGATTCGCGACTACAGCGCCACGTTTTCTAACGCGTGTGAAAAAGGTTTTGTGTGAAAGGTTTGAATGCATGTCCGTGTCGAGGTATATTTTGATGTTGTGAATTCATGTTTTTGAATGTATGTTAGCGTCAGGGAAATATTTCTGACGTTGTGAATGCTGGGTTATAGATAGGGGAAAATTATATAATAAAAGTGTGCAAGAAAAATAAAAAAATCATTTAACCCTGAGGTGTGACGTTTTATTTAGACCCCTCGTTAAAAGTAAAAGCATACGAAATAAGCAAAAAACATAACACTATAAAACACTATAAATATATAAACACTATAAAACATATAAAATAAATACGTATATCATTTAAAATTTATATATATATATATATATATATATATATTTATATAGAAGTCGTAGCCCTTCTATGCTTAACCTTAATTCGGCAAGAACCCGCTCTAAAGTCTCATCAATTTTTTTTTTAAATTCTATATGTATTTTTTATTTTTTAAATAATATGTATTATATATATATATATAATACATATTATTTAAAAAATAAAAAATACATATAGAATTAAAAAAAAAAATTGATGAGACTTTAGAGCGGGTTCTTGCCGAATTAAGGTTAAGCATAGAAGGGCTACGGCTTATTCGCCCCTCCTTTTGCATAGACATGCGGCAGGACATATACGATAACGCCTCTGTGATTCTCTTGGTCGATGACGCAAGAGTCGTAGCTGGGAGGGGGGACTTGGTACAAGTAAGTGTAGAGGGCGAAAATGTAAGAGTTCACGCATCGGTAGTTGCTGACGGCACGGGTGAAAATATTCTACCCGTTTTTGAAGATATACTCGATCAGATAGTACAGTCGAACACGGGGGTTGCGCGAGCGAAAGAGTGGATCTGATTGTTCAGGTGGTGCGGAACCCTAGAGGCGGTGGAAAACGTAAGAGAAAACTTTAGACTGCGAAATCATACATAAAAAAAAGACGTCACCTGTACATTACAGGGGACCACGGAGATCAGCTCTGCTTCGCCATCAGTCTAGCTCACGTGTGTAATGGCAGTTTCACAGACGGGCAGTGCGAGAGACAAGCTAGAGAGTGGCAGCGAGCCGTCGGTCTGGACGAACAGACACCCGTCACTTTTAGCGACGTGCGAAAATTCGAAGACATTTTAGAACGTAAAATCGTAGTGTTTTACAGAACGTCTAGCACCCTCTTGCATTTCGAAACATATTTCCCCGACTGTTCCCAATCTTTGTTTTTGTTTTTACTGGATAACCATTATTACAGGATAAAAAACCTCAAGGGTTTTATAGGTAGGCGATTCGTCTGTAATTATTGCTACAAGGGTTTTAATTGCTCCTATGCGCATACCTGTCGGGGCTATTGTCACATATGTAACGATGGGGAGTGTCCCATGCAAGAGCACATACCGTAGAATGCTCGGACTGTCTCAGAAAGTGTCATTCCCCAGCGTGTTTCGCTCATCACAAAGAAGGTAAGAGTAACTTTGTAACGGGTAGGTCGGTCAGTCTCTGCGAGCTCATTAAAAAATGTGCTAGATGTGGCCGGTGTTACAACACAGGACCGAACTCCCGTGTAGGAAATGGTCATCGTTGCGCTAAGCTGAAATGTAGAATCTGTGGGGAGATGTTAACGAGGGAGCTGGAAACCGACCACAGGTGTTACATTCGCCCTCTCCCCGTGAGCGCCGACCGTCCCGATTTGATTTTTTATGACTTTGAAACGTTCGCCACAGAGAACGGCGTGCACGTACCTTTTCTGGTGTATGCGAAAACGTTGAAAGGTGAAAAGAAGTGGTTTTACGGTCATGGGTGCGTTAAACATTTTCTTATGTATTTCAGAAATGAGCGCTACAGACGTAACGTTTTTATCGCTCACAACGCCAAAGGGTTCGACAGCTATCTGGTTTTGAAAGGTATCCTGAAAAAGGGGTTATCGCCTCGACGTATTCTCATGACGGGGAGTAAAATCCTTAGTTTTGAAGACCCTCATTACCAGCTAAAATTCATAGACTCTCTGTCTTTCCTACCCATGCGTCTTAGCGATTTCCCAAAAGCCTTAGGTTTCGCCGATCAGACCAAGGGGTATTTTCCTCATAAATCCAGCTCGGCTGGGCGTCTCGAGTACGTAGGACCCTACCCACCCGCCTCCGATAATGGGGTAGAACGCATGTCGGAGCGGGAACGTCAAGATTTTCACGAATGGTACGCCGTGGCTGCGCGGGGCGTTTGTAACTTTAGAGCGGTAAATTACTCTTTCCTCTGTGTCGCACATGTGCAGAATCATGCATGCAGAGAGACCCTTGCTCGCATGATGATGACGCCCGAGCATTGACGGGTGTGTGGGTCTCTATAGAATTTAACAAAGCCTTGGAGATGGGCTACAGAGTGGCTAAAATCACAGAAGTATGGCACTTCGATAAAAGCACCTCTGTGTTCACAGGGTACGTACATGCATTTTTAAAAGGAAAGCAGGAAGCGTCCGGTTACCTGCCTGAAGCTAAGGATCGGGTCAGCAGGGAGAGGTACGTCAGCGAGTATCTGGAGCGTCAGGGGGTCTGATTAGACCCTGAAAAGATAGAGGCGAATCCGGCCAAGAGACAGGTGGCTAAACTCTGTCTCAATAGTCTTTGGGGGAAGTTTGTTTAGAGAGACGATCTGCTCCGCACCGAGATAGTATCGGATCCTGAAAAGTTTTTCAGCTATCTGTTTTCCGGTAAATATGTGATCGATCACTTTGATGTTCTGGACGACCAGAGAGCATTGATCATTGGTGGAGATTTGGCGACCGTTGCATTCAGCCCCCAGGCAGAAGGAGTAATGTGTTCATAGCCGAGTTCACCACCGCCCATGTGCGTGTCAAACTGTACGGCTACCTGGAAAGGTTGAGGGACAGAGTTCTTTACACAGACGCGGATAGTTTAATTTATTTGGTGAAGGAGGGGGAGACTCCTTTAGAATTGTGTAATTACCTAGGTGAGCTGACCGACGAATTGGACGGGGATAGCATACTGGAGTTTGCGGCAGTAGGGCCCAAGAGTTACGCCTATCAGACAAAGAATAAAATAAAAGTGGTGATGCGCGTCAAAGGGATCACACAGACCGTAGAATGTTGCGAGAGAGTCAACTTTGACAGCGTCAGAGATCTGGTGGAGGATTACCTAAAGATCTCCGGGGAGGGAGGGGTGGCGGGCGCTATCAAGATCCCTCAGCACGGAATAACTCGTGATAAAAAGGGTTTCTCGTTAAAAAACTCGACATTTCAGAAAAAGTTTCGGGTTGTATACGACAAAAGACGACTCTTTCCAGACGGTACTACTCTGCCGATCGGATATTAATCTATATTTTTTTGGAGGGGCAAATAAATAAATAAAATGTCACATCTCGAGGTTATAGAAGAAACAGATTTCGAACACAGGTTCATCTGTCCTTTCTCTTGTATAATAGCGGGCCCTAGTGGCTGTGGGAAAACCTGTTTTGTAAAGAGTGTGCTGGAATGTTCTGAACGTGTCATGAATGTCGTACCCGAAAACATTGTATGAGTCTACACTTCTTACCAGCCTATGTACGATGAATTGCAGAAGATGAATAAAAAGATCAAATTTGCCAAAGGGCTTCCTGATTCTTTCGAAGATGAAAACCTGTTTCCTCAGGACTTAAACCATTTGATCATTCTGTACGACGTTATCTTTCAAGCATCCGAACATCCTGAAGTGGTTAAAATTTTCACTCAGTACAGACACCACAGAAACATGAGCATCATGATGCTGACTCAAAACGTGTTTCAGTGAGGTAAACACAACCGTACCATCAGCCTGAACAGTAATTATCTGGTATTGTTTAAAAACCCTCAGGATAAACTACAGGTGAGCGTATTAGCGCATCAGATCTTTCCTTCGCAAAAGGGTTATTTCTTGGAATGTTTCGAAGACGCCACCAGAGATCCTCACGGTTATTTAATCATCGACCTCACCCCGGGGTGCCCAGACAGATACAGGTTGAGGAACGGGCTGCTTCCTCACCAAAGCTCGACCGTGCACGTCCCAAAAATGTCATGACGGCTCATATAAAAAGGAACGCTCCCTTGCTCGCGGCTCTGTACTACAGCGCTCCCCGGAAATGTAAAGAGATTCTCGAATACTGCTCTCCCGACTTCGTCAGAACCCTGTGCGAGATCTCTTTAAACCTTCTCAAGGGTAACATCCCCTTAACACCTTCGCAATACAAAAAACTCAAAAAGTGGAGAAAAATTATCAGGCTGTTGGCGGATGAAAAAACCTGTTTAAAGAGCAAACATAGGGTTCTGAAGAAACAGACTGGAGAGTTTCTTTTACCTTTGCTCTCGACCGTCATACCTCTGATAGGGAATCTTATCGGAGGGCTCTCTAGTAGACAATAAAAAGTAAAATGACTTTGAAGAAAGCTCGGAAAATGTTTCTCGTCTCACCCCGTCGGTAAAGTGGCCTGACACGGTCTACGGTCAGAGAAACGGCCGAAGATGATTTGAACGATAAAATGAGGGAGGTGTTAAACGAGCCGGGGCTGAGTTCTTATGAAAAAATTAAAAAATACGACACTTTGTTGCAGAGATATTTGACGTTGCTGAAGCAGGATCGGCGAGATGAGCGTAGAGTCACTCTGACGTTACGGGAGCGAACTGAGGCTGGAGGGGGTGGGGAGGTTGACGAGGAGGAGAGGGCTCGGGTCCCCGCCGGTGTGGGAGACCCACACCCCTCCTCTTCTCCCGCTCGAACCGCGCGTGCCTCCAACGGGGTCGATTTCGACCGTACGGGCGATGAGGTTTTGAAAAGCCTACCCCCTCGGGGTCGCAAGAACACCACGTACATCGTTGAGAAATTAAAGGAGAGCGGCGGGGGATGGAATTCGAAGGGGGAATTTGTTTATAAGGGTGAGACGGCGAAAGGGTCTCATATGATCGATTTATTCAAACATCTTTCTCTCAGTGCAGTGATGACCGCATACGGTAGACATAGACCGTTGTAACTGAGCGCTGTGGTACTTGATATTTTCAGAGCGTTTTTTCCAAAAACTGCAGGATGGTCGAAGGGTAATGCGCAAAGTCCGGGGGAAATCCGTAAGAGTCAAAAAAAAAAAAAAAGTGGCTTCACCCTCCTTTTCCAGGGTTAATGCTAACCAATGCTCACCGGGCATGTGGCAGGGTGCGTGTTGACCACGAAGCAGGCGGGAGGTCTAAAGGACGGATTCAGAGAGGGTAGGTGGTCGGAAGCCCACACGCCACGAAATACGTTCCTCGGAAGATGCCGCAAAAGACTCTCTAGCTGAAGATTATCCATGTTTAGTAATAATCCCCCAGCACCTGTCTTTTAGAGTCAATCTCTAGAATAGAATCGTAACAAACGTATACGATAAGAGTAGTGGTATTCGCTAAAGAATCTCATCTCCAGTCTCAAATTACCGCTCTATACGACCAACAACGCATCGTTGTCGTCGGCTGGGTTGAGATTAAAAGCTAACAGGGCGTATCCTTCGTTAAATTCGCTGCAGTTAATACTCAGAGGTAAATCTTTCAGATGTCTCCCAGTAGCCATGAACATGTTGTAAAACTCTCTGACGGATTGTCTGTTGTTGAATTGGGGCTGGAAAGCCTTGGCGGGGATCTGTCTACCATCCAGGTATTCTACGTCGTTATGTACAAAGTTAAACGGGGACAGGTCTCTTCTCCCCGTGAACGCTTCATGGTGCACCATACCTAAAACCACGTATTTAGGAGTGGTTCCGAGAAATAGATTCTCCTGGTTACATATCCTAGAGTTTGCTGGGATGGAATAGGTTTTCACGATGACGCGTGAGAGGGGATAGAGAGCGTTGGCTTTCATCAGGGCCGCCGCATGCCCTAACCGCACGGCAGGGGCTACAGTCACTTTTTTCACAAAGAGAGACGCTCCCAGCACGTTCAGTCGGAATCCCGAGTCGTGCGCTCCCATGAGACAGAAAGTGTCGCCGGCGCATGTCAGTTTGACCCTCAGGTCGACCGAGTTCAGCAAAAGTCTCTCGCAGAAAAATATGTCCCCGTGGAGAGGGCCGAGCAGGTGCACTTCTCTAGAATTAGTACTGAATTCGGCTGTCTTGTTTAATCCTCTGTAAGGACCGTTGGCGATCGCTACAGAATCCATGGCTCCCGCAGTGTCTTTGTAAAAAAGACTCCTTGTACTTACCGTACAGGTTCTGAAACACTCGATCGACGTTCTCCAAGGTCACCTGAGCAGGCGCCATTTTAATGCTGCTGTGAAAACTGTTATTGTAGCTTTTCACCAAGTCCTGCAGCACGTCGACGTATCGCAAGGTGTTGTTAGCTGTGAAATATCTCCACATTCGACCTTTTAAAGTACGATTAAATCTTTCGACCACCGAAGCTTTGAGTTCGCTGAATGTGGAAAAATGCACTATGCCGTGTTTTTTCATCAAACCTTCAAAAGCCTTGTTAAAAAATTCTTTTCTGGCGTCGGTCTGTAACTTTACAGGTGTCTGGCTTTCGGAGAAAACAGATTCTAGAGCCTTTACCACCTCCATGGATGTTTTTCTTTTGAGAGTTCTGATGTAAGCTTTCTTGGAAAATACGTCTATGACCGTTAAAAAATAATTGTACCCGTCGTTATAATCCGATAAAGCCTGCATATCGCACAGGTCGGCTTGAAATTGGTTCAAGGGACACGGGGCAAAAACTCTATTTCTAGTAAAATGTATTCTGGCTGGTTTGTGTAGAGTATAAGCATCCTGCTCCGATAAAAAATCTTTTACCCTTTCCACAGACGGCGGCTTCCCCTTTTCATCTCGCACGGCCCTTCGCAGTCTTTCTACCCCTCCGAAGCTACCAGGGTCGGCCGGATCGTAATATGCTTTTCTCATCGCACGCTTCTCGGACATGGCCTAACCGAAATGAGAGAAAAAGGCGAGGATTGAGATTCAAATTCTTTTTATACACACAGAGAGAGGCGAGATTCTTTATTCAGACTCTTGTAGTAAAGTGGGTCTATGGTTCAGCTACCCACTAGATGGCAGTAGTAGGTATTTGTAAGGGAATTTTCATGTTCGCAGGGAGTGAGGAGCGAGCAGGCGCATGCGTCAGAAAAAAAGCAATAATGTTGTTAGCTTGGGCAGCTTATTTTCATGTCTTCAGGTATTGTTAATAAAGACATAAGATACAGAACTGATGGCTCCGCGTTACTACAACTTTTTATTCAACTTTTTTTATACACACACACACACATTAATGTTATTAATGTTTTATCATAAACAAAGTTTGAACCAAGATTGAATGGCCCAGAGTACTGTATAGTAGCTGCAAAAACACACTGAATAATTGAATATATAATAGTATAGAATAAAATATAAGAGGTAGCAGCAAAAAAACATACTGAATAATCGAATATATAATAGTATAGAATAAAATATAAGAGGTAGCTGCAAAAAACACTGAATAATTGAATATATAATAGTATAGAATAAAATATAATAGCTAGCAGCACAGCAAAAAAACACACCGAATAATCGAATATATAATAGTATAGAATAAAATATAAGAGGTAGCTGCAAAAAAACACACTGAATAATTGAATATATAATAGTATAGAATTAAATATAAGAGGTAGCAGCAAAAAAGCATACTTTACAATCGAATATATAATAGTATAGAATAAAATCAAACACACGCGTGCAAAAACTATATACATATACGTGTCAGCAATAAAATCAAACTACAAGCGTATATAATAGCTAGCAGCACAGCAAAAAAACACACCGAATAATCAAATATATAATAGTATAGAATAAAATATAAGAGGTAGCTGCAAAAAACACACTGAATAAATGCATATATGATGGCATTGAATAAAATCAAGTTAACAGGAATAGTGGCAGTCCATGACCAGCTTTATGAAACGCTCTATTCTCTCCTCGTCAGGTTTGATTTCATCGTACATTCGGTAGATGCGCTCGTAGATCGATCCTCCTGATCTATACCCCAGCAAAAGAATCTCTGCTGCCGGCCCAATTACGTCGCCCTCGCACGTCTTGTAAAAACCGTAGCTCTCCATATATTTCTCAACGGCTTGGACGAACAGTGAGTTCCACTGCATCCGCACCACACCGTGAAAGCAGGTCTGATATATGTCGTCGGGTGGGTCGAGCAAGCACGTGTGTTGTCTCTGGCTAGGATGACTGATCTGACAGCCGTTGCATTTGGCTTCGGCATACATTCTCAGAACCTTGTTGAGTAAATGAAGCACATGATGAGGATGAAATGATTCCAGACATTTGAAAAACTCGATCCTCTTCAACCAGCATGAGAGCGGCGCGTCAGGGTCGTCGATGAACGTCCGCAATGGGTCATCCAATCCGCAGGGTGAGTTCTCGTTCGAAGGAGTGTCCTGAACATCCATCCCCGCAGGATCCTCGCCAGCGTGCTCCGAGACGACAGTCTCCTCGCGCCCCGAGACGACAGGTTCCTCGGAGCGAGGGAGTGAAAGCTGTTGCGAGAACTCAGGGGTCGGGGGAGGGGTCGGCGGCAAAGGAACGGCATAACTCTCCTCCAGAGATGAAGGATGGTCGGACATTCCGTCTTCTTCTTCTTCTTCTATCCCCCTCAACACGATCCGGGTAGGCCTGATTCTCTTGAGCGCTCGTTCACAGCAGTTTTCCATATTTCTCGTTCTCTCTCTCTTTCGCTCTTCTCCTCTCTCGGTCGAGTCTTCTTTTATACCATAAAACGAAGTAGAGCCCGACCCCTCCCACCCCCGGTAATACGATCCGTGTTGTGGGCGAGTGTCTGCGCGTGTTCAACAATGGCTCATTTTTTCATCGCTCAGGGCTTTGTTCCACTCACGACAGCTCCGAAAGAGCGAAGTAATTTTATAGTCAATCTCACCCGTCTTTTCCCTCCACGTTACAAGCGGCACGTCCAACACGGTATGAAAAACACCACAGTACGAGCTGAAAAGATCCAGGACAAAGTACTCTCTGGGTTTTTTACATACCCCTTCTCTCTCCATGTTCTCCACACAGCGACTGGCCCTGTAGAACCAGCGCCCTGTGCCTGAGGCTCTAGTCATCCAGATAGCCATAAACCTGACTTTTGCTCTGAAACCTCCGGGGTGCTGGGAAAAGTCTCCGGGAGAGAGGCCCTCCCGTTCCCTCTCCATTTTCCTTCATCCTTGTCAAAATTCTCAAGGACAACCTTCTTTAACACACCCCAGTCGTTAGAGGATAACGAGACTAGACACGTCGAGACCCCCGGTCTCTCCCCACACTTCACCTGATAAAGCTGCAATTCCCCGGTTTCGTATCTAAACACATAGCCCCATCGTCCACCCTGTCCGCAGAAATCCAGAGGCCATTCCTCGCACAACGGACCCGCCGGTGGTGCTTGCGTGCGGCGAAGATACGCATTGGTTTTCCACGGGCCGTCTTTGTCAGAATCTTGAAAAATCAAAATAATAGTCTCACTGATAATAGAACACCCGTGATGGGCCATTAATACTCTTTTCGCATATAACAGGGATACCGTTTATGTTTCAAAAATAAATAAATAAAGTATTAATAAAAGGTCCAAAATCGCACAATACACGGGAAAAGGGAAAAAAAAGTTTAAGAGCGGAATGGCATGACACTAGCCGCCTGAAATCCGACAGATGCGCGTGAACGGACCCACAAAATTAGGGAGGGGGATCGGGGCGGGACATCTGGAAAAAAAGAAGAATCTCATCCGTCAAAAGGGGAGCGGGACTTTCCGCCACGGTGCGCTCTGATTGGATAAAAAGGGGAGGGACTTTGTGACGTGGCGCGCTCTGATTGGATGATAGAACGGTCAAAATGCAGTTTCATGAAAGGGGGTTAGTTCTTTTTTTGTTATGTCTGGCTGCATATGTCATTATCATCAGCACTGCCTCGGTTCTTGTGGTAGTACCTGCAGATGTAAGTATGGAGTCCATGTCTACATCAGGGTCAGTCTGTCAAAATGCATCATGCTCAGGAGTGTGGACTTCACTTTCTGTGTCTCTTGCAAAAGTGGAAACACTGTCATCGCAGTCATCTGGTGCATGGTCTGATGTTAAAATAGTCTGGAAAACCCAAAACTAAACATTATTAAAACAACATTCAACAAGTGACACATGCTGTTGTGACAGTCTCATGTTACACCACATTATCACAGTGTGGCATGGGATGGTAGAATGTAACTTCACCTCCACATCTGCAATACTGGAACCTTGACTGTTGTCATGATGCAGAGCGGGATCATCAGATACGGGTAAGGTCTCTATAATGGCAAACTAACATGTATTACAGAACTATTTCAACATGTACTTGTACCTGCAAAGATATCTTCTTAAAGGAAACGACATAAACTGAATAGTCACAAAATATAAACAATATAATTAAATATAAACAACTAGGACTGCCATTGAGTACAAATATCAAAGTATATGTACAATCTGAAACCTTAAATGTAATTACATACATTAGAACTTCCACCCCTTGTTCTGCAGTTTGGAAGGGGGACTTCATCTGTGCTCTCTGGCTCAAGATACAATTTATATATTTTTATATATTTTCTCTAAAAATGGTATTACACATAGTTATATGAAATGAAAGCCAAAATGAAATATCAGATAGTGGTTTAGTGTGCTACTTGTGGGTTCTAGCCCAGCAAAGAGCAAAAAGCAACTGGCTAATTTAAAAAAAAACAAGAATGATTTGTAGTTTCACTTATGATGTGAATGTTTTGACCACGGACAGTGGTGGAATTCTCTGACAGTAGGAGGAAAGGTCTAGATGAACAAATGGGCAGCAGGTCGGCTTTGCTGCAGCATTGTTTAGGCAGGTGTCAAGATGAAGTGAAATTTGTTGCATAGCCTCAGGTCATGGTCCTGAAGATGCCTACCAAGTTTTGTGTCAGCGTGCAAAGTCATTGCTGAGATACAGCCTCAATTCCTGCTTGGCGGCTTCGCTGTCAGATTTGTCAGCCCATTACGGACAAACAGTTTGGAATATTCAAAATCCTTTTGATAACTTTTTTGAGGTTTCCTCTGAAGATGATATTTGCCAAACTTGGTGATGATTGGAGAAAATTTGTAGGAGGAGTAGTGAGAAAACAGTTTTTAACAAAATCCAAGATGGTCAACAGGAAGTACACTTGAATTTCAGATGTTGGTGTGCCTTCACGTCTGCATACTTAAGGAAATTATAGGAAAAATGAACTGTGAATTTGTCACAAACTCTTCAAATGATATAAGGAAAAAAAATTAAAGTTGTTAGAGTTCTGGACCACAAGGTGGTGCAGTCACAAAACTTCTTGCGTACATCCAGGGCATGGTCCTGAAGAAAGTTATCAAGTTTCGTGATGATATGTAGATGTATTGCTGAGATCCTCACATCCTGTTTTTTGCATTTGTAAAATTTGAAGGAAGAGTAGCAAAAATGGCAGTTAGATGTAAGTATGTTTTTTAGCATGTTATTGTTACTTTGGACCAGTAGGTGATGCTGTCATGAAATTTGGGATGACTTTTGAATCCAGGGATGGCTTTTAAATTTTGGACACACAGTTCAGAAGTTATGACCATAAAAAGTACTTCCAAATTGGCCAAAAAGCTGACCCGATGGTGGTGCTAGAGCACTGGCAGCACTTGGCCCAAATTTGGTCAGAATGTTGCGTAGACCCTCCCCAATCAGTGAGCTAAATTTCACAACTTTTTACCAGATGGTTTTATGGGCTGCCATAGACACCCTAGCCAGAAGAAGACGAAGAAGAAGAAGAAGAAAAGGTAGAATAACAATAGGTTGCCTACGCACCTTCTGTGCTTGCCTCTCTAATTAAGCAACTACATACAGATACAATATCATGATGCCATGGCACTGTTGATGAATCACTGCAATTTCTCAAACACAGTTTTGTGGGAATAGTCTGCTGATTAGATATGTTTTGTTCATTAATGTCTCAGTCTTCTTGAGCGCTGCCATCCACTAAGTTCGGTGAGATCCATTAGGGTTCATTATGTCCAAGCTAGAGACTTCCAGCTTTGCAGTGCATGCAGTACTGCATGATTAGGCTGCACCTTTGAGCAAATTATGCAACTAAACAAATAATTTAAGTGAAGGAACTTCACCAACATAAGTCACTGAACACACTCAAGAATTTCAACTTTAATGATGGCAGACAAGGGTGCCTAAAGGTAACCTGCTGCCTTTGTCCAGTTCATATTTCTGATAGAAAGATGTGACAATATAGTGCCTCCTGGGCCTATGTACCAAAGACATGTGCTAGTGGCAGGTGGTGCAGACTGTTCTCACTCTGGCAATAGTGTTTGAGCCAGCTAACCTGTCTTCTCATCTGCGTTCACAAACCCAGTGATCTACTGCACTTCTATGTCCTGAGCTACTTGCTGGACAGATTTACATTCAGGGCTTCATCAGACAGTTCTGAAACATGGTGAAATAGAGTAGGCATTCAATCAGTAGTACTGAGCAGAAGATCCAGCTTCAGTTCCACAAAGGCAGTCTTAAAATCAGTCTGCAGTGCGTTCGCTGCTGCTGTTGAGCCACACTCCTGCATTATGCTCTGATCATCAGAAGTCTCCAGTGGTTGGCTATCAGCACCCTCCATCTCTACTCATTATTTAAGTTTAGAGATTGAGATCAATCTTTTAGTAAAGTTGTGTGTAAATGTTTGCACAGGCAAAACCAAAATAAAAATTTCTGTAGGATTTACAAAAGTTTCGGAAATGCCGATTTTCTTCATTTTCTTCACATTGCAGCTTGAAACATACCAGATCAGTCATTTATCGGTCACTTAGTGCTGGCTCTGGTAATGTGTTGCACAGCATTAAAAGGAGATGCCGTGGGAAACGGAACCGACTTCTACCCCACCAGAGTCATTGCAGCATGTCCTTATTTTATACAGTGGCCTTCTTAGTTGAACGTCAGGTCTTATTTGCTTTAATTTATGGATTTATGTTTGCTTGCTTTCTTCTTTTTTTAACAACTGTTTTATTGACTTTTCATTTCAATACAATAAAGAAGAACAACATGCCCAGAGACTTTTGAGAACATAAAGTACACTTAGGAGAGGAAGACAAATTCATGTAAAATCAAACGATTCAAATAAACCCTATGTAGTAGTTTCCAATGGATCATTTGGTGATTAGGATTTTCTGAGGACAGTTTAAACATTCCCCACATCTGATCAGAAATGAAAGCCTGTGCTTCATTGTTAAAATCCTTAGCCCAAATAATTATAATAGAAAGGGTGAATAGGTAATTGAGAGTCCTAAGGTAGCCCATATGCCCAGAGGGCTGATCTAATATGTAAAAACATAAAAAAAACGAGGTACCTGGTAAATTATATTGGACTTTAATATCATGAAATGATTTCAGATCTTTATCATCATAGATATCCACGGCCCCTGGAGAACTAGTAGTTAGGCCACTGAGCTCTCACCGCTGTGGCCTGGGTTTGATTCCCGGCCAGGGAGCCAACCCCAGTGCCAGTCCCAAACCCAGATGAAATTGGGGAGGGTTGCATCAGGAAGGGCATCCAGCATAGAAACTGTGCCAATCAAATATGCGGACCAATGATCCGCTGTGGTGACCTCTAACGGGACCAGCCAAAAGAAGTCTGGTACATTACCTGACAAAAGATGGTAGTTATGGAAGATAGGCGAATGACTGTGCCAGATTGTAACTCGTTGTAATTGCCTTTCAATTTCCCTCCAGGTGGACAGGAGGCGAGTTATAATATGGCCAAAACATAATTTATATTGCCTTATACTTAACGTATATTAAGTGAAATACCAGGAAAAACAAGATGGTAAATTCATAAGGAAAGACAAAAGAGTCCTCAATTGCCCTCCATGACACTGAAACATCAGGATCAAACCAAAATGACAAAGGGAGAAGAGTGCTATAATATGGTTCTTTCCCAGTTATACTTTGTGCCTCAGTTGTTTTCTTCCATTAAAGAATTTCTGCATTTGTGTCTGCCTTCTTGGACTCTTCCTGGCCCCCACATGACAGGAGTGTTTGCAGGCTGAAACACCTTGTTGATGAGAGAGATCAGAGGAGAATGACCAGACTGGGCTGAGCTGACAAGAAGTCTACAGTAACTCAAATAAGCACTCTTTATAACCGCAGTGAGCTGGAAAGCATCTCAGAATGCACAACACATTAAACTTTGAGGTGGATGGGCTCAGCAGAAGTTTGTTCTAATGCATTTGAAGACATTAGACGTTCATTAGAAAAAAAATGGCCATTTTTCTCTGACCTCTAATATCAACAAGGTGTTTCCAAACTCAAGACTGTTGTGTGTGAAAATCAGCAGTTTCTGAAATACTCAAACTAGCCCATCTGGCACCAACAACCATGCCACAATTACAGTCACAGAGATCACACTTTTTCCACATTCTGATGTTTGATGTTAACATTACTTGAAGCTCTTGACCTCTATCTGCATGATTTTATGGACAGTGAGTGTGTAAATATGTAAATATTATATAATTTATATAATATTAATATATAAATAATTATAATAAAATATATGTAAATATAACCTACACAATCAACTAAAAATCCAGTGTAACATCAATAACGTCAAATAAGGAAATACTGTATCAAAAAATCCTATTCAAATACCCACACTTTTCATCAATCTCACCCTGCTCATTATCTGGGTCACGTCTCCGGCCTGAGGACCATATGCATACGTATACACCCCCTTGAACTTTTTCATATTTTATAGTGTTACAGTCTGGAACTTAAATGGACTTCATTGGTATTATATGTCATTATATCACAGCATGGTTGAATTCTCAAATCTGATTGGTCAGAAGGTGTGCATTTAAATGGAATTTAAATGGAATTAATTGGGATTATATGTCATCAGAAGGTATGCATTATTTTTGTATATCTGCATAGCTTGGACAATAGTTCTAGCTGTAACATGAATACAAATTGCATATTTTTTGACACTGAGGACCATGTTACCAACTGTCTAATATAAATATGATTATAAGACTACACAGGGCAATATTAGTCACTTATATGTGCAACTTGTGTGTGTTGTGATGGTTTCTGTTTATGATACTGACAAGAGTACATATTTAAACAACTACAAAGGCATTGCAGACATTATCTTTGCTACCCTTCCAGTTCTTCTCAGAAAGTCCTGGGTTTCATTGATATTCCCCACTCGTCAGAACTATTTTCCAAATTGTACTACCCTGTGTTTTCAAGTATGTTGGGAATATGATGCAAACATTTTCCTATTTAATTAAATAACTAATCTTCAGTAAAATTCCTCAATAAAACCATCACATATGTGCAGCCCAGACTCAATGGGAAAAACAACAGAACCTTATGATGCAAGCAATGAGAATGAGACAGGATGGGTGGGATGCAGAAAATAACATTCCCCAAAGGATTAAAATACTCTGTTTGCCAGAATCCACCCACAATGAATGGTCAGATGTTTTTTTTTTTTACCAATTCTATCCTTTCATAAAGAGTTGCTTTAACTGTAATGGGTTGGGCTGTAAGTGCAAAACACATTAATAAACTAAAAACACAACTGGAAATTCACAATAGCAAATCCGAACACAGAAGAGCAAAACCAAAACCACACCAGCAAATTCAGAAACGTATAAGAAAAACCAAAAATACAACATCAAATTCAGGAACACAACAGCAAATGTGAAAACACAGCGGCAAAATCAGAAACATCATTAGCATAGTTTTTCTTAAATGCTTCAACACACTTGAACATAGCCATTTTCCCAGAACCTAAAACACAATCCCAAAACACCTCACTCATCTGCTTCCATCCCAAAAGCAAACATTAAACCCAAAATCATTTACATTTTAACTAAACCTTTCATTTAAATGGAGCACATACACACACACACACACACACTCACACACACATATACAGACATAGAGAATGTCTACTATACAAGCAGGATCAATTCCCTGAACACAAAAGCCTGTTACTCAGGTGAATGACTTGCTAATGAGGGTAAATATGGACTTCTGAACATTATGAACATTATATTACAGCCCTCAAAATACAATGTGGAAGTATACAGGTACAATAAATGCTGCAAAACCAGGTTTCACATTTTTATTTCCTAAGATTTACTCTATACAAAAAGTGCCGTTACAGAAAAAATATATACATGTAAATATAACCCACACAAATCAACTAAAAATCCAGTAAAGTATAACATCAATGATTTCAGATAAGGAAATTCAGTGTCAAAAAAATCTTATTCAGGTACCCACACTTTTCATCAATCTCAGCCTGCTCAATATCTGGATCTCTGGCCTGGGGGCCATATGACCTCATCCGCAACCAGGTATGTAGAAGCCAGGCAGGTATTATACAGTGACTTGCATAAGTATACACCCCCTTGAAGTTTTCACAGTGTTACAACCTGAAATTTAAATGGAATTAATTGGGATTATATGTCATCAGAAGGTATGCATTATTTTTGTCTATCTGCATGGTTCAGACAGTAGTTCTGGCTGTAACATAAATGATGGATTTATGTTACAGTTTTTCTTGATTGCTTAAACACATTTCTTGAAACTATGCCTCATATTCTCAAAACAGTAAACACAAATCCATAACGTCTCACCCAATTCCCCAAACATCCTATTATCAGGTCAAAATGAAGCTCTACACCCAAAACCATTCACTCTTGCTGAAAAACCAAACTTTGCCCTCAGACATCACACACAAGCCCTCAAAAACACACACACTACAACACAGTCTTACACACTGTTGCAGTAAATTCAAAACAATATTTCCAAAACTGGTAAGTTATGTTGCTTGTGGTTCCCCCCCTCAAAAACCTTTTCAAATGATGAACACAAAAGACACAACCAATGTATACACTGGCACATTTTTATTCATTCATGTACTACACAGTACAACACACAAAAAAAAAAATTATTCCGCCTCAGCATCCCGTCTTTGGTCTGGGTCAGGCCAGAGAATCTCGTTCACATCACAGGCTATATTGGCCCTAGCCAGGCAGCGGGGGTAAAATCCTCTTGCATGTCTGATCCACCCCTGGCACTCATCTACTGATATGCCTAGGCAGGCTTCTTCCATGGCCTGGAGGAGGTGAACATGGATATAAAGGTTCTCGGTCATACACTTTCCACCACCATGCTGAAAAAACTCCTCTACTGGGTTTAGAAAGGGAGAGTATGCAGGCAGAAAGATGTTTGAAAACCTCGGGTTATTGGTAAACCAGTCACGAACCAGAGCAGCGCGATGGAAGCTGACGTTATCCCAAACAACAACGTAGTGAGGCTGCTCTGGCTGTGCTGGTTCCCTGTGGTCCAGCTGGAACATATGCTCTCTTAGACCATCAAGGAAAGCAAGGAGGAGCATAGTGTTATAGGGTCCTAGAATGGCATGGCGGTGAAGAACCCCTCGTTGGCTGATGGCTGCACAGATAGTGACATTCCCTCCGCGCTGACCAGGGACATTTACAATAGCCCGATGGCCAATTATGTTCCTCCACCTCCACCTCCACCTCCTCCTCCTCTCCCTCCTCGACCTATTCCTTCATTCTCCAAAACTCAATGAACTGATTCAGGCCCTTTAATCTATCTATTCAAGGATCTGATTGATGTGTGTTCAATTTTGACTCTTAGCGTTTTCACCTGGGGAATTGTGTGCTAATTGAGCTCAACATGTGCTGACTTGAGTGAACAGTATTGAATGCTAGTGCTTTCAAAATGACCACATGGTGTACGCAATAAGAAATTAACGGATTTGTGTGTAGAGTTCTGCAGTGACAGCTCAACAAATCTGACTCGTGTAAAAACTGGGGAGTAGTGTTTAGAGTTTAGGGAATTGGGTGTGCTTTTTGATAAATGGCGTTATGATTTTGAATTTTTAGTACAAAAGCCTGGTTATAGTGTTTTAGCAATCGAGAAAAACTGTAATGTGTTTGTTCTAATAATTTACTGTTTATATAGTAACAGCTTATACACAGTAACAGCTTATACACACTTGTATGGCAATGCTCAACATAATCTAAGACTAACAATAAACAGATTAGAAAAAGTGTGTTGTTTAACAATAAAAAATGTATAATTGTTGATGTAAAGTTTTTTGTTAGGAGACATTTATGACATTGGGCGTCAAAGCTTTGTAACAGTAACAGTGCATTGTAAAGTTTCCTAGCACAGGAGAGTCTTCAGTACAGAGGAGTTTATGTTTTCCGGTTTAAAATGAAAGCTGTGGGGTTTTTTTGAGAGAAGAAGAAGAAGAAGCATGTGAGAAAATGACTGTTTATTGTTGCTATAAAGAATATGCCTAAAGAATCAGCATTGTGAAACCAGGTACTTCTGGAAAACAATCGATCAATTTGCTTATAAAATTCTCCCAAACACTGAACATCTCGCAGAGCACCATTAAATCCATTATTAAAATCGAAGGAATATGGCACAACAGCAACTCTGTGTCCAGAATATTAACAGGAAGGCTATTCCATAGTTGAGGGGCTTTGTAGGACAAAAAGATCTGCCTCTGCTGTAGTTTTTATTATTGTAGATACTAACACAGAACCACTAAAGCAGAAGTAGCAGAATTATACAGACCTTAAATAAGCCTTTAGACCCTAAATGTTTGCTCAGGAACTTTGGGGAGAGACCATTCAATGCTTTCTAGGTAATTAGTAATATTTTATATTAATGTGAAATTTTACTGGAAGCCCATTTAGTGTGGATAAAATAATATGTGTAATCTGGTCACATTTCTGGTTCTAGTAAGGACTCTGGTTGCTGCATTCTGGTCTAACTAGCTTGTTTATGCACCTGTTGGAACATCCAGACAGCAAGGAATAACAATAGTCTAAAATAGAGGTAATAGAATCATTAAGTAATTTTTTGCACCATGTAAAAACATTATATTGCTAAGCTAAGAAATATAACGTTTTTATATGGTGCAAAGAAAATTACTTTTATAAATTATAGATTAATCCAGAAGTAAATATGGCATTTAAATACATTTGAGTAGTGATACCTCATTTCATTTAGACATTTCCACTTTACGTGGCAAACGCAGGCGAGCAGAGTGATACAAACAGTGAAATGTCCCAGTGCGGTTATAGTAAATATAAGCACTCTTGGAATGCTGCTCAACCAATCAAATTAGTGGATTGGAACTAACTGTTGTATAATATATTATATTATATTGATGTGGTAGCCCTCAACTGCCCAGTACAGAGGTCTGACCTCAACAACCCTGAACACTTTTATAATGAACTGGAACATTGGCTGCCTTCTCACCTGACATCAGTGCCCAACCTCACTAATGCTCTTGTGGTTGAATAGGCAGAAGTCCCCACAGACACTTTGCAAAATCTAGTGGAATGTCTTCCCAGAAGAGTGGGTGCTGTTAAAGCAGCAAAGGGGAAACAAATCCATATTAATGCCCAAGGTTTAGGAATGGGATAGTTTTTTTCAGTGGTCAGGTGTCCATATACTTTTGGTCTTATAGTATATACGGGGTATCCGGAAAGTCAGGGACCAGTGGGAATATGTTGAGCAAATAGGTAAATCTGAATATGTTGTGAAAAATCTGCAAAAACATGATACATGGTACATGATGATATATGCTATATATTTGTCTACATATAAAACTGCATAAAACTGCCTTTTTAAAATATAAAAATATTTCTTTCATTCTTTGCATGGGAAACAAGTATTTCACACATATTTCTGATGTACGGCCATTATACACTCTGTAATCCCCATTTCCCTCTCCCAATCTTCTCAGTATATCTTATCACACAAATGGTTCTGTACATCATAGACACACTACACTACACATTGCGTTTTTGTGGAATATATATGGCTTTTTTCTTGAAATATTATGACTTTATTTTCAAAATCTTGTGTAAAGTCAAAATATTTCAAGAAAAAAGTCATAGAAAAAATTAATTGCTGTGGAAAGGGATGAGCAGACTCTACTTTTTGAAGAAGCTCAGGTCCTTTAATGTTTGCAGCAAGATGTTTGTGATCTTCTACCAGACTGTTGTTGCAAGTGTTGTTTTCTTTTTGGCAATATGCTGGGGGGGCAGCATTTGAGCCAGAGAAACAAAGAAAGCTCACGAACCTGATAAAGAAGGCTAGTTCTGTCCTGGCATGCCCCTGGACAGTTTTGTGGTTGTGGAAAGGATGACACTATTATCCATCCTGGACAATGTGTCACATCCCGTCCATGCCCTACTGCTCAAACAGCAGAGCACCTTCAGTAAAAGTCACAGCTCCGCTGTACCAACAACAATCACCCTATACAACAATTCATCACTGTGCAAATACATTATTGTGCACTAGAGTGTTTTCCTAGAATAAACTCATTGGACATTTTTGCACTGGGTTGTATTCTGCTTACTGCACTGATGCTACTGCACTAATATTATTGCACTAATATTATTGTGGGTGCTCTGTTGATCACAGCTACTCTACTACACATCTGAGGTTCCATACCTGCTGTTTTGCACCTTTTGCACTATACATTACACTAATCATTCATCTTCCCTGGGGTTAATACTTCAGTATTTGTACTGTGTATATAAGGTTTTAATATACATATTTTCTACAATTATATAAATATTCAGTTAAAAAATCTATAGAAATATCTATAGGATTGAGATCTGGGGAATTTTGAAGCCAAATCAACACCTTGAACTCTTTGTCATGTTACTCAAAGCATTCCTAAACAATTTTTTTCAGTGTGGCAAGGTACATTATCCTGCTAAAAGAGGCTGCTGCCATGAAGGGTGGTCTGCAACAATGTTTATGTAGGACCCAAGATGTCCCAGCAGAACATTGCCCAGAGCATCATGCTGCCTCTGCCGGCTTGCCTTCTTCCCGTAGTGCATCCTGGTGCCATCTCTTCCCCAGGTTAACGGCCCACACGCACCCGGCCATCCACATGATGTAAAAGAAAATGTGATTCATCAGACCAGGCCACTTTCTTCCATTGCTCCATGGTCCCATTCTGGTGCTCACGTACCCATTGTAGGCGCTTTCAGCGGTGGACAGGGGTCAGCATGGGCACTCTGACCAGTCTGCGGCTATACAGCCCCATACACAGCAAGCTGTGATGCACTGTGTGTTCTGACACCTTTCTATCATAGCAAGTATAACTTTTTTCAGCAATTTGTACTACAGTAGCTCTTCTGTGGGATCAGACCAAACAGGCTAGCCTTCGCTCCCCATGCGCATCAATGAGCCTTAGGCACCCATGACCCAACCGGTTGGTGCATATCACAGCAATGAAAATTTTCTGGCACATCAGCACTAGTTAATTAGTATTTGAACTTAATTAGAAGAAAGAACCACACAAACTTGGACGAAACTGACTCTTTTGTTGATGGAGAATTCGTAGGCAGTGTTCATTTTCAAGGCTATTGATAGTGGAAACAGCAACATAACAGTAACTCACACACTCAATACAGCAATCCAGCGCACAATTTGTTATGGAATATTAATTCACAATTGGGTTTAAGTTTATTGTGCATAGTCCATAGACCATAATGAACTGGGGGCTCAGAGCCCGCCAGGCTCCGTCTCCGTAGTCCATCTGGATGGATAATTTTGATTATTATTCATCTACACACCCTCTTTAGGCAGATGAAACCATGCTGCCTTGAAGGTAACCACTGCCTGCAATTTCTCCTTCAAAAAAAGAAACAAAATCTTCACCTCAACATTTCTCATTTTTACACATGAACATTACGTACCAATTTGGTCATAGTACTATGCAACGGTATTCTTGTAACATTACGACTTTTTTCCTGAAATATAATGACTTTATTCTTGAAACCATGTCTTTTTTTCTAAACAGTGGCCCTAAAATGCCATTGTAAATACAGATTCTATGATAAAATGATGACTATAATAGTTTAAAAGAATTCATCATGTTCAAGCAGTACTTCACTATTTCCCAATATAATTCCAATGACATTCACTGCTGTAAGTGCATGTATAAATAGGCTAAGTATAAAACTAAGTGCAAGTGCAATATATGAAATATAATTTTGACACTAAAGCATTTCCAGCAATTTCATTCTGTGAGTTTCTTCTTATCATCTGTAGTCCAAAATGATCCACTGACATTAGTAATTGCATAGGATCTTTCAGCTATTGTCAGATATACACCAATATAGTGTGCCTGAATGAAAGTAATTTCAATGTAATGTAATAAGTTTGTAATGTATTGTAAAAATTGCATTGTTAAATGAAATTTACTGACTACAGTTTTTGTGTCTCAAGTAAATCACAACTCTCAACAGCATAACTAGGTTGTTAAAGGCCAAGAGCACATACTTAATCTACTTAATGTGTGCCACAGTGCACAAGTATAAATACTGTATTGGTCAATATTTCAAACAAATAATTTGAAACACAAAATTTGTATAATACAAAGTAATTTTGTATAATACAGTTTGTATAATACAGGGTAAATTTGTATAATACAGAGTAAATTTGTATAATATAGTTTGTATAATACAGAGTAAATTGTATAATACAGTGGCAATTCTTCATATTACAAGATGATTTACAAATTATATTAATATGTTATAAACAATCCATAACAAAACAAGATAAACAAAAACATAAATAAACATTGTGCACACAAGTTAATACATACATGTAAATAAATGAATGAATGAATGAATAAATAAATAAATAACATAAATAACATAAATAACATAAAATGCACATGAAAATTATACTACACATTCACATTGTAAGTCTGTGAACGTTTTCGGCACAGTCTACAAATCCATACCCAGTATATGAAGACCATTATAAACCAGTAACTGACATATGCCACAGCACCATAGATCAAGTATTTGATCTCCTCTTTTTTTGCAGCTGAGTTCCAGTCCTGCTTGCTTTCCCTATAGATTGTGTAGCTTAAACCACTCAGCAGGATGGCTGCCCATATTGACAGGGGAACGAGAGGGATGTAATTTCCTACTAGCTTACGGCGGCCTGAAGTGCCCCAACTGTTCTTATTTATGGTAATCATGGCAAAATACTTAGTGGGCAGAAGACTTGTCATGTACAGGGCAGAATAGAGAGACATGAAGATCATCACTATGTTTTGTCGCAAAATGCAAGCATAGGCTGCCTTAATCAGCCCAATTAGTTGAATGCAGCAAAGGGCCCATAAGATGTTCCACAGCCTTCCTATCCAGAACAGTCGGATCATGGTGGCTGTGACAAAGAAGGGGAAGATTCCAGCCACAATAGACTCATAGGTCATCCAAAGGTTATGTTTGTGCCACCACATGCCATTGTAGAGCCACTCACGAAAATATGACTTTGTCCACCGCATCTGTTGGTTCAACCAACGCAGGAACTGGGATGGTGTCTCTGTATAGCACTTTGAGCGAGCTGTGTACCTGATGAGACAAGAAAAACAAAAGTACATTACTGTTGAATTATTGTATGCATGTCAGAGATTACTGTGTGGGTTAAATTCACTGAAAGACAGTTAATACAACTATCTAACTGTCTAATGGAAGCAAAAGGTAAAGCACAATATTTACTTGGTAGCATAGCCCACGCTCAGCATGCGATTTGTAAGATGGCGATCATCTCCAAAAGTGCAATGTCTGCCAAGAAATGTTTGGTTGTACCAAGCTTCCAAAAACTGTTGCAATAGGTCATTTCTATACATACCTGAAAAAGAGAGCAAGGAGTACAATGAGGCCTAAATATAATATTTTTTAGATGCTATGAATTATTATTGTTGTATTATTATTCTTAATCTTATTATTATTATTACTCCTGCATAAATATTAATTGTATTTAATGTATTCAACTGTAGTTCAGATCTAAATACTTCTGATTAATTATATAATTACTTATTACAAACTAATTATATACTTCTCACTCCTTCTCATTTACCTAAGGGGCCACTAATACAAGAGACACAGTCAAAAAATGACTGGCATGCTCTCTCAACATTAAAAGCCATCCAGTATCGCAGACTGCTCATGAAGCTGATGTAAGAGTCTTTCAGGTTAAGGATCATCACATCACCACCCACAGCACCATATCTCGTGTTACTCTCAAGCACCTTCACCAGTTCTACTGTTGCCAGGGGATCCAACTTTGTGTCTGAATCACACACCTGATGGATAAAATGCAGCAGAAGAGGAATGAAAAAAGAGAAAAGATCATCTTCTGTACTAGAAACAAGTGACAATATAACATATACTCTCATTCTTTGTAAAATCATTTCTTGATATAATCTGATGTAGATACTGCTTACCTGTATGTAGTCCACTGAAGATCCCAGTGCCTTGAATGCTGTGTACATCACTTCTCTCTTCCCTCCCCACTTTTGCATAATGCAAACACACTGCTTGGTTCTGATAATCTCTTCCACCTCCTTGCGCTGGGTATCTTCCTGGGGATCCACCCCGGCTGGCTGTGTGTGGTAATTGTTCTGCCACACATAGCAGCTGGGATCCTGATCTGCAAAAATCTCCTGGAACATCTCCATCATGTAGCTGTCTTCTTCTGTATTACCATCCACCACCATGACAATCCGGAGCAACTCGGGTGGATAATGGAGTGCCTTAACTGATTGTAAGCAGTCCCGCAGGTACTTTGGGTCTTCCTGGTAAGCAGAGATGGTAAAACCAACAGTCTTGGTGTAGGAACAAGCTTCTTGTCTGGTATGCATCCGCCGGTGCTCCACAAAGGCAAAAATACTCTGGACCAGAAGATGAAGACATAGCAGAAGACCGTACAAGCCAAAGGCCATAATGCCATACTGGGATGCTAAAATATTTACATGGGTAATGTAAGCCCACAGTACCACTCCAACTACTAGGAGGGCAAAAAGAAATGTAAAGAAGATTCGTACACCAATGCCTAGCTTCCATAAAAGTGGTTTGATGTCCATTTTATCTCACAGTCCCTAAAAAAAAAAAAAAAAAATTATAATGCCATGCAAAATTATTTAATAGAGAACATACATGTTGAGATCTTAGCAAGAAGAATAGGTCAGTTTTAAAGTGTAACAGCAATTTGTAATTAGATATTTAAATAGGGAAATACCTCATGAAATCACCTGTTTATTCTACAACTGTCATAACCACTCAACAAACAGAAATAACCAAACCAAACAATTTATTAGTCAACACGATTATATCGTATTACCTTTCATCACTACAGGATGTATCAGAAATTATTGAAAAAAAAATATTACATTATTACAATTCAGTCTGTCCAATGTTGTCGTTCAAATAATTCAAAACAAAATATAAGCAAAATGCTACTCTATATGACGTAGTTAAATCTGGGGGAAGGGGGGACTAAAAAAGGAAAACAGAAATCAAAATATTGAGACTCTGATATTCAAGAGTGGATCTGAAAAAAATCGTTGTCACTTACCTATAAGCTGTAACTTAAAATCGGAGGTTTCTGCAGTGACTTCTCCCGCGATTTCTCCCTTTGTGGCACTGTGCACTGGTGGCAATCTTGAGCTATTTATAAGGACACGTACCCGCCCACACGCCTTCGGTCACAAAAAACGTTGAAAACGAGACTTCTGCGTGTGGTGACGCGGAATAATTACTTTGCGTACGTCATCCTCATATACCAAGCTAAAAAAATCATCAGGTCTGGTGGCCCGAAGCAAAAACTATGCACGGAGTTACTAATTCTTGAGCAGTTTTGGTAGCGTTAAGGTCAGCGACCCCTTCCGAGTAATTGTTGGCAAATTGCCGTGATATAAGAGGAATATTATCTCTGAAATTCATTTTAAAAACTACTCAAAGTACTACTCAGTTTTAAAGTTTGTATATTTCTTTAAATGTTTATCTACATATGATGATGATACTGACAATTATTATTATTATTATTATTATTATTATTATTATTATTATTATTATTATCAGGCCTATTTTTATTATATCATCACCCTCAGCACCACTACTTCCCGCGTCCTTGCAACAGAACACATAAAGCCTAAAGTAAATAAAGATCTGTTTATTTAGAGAGATATTTTAGAGAGTTTGCATTTATTATGTTATAATCTTCTTACACTTGATGTTACACTGATTTAGTACCTAGACTTAGACACTGGTTTACTCAGATTTACATTTCGTGATAGATGTCACCTGAATAGATTGGCTTCTGACTATTTGTGGGTTGTATGCCCTCATTTCTCTTTTACTTTCCTTTAAAAATGGAAAGCAGACGTTTAAAAAAAACTAAAAATAAAAAAAACGAAATAAGTCTTTTTCTCTCTCTTTTTTTTAAATCTCTTGTTCTATTTATAACTCTTCCGGCACACCGACTTAACCCACACTCAGATCTCAGGCTGTTGACGTGAGACTTCAGAGCTCCTCCTTATTGTATCTAAAAATAAAGCTCTTTTTATTGTTATAAACCAGGTTTGGTTTGTCGTCCAGTCAACGGGTGGGGTATTGGGGATGAGTAAAGGAAGAAATTACTTCTTAACAAGCACATAGTGAAGTCACAAAAAATGTGCTTTTTTCGTTCAGTTAACGGGCAGGGTATTAGGGATGTGTAAAGGAAGGAATTACTTCTTAAGAACTAAATAAGTCACAAACACCTTGTTTTTTTTTTTGTTTTTTTTTTTGGTGATTCCTTAATCAAAATTCAAAATTATAACGCCTAACTTTAATTAGGCCTAATCTGTATAGCCTACTTACAGAATGTGTAGCCTTAATACGATGATAGTGGTGTGGTGGGAATACATAGAAGCTTGAAAGAGGGGAAACTTACACTAAATAAAGTTTTACAATCAAAAAGAAAAATAACCAAAAAAAGAGAGAATAATAAAATAATAAACGCCTAACCATATAACTTATTAATGAGAGCGCACTTACGAAGAAAAAAATACACATCCCCATAAGCACAAATACATCTTCGCGGCGTCTGCGCGACATCTCTATTGCTATTGCTTGTAATATAACGACATTAGCACATGAACATATTTCTAGCCTAATCACATGTTGGCTCATAATATAAAAAATATTAGTGCTGTAATATAGAGCTACCTCTTTTCCCCTATATCTATTTACCCTAAATAGAAAAAATATTTCAGGTGGCTTACTTTAACAAACATTGAAAACTAAATGCATATAAATTTATTGACCTAACAGTAGTACTATGGAATCCATTTTATATTATTGTTGCAATAAATACATTATAATGAGAACATATAGTTTTCCTAACAAAAAACTGAAACAGATCCTAACACAACTAAATGCATATACTGATCACAAAGATGTCTTTGTGTGTATAACATATAATTTTCCATAAATACATATGCAAACAAAACCCCAAAGCAATCTGATTCTTTATGAATCTCCCCTCCTCTGTCTCAGTAGGATCCACAAGGATTGGCTTATTCATTGTTCCAGCTGTGTGTTGAACAGATAAAAAGACAAATACAATAGATACAATACAATGTCTGGCATCAACATAAAGTGTTAAATTTTAAAGTAGAATTTTAGAATAAGCATATGCATTCCCTTTAACTGATAAACTTGGACAAGCAGTAGAAAGCTGGCCCATCCATTGGCCCTAGTCTCCCCACCATATAAACCCATGGCACAGTTTATATGGTGGGGAGACATTTGAATGTAATTGGGCTTAATTAGTCACTATACCATAATCTGATAGCAGGGCTGTGCAAACTACTGCCATTTTTAAATTGCCTAAGAGGTATTTTTAATGTAATTAAATTAAAACTTAGCCAACTGCTAAGAAAGATTAAAAATTTGGTTCATATTTTGAACACTGGGTGTCGCTATCATGTAAGAATGAATCTGAAATTCCGGCTACATTAAAGTTGCCAAGCTACTGGCAGCACCAAAGACACAAAAAAATTGAAAGTGAATGCAAAACATTACAAACACAATGACAAAGTTAATATATTTTTTAAGAGATCCACATATACACAAGCAAAATTTTTTTTCTAATGACGCTGAACAAGAGCTGACTGAGGTCTAAGATAACATTCAGTCACCTTTGTGACATGCTTTGAATCTCCATGACAAGACTTGACAGCAATGTTTCATACCCAGGCATCACTGCTACCATTAGATTTATTCATTTGTGAGTGAAATCTATGTACACAACTTTGTCAAGCATTTAGCATAAAGTGCTTGAAACCCACCTCCTGAGGTGAACAAAAAAGCAGCATTAGTGGTAATAAATATAATTAGAGAGTCTGTGACCTGTGACTGCACTTTTCCCCTTCTATCTGGCCCCAAATAAAGTTTGGAAACCCTTGGTTTAAGAATAAGGAAAAAGACTATGATTAATTTGTATTTACCAATAGTTCTGCCTTTTAAATTGATCACATTTACTTTTGTGTGCTGTATGCTCACTCCAGGGTCCCCAGTTTGATCCTGAGCTTGATATACTATCTGTGCACAGTTTTGCACATTCTTCCCATGTCTGTGTGGTTTTCCTCTAGGGTCAAAGAATCCCTTCCTCCAGAGGTTTTTATGGCAGGTGCGTTGTAAATGTAACTAATGAGCAGTGACCATTTCATCCTGATCAGGGTTGCAGTGGATCCAGAGCCTACCCTGGGCATACTGGGCATGTGAAGGGAATACACCTTAAATGAGACACCAGTTCATCACAGGGCAGCATACACACACACACACACACACACACACACATTCACTAGGGCATTTTATGTGTACACAATCCATTTTTGCGAGGTGGGAGGAAACTAGAGGTCCTGGGAGGAAAAGCACATGGACACAAGGAGAACATGAAACTCCACACAGCTCAGGATTGAAAAGGAGAGACTGGAGCTGTGAGGCACTAACACCTTTTACCTTTTACGTTTACTTCACCACATTATATGCAGAATTGTGTGATTTCTCTAACAACACAAATTTTGTGACAATAAATACATAAAGCAAGTTACATCCACACCTCTCTGTAGACTTGCACTGGAAGTGAATAATATCACCAGGAGTTTATGTATCATAGTAGCTAGTAACAGCAGCTAATGCAGTATATAGATTTCATTTATTTATGGGTCTAGCAGGCTGGAGGTCCTGTGCAGAGATGCCCATTATGTGTGCTTATTAAAATATCAGTGCATGTTCTGATAGTTCTCAGCTTGGTCTCATCAGTGAGTTCAGATGGTTTCTGAGCAGTGCTTAATCATACTTTTGTCTTGTCCCTTCATTCAAGCTATTTAATCAAATATCAATGTTCACCATCATACAGACTGGGCGACAGACATTTGGGAAAGGCAGGAAGAGAAGTCATTATTGTATGAACAATTTACCGCCATGTTCATAACTGTTCTGCAGGATTCTTCTGCATGGCCAAGAAGGACAGAAGGTTGAGGCCATGTATTGACTATAGAGGATTGAACCAAGTCACCAAGAAATTCCTCTATCCCCTGCCTTTGGTGCCAGCTGCACTGGAGTGATTGTGTGGAGCACACATTTTTACTAAGCTGGAACTGAGGAGCGCATACAACCTCATTTGTATTCGGGAGGGGGATAAATGGAAGACTGCTTGCTCCACGACCACTGGCTACTATAGGTCATGCTGTATGGTCTAGCCAACGCCCCAACTGTGTTCCGGTCATTTGTCAATGAGGCTCTCCGTGACATGTTCCACAGGTGTGTGATAGTCTACAATGATGATATCTTGGTGTATTCTCACAGCCTGGAGAAGCACAGTTTGTATGTCAAAACAGAAAAGTGCCAGTTCCTGTCTCCATCCTAAGGATGCATGATTACAACAGAGGGTGCATGGAGGAAGAGAAGGTGCAACTGTGCAAGACTGGCCCCCACCTAAGGTGATAAAGGATCTTCTGAGGTTCCTGGGTTTTGGCAACTACTACCAAAAGTACATCAGGAACTTCAGCATGATAATGGCACCTCTCACCTCCCTCCTCAAGGGTGCTCCACACCAAGCATCCCGAGTCCAATGGCCAGGTGAAGAGACTTAACCAAGCGGTCTGGTGGTATCTGTGTAGTTACTGTGGAGACTGCCAGAACAACTGGTGTAGGTACCTCCCCTGGGGCAAATACACTTAGAACTCTCTGGTCCACTCATCATCCAGACTCACTCCTTTGCAGAACTACCTGGGGTATCAACCACCATTGTTTCCATAGACCCTGACACAGGGAGACATACCAGCAGTAGATGAGTGGTTTTGCCAGAGAGAAGAAGTTTGGGAGTCAGCTCTTGTACATCTGGAGATGTACTCACCTGGTCATCTGCTGCTGAGCAGGCATTCACTTCCCTCAAACACAGATTTACTAAAGCACCCATCCTCCACCAGTCAGATCCTTCTCTGCCGTTCATTGTGGAGGTGGACGCCTCAGAGTTTGGCATGGGAGCCATGTTGTCCCAACAGCAAGGAGCTCCCCCAAGATGTTCCCAGTTGCCTTCTACTCCAAAATCTATCTCCAGCAGAAAGGAATAATGAACTGGGAAAACCTGGAGCTCCTTGCTATCAAGCTGGTTCTCGAGGAAGGGTGCCTAGACGGGGCCCTCATCCATTCATTGTCTATATACAGACCATCAAATCTTGGAGTACAGGTCAGGAGGGCCCAACACCTGTCTCCTCACCAAGGCAGTTGAGCTGTCTTCTTCACTCAACTCCAGTTCACCATTTCTTACAGACCTAGATCCAAGAATAGGAAAGCATATGCTCTATCCAGAATCAATGATGCAGAACCAAAGAACAAACCATCATTGAGCCTACCTGCTTGGTCACTCCAATCCTCTGGGCGATTGATCAGGAATTCTCAAGAGCAGCAGAAGATGACCCTGTTCATATGTTCCAGTATTTTTGATCACTTGAAAAATGGGTTGGTTCAAACAAATGATGCCATGTTATAAGTTGTTTAATACATCTAGATGTAACTATTGGGAAATGAAATCTGAAATTCTGATGTATCTTTTCATATTCATCTTTTGATCTCAAACCCAAATGTCTTCAGTGTAGAGCAAAAATAAAAGAAGTCACCTTCATGGCCAGGTGTGGCCTGTTTCCTCCTTATTTCCTGACAAATTAAGGAGATAAAAGTTCTGGAGTTGATTTCAAGGGTTGAATTTGTATTTGTTAGCTGTTCAAGGGAACTCTCACTATATGCAGGCAGTGTTATAGCATGGGCATGTGTGGCTGCCAATGGAACTGGGTCACTGTCGTTTATTGATGATGTGACTGCTGATAGAAGTAGCAGGATGAATTCTGAAGTGTATAGAGCTATAACTCCTGTCCGGATTCACTCAAATGCTGCAAAGTACAGATGGATAATGACCCAAAACATACTGCGAAAGCAACTCAAGAGCTTCTTAAGTCCAAGAAATATAATGTTCTTAAATAGCTGAGTCAGTCAGCTGACCTCAACCCAACTGAGCATGCTTTTCACTTACTGAAGAGAAAAAATGCAAGCAGAAAGACCCACAAACAAGCAACAACTGAAGGCAGCTGCAGTAAAAGCCTGGCAAAGCATCTCAACGGAGGAAACTCAGCATTCGATGAGGTCCATGGTTTCCAGACTTCAGGCAGTCATTGACTACAAAGGATTTGCATCCAAGTATTAAAAATAATCTTTATATTTATAATTATATTAGTTTGTCTAATTACTTTTACGCCTGTGAAAATGGAGGGACTTTGTAAAAATTACTGTAATTCCAAAGCAGTTAGTGAAATATTTTTGGTGAACCCCTTGAATTAAAACTGAAAGTCTACACGTCAATCACTACACTTCAATCACTACACTTCAATCACTACAGCCTGTGAAAATGGAGGGACTTTGTAAAAATGACTGTAATTCCAAAGCGGTTAATGCAATATTTTTGTTAAACCCCTTGAATTAACCACCATGCACAAACTCAAGTAGAACTAATTAGTTGGAAATACATTTCTATAATGGGACTAATATAGTTAAATTAGTATAGTAAAATTTATAATGTAAAGAAAAATGCAACTTTCTCTAAATGTTTGTGCAATATTCTTACTTGCCTGCTTACTCTGCTCATTTCAATAAGTTGAACTTGAACTGATGAAAGGTGAACTTATTTGATTACTTAATTGAACCTCAAAAGATTAATTTAGATATTGCATATAGGAATATTTAAGCTGTATTACAAATCTCTTGCATATAAAGAGCTCCTAAGAGAATGAATCATCATGAATCACAGTACTCTGCTCGAATAAGAGTTATGAATTAAGACTAAAGAACACAGTTTATAATTGGGAAAACATTCATTTATACAGTGTAGTGTTTGTGTATGTCAAACAGCTTTCGCATGACTACACATTGCAACATTCAGGTTGCATGCAATTTTATGTATGTAGCTAATGAGACTAGATTGAATGATAGCACCACAGACAGGAAGGCTGTTATTATGTTAGTATATGAGTTCCTCTTTTTTAATTCTTCATTATATGCACTAAAAGTAAATTATTTTATAAGCAACAGAGCACAAACAAAATTTTGACTGTGTCATTGCTGCACTATTGAATAAAGAGCTAGGAGCTGATTTGCTAAATATTTGCTGGTGTTTTTTTTACACAGTAAAAGCTACTGACACTAAAGATTTCGTTGTCTAAAATTAGTGACCACTTCAGTCAGTGTCTTGTATGCAGTACCCTCTTCTGGTTGAACTATGATACCACCATAGTACAAATGAAAGCACACTTTGCATGTAACCATCACTCATTCAGTTCATGTGTATACATCTGATATTCAAATGTATATGAACAACATCTTACAAATCTTCATTTTTAAAATATTTACAAAACTCATATTCAAAAAATAGTTAGATAGTGTGGTAATATAAATTCAAAACCATGTGAAGAAGATTAAGGTTATGATTAGAGATGATTTTGGCATTTCATATGACGTAATTTCAACCAGCACTATTTATATTCAACCCATGTACAGATTGGACTAAGAGTTCAAAATGGTAAGGAAGTATTTAAAAAAAAAAAAAAAAGAAAAAAAAAGGAAATGAAGTTGCATAAGATACATAACACATTGTCTGATTTTGAGCCAATTCTATCAATGCAACTATTTATATTTAAAGATATTTTGATTTTGTGAATGCTTTGATACATGTATAGTATTTACAACATCAAGATTTTGAATCAAAACCTACCAAAATCTCACCTGGAATGGTTATCATGTATTAGTGACTGTAATTGCTTTTAGTGGCCTTCAGGTGGCGCCATTATGCTTAAAGAAAGACTACATACGGCTAGTGAACACAAGCCTGATGTCTGAATAAGACACATTTACAGTTTTTGCCTTATATCTGTAGAGCACAGCATGTAAGAGTCATCCTTCCTGGTGTGTAGATTGTTTCTGAAAATTATAGTGCATTGCTCAAGTAGTACTTGCATAAAACATACATAACAAGACAAAGGTTGTTGCAAGTGCTATCTTTTGCTCACCAAATTTACATATGAATCTCCCTTAGCAAATCAGTGGAACAGCTTTCAATATACAACACGCACGCACACACGCCACAACACACCAGGATGGTAATTCCACGAAGCAAGCTAACTGGATAAGCCAGGCTTACTTGAACAAGCCCGGCTAATTTCCGTTACTTAATACCCTCATAAAGCTGATTGAGTATACCAAGCTTCATCAGAAATACTGACTCCACAATTTATAATAGTTTTGATTGTTTAATGGAATTAGAGTTTTTGCGATGCTTGATTTTTATGAGTGGTCTCATTTATTTAAATGTGTGTCAGGCCCCCTCTATTATCAGTGTTTAAGAATCAGGATTCAAGATTTATTGTGTTTGTATTGATTAATCTATATATATATATATATATATGTGTGTGTGTGTGTGTGTGTAGGGAATATGAATGTAAATATTTATACATTTTTCTTACATGTTTCCTTTATGAAAATATAGTTTTGTGTTCAGATAATCTTGCAACATAACAAAGGGCACTTTTTTAAACTCATTGTTATCTTCTACTTTCAACATACCCATCAGACATACTGCATGCCACTTATTAGAGCATGATATTAATTATTGCTGGCCTAAAAAGCAACATATTTTAAGCACTGCATTGTCAATTTTGCTAACATAGTTAAGTATTTATCAGAGCCAGACGGAAAAACAGTCAAATGTAAGGGTACATTTAGCACACCCTGTGATTATGTGTGCTTAAGGGTTATATATAGTGCATTCCTATTCCACAAAATTTCTCTTCTTCTCAAACTGTGACACAGTTGGTTTGCCTTTATTTGACTATATTTTATATAAATTGGGAAAAAATGACACACAGGTGACACAGACTACAGAACTGTGCATTACAGTTTTGTAACACAAATAAAATGAGACATTCCCTGGTTAATTTGCAATTGTAAAAATATAGTATATGCTACTATCATGTGTCAAAGACTGCTGCAGTTGCAGGTTAAGATGTTTATTAGGACACTCACAATGTAAAAAAAAAAAAAAAAACAGACACAGATTCAGCAAACAGACTAAATCAGGCAATACCAGAATCCAAATATGAGAAACATGCTCAAAATTTATACCCAGAAAGGCTTGGTACATCAGGTAGGAACACAGAATGATACCTTGCATTGTAACAATGTACAAAGTCTCTATTTATAGTGTGTGTGTGTGTGTGTGTGTGTGTGTGTAATGATCGCCAACTGAGTGCAAATAGGAAGCCAGGTGAGCTAGAACATGACAGTAAGTGTGTAGTCTGGGTGTTGTAGTCCAAAGCGGCCACATTTGTAGGCTGTGAGGTGTCCCGTGAATTGAAGTCCAATACCGATTCAAGCCTTGACATGACAGGCCCTTACTCACAACCCCCACTTTAGGCATGATACAAGAAATAATGGGGCTAAACAGCAGTAATGTGACAAATCAAGTTTATAGGTGACCACTGATTCATCATAGGATTTTTAATGGTCTGTCATACATGGGGTTCAAATTTTTGCAGCCATGGGTTGTTCTGATGTCCTTGGTGAAGAGCCAGGTTTATACTGGGGGGTTGGTGAGGTGAGCCCTGAGCTGATCTGCAAACTCTCGGTGGTGTGTGCTTTCCCACACTTGCTCGCACTGCCTAAACTATTCTTCTAGTGCAGGGGAATCAGTGAGGTTAGCATTCCAGGGAAACACGGGTGCCTTTGAGCCAAGCACACATTGAAATGGGGGTAGCTGTGTGGCAGAATGATGGAGGGAGTTTTGGGTGTATTCGGCCCATGGGAGGAACCATGCCCAGTTGTCTGGGTATTGGCACATAACGTCCTTAGGAATTAGCTGATTTCGCTCTCTGAGTCTCTCTCTCTACCTGTCCATTTGCTTCTGGATGATAACCTGAAGTTAAGCTGACTTATACCCCTAGTTACTCCATATCATAAGCTGTTCCAAGCTGTTCCACACTTGGGAAGTGAACTGAGTGCCCCTGGTGCTCACTATGACCTCTGGGATGCCAAAATAGCAGAAGACATGATTGAAAATGAGATCCACTCTCTCAAAGGCTGTGGGCCTTTGTGAGTAATTATTTGGAGAAATTATCTTTGATGACCACAATGACTGTGTGGTTCATGGATGGGGGAATTTCTGTGATGAAATTATTTGCTAGCTGTGACCATGGTCACTGTGGCATAGGTAACAGGACGAGTGTCCCAGCTGGTAGGGGTCTTGGACTTTGGCCTGAGCACTGGATGAGCATGAGGAAATGAATATGTGTATATCAGACAGCATATTGGGCCATGACAGTTTGCTCTGAAAAATTTGGTGGGTCCTGTGAGTGCCTGGATTCCCAGTCACGGGGGATGTATGTGCCCAGGTGATGAGTTTGTTTCTCAAGGTCAGTGGCACATATCTTTTCCCAACTGGGCAGGAAGTTGGGACCTGTTGTTCTGGCATGTGTGGGATCTAACTGTCAGTGTTCCAGCTTATAGCACCCACAAAGCATTACTGTTGGAAGATGGTCTCAGGATACAGATATGATAGTGAGTCAGCTTTCATATTTGTTGGAGCCTGTTTTTTATGAAAAGGTAAATTGACAATGGGTGAAAAAGAGGGCCCCTTGTGCAAGGCGAGAATTCAGTCACTTTGCTGTTTTTAGGTACTCGGGGTTCATGTAATCTGTGAAAATGATGAAGGGGTACATCGCCCCTTCTAGATAGTGCTATTCCTCTAATGCCAGCTTCACCATGAGTAGACACTGGAACACTGATGTGGTGTTCCCAAAGCTGTTCCAAGGCTGAAGGAATAGCAGGGCAGAGGATAGCAGTACTTGACAGTGATTGGGTTGAGCCTTCCATAGTCAATGCATGACCTGAATCTGCCATCTTTTTTTCTCAACAAAGAAAAAGTCTGCTTATGCTGGTGAGGTGGAAGGGTGAACATAGCCTTGTTTTCAGCAAATGAAAGTGGGGGTGTGCTTCCTGCCATGAGCTTGATGGTACAGTAATAGGGGTGTTGGGTGGTAGGCCACTGCCTTTGGCTTTACTGAACACCTCATTGATCTCTTGGTACTCAGCAGGAATTTCCACCTGGGAACTCGTTTCAGGGCTTTCCACTGAAGTTGAAGTGGTTAGGAGACATGCAACATGACGACAGTTTTGATACAGTGTGCTGACCAATGGGTGATTTCTTGGTCATATAAAAAAATCACCATTGAGGTGCAAGTAGTGGTGGCTCGCTCAGATGATGGTTGTGGCACTTTGGGTGTAGCTCAGAAGAGAAATTGTGCTATGTAGTGGTCAGGGTTGACACAGTAGTAGCACAGTCTCTCCCTTTTTGCGTCATTCATATTCCACACCACTCGGCTTGGTTTGATTAACTTGCATTAGTTTAGGAGTGTTAGAGTTGGACTGTTTGGTTGTTTTGAAGAAGTTGGTCCAGATGAATGAGCGAGTCCAATGATACTCGATCATCATCAGGCAAGCTCGGTGATGACTTCCAGGTTCAGGTCATGGCAGTTAGCATTTTTGTGCGCTGGCTCATTCCATCTCCTGGTGGCAAGGGTGTGAAATTCCAGTGCAAACTCAGTGGCTCTTCATTCTCCAATTTCTTTTCCTATCTGTAGAGTGATCAAAGACTCTCTGGAACAGTTCTATACAGCAGTCATATGATGTAATGTGCTCCCCTCCATGAGACCAGACTGCTGTTGATTAGGTTACCATTTTGCCTGTTAGTATGCTGATGAACTGGGCAATTCTGTGTCATTCAGGAACTCCTTCCTGGCTGGAGAAATAGAAAGAGCACTGTTGCATGAAACCCTTGCACTGGGCTGAATCTCCCAAATACTCGTCAGGGTGGGCTATGAGAAAGGGAACTGAATGTGCTGGAGCCGCAAATGCAGCTAGTGTGGGTGCCAGTGTGCCAGTTAGCTGTGTGAGTTTGGTGTTCAGCATGGAGAACTGTTGTTCTTGCTCCCCGACTTGCTGGCCTTGTGCCACTAGTGCCTGCTGCCAGTCATGCACACCTGCTGCATTAATATTGTGCGTATAGTATTCTCTCATGCATTGGAGATGGCTGCAGTTGCAAGTTAAGATGTCTATTAGAAGACAAAAAAAAATTGAGACAGGGTCAAGGTAAAAAAAAACATAGAGGGACAGGTGATCAAATTAAATTAAATCAGTGATATTTATGTAAGTTTAATAAGCGATACTTTGCATTGTAACAATGTCCAAAGTGTCCATTTATAGTGTGTGTGTTATGATCACCAGGTGAGTGCAATCAGTAGCTAGGTGAGGTAGAATGTGACAGTAAGCGTGTAGCCTGGGTGTTGTAGTCTGGCACGGCATGTTTGTAGGCTGCGAGATGTTCTGGGAATTGAAGTCTGATGCAGATTCCAGCTTTGACATAGCAGTTACTAGTAAATGAAAATACTGTAATGAAAATGTAAATGCACAACACTAGTGTGAGGAAAACATTTGTAAAAATGGGAAATGTATATGCATTGCATGAAGCTGGGCTTTTCCAATAATACTGCTTGAAACCATAGTCAGGATCCCCACATGGCCTGGAAAACCTGTAAATAGATATGTATAGATAGTATTTCAGTCATGAAAAACATCTGAAAAAAAAAGAGAAAATTGATAAAATTACCTGGAAATATTAATGAGGAAATATTAATCATGGGAAAGTTTGATGTTTGGCTGTTAAGCAACGGATATTGTATATAGGACCATATTTTCTCATATACACTTTAAACTATCTATTTATTTAAAGATTAATCTGTTTTCTACTATTTTAGAATAATAATGAAGGCAATAGCACTTTAAAATAACACTTCGGAATTATGCAGTGGCCAAAAAAGGGTTAAAAAATCATAACTAATTTTATACTGCTAATACACATCATAGGTTATTTCAGCCATATTTGGTGTACATAGCCTAGGCTTATTTATGTTGTGTCATCATTAATAAATAAGAACAAAATGTGATTTCTGCCTTTCAAAACCAGGGTGCATATTACACCTCAACTGCAGTCTTTAGGCACTGAATTAATTTTCATCCTGTATGAACTTCCCATTATATTAACCTTAGTTATTATTAGTAGGAAAACAAATTCACATTTACAGAATTTGGCAGAGGGCCTTGTCCAAAGCAACTTCTACAAGTTCTTTGTCGTTTCCAAAAAAAAAAACCCATATCCTTACATTAGTGAGTCTAAGAATATCATCAAGCTAAAACCCTGTTAGTACAATGAGTTGATGTTGACATAAAAACAGTACAAGTCAATTTAAAAAAAAAAAAAAATTTAATTATTGCTCATTTAAATGCTTAGTGAAGAGGTAAGTCTTAGTCTTGGTTAGACAATCAGTGATTCAGACAGCAAGGGGTTCATTCCACCCAACCCAGTCTAATAGGAAAAGAAGTTCAGATAAAACTTATTTGTAGCATAACTTGTATATGATTAATTGAATAAGACTGATCTGTAATAAATACTTTTACTTTATTTTTTAAGATATTGACCATGGACCACTTCATGTGTTCTTCACAGCATATAGTTACACTTAAACAGCTCATGATATGAGCCTAATTTATCCTCTTCTTGTATGTATTAAAGACAGTTAGGCTTGCATGTTATGTAGGAACGTAGTATGGAAATTTGTTTCTCTGTATATTTTAGCAGGTCATTCATCTGTATTCTTTTACAGTTTTCATTGCAGGTACACATTTTACACAACAGGGTAAAACAAGACACTGCACTGGACCAATAGTTCTGGATTTTATTCTGACCCCGGACCCCACTGTCCCTTAGATAAACCAACTGACCTTCAAGCAATGGTTCATGTTTTACCCCTTGGTCATGGCTAGACCTCCAAAGTTCAGCAGCTACATCCAGGCCATCACTTGAAGGTTCTATTGTCATAAAATCAACAGCCAATACCTGGTTTGGCTTAAAGGCCAGCAGATAAGCCATAGAGGCACTAGTCAAAGGACAACTGGACTTAGAGACACCTCACTGGTTACAGTTCTGGTAATGCTCCTGAATACCAGCACTCACAAAAGACCAATAACACTGTCTTCATATCAACTTGGTTCACTCCCTACCTTGATGGCCATGGGGGTAATATAGCAGCTTAAAAACCTCTTCTTGCAGTGTGTCAAGTATCATTTACTTGCTACTTGATTTCAAAATCAAAAGCTGCTTGTTGGGAAGCCCAGCACTGCCCAGTTGCCCCTAGTTTGGCTAAATTCAAATAGCTCAAGGGATTATTATCAGAGTAAACTGTACACTTCAGAGGAGATAATCTCTGAATTTTTCTTGCCCACTTTAAAGCAAGAAACTCACACTTCATTGAACTGTAATTTTGCATATTTTTCTCTGTTGGCCTAAGTCTTTGACTAGCATATGCAGCTGGTCTCAACTTATCATCACTTTCCTGGCTCAGCACAGCCCCCAAGCCTAAATGACTTGCATCAATCTCAAGTACACATGGTTTAGAAAGGTCTGCATGTGCTAATACAGGAGCAGTTACAAATATTCGTTTCATTTTATGAAACCCTTTTTCACACTTTTCCATCCAGCACTGCTCAATAGGTTTGCCTGAACCCCTTTTCTTTTTCGTTCCTCACAACTCTGCCAAAAGACAATGCAACAGAGCAGCCAATTTTGCAAAACCTTCTATGAAACACCTGTAATAACTTGCAAAGCCCAAGAAGGACTGCAACTCAGCAACACTGCTTGGTCACTTCCCCTCAGCCACGGCACTACTCTGATCTGGATCTGTGGAAACTCCATCCTTGGAGACAACATGCCCCAGGTAGTTGACCCTCTGCTGGGAAAAACAAAACATTTCTCTAGCTTAGCTTTTAAGCCCTCTTGCTGTACTTGCATGAGTACCAGTTCAAGTCTCTCCAAATGTTGGGTTACTGTAGAAGAGAAAATGATGATATCATCCAAACACAAAAATAATGTCTGAAACCTCTGGTCATCAAACATGTGTTCCATCAATCGTTGGGACATACTTGGGGCACAGCATAGCCCAAAGGGCATGAAATGATTTTGATTGAATTTGAATAACTCAAAGGGCATGCAGAAGGCAGTCTTACCATTGTCCTTCTCTGCAAATGGAACCTGGTTATATCCACTTGCAAGGTCCAACATTGAGAACCACCATGCCCCAGACAGAGCATCAAGCAATTCTTCAATGCAGAGTAGAGGAAAAGCATCTTTCCAAGTCTTACTGTTTAGTTGCATATAATCGATAAGATTAGTACAACCCAAGTCTCCATCATGAAAACACAGTATGTTAATTGTACAAGAGAGATCTCACCTGGGACTGCTCCTCTGCAGACAAAATCCATTCAATTAATTGCCTCCACACTCTGATTTGCCTCACCAGGCTGAGAAGCAGACTGTGCTTTCAGGGGCCTCCAAGAGAAAGATAGTGAGAGAGAGAAAGCCAACCAGCACAGAGCTGTGTGTGTGTGCATGCATGTGTGTGCTTATAAAATAAAACTGCTGAAAAGCGAAAGTAAATGATAAAGAATAAAGTGCCTTTTGGGTTGTTCCAAGCCTGCCTCCAGCTTCCTCATTCCCTACCCGAACCTGGGAAGTGTTACACTGGTGCCGAACATGGGGTACTGAGGAAGAACCACCATCATGGAGTCCTCACCACTGGCCCAGATCGTCCCTCACTGGCAACCACCAGAACCTCAGGCCTGCCTCAAGTTACGCAAAGAGCAGGAGCAGCACATCCAGGCCCTGGTCCAAGCCCAGGCAGAGGACTGGCAGGTGCTCCAGAGCCTGGTCCAGCAAGTGGGTACTTCAGCAGCAGCCCCAGCGGCCACAGTGACCACGACCCTCAGTGCGCTGGCCCAAGTCCCAGTGGGTAGCCCACTTACTGCCGCTCTTCTCAAGCCCAACAGCTTCTGGTAGTGAACCTGCTGGAGTACCCAGACCTGAAGTGGGTAATATTGCAATGGGTCCGCCACACCCCCAAACAGCACCGTCTGCGTTTCCACTTGCTGACACTCAGCGAGCTTGGCTGCCCTTTCGCCTTCGCCCAGAAGCTCCAAGACACCTGCCGAAGATGGCTGCTGGCAGAACAGCGTGGTGCCGAAGTAGTAGTCAACCTTGTGCTGCTGGAGCAGTTCATCGTCCGACTACCAGAGGGTACGGTGGAATGGGTCCAGTGCCACTGTCCGACATTGCTAGACAAGGCAGTCCAGCTGGCAGAGGACCACATTGCAGCGAATATAGCTTATTCAGGGCAGTACTAAATAAAAAACAAAATGCAATTTTTATGATCCCTCTTATTTTTTAAAAAAGTATTAACATTTTGCAGATTCTGCAAGGCGTATGTAAACTTATGACCCCAACCGTATATACAGTATATATGCTGTGTTTGGTGAATGCCGTTGAGTTTGTCCCTGTGTTAGAAAATTGTTGGTTCCTCTGTGTTCTTCAGAGGATGAGGTTCCTATGATGTCAGACGAGTTGGTCATTTGTTGGATGCAGCTTTGAGTCTGGGCCCTTCATCTAAGTACATTATACTAAAGGAGCATGTTTTTTTTTTCTACCCCATATTAAAAGAACATGCTTTTTTCTAGACTAACATATGCTGTTTTATTTGAGCCCAGTTTTTTTGCTCAGTTTCCTTGCAGATGTCCTTCTCTAAAGGTCCTGGGCCTACAAACACCATGTGCCTAGCAGATGTCTGCTCATTCAAACATGATGAAATAGGGCTTGGTAAATGTGGTCAGGCATGGAGAGAAAAGAGAACCTTTTTTATTGCACTGTGAGAGCTATGGGCCTTGTACATACCATTGATGTATAGATCAACCCTTCCTCCTTCACAACTGGCCACACACACACACATATTTATATATATATATATATATATATATATATATATATATATATATATATATATATATATATATATATATATATATATATATATACACACACACACACACACACACAGTCCCTGTCTCATATGTTTATATGTTGTGTCAAGATGAATCCCCGTGTTTTGTTGGTCATTGCCCGTTTCCTACCACAGTGTGTGCTATTCTTGAGTATTTGTGCTCCTGATTTCTACTCAGACTTTATGGTTAGATTTGAACGAGAGGAAATGAGACTGGCTTGTGAGCTTGTGTTGATGTTGAGGTGGAGCACAGAAGTTGGGGAGAAAAGTCAGTTACAACATTCCTGACCTCTCTGCAACCATGACACATCCGTACATAACTTTCAATCTGTTTGCCCACAATCCAAATCAACTTCAGAGGTTAACCCTGATGGGCGATTTCCGCTCTTCCAGTTACCTTTGTCACATTATGCATCCAGTGGTTAGAGTCAGTGACTTTTTGTCTCATAATTTCTACATATATTCAATGAATTCTCTCCGCATTAAACAGTGCTTACTGACCATCACAGCTGACTTATAACAAAGCAGTGGATGAATTATTTTGGTGGTGTGTGGTAAGTAAAATGCACAGTGCAAAGATGTAAAAGAAAACATTTAGGGACCATAATGGTCTTTTGTAATATAGTACAGCAATTCTGTCACAGAATTCTGCTGCAAAAGAAACTAGCATACTGCACGCATTTATAAGCAAGAGTCTTCATTTAGAAACCAGAAGTAGAACACATTGGAGGAAATCCTATTAGAAGCAATTCTTGTTTCAATCTGAGAGGTGTTTTTGTTCTACAAAAAAATGAAATACAGAAAACATGCTGGTGTTTACCTCAGCAACTACAAAAATACTGGGTGGTTTTCTGTGTGGTGTGTCATTAGATTTTTCACTAGCCTGAAAGAGGAGTAGGTTCATGAGCACTTAAAATCTGACCATTTTTTGCTACCACACCCTGTTTGCATCTGCACAAAAGAATCTTAACTGAGGCTCTGTCCCTGTGTCAAACCCAATCTCAGCATCACGGTCCCACTAGTTGTTTTGCACGCCTAAATTGGTATTTATGTTGGAATTTTAAATTGCAAGTTGGGCTGGCAAATCAAGAAGTGTGGTGAACTTGGGTCTGTCAAAGCTGCCCTCAAACTATAACCTTGGAGTAACTATTAATATCCTTCACAGACACCATGATTTTGTATGACTCATAACAGCTTTAAAGCACTGAACATTGAACTAAGTATAATAAAGTAACTAAGTAATAAAATAAAATAAAACAATGCTGATAGATTAAACAGTGTATGTATGTATGTATGTGTGTTATGAAGTAATTACAAAGATAACCGTAACTAAAGGATAAAGGCATATGTCTGTGCTTAACACAATATTTATGTTTGATTTTTTCAGATTTTTTATTCAGCTCTGATTTCACTTCCTCTATGGCAAAACAAATGGTCTGATCCCAAAAGGCATGTCTTTCCCTTCTCCAAAATGCATTAAATTACAAGGAAAACCACAGTGAGGGAGTGGGGGAGATGTTGATTCTCCCACATATGTGCTGGCATTGTGCTTTTTAAGCAGTGGTTGTACTCAGTCACTCTGGCTTCCATTCCTTCTTCTTTTCCAATCTCCACCCCCATTTTCCTGTTTCTACTCTGTTCTCTTTGACTTTCAAATACACATCTGACCAGTTTTCAGGGTACACCATATGGAAACAGATCGCAAATGTTGATTGAAGAATATGGGTTATTAGGGTGTATCCATGAGCAAGTTAACTAATTACATATGTGCACATTGATTTACACATGAATACACATGCCTTCAAATAAGAGGCGTTTGTTGTATAGCTCATAAATTTTTGTGTTATTAAAAATCTAGTGTTTTTACAAAACTGTTTAGGCATAGTATATTCTCATAGCTTATTGTACATAATCTCAATTGTACGCTTTGAAAAACTCAGTGCTGTGTGTCTAAATCTTCAGCGAATTTTTTGAAGTTCGATCCCACAAAAAAAGCATGTCTCAGTTTTGTGAGTATTTAATAACTGAAAGAAGAGTGGAGGGTGCATAGGGTGAAGTATCGGACCTTCCCAGCCCTGTTTCTTTGGAAGACATATCTGCTTAGCTGTTCCTGGGGTCCAGGAAAAGGAGAAGTACACACTCATCTTAAGTCTAAAAATGCACTTAGCCACCTACACAACCACACAGCTTGAACTGATTATAGCTTTCCCATGATGTTTACCTCCATAGTTGTGGTTTTCAGGCTTTGGCAACTGCATGTGGTCACATGTGTGTTGTAAGTCCCGTGTGCTCCCTTGCCAAGCCTACACATAAATGTTCTTTATTTTATCTACTTTTCAGTACTATCAAATCATGGTACTGCAAATGAGATGCTATGAAGCTAGGAAACTGAAAACTCTTTCAGATTTGAAATTAGCACTTTCATTACTCTTATCAAGTGTGTCAGGTTGGCTATTCATACAATCTAATGTATGCAGAGGAATATGAATAAATGGGGGAGAGGAAAGCCTAAGCATGAATGCATTTCTGTTAGAAAAACTTCCTAATATTTGCATTCCAATTGTACCATTCTGCATTATACAATGGCCTCTGTAATGAATCTGTAAAAAAAAAAATCCCCTGAATATACTGAATAATATTGCGAATATTTCATGAACACAAGAAGAAATATCCCAATTACAGAGGTCATCTATCTTCTTAGCTTTTCTTTGGCTGCAGGAGGTTTGATGTGATGTGAATTTTTGTATTTCTTTCAACATGAACATGTTGAAATCAACTGGGTCACTGAAAAGTGGTCAAAGTGGGTGTGCTGTGGACCTGCTTTGTTTGTTTGATCCCTTCAAGTGTCCTTGTAATATACATAAACCAACTCCATTAAAAAGACAGGAATGGTCATGTTTGTGTTCATCTTTGTGTGTATACAGAATCTGTGTGTTAGTGTGCATGTTAATGTTAATGCAAACAACCAGAATGATGGAAAATCTCTTTTCTTCTGCCTATAACATTCTTTTAAGAAATCATAACTATATTTCACCAAAACATTGGGGAAAGGTTTGGTTGGTGGGATAACTTACTTTCTAAACTTAAGTTAAAATATTAAGTTAAACTTAAGTTAAAATATTATAACTTACTTTCTTAAGTTTTCTGCAAAGATCATTTCCCATCATAAACTTCAAAGAAATAATTATTTGATAAATTGTCACTTATGTTGTGTTGTTTCTCTAGGTAGATTAGGTTACAAATGTAGAAGTAGACAGAGTATTTGCTTGCAGTAGCCTGATATTATCTCAGAATGATATTAAAACAGTTTGATATAATTCCAACTGAGATCATATGTAGATGACATCATATTTATTAAGGAAATTTTAATAAACGGCTATACACTGGTCAGCCATAACATTAAAACCACCCGCCTAATATTCTGTAGGTCCCCCTTGTGCCACCAAAACAGCTCTGACCTGTTGAGGCATGGACTCCACAAGACCTCTGAAGGTGTGCTGTGGTATCTGGCCCCAAGACGTTAGCAGCAGATCCTTTAAGTCCTGTAAGTTGCAAGGTGGGGCCTCCATTGATCAGATGTGTTTATCCAGCACATCCCACAATCCCTTGATCGGATTGAGCACTGGGGAATTTGGAGGCCACGTCAACACCTTGAACTCTTCGTCTTGTTCCTCAAATCATTCCTGATTCTAATTCATCCCAAAGGTGTTCTGTCGGGTTGAGGTTAGGACTCTGTGCAGGCCAGTCAAGTTCCTCAACACCAACCACGCTCATCCATGTCTTTATGGACCTTGCTTTGTGCACTGGTACGCAGTCATGTTGGAACAGGAAGGGGCCATCCCCAAACTGTTCCCACAAAGTTGGAAGCATGAAATTGTCCAAAATGTCTTGGTATGTTGAAGCATTAAGAGTTCCTTTCACTGGAACTCAGGGGCCAAGCCCAACCCCTGAAAAACAACCCCACACCATAACTCCCACAGACTTGTCCAATGGATTGCCAGACAGAAAAGCATGATTTGTCACTCCAGAGAACACATCTCCACTGCTCTAGAGTCCAGTGGCAGCGTGCTTTACACCACTGCATCCGACGCTTTGCATTGCATTTGGCGATTTAAGGCTTGGATGCAGCTGCTCGGCCATGGAAACCCATTCCATGAAGCTCTCTATGCACTGTTCTTGAGCTAATCTGTAGGCCACACGAAGTTTGGAGGTCTGTGGCCATGGAAGTGATTGGAACACCTAAATTCAATGATTTGGAGGAGTGTCCCAAAACTTTTGGCAATATAGTGTACATACATATATTATATGTTTTCGAATTTTTTTCCTGGGAGTTTCTTGCCTGCGTCGGTGTCTTAACTATACTGTTTCTTTCTTTTTTAAATCAATAATTTTGCGCTATCGTTTTCATCTGTTGTATTTTTCACGTTCTCTTTTAAAATTTTCATATTTTTTTTCTCTCGAAGAGCGCTTTTGTAATTTGCCAAGACAGCGAGCGGAGGCCATCCACACCGGATCCACGCTGTCTAAAACAATCTCAACAAATCTTCGACTAAGGTGCGTTAAACAACATGTCTAACATTCAGCTTGTTGAGTGTTTTGAGTGCAGGAGGTTTAGTCACTCTTCCTTCGTCGTTAGTAATAGCTTTATTTGTGATAAATGCATGTTAGTTAGCTCTCTGACAGAGAAGATTGCAGCATTAGAGGAGCGGATCCAGACACTAGAGAGGGTTAGTGAGAGTGAGAGCAGCGTAGTTTCTGTAGGGGAAAGTCTGGATGCCTTAGGTGGAGTTAGTAATCCCCCAACTCTGGCCTTAGAGCCCTCACAGCGGGGCGAATGGGTGACTACTCGACGGCATAATCGCAAAGCCAAAGCTAATGCTAAGGCTCGCCCACAGGAGCACCACTCCTCTCCACTTCACGTGTCCAGCAGGTTTGCTCTCCTCAGTGAAGCACCCGCTGAGAAACCTGAAAGAGCTCTGGTTATAGATGACACTATCTTGCGGCACGTGAAATTAGCTAGGCCTTTAGGGGCGCCAGCAGCTTTAGTTAGGTGTATACCGGGAGCCAGGGTGCCGGACATAGCGGGTAATCTTAGGGTCTTAGGCAAGCACAGGTTTTCAAAGATAGTTATCCATGTGGGATCTAATGATATACGCCTTCGTCAGTCTGAGGTTGCTAAGAGTAACATGGTAGAGGTGTGTAAATTAGCGAAGGCGATGTTCGATGCAGTAGTATGCTCTGGCCCCATCCCAATGCGGCATGGCGATGTAGCTTACAGCAGGTTATGGTTGCTGAACTGCTGTATGTCCAGGTGGTGCTCCGAAAACAATGTGGGCTTTATAGATAATTGGACTATCTTTGAGGGCAAGGCTGGCCTTTTAGAGCAGCACCTTCCCGAGTGGTGTCCATCCCACTCGGGAAGGTGCTGCTCTCATTTCTTGCAGCATAGCACATAGTCTCAGAACAGGCCTAGTTAATCGGTGACAATCCAGGGCCAAGGCCAGGAGCAGACAAGCAGGCTAAACCGACCGTCTGCTAGCTGCACAGAGTCGTCACATAGGTTCCACCGTATTGAGACTATGTCCATTCCCCGAGCTAAACAAAATTATAGACATACTCAGACAGTTTGTTTTAGTAACCTAAATAACATAAAATTAAATCATAATGAATACATAGCCAGCACCGTTGATCTGAAGCTAGATCTCTTATGTCTAAAGCACTTATTGTTAATGAAACCATTACTGATCAGGAGTTTGATGTACTGTGTTTAACAGAAACGTGGATTAAACCAAACGAGTTTGTAGCATTAAATGAAGCTAGTCCTCCCGGGTACAGTTACATACATCAGCCCCGTCTAACTGGCAAAGGAGGAGGCGTTGCAGTCATTTATAATGATAATCTAGCCGTCACACAAAAACCTAGTCATAAATTCAACTCATTTGAAGTTCTTTATACTAACATAACATACGTAACCACTAAAAATAAGTCTACCCAGGTGATTCCAGTAATTATTATTTACAGACCCCCAGGGCCATATTCAGAATTCCTATGTGAATTTGCGGATTTCATCTCTAACCTGGTTGTTTCTTTAGACAAAGCATTAATTGTTGGAGACTTTAATATTCATTTTGATAATCCAGATGACCCTCTAAGAACTGCAGTTGTGTCCATTCTTGATTCAGTAGGGGTAATAGGACCCACCCGTAGTGGTGGTCACACTCTTGATTCAATACTAACATTCAGATTAAATATAGAAAATATAGCCTCATTTCCACAGTCTGAAGCTATCTCAGATCATTACCTCATCTCATTTAAAATGTATCTTAATCATAGTATATGCACCTTGCCACGTCACCGTGTCAAACGTACTTTCACGTCAACAACTGCACAGAGTTTTATCAGTAATCTCCCAGATTCGATCACCGTCTGATCCCAAAGAACTTGACCAGGCAACTGAATGCTTAGAATCAACATTCTGCAACTCACTAGATAAGGTAGCTCCACTTAAAAGAAAAATAATTAGGGAGAAAAAGCTAGCACCCTGGTATAGCGATCACACACGAACTTTAAAACAGACCACTCGAAAACTAGAACGTAAATGGTGTCAAACTAAATAGATAGTATTTCAAATAGTATGGAAGGAGAGCCTTTTGAGCTATAGAAGCTCTTAGTGCTACTAGATCAGTGTATCTCTCCACCCTAATTAAAGATAACAGAAATAATCCTAGATTCTTATTTAATACTGTAGCAAAATTAACTAGGAATAAGACCACAATAGAAACACGCACACAATCATTATATAGCAGCAATGACTTCATGAATTTTTTCAACGGTAATCAGGCAAAAAATTCAGACTATTAATTTAAAACCGGAGTTTTAAAACTAACCCTGTAGATGATAATATAATAATATCAGATCAGCAATTACAAAGTTTTACTCCCCTTGAAGAGACTGAACTAATTTCACTAATTTCATCATCAAAATCATCAACCTGTATGCTAGATCCTTTACCTACTTGTTTCTTCAAACAGATAATTCCTGAAACAATCAAACCTCTTTTAAAGATAATCAAGTCTTCCCTTAGCATTGGCTATGTACATAAATCTTTTAATTTAGCAGTTATCAAGCCCTTGATTAAAAAACCTGACCTTGACCCCTGTCAGCTGTCTAACTATAGACCAATATCGAACCTCCCCTTTATCTCCAAGATCCTAGAAAAGGTTGTAGCACAGCAGCTATGCTCATACTCACATAGGAATAACATTCATGAAATGTGTCAGTCAGGATTTAGGCCTCATCATAGCATAGAGACAGCACTGGTTAAAGTGGTAAATGATTTTCTGCTGGCCTCTGATCAGGGTTGTGTCTCCTTGCTTGTGCTGCTTGACCTTAGTGCAGCTTTTGATACCATTTTTTGATACCAGCTCAGGTCTTATTTGACTGATCGTTATCAGTTTGTAAACGTAAATGGTGACCTCTCTTCTCATACTAAGGTAAAGTTTGATGTCCCGCAAGGCTCTGTTTTAGGCCCACTGCTCTTTTCTTTATATATGCTACCTCTGGGCAAAATTATTCGTAAACATGGTATTAGCTTCCATTGTTATGCTGATGACACACAGTTGTATGTTTCAGCAAAGCCAGATGACAGACACCAGCTTAATAAAGTTGAGGAATGTGTAAAAGGCATTAGAAACTGGATGCTTATTAACTTTCTCTTACTTAATTCTGACAAGACAGAAGTACTTGTACTAGGACCACATGCAGTTAGAAGTAAGCTTTCCAATTACATAATAACTCTGGATGGCATTTATGTTTCATCATGTGCAGCAGTAAAAGACCTTGGTGTGATTATCGACTCTAGTCTTTCTTTTGAAGCTCATGTAGATAATATCACTAGGATCGCTTTCTTTCATCTCGCTTTCTTTCTATATTGCTAAAATAAGAAATATATTGCAGAAAAATTACTTCATGCTTGTGTTACCTCTAGGTTGGATTATTGTAATGCCTTACTGTCTGGATGTTCCAGTTGATGCATAAACAAGCTCCAGTTAGTCCAGAATGCAGCAGCAAGAGTCCTTACTAGAATCGGAAGATATGACCACATCACCCCTATCTTATCCACAATGCATTGGCTCCCAATCAGATTTCGAATTGATTATAAAATACTACTATTGACCTGTAAAGCACTGAATGGTCTCACGCCACAGTATCTGAGTGAACTTCTGGTCTTTTATGATCCGCCACACCTACTTCAATCACAAGGTGCAGGCTCCTTGTTCCTCAAATAGTGAAGGCTACAGAAGGGAGCAGAGCTTTCTGTTACAAAGGCCCACAGTTATGGAACAGCCTTCCAATTAGTGTTCAGGATTCAGACACAGTCTCAGTGTTTATGTCTAGGCTGAAAACATATTTGTTTAGTCAAGCCTTTTGTTAAATTTTTTTCTTAGGTAAAGGAGCAGATCTGGAGGGTACACAAATGTGTTTTGGTGAAAACGGATGTTTGGATGCTGTTGACCCCTCACTCTCATGCATTCACATTTTTATCCATTAAATGACAATGAGCATACCTAATAATCTGTGTTTTTCTCTCTCTCTCCCTCTCACTCTCTCTCTTGAGCTACACCTTCTGACCCCTTCTGCTCTCTGTACCTGCCTGATCCATGCTGACACCTTACTTCTGGATGGAGTTCTCATCACCTGAAAACCACCCGCTGCTGCTGAGGATGGCCCCATATGGACAGCCTAAAGATCAATGAGATTACTGTGGATGGTACCACTTAGAAACCATAAAGATGGCTTAGGACTGCAATTGCTATGAACAGTTTTGCACTCAAGTCTCCATCATTGAACAGTTGATAACTTCAATAAAATAGACTTCATGTTAAAACTATAATGAATTCTGAAATAACTCTGATGCTCATATTCACAATTTGCTCATAAGCTCACAAGTTCCTGGTTACACAATTACACTTTTTGACTATATAGTATACAGGGAAATTATTTACAATCCCACTATCCTGTGTCACCCAGATGAGGATCAGTTCCCTTTTGAGTCTGGTTCCTCGCACTGTTTCTTCCTCATATCTTCTCAGGGAGTTTTTCCTTCCCACCATCACCTCTGGCTTGCTCATTAGGGATAAATTTGTAAATTTATCAATTTTATCCAGAATTTATACATTTCTGAAAAGCTGCTTTGCGACAATGTCTATTGTTAAAAGCGCTATACAAATAAAATTGAATTGAATTGAATACTGTATGAACACATCACTCAGTCAGTCTTTTACTAAACATAACAGCTATTACTAGATTCTTCCCCACTGAATTCACTAACATTTCCTTGGTTATGAACAGCTTGCACTGCATGAATGGTGCATGTGAACCCCATGTCATTTCTGTCTTTTATATCTTGCAAAATTATAGTTATTTTGTTCATATTTAAAGTATTGATATATGTCTGTTAATAAAATCACTGCGGTAGGGAAATAACATCTATGCTGATACATAGAATAGGAGATCTTCAAAATGGTTGTCACAAGTAAATTGAATGTTTGTCTTTATTGTTAAGTTTTGATAGTACAGAAACACATTGTAATTTATCACCAAGAAGATACTGTCTTTTTTGTTCACAGTTTCTAAAAAAGCTTTATAAAAAAATGCAATGTAAAACAAAATTCTGAATAGTCACAAAAATGGTCACAATTCACATTCAAGTCTGCTTGTGGGAGCTGTGGATATTGCCTGACATCAATCAAGGAGTATAACTAAAAATCTTAGTCTGAGGCAGCCATATTTTTGTAAGAGCATACTGCTTTTGGAGACTTAACCAGTGTATTCTTTGCCTAGGTTCCAAAATAAGCAGTGAACAAAATGTCTCTGTCTGGTCAGTGTTTAATTTGGCTGAACTTCTTTTTTAAAAGCTCAAGTGCCAAAAAGGAACTCTTTATTTTTCTAGTTGCTCAACCAAGCCTTTGTTCAGCAAATTTATGTTGGGTCATATTTATGTATGAGTTGTATTTCACTTCCTGGAGGGTTGTCTTTAAGAAGGAGTCACCCTGGACAAACAAAGATATATGTTGTCACTTATGCCCTCTAATAAAATATACTAAAATATAATTGTACTTTTGTGGGGTGCTTTATATGTTGAATTGACCAGTCAACAAGAGAAACAAGAAAATACAAAGCTCATAAATTTTTAGCAGTGACACTAATAATTTTATTTTGAGTACTTCCACCTTTGATTTTTGCTAGTCCCCACCTTTTCTCCCTAGTAGAAAAATCTATACAGATGGGATGCAGTGTGTGATGAGTGTAAAGGGGAGGGGGAGAGAGAGAGAGGTACAGATCACTGTTAAACTGTGACACTAACTCCATTAACATGCCAAATCTCAAAATACAGAACTCCCCCAAGACCACTAATGTACAGCTCTATATCAAGAACTCCCCTGTAGGGGGCACTGCCTTGTAGCAGGTGGGACTTGCGCAAGTTTATTTTGAATTGTCACGCTTTTCAAAATGAAGAGAACTTAACAGTCTGGAAGCCAGAAGAGAAAGAGAAAACAAGAAGAAGCAAAACTGTGCTACATGGCAGAGATAATCTAATAATGAAATAATTAAGGATGACAACTGTATGCTAAGCCATTAAGTAATGTAACACTAGCCCAGTATTCTGGCAAGCAAGCAGCAATTTAGACATTAGTACTCAGTTTGGTGCATATAACATTCATTAGTTAGCTAGCTTTCTTGGTAGAATTTGTCATTTTGCTCAAATTGTCTTGATAGTTTGGCCTTTTAAAGTACATACAGAGTTTAAAAGCCAACACTTTGCCAAAGGTGCTCTGTTGTAGCCTGTGGGATATAACAATGATTTATCTAATTATCTAATAATCTTGATTTAGCACTACATCTAACATGCAGAATATAACACAAACACTTTAAGACAGTTATCCTATCGTTCATATAATTATGTATGAATTATACACAATAAGAACATATATAATCTTATATATCCTATCTCAGTGAGAAGTCAAGCAGACATTGTAAGAGTAGTTGTATATAGTTTTAATAGTGAGTAATTTTGAATATTTTTTGAGTCAATATTTAAGACAATCATGTTAGACCCTAGGGTTGAGCGGATAAAAGGCAGGTCTAATAATCTAATATTGTTTTTACAGTTACAATCAGTTACAATCAATGTAATAATATTTCACTGATTGTTGGTACCAGATTTAAATAAATTATTGATTTTTGCCATTGTAATTAGCATTGTTAATATGTGTGTAATGCAAAGCAGTGGGTGATTAAATAAGAGTATTATAGGGTTAGAATTTCAGAACCAAACAGTATTTGCTCTGTGAGAATTTGGCCCCAAATCTAACTGATGGCCTTTGGTATAGAACCTTCAAAATGTCCTCATCTGCTTCCTAAAGAACAGAGCTAGCACACAACAGTGCTCCTGCAGGGGTACAATAACCTGCATACACTCTACAAAGGCCATCTGCTTTAACATAGTTTTGAAATATAGGTCAATAAGAAATTCTGAAGACCTGTCTTGTCTTGCATTGAGGCTTAATATATTTAAGTAAGGAAAAACAAAAGGCAGACCCTGCTGTTAGGAAAATAATCCATGCCTGGGCGGTGGGATATTTCCCAACAGGAAGCAGAGGACAGAGGACAATAATATCCCACCAGCTTCAGGAACTGTCTCACCTTCTTTTTGGCAGTTATTAATTTAAGAAACTTGGACACTGTCCCTGTTGTACCAATTGCACATTTCTCTAGATTTGCCATTAGCATGTCTCATCTTAGAACTTTATAAAAGACTTGATAGGTTGCAAATTGCTGCAAATCCAGGATAGAATGATATCACCTAGGTAATTCAGTAGCTTGCCAATATAAAGCTTTGGATATACATCCACTTTGATAAAATATTTTTAAAAAATAGTGATAATTCAATTCAATTTTATTTGTATAGCGCTTTTAACAATGGACATTGTCACAAAGCAGCTTTACAGATATAAATGGATCCACAAAAATATATTGTAAATATTTGAATTTATCACCGTGAATTTATCCCTAATGAGCAAGCCAGTGGCGACGGTGGCAAGGAAAAACTCCCCGAGATGATATGAGGAAGAAACCTTGAGAGGAACCAGGCTCAAAAAGGGAACCCATCCTCATCTGGGTGCAACGGATAGTGTGATTATAAATAAATCATTTCTATTGTGTACTATATGGACAAATAGTGCAATTGTGCAACCAATAAATTCATCACAGTTTTTGTAAGAAGTCCAGCTGGTTGAAAATCTATCCACTGTCCACTGATGGAGTCCTGAGTACGAAGCTGCTCGTGGCAACTGCAGCCCCAAAGCCACTACAGCAATCGCGGTCCCAAGCCATTACAGTACAGCTCCCCATATGTGATCCCCAAGCCATCTCCACAGCCCCCAGGTGGCACCATCCCCAGCAATCCAAACAGTTCTTCAGGCAGTCCATATGGGAAAACTTTGATAAAAATATTCGGCCTAGGAAAATCAACACAGAACTGGTCAGCAATGTCCTTTTCAGACATGGAAAAATATTGCATTAACTATTTAGGAATCATAGCCATTTTTTACAGAGTCCATCCATTTCCACAGGCTGAAAAGTAATTGGACAAACTAACAACCAAAAATATTAGGATTATTTTTAATACTTAGATGCAAATCCTTCACAGGCAATGACATCCTGAAATCTGGAACCCATGGACATCACCAAATGCTGAGTTCCCTCCCATGAGATGCTTTGCCAGGCCTTTACTCCAGCTGCCTTCAGTTGCTGCTTGTTTGTGGGTCTTTCTGCCTTCAGTTTTGTCTTCAGTACGTGGTAAGCATGCTCATTTAGGTTAAGGTCATTGGACATTTAAGAACATTTAATTTCTTTGATTTAAGAAGCTCTTGGGTTGCTTTTGTGTTTTGGGTCATTATCCATCTGTACTGTGAAGCACCGACCAGTTTTGTAGAATCTGAGCAGAAAGTATAGCTCTATACTTTTATAGAAAGCTAATCTGGCCATTCTGATCCTTAGTGTTACCAGTGGTTTGCATCTTGAGGTAAACTGTCTGTATTTACATTCATGAAGGCATCTCTTGAATATAGACTTTGACAATAATACGCTTCCCTCCTCCAGAGTGTTCTTGACTTGGCTAGATGTTGTGAAGGAGTTTTTCTTCACCAAGGAAAGAATTCTGCCTTTATCCACTTTAGTTGTCTTCCAGGCCTTTTGGTGTTACTGAGCTTGCCAGTGCATGCCTTCTTTTTAAGAACGTACCAAATTGTTGATTTGGTTTTGTTTTTTCAGTCTGATGGCCTCCTTCACTTGCATTGACACCTCTTTGGACTGCATATTGACAGCTCCCATGAACAGCTACCAAATGCAAATTCAACGTTTGGAATCAACTCCTTTTAGCTCCTTAATTTGTCATGAAATAACAAGGAAACAGGCCACACCTGGCCATGAAACTGCTTATCAGTCAATTGTCCAATTACTCTTGAACCTTTGAAAATAGAGGAACTATGTAAAAAAATGGCTGTAATTCCTAAAGGGTTAATGTAATGTTTTTGTTAAACCCCTTATAATTAAAGCTGAAAGTCTGCACTTCAATCACATCTTGATTGCTTCATTTCAAATCCATTGCAGTGTACAGAGATACCTATGGACCTGACTGTATTATCTGGGATTAGAGTAGCAGTTACTCATTTGCTATATATATATATATATATATATATATATATATATATATATATATATATATATAGTGAACGTTGCAGGTTAACTTGTTTTATTAAAACAACAGCAAACAGGCAGAAGTCAGGCAATGTGCCAACAGAGTTACTTGGGCAAGAGACAAAGACATTAACCAGAAACCAGAAATGTAGCCGTAACCATAAAAACAATAGTATAGAACTAGAAGGTTTGGTATAGACAGGTACATGACAGTGAGCATATACTTTGTAATGAAGTGGTAGAATAAGAGTCCTTATATACTTTGTGTAACTGAGTCCAGGTGTGTGTAATTAATATGATGGTGAACGTGAACGTGAGAGAGTTTGCGATGTAAGGATGCTGTAGTCCTCAGTGGCCATGTTCGTAGGCTGCGTAGTACTCTGGGTGTTGTAGTCGACGGCCATGTTTGTAGGCCACTCTGTGTTATCTAAGAAGCTATGCCACTTACAGCGTTGACGTGATAGAACCCCAACCCACCCCACCCCCCTCCTGTGTTACGTGATCTTGGAAGCAAAGCTTAAGCTTGTAGGTAACTTTGTTGATCCTTTGGAGAAATGGGCCAATGTAACAAGGTGTCAGCTTTTTGCATCCATGTGTGACTTGGATATCTTTAGTGGGGATCCACTCTGTCCCCGAGTTCATATTGTGGCATGGCACCTCTACATCTGTCTGTGAATCCTTTGTTCACCTGTGCTGTTTGTTCCAGGTGTTGGTGTGCAACCTTCCACACTTGCTCACTCCATTTGAAGCATTTGATGCCTGCAGGGGAGTCGGAGGGGTTGGTGTTCCAGGCGAACAGGGCAGGCTAAAAACACACTGGAATGGTGGCAGGCAAGGTATGTGCTCATATGATGAGTTTGCTTCCTAATTGAGTGAGCATGTATTTTTTTCCCTGCTGGACACTGACTGGGGGTTCTCTGCCCTAGGGTGTTATCCTGGTTGATTTCCAGGATAGCCAGTCTGCTTTGGTGTTCTTCGATCCTGGATGATAGGAAAGGGTGAATTCAATCTTGAGAGGAACAATGCCTACTTTGCCTGATGTGAGTTGAACCTTTTAGCAGCCTTGATGTATTCTAGATTCTTGGGTTCACGAATGGGTGTTGGGCTCCCTCCAGCCAGTGATGCCATTCCTCCAAGGGCAGTTTCACTGGAAGGGGTTCTCTGTTTCCTATGTCGTAGTTCCGTTCAGCCGGGGATAATTTCTTAGAGAAGGCAATGGAAGCTTAGGTCCTTCACCAAATCTCTCTTACCACACCACCTGTCTCTGAAACATTCACTTCTGCTATGAAGAGCCTGGATGGATGTGGGTGCTTCAAGATGGGGGCCGACATAAATGTCTCCTTTAGGCGTTGGAATGCTTGGTCAGCAGAGGGGTTCCACTGAAGCTTGTTGGGCTCTTTCTTGAGCAAGGCTGTGAGGGGCCTGGCGAAGGAATCACTCCAGGAATCTCTGTAGCTTATTAACAGTGGTGTGGATAGGCTAGTTTGTTATGGAGGTGACCTTGTCCCAGTCCATGAGAACTCCTTCCTAACAGTGGTGTGGATATGCGAGTTTGTTATGGAGGTGATCTTGTCCTGGTCCATGAGAACGCCTTCCTAACAGTGGTTTGGATAGGCCAGTTTGTTATAGAGGTGACTTTGTTCTGGTCCATGAGAACTCCTTCCTTGTTGATGACATAGCCGTGGACATGTGGAACTCACATTTCTCTCCTTTGACAAAGAATTGGTTTTCTAGAAGCCGTACTAGAACCATTCTGAAGTGGGTTGCATGGATTTCCTTAGATGGGGAGTAAATGAGAATATCAATGTAAGCGATGGTGATCCCATAGGACGACACTGACTATTGGAACACTGCTGGAGCACAAGAAAGCCCATATGGCATGATGCAGTACTTGAAGTGGTCAGAGGTGGTGCCAAAGGCCATTTTCCACTCATTACCCTCCTAGATATGGATGAGATTGCAGGCACTGTGCAGATCGAGCTTGGTAATGATTTTGGCCTCTCTGGGTTGTTCCAGTGCAGCAAGGACAAGGGCAGACGATAACGGAACTTGACAGTGACTTGGTTTAATCAATGCATAGTTTGAGACCTCCCCCTTTCCTTTCCACAAAGAAGAATCCAGCAGATGCGGGTGAGGTGGAGAGACTAATGTACCATTGTTTCAGGGCTTCTGTGATGTAGTCATCCATAGCTTGAGTTCCTTTAGCAGAGAGGGGGATAAATTTGGTTACAAGGATGTGTGGCCCTGACCATGACCTTAATTGTGCGCTTGACACTGACTAGGGGAAGGATGGGTGCTGTGCTATGAGTCATGGACCCCCCTCCGATAGGTCCACCGTCCAAGGCTTGTGTGTGCGGGGGGTTGCAGAGTGCATAGGTTGGCAGTTTCAATCACAAGACAAGGGAGCTGTCAATGAAGTTGCCAGCCAAGCCACAGTCAATCAGTGCTGAAACAGTAGAAACACTTTCTGAGTGTCCTATCTGCATGGGTATGGCAAAATTTTGGTGTGAGATAATCTTAGGAACACTCACCATGTTGGAGTGAGATGGCTGATCAACTCTCTGGTTCATTTCAGTCACTGCCAGCGGCTAGGGTGCAGAATGTCATTGCAAACTCTGAGGTGCTCTGATGGCCTTGCTTGAGCTTGAGGAGTTGTTCACCCACTTCTTTACCCTCCTGAGAATGGTCAAAAACTCACTGAAAAAGCTGAAGGAAGCACTCAGGGGAGGTGGTGTGCTCTCCTCCTTGGGACCAGATGGCTGTAACCCATGTGAGTGATTTATCAGTTAACAGGTTGATGAACAGTGTAGTCTTGGTTCTCTCAGCCACTTCCTCCTGACTGGAGAAATAAAGTGAGCACTGAAGCATAAAATCTTTACATGAAGTGAGATCACCTGAATATTTGATGGGGCGTGCGATGAGCGACAAGGCAGATTGAGAGGGTGCTGCCGTAGTAGCCCGCATGGGTGTCAGCCTCAGTGGCCATGTTTGTAGGCCATGTAGTACACTGGGAATTGTAGTCAGCTGCCATGTTTGTAGGCTGCTCTGTGTTATGTGGTCTGGGAAGCAACACCACTTCCAGTGTTGACGTGACAATTGGGATGATGCATTTTTCCTGATACTGTTTGAAAGCTAATAGCCATATAGCTACACTATAAGCACAGAGATATGGCAGTGAGGTGAGGCAGCTGCTGGAGTTTACTGCAAAAGAAAAGTAGATCAGGATTTATAAGGTGTAATTTCCCTCATTATTAACGTTATTTAAATCTTTTCAGTGGAATTACTATAAAAGTATTTCATGACAACGTTTTTAGTATGGAAAGATTGTTTGATGGTAGATTGTCCCTTAAATGACTAAATATAAAATTAGTGTCGTCACCGCTCCCGCTGTTGTCTGATATCCACCTGAAATGCACAAGGGTTTCATGCTTACCAATTTAACTGTACAGATCAGGAGAACAGTCATTTTATTTTATATATTCTCCACCAACAAAATTAACACAACTCATTTTTAGACATGAATGTAACTTACATCAAGTGCAGCACACAGGCGTTGATTTTAAACCATGTTTCACAGCACGGTCAAGCCAGCCATGATACAAACTGGAGTGCACGTATATACACCGGTTTACAGTAAATGCCTGTTGTATGGAGAAAATAGGCTGGATAGTATGAAAATGTTAAGCAGTAGTTTAACATTTCAGTATTGTATTTCCAAGTTCACATGGGCCAAATGAAACGAGGCTGTGGGCCAGATTTGGCCTACAGGCCATGTGTGGGCCTTGTGTGTACCCTAGATACTAGGTAGCTAGCTTTTTTTTGGCCAGGATATAAACTTGTCATGACTAATGTATTCCACATATTTATAATACATGATACATAAGATGTACTACTGTAACAAAATAAAACATAAAGGTAGTTCAAATCATGTACAGGTGTTTATAATTTAATTATTTTCAAGATCTCCAGATTACCAAAACCATGTTTTTACCTGCACGATTCAGGTCATTTGGGACCATCCTAAAATAAGTGGAGAGAGGAAAATGGAAGGGATATAAAAGATACATGAATGGATGCATGAAACACCCCACAACTATGGTTAAACAATGCATTGATGAATTACTAGAATGTTACTTAGTCTACTGGTCTACTACTTAGTATGTAGAGATTTTTTTTACTAAGTGTACAGTTGTCATATAATTTTAGATATTGATGTTGATATTTGTTTAGTAAATCCTGTGTTATGCTTCTATTACAAGAAATAAATTGTTACTTGCCTTTTAGTGATGGTTTTACTATGATTTTTACATAATCTGTTGATACTGAATTTTTGAAAAGACTGAGTGTGAATTTGGACATTGTTGATGATTTTCTAAACCTTGCTATTGTTGACATTTCTGTAGAAAATGAATTATAGACCATAGTGCTTCTGTGGGACTTTAGTGCTCAGGTTGGGAATAATGAAGGAACTTGAAAGGGCTTGACTGAGAGGAACAGCCTCCTGGATCTGATCATGTGTGTTGAAATGTTGAAATTACAACCCAAGATAGTGTGGCCATGTCCAGTGGCCATCTTGCTTGCTCCCTCTTGCTCTTTTTGTGTGTTTTGTTGTCTTCCATGACATCTTTGTTACTCCTGTGATTTCACATTATGTATTTGATCAACAGATGCTCATAGGTTTACATAGGTTTAAAGTCAACATACCATCTTATGGACCTTCAGTTCTCTGATGTTATCTCATCATTGCCTGGGGGAGATTTTCTGGAGTCACGACGGCTGCGATAACAATGGATGAAGCACTCCCAAGAGCAATAAGATTGAGGAAAATGGGCTGGCATTTGGAACAGGCTGAGGACATGAGCACATCAACCAACACTGCCCAGTATTCTACCTGCTAATGTCCAGTGCTTAGATAATAACCTGAACAACATCAAGATGGGGATCAGGTAATAGCGAGACATCAGGGACAGTAATGCCCTTTGTTTCATTGAACCATGACCGTCCTCAGCGGTGCCAGATTCTGCAATGCAGACTGCTGAGTCTTTTTCCGTTTATCTCGTGGACAGAACAGCAGCAGTGTGAGAAACAAAAGATGGTGTAGTGTGTGTAGTGTGACAGTAGTAGTGTATGTAGTGTGTAGTGTGTAGTGCGACAATGTTGTTATACTAGCTCTCTCCTGTGCACCAAACCTGGAACTACAGACAATTAAATGACATCCGGTTTACCTCCCCCAGGAGTTCACATCTCCCCCACTTGGATTTGGAGAAGGCCTATATTGTGTGCCTCAACATTTGTTGTGGCAGATACTGCAGGAGTATGGGGTATCTTGGTCACTACTTTGTGCAAGACAGTCTCTGCATGAGTGCATTGAGAGTTGATTTCTCATTCTTGGTGTTAAGTCGAAAATATTAAAGTGATGTTGGACTCTGTCAAGGGTATGTCTTATCTCCACTACTGTTTGTGATTTTCATGGACAGGATAGTAAGACACAGCTAAGGATGGAGAGCTGTCCAGTATGGTGGACTAGAGGTGACATCCTTATTATTTGCAGATGATAAATGTTCCTTTGGCAGTTGTTCCCTTGGCACCATCTGAAGTAGACCTCTGACGTGCACTTGAACAGTTCACTGAAGTGTCAAGTGGCTGAGATGAAAATCAGCACCTCCAAGTTTGAGGCCTCTCCCGGAAAAGAGTGGAATGCTTCAGGTGAGGGGAGAGTCCTTGCTCCTAGTGGAGGAGGTGGCTCAGGCACCTTACAAGGTTGTTAGGGTATTTTTATTAATGGCAAAAATGCTTAAACAAATTGGATTTTCACAAACACTAGGCCACATCCCAAACTGCATACTATCATACTAAATAGTTTGTCAGTACACCATAGGTATCATTACTATTTAATCATAGTACTTAGTGTGTATTATGGGGTTCTCTCTTTATGTATATTGAGTTGATACTCTGAGTCATGAGATTGATCTGCAAGATGTGGCAAAACCCATGTTAAAAATGTTCTAAGTGTTCTTAAGTAGCTTAGCATTAGCATTTGTCTACCAGATTCGAAAATCTTACGTCCAGCAGCTTTAAACTGCCACCCTGCAAGAGAATATAATTCTGTGCTTAACAGCAGAGGTTCCTGAAACTGGTCCTTATGGTATGAGTGAGTGATCAGTGTGGGGCCAAGTCCTAAGATCCCACACTCACTGCTGCAAGAGAGAAGATAAATATAGATCAGGAAAATATGGTTTAGGTGTATCACATCAGCCATTACCTGTCCAGCTCAATCCAGACTGAATGATTTCCTTTGCATTTAAGTAACGTTCTATAACAGATAGCGCTTAGTGTTTTTGACCAAATTAATGCGACCCTATACGATTGGTCGGTAACGATGAGACGGCGTGACGTCTCATCGGTTAAAGACAACGACTCAGTTCAGCAGAACAAAAAAGTTGCAGAGCGCTGCAGACAGAAACCGCGTGAATGTCGTACCTGCAATCTGCACGCACTTATTGTAAGCTCAGATTGCGTCTTCAAAATTTTCTTTGAACACTGCGGCGAAGGTGGCCCGTTTCTTCAGTTTGAGTTGGACGTCTGTGCGGCGGTTCTGAGGATTTATTTGGGCGATTTGATACTCTGGGTAAGCTTTCTTTGGTTTACTTGTTATTTCTTTGATTTTACTTCTTCTTAAATCTAATTGCTCGCTCAAACGTTGGCCATTAGCGAAGCAGGTTACTATCTTCTTACATCTAGCCGTTTGATGATTAAACTTCATATACATATGCATGAGTAGTTGTTATATGCGCTGTAATACAGTACTGAATATAAAGCCAGTGGTAACTTTGAATAAAGTTAAAAAGATAACCTGCAAATAAGTAGCGGTTTATTAGTGAATTTATTTGGTGTGTTATAGGGTTCTATTATTATTATTATTATTATCATTATTATTATTATTATTATTATTATTATTATTATTATTATAAACTGTCTGAATAATTTCTTAAGGAGTGTTCTTGAATTTTGTTTTCTGAGGGACTTATTTCAAGTTAAAAAAAAAACAACAAGGAAAAGTACATAGATATCTTAAAGGTGAGGAGGTAGCAGAATTTTCCAAAATGCATATGTTTAAATACAAATCACAGTCTGCTTTCCAAGAGAATGACTAGCGTAAAAAAACTGCACTGAAGTGACTTTTATGATATCGGTTGATTTTTATTACATCTTAATGTTGTTTGAACAACATATGGCACCTCTAAATTAAACACTTTAAAAAAAAAAAAGCCCAATACCAGTAAGAGCTTTTGAGATATTACTGTGATCTCTGTGTCATTAAGAATATACACATTGCTCAGTTTCTAAGAATTAGGTCAATTTGAGGTGCTACACTTGTGACCTCAAGTGGACAAAAGTAGAATAACACGTAAAAATAGTGCCATCTGAAACTCAAACCTTTGTAATATATTCTGAAAGGCATTTTCAAAAACTGAATATTATTTTTCTGCCAAACCAGGTTGCACAGATTACTCCAGCCATTTCTGTGTTGTATATGAACAGGACAGAGATGTCTATCTATAACAACTTCTCCATGGGTAACGGTTCAGAGGAGGACTATTACGATGACTATGACGATGAGCATGCAGAACTCAGGCAATCACTCAACATCATGTCACTCATAGTCTACTGTTTAGCCTTTGTGCTTGGAGTGGTTGGGAATGGCATTGTGATCTGGGTGTCTGGATTCAAGATGAAGAAGACAGTGAATACAGTTTGGTTTCTCAACCTGGCAGTAGCAGACTTCCTTTTCACTGCCTTCTTGCCTCTCAGTGTGGCTTACACAGCCATGGGCTTCCACTGGCCATTTGGACGCTTCATGTGCAAGCTCAACAGCACACTCAGTTTCCTCAACATGTTTGCTAGTGTGTACATCCTGGTGGTGATTAGTGTGGACCGTTGCATATCAGTTGTGCATCCAATATGGGCCCAGAACCATCGAAGTGTCAGCTGTGCATCCGGACTGAGCCTTGGTGTCTGGGTATTTGCTTTACTCTTGAGCTCTCCCTACTTTGTCTTCAGGGACACTGCTCCAGACTACAATAATCCAAATGTTATCAACTGCTTTAACAACTTTGCCTTTTCTGATGATTATGAGACTATAGAGGTGGTGGAGCTCCGTCTCCTACGGCACCGTGCTATGATCATCACACGTTTTCTCCTGGGGTTTGTAGTGCCTTTTTCAATCATTGTCTCCTGCTATGCAATCATCATCCATCGCCTCAAAAGAAACCGCTCAATGTCTGGTCGCACAGGGCGCCCTTTTAAAATCATTGCTGCTGTGATCACAGCTTTTTTTCTATGCTGGGCTCCATACCACATCCTGGTGCTGATCGAGATGGCTCACCACATGGCCCCCAAGAATAGCCCCACCCTGGAGCATATAACTACTATTGGCATTCCCATAGCCACTAGTTTGGCTTTTCTCAACAGCTGCCTGAACCCATTATTATATGTGTTCATTGGTCAGGATTTCAAAGATAAGGTGCGGAAGTCTATCTTGAAAGTGCTGGAAACAGCATTCTCAGAGGAGGTTTCACGCACTAACACCTGCACAAACTCCATGCTCAACACTCGCATCAAAGAGCAAGGAAGCAAGTCATTTTCTGATGTAGAGCTGTAAGAAACAGATGCAAATACTCTTTTTTTCGAGGAGAGGGCATACTTCATTGCAATTTTGGCAACTAAAAGAAACAACCTTAGAATGTGTACAGAATAAAGGACTGAAATAAAAACTGCAAGCTGCAAACATTTTGGTCCATGAATAACTAGAAAACAAATTTTAACCGCAGTGCAGCTTACACTTATGTACATATGGGCAATGTCCCAAATCCACTGTTTGGTCACTATTTTGGAAGAAGATAAGTTCTTGGTCTTCAAGAAATCAGTAGTTATTCCTCATATTGAAGCAAATGAGCTACAATATATCACTGTCAGCTTAAACATCAAGGAAGTATAAAATGTTAGGACATAAGTATGGAAGCCCAGAAAGGCCATGAGGTTTTTTTTTTTTGTAATCTATTGGATTGTAATCTATCTTTCTTGATCTCAAAATAACAAAAGTTTGAGCTTGGCGTGGAGTTGAGAAGGCAGCTCAGAAGTCTGCAACTATACTGTTGTAGACATTATATTTGTATTCTAGTTCAAAGCACTTCTGTAAGTTGCTCTGGATAATGGTATATGCCAAATGCCATAAATGTAAATGTTATAGTGATCCTGAATGGGTGGTCAATTTCACTGCCAGCCTATTTGAGAGACCGGGACGTCTCCATGGTTATCGCTTGATGTTTGAGAGATGCTGCTTAAATGGTTTGTGGCTTACAAGATAAGTGGTGATCAAAATGTTTGGAAAAGTATGTAATTACTGTAGAATCACCATAATACCAATTATATGACAGTGTCCCACTGGCCACAATAATGTAATGCTAGTATGCTGCTGCTATGCCACTGGCCACAGTGATGTAATGTAGTATGCTACTGCTGCATGATCTCGGAAAATAAATTATTATCGCGAGATCAAGAAAATAATGTATGCGCTCAAGAAATCAACTTTTGTTATCTTGGAATCACAAGAAAAATAAGTTGTGATCTTGAGATAACAGTACAGAAAAAAAAAATAACTTATGGCCTTTCTGAACTTCCATACACAATACATTGATTTAGAAGGCCAAGTTGACTTTGGTTTTTGTGGGATTACTGTTAGAAATTATATGGTAAATTTACAGCAAGCATGTTAACTAGAACTGTATTATTATTTTTGTGTTTTAATATTACAGTTGGTATTATAATAAACTGGATACAGAATGTTCTCTGTACATCCTCTGTCCTCAGCATGATGAAGACCTTTAAATATGGTACTTGATTAAAGTACCCAATACTGATTTTTGTGTAGTACAATTTATTCCAATAATAATAACTGTATTATTTCCATGTCTTGCTAATCTTTTATTTTGTTTAATATATTTAATCAGTAATTTTTCATGAGATCATATAAGAATGTATTGTATTACTTTTTTTAAAATATATTTTTGCTGAATGTGCTTTGTGGTTGTAAAAAAATTAACAACATTAAATGCATCAAGCAAAATACTTAAGCCTGCTTTAGTATTAACCTAATTTATCATTCAATACCATAGAAAGAAACAAAGGGTTGGCTAGGTGTGATGTGCTCTTAATTACTTTTTTTTTAACTTGACTATCAAAGGAATAACCCTCTGACCCTCCCTCCCAGAAAAGCAGAGCACAAGGATGCTCCCATTCAGCGCCAGCTACTTAGAACATATCAATCTTTATGTGGGGAAAGTTCTCCAAGTGCTTAAGATGATTTTCTGGGCAACCCATTCAATATAACTAATAATTTAACAATATGGCTTCCACCCTCCACCCAGCTGTTTGCACAGGATGTAATCTATTTTATCAGGCTTTTAATTTGGTTTTTTGATTTGTTGAATTAATAAAACAATGCCAAAATCTTTGTTTAATTCAATGCATTTTGCTATAGAGAAAACCTAAAATCCACTCAGACATCCAGGTTAGCTTACGTTATCTGGTTGGCTAGGGTTATCAGTTATACTGTATTTGTTAATTAACTGTATTTGATAATTATTTGTATTTAATAACATTTAGATTCTCTCCGTCCTGACAGATAAAATTATTTAGCTAACAGCTAGCATTAACCATGCTAATTATGAACATTTATAAATATGGTTTTAAAATCATGTCAGGTCAGCTCATGTTACCTAGATGATCAGCATTAACAATCAGCACTGCAATGAAGTGACTGTAAAGTGTGGCTAAGGCTAATGCACCTAACCTGCAATGATTTATTCACATTAATTGATGTCAGAAAAAAATGTGCCATTTGGAATGGTTAAAATGAACAGAAATTTTGTGTGATTTTATAAAATCATATCATTCTTTTAGTATTTTAAATCAACAGAGAAGAAAAGTGTGTGATGTAGCAACTAATAATCACTGCTAATAATGTTTAATAACAATGCATGTCATAACAGTTCTATTCTGTTAGTGACACCAAAAGTACGAGAGTGTATTACAGATCATAGTACCCAAGAATACTCCAGCTGAGATTAGCAATAACTTCATAAATACTCACAGTAAATGGTTGAAAAAGTAGTGAATTTAAACATTGGATTATGTTAGTTATGTAAACGTCATGTGACATTTATATTACATTAATATTACATTAATATTACTTCTTCATACCTCACTTTAATTTTTAATGTCATACTGATTTGGTTTTTAATATGTAATAATAGCATGCTCCTGTAGACTAGTCAATGAAAGTAAATTAAATATTTTAATAGCATGTTAATGTTGTGTTTGTATGTACACAGTAGCATCACACAAGCCCAGTACTTTTAAAAGCTTTTTTTTTTTTAATTTATAATAATACCAAGTTTAATTAGAAATTTAGTTTTAAATTTAGTTAGTATTTAATACAGACTGACTGTTTGAGAAGAGCAAAAGTCAAGAAACTAGGACGGAGCTGATCTAGAAGACAATATAAAGCAGATTTGGCCTGCATCTGGACCAGAGGACCACTGAAAAAATGTTGAAGCTGAGCCAGTGCCGGCCCAGAAATCAGAATACAGATGTGGACACCACCGGCCCAAATATTATTAGAGGGCCAAGCACTTCTTCTTCTTCTGGATATGGTGTCTATGGGAGCCCACAGAACCATCTGGTAAAAAGTGGTGAAATTTGGCTCACTGATTGGGGAGGGTCTAAGGAACATTCTGACCAAATTTGGGCCAAGTTTTGCCAACACTCTAGCGCCACCACCAGGTCAAATTTGGGCCTAATTTGGAAGTACATTTATGGTCATAACCTTTGAACCGTGTGTCCAAAATTTAAAAGCCTCACTGAGACAAATTCAGTGCACCCTATGACATCAATTTCCGACTAATGAGATTTTCCGCCGTCTTGGATTTTGCTACTCCTTGTACAAATGTTGTCCAATCATCACCAAAGTTGGCACACATCATCTTCAGAGTAAGCCTCACAAAAGTTATCAAAATAATTTTGAATAGTCCAAAGATTTTTGCCCATAATGGGCCAACGAATCTGATGGTGAAGCTGTCTAACAGGAAGTGAGGTTGTATCTCAGCAACGACTTTGCAGACTGACACAAAACTTGGTAGGCAGCTTCAGGACCATGACGTGAGGCTAAGCAATAAATTTTGTGCCAACATCAGCTACTGGTCAAAAGTTACAAAAACATGCCAAAAATGCTTACATCTAACTGCCATTTTTGGCTACTCCTCCTCCAAATTTTTTCCAATCCTCATCACATGTGGCTCACATCATCTTGAGATCTGTCTGAACAAAGGTTATCAAAGGAATTTTGATATTCAAACCCGTTCTCCTGTAACACGCCTTGCAAATGCAAAAAACAGGATGTGAGGGTGTATCTCAGCAATGCATCTACATATCATCACGAAACTTGATAAGTATCTTCAGGACCATGCCCTGAATGTACCCAAGATGTTTTGTGACTGCACCACCATGTGGTCAAGAACTGTAACTTAATTTTTTTTCTTTATATCATTTGAAGAGTTTGTGATAAATTCACAGTTAATTTTTCCTATAATTCCCTGGAGTATGCAGAAGTGAATGCACACCAACATCTGAAATTCAAGTGTACTTCCTGTCGCCCATCTTGGATTTTGTTAAAAACAGTTTTGTCGCTATTCCTCCTACAAATTTTCTCAAATCATCACCAAATTTGGCACACATCATCTTTTTTTTGTGCACACAAGCCTCACAAAAGTTATCATAAGAATTTTGAATATTCCAAATGGTTTGTCTGTAATGGGCAAACGGATCTGATGGCGAAGCCGCCAAACAGGAAGTGAGGCTTTATCTCAGCAACAACTTTGTGCACTGACACAAAACTTGGTAGGCATCTTCAGGACCATGACCTGAGGCTATGAAACAAATTTCGTGCCAGCCCCACATACTGGTCAAAAGTAACAATAACATGCTAAAAAAATGCTTACATCTAAGTGCCATTTTTGCTGCTACTCCTCCAAATCTTGTCCAATCTTCACCAAATTTGGCTCATATCATCTTGACACATGTCTGAACAAAGCTACAGCAATTCCACCCTGCTGCCCATTTGTTCATCTAGACCTTTCCTCCTACAGTCAGAGAATTCCACCACTGTCTGTGGTCACAACATACACATTAAGAGTGTAAGTACAAATCACTCTTGAATCTCTTTGCCTAAAGTTATGGCTCTGCTTTCCTGTGATTGCTTAAGCAACAATTATAGCGTGTCTGTGAATGTGTGGCTCACCGAGTCTGGGTGCTTGGTCCCCAAAAATGCTGCTTGCATCTTTAATTATTATATATCTTGTCTAAATTATCTTATAATGCCTATCAGAATCAGACAAAATCTATAGCTAAGTATGTTGTTTATAAACTAAGAGTTTTACTGAATTTTACTAGAAATAACATTCAGTGTGTCCCTTTGTCTAACAAAGCTTAATCTTTTGCCTACATAAAACTAAAAACATCCCACCCCCATTAGTTTTTATTCAGTCCAGTGGGACCCCAGTCCCAATGCACACCTCTAACCTTTGAAATCTATATCCTGAAATCAACAAAATTAACTTTAGATATTGAAAGGTATTGAAACCGATAAGATCACCGCAAATGAAAAGTGATGGGAAAATCCTTTTCCCACGAATTCTACTGGATATAAACTGCCAGAACAAAACAATTATGTGCCATTCTTTCCTGCGAAGAGACGGTCTTAGTGAGGAGCAACAAAATTGGCAAATAAAGTATGTGTAGGTGAACTATGCATGCCTTTTAAATTACAGTCATTTGAGCACACTCATTACAGTTCCCATTTTAGAGCTATGCTGTACCTGACAAAAAACAGTACAATATTAAGAGCAGGCAACGTGTTCTCAAATGTAAGACTACGTTGGGGTCAACACAATGCAGTGAGGCACTCTGTAGTGGCACCAGAATTCAACCTATCACTTTATCCACAATCTTTGGAAAAGCAGATTGGTGCCATGATCTCAGCTGAAATGTGCAACATGGAGTCAAATAAATCTTTCTCTGCAATCCTCCACTGATGCAATGGTTGACTTGACTGAAGTCACTTCAATAATCAGGACCAACCTACGCACCTTCTTCAACATTATATGTGTGCGGACCTTTTCTCAAAGTTAAACAAACCATAAAATACATAATTAAAACTAAAGAAAAGTCATCAATAAGATAAACTTGAAATGAAATTAAGAGATCAGACCAAAATTTGCTAGCATAAGCACACTGCCAAAACTAATAATCAGTTTCAATGTCAGACCTGTATCTCTTAAATTCTATGGATTAATTTAAACTTCTCACTTTGTTGGAAAGTAAGTGCTTTAGTGGCAAGGACCATACTTTTTGCCAAGGTATATTCTCTACAATACCATCCCAATATGGCATTATGTTTGGAATCATAACAATGTCTTTCTGAAATAAAGCTCCAATTTTCTTGTTATTACATTGCTGCTTTGTTGAAAAGCACACACTCCAAAAAAAGTATCTATTAAATGAAGAGACTGATCAAGTGGCCATGGAAAGTTAACGTCCCTCAGTCACTCCAGCTGGAATAACATCAAATACAATTGCATATTCCTTAACAAAATAAAGGAATTTTATATTTTTGCAGGAATTCCTGATAACTATATGGCCTACCATTTGAGTCAAGAAATTGGCCAACTACAATTAGTTTGTTTCTGAACCATTGTTAGACAACATACAGTCAATTTTCTTCATCATTTTCTTTTCTACTTCCAAAAAGAGAGTTGCATAAGTTACTCAAGATAATACTTCAGCTTTTGAAAGCAGAATTCTACCTTTGATAGTCAAATCTCTTTGCAACCATGCATTCAGTCTCTTTTGTGTTTTTTCATTGAGGGGAATAACGTTTAACTGGCACCTCATATTCTGAGCTTTAACAAGTTTATTCCTAAATAAGTAATCTGATCCTTCACTGGAATATCATGGATAAAAGAGGCATCACATTCTTTAATGGCTTTTTTTTAAAAAAGCTCTAGAGCGAGGGAACTTTGGGAGGCATTCTTTAAAAACAGCATGGCGTCATCGGCCAACTGGCTAACAATTATGTGTCTGTCAGCATTTATTAGTCCTTGTAATGAACTACTGGAAATATGAAGAGTGAGAAATTGAGAAGCAATCAAAAATAAATACAGAGAAATTGGACAGCCTTGGGCATGTACCAAATTTTAATCAAACAGAACTTCTATTATTTTTATATAATGTTTTGATAGTTTTACAAAAAAAATAAAGCCATGTTTGACTGAATCGAAAGGTTTAAAGAAATCAAGAAACACCATAAAGCTATCATCAAAGCCCTATTGAGATTCATCTATACTGGAATTTAATAACATCTTTAACATATTTAACAAAAATAAGGGCCAATACTTTATAATCATTATTAAAAAGAGTGATAGGGCACCAATTCTCTCCGCATTCCTTATCTCTGTTGGGTTTTGGTACCAGAGTAATGATCCCTTGAGTCATACTTGGAGGAAGTCTATCTCTATGCTTTCATTAAAGACCTTAACCAAAAAAGGGGACGGCTGTTCAGCAAACATTTTATATAATTGAGAGGTAAGACCATCACATCCAGAACTCTTATTATGCTTTAAAACTTTAAAAAAAAAATTCATCTTGGGATATTCTAAAATCACATGCATTCCTATCTTTTGGTGAGATAATACAACTTATCGCACTGGTGTGTATTGGCACTTATCTGGAAAATTTTCTCTCCAAATATCAGTCAACTCAAATTTGTTAATAAAGCATTTGGAACTGACCTTGCTGGTGGGCTTCTGTCAGTCACATTATTCATGAATTTTAAAATCCCAACCCAGGATTAGAGAGGCATCCAGATATTTAGTAGGTAAGTAAGTGTGAAATTACAAGAAAGTAAGTGTGAACTACAATTATGAATTTGTTAACTGTGATTACTATTATCAAGAAGTAACTAGGTTTCCAAAATACTCCTATTAAATTTATTCCTTTAAGAAAATCCCACCCCAGCTGAGTGCTCAGACCCATGTGCTAACCAAGCATCATTACCCCATTGTGACTTGCAAAAACTTGTGTCATTGGGAGTTGAGTGACTTCCTTGGAAGAAATAAAAATCTGTCTTGTGCTTTTTAGCAAACATAAAGCCTTTTGTTTTACATTATTTTTAAGACCGCTAGCATTAAGAGACAATAAAGGCAATAACATGTAACACATCAAACACATACCCTGACAACTGACAAAATGCTAATAAAAACAGATGAACCTCTATATAAAGGTTCAAGACTATAGTTTGCCTATCTCAGCGACGGACCATCAAACCTGAACATGACTGAGGGCAGGTAGGCTTTTCATATTTTCTACATAGTTTATTTTCTACTTTTATGATTATATTCCTTTCTCCTACTAGCCAATCTTTGTAATTAAATGGGCAAATATAAATTCCAAATGTATCACAATGTATTATAGTGGTCTTCAAGAATAAAGAGTACTCAGATAATTTTATCCCCACATTAAGGTTGAAACATTTGGGTAAGTCTACTCACTGCTTTTAACGTTATTACAAATCCAAAAACTTCTTAACCAATGTGCAAGTTCACTGTTCTGTGTGCAAAATGTACAGAAAACATGACACATCATTTGATTTTATGGTGTTATCACATTCTTCACTACTCGAGCCAGAATGATCAAGCCAGAATGAAGTCATGATACCTTGCTTTATTATTCTGCCCGAACAAATAGGGCTAGAAAACTGAGATTTGTTTAGACTGACATGTCAATACTAAGACCATTCAACCACGGAAATAGGCTAAAAAGCCAGCCTTCTTTATCAACTCACATATTTACAACTTTTTTACCATCAATATAAGCAAAGGGACCCCTAAATCCTGCATTCTTCCCTTCTTTTCTTACTCTCACAAGCAATCGCCATAATTTGTTCCAAGCATTCTTTGTGCTCTGGGTAAGATCTTCAATTATCCTGATATTTCTGTCCTTGAGGAAGACAGATGTTCTTGCATCCTGCCAGATTTTATTCCCCACAGTACACAACAGGAATTGCATGATGATGCGATGAGCTTGTATCTTTGGAGCGGGGGGACCCAGCCTGTGAGCAATGTCCATAGAGTAAGGTCAGCTATGTAAGGAGAAACTTGGCTGAGCAGGTCAGCAAGAGTTTTCTTGACATTCTCCCTATGTTGTTCCTGAATCCCTGCAACATGCAAATTCCACCTCCTTTTGTATGCATCCACATCATCAGATCTACAATGGAGCACTTTGTTTTCTCTTTCCAACATTTCCACTTTACTTTGCAGTGTTTTAACTTTGTCAGACACATTATAAACTTGTTTCCCCAAGAATCTGTTACACTTTTGATGGAGTTTGTGTTGTATTTGACTGTTGCCTCAAGAGACTGCAGTTGACTCTACTTGCATTTTTTTTCAATTCTCTCCATTACTGCCAGCAGTTGAGAATTTGACACAGATTCTACAGACTTTTTTGTCTCACGTTTTTCTGACTTCTTTGCTGGCGGCTTAGTCGTTTCTGTTGTCAAGGATAGCTCCATCGGTTCTGGCACTTCTTCCTCAAATACAGCAACCAAAGACTTTTTGGCAAAAGAGTTCATTACTTCTTGAATGTTGTCCTCTAGCACTTTTTACCATCAAAAGATGGGATACGAAGTCTAAAGCATGTTTCAATAGTCGCTGTGTTCACCATCGTTTGACTAATGAAAAGTTGTTAGAAAGTTAGGTTTGATGCATCACATTGCTGAGCTTCACCAAAATGATGCTACAGCAGCACCATCTTGGTTCCCCCCAATCCTGCCTTTAGTCTGGACTCCTCACTCATTTTTTTTCAACTACCAGTTCCTTCCCCGTTTAAGGAGTGAGGTCAAATCAACATGGCCCCTCACACTGTGAACAGTGTACCTCTTCTACACACTGTTTATAGCAAAATGGCTTTAGATCAATTAATATACAGACACAGTACTTGGTTAAATCTAAACCAGTGACCGTACTAATCACTGTTTTGAGAAGGTAATGATCAATGGCTAGCTTGTCGCTAACACTACTTGCTTTTGTCCGCTATACTGTACTGTGCTGCAGTTTCAGCCCAAAATGTTGCATGAATGTTTGACGTTCACTACAGTAGAACAATATCAGTAGCCACTCAAGGCTGTAACTGTAAAGGTGCAGTTAAAGTAGCGTTTTATGAGCGTTAGGCGGTCTGACAGAGACATGCTTTAGTGCACGCATCCTCGTTTTTCTTCCACTTCGCACATCGGACGTGCCTCGACGGGAAATGCCTCATTACCACCTGCAAATGATCACTTAAAAGGCACCACGAACTCAGCAATACAGCGCCCCTTGCGGCAACGCTCAGGTTGCAGCTGGAACATGCGTTGCGTTATAAATTTTGTCATGACACATCTGGACGCAACGACACGTGAAACTTACTTTGCGTAGCTCGCGTCGATACGTAGGGTATGCTTTGGCCCTAACTCGGTATACACATTTTGGAGGTACACGCCAGTGTGCCAACATTTGTTGCGAGACTTACCGAGAGTACGCACATGTACACAGCGCATGCGCACGTTTGTGCGCATGCGAGTTTAAGCGTAATGCGTGGACTTCAGAGCGTCAACTTTCTCGTGTATGTGCTGTGCTGAATTGCGTTGGCAGTACTTTTTGTGGTAAAACTGCGATTACGCTGCGAGATGAATCAACACTGCATACAAGGACGACAAAACGTTGAAATCACAAAGAATGAAAGCGGTTAGTGCTCGTTTCAAAGCAAGGCATCTAAATCCTGCTAAATATACATAGTGTCATTTAGCCAAGAGCTTCCGACAGCTGGCTAATTTTTAGCTAGCATACCAGTCTAGCTATCAGAGTAGCTCGCAAAATGGCCCTGTCTGCAAACCATCATCATGATTTTTCATGTGATTTTACAGAACAGTTTAGTTAAAGGTTTTAGCTGGCTATATGTATGTTTCATTTGATCTAATTTGTAACCGATTATAATATGGTTAGCTTAGCTAACAATGGTCGAGTAACGTTAATAGCTATGTAGCTAGCTAACTATTATGGGTAGCCTACTGTACCGCGATAAAGATAGCTTGCGATTAGCGGCTCTTGATTCAGTGGGGTGTTGAATCTGCGGTGGCGTCCACCTGTAAGGAGCAGTGCAGTCTATCGGTTCTGATCTGTGGATTCTGATGACGTAGTCCTCGATTACGAACACTGCACATATTATAGTCGTAGTCTTTATTTTCTAAAGTGTATAATGTCAAAAGCTAGCCACTTAGAGAAATAAAACCTGCTTCAAATTGATCAGGCTGATTTGTTAAAAAAAATTCACAGTCCTGTTTTTCTGTCAGTGGAAGTTCGCCAGTCAGAAACAGGAACTATAGGCGTTTTTGACTTTGAGACGCTATTTGAAATACATGTACCGTAAATGTCCATGAAAATCCACTTTAAATCTTTCAATCTACAATTTTGTGTTTAAAGTAAGAATGATATATTAATTTTGTGATGTGTATGGGTGTTAGGGTTTGATACGGTATTAATATAGCAGACTAGTACCAATCTAACCAATATCAGGTTATTAATGGACAATTTAAAAACACAAGATGGTGGTGAAAATTAAAGAAAAACTGTATAAATCTTGGTACAAAAGTCACTTTCCACATCCGAATATGTAAAAAGAGTGGATTACACTGCCAGATAATTCATGTAAGTTTTAGCTGAACTAAATACTGTGTTGAAAAAAAAAAAGGGGGGGGGGGGGATAAGAAACGTGTCAAGTGACCATATACACACCGATGGGCTACAACCACCTGCCTAACATTGTGTAGGTCCCCCTTATGCCGGCAAAAAAGCTCTGACCTGTTGAGTCATGGACTCCACAAGACCACTGAAGGTGTGCTCTGGTATCTGGCACCAAGATATTAGCAGCAGATCTGTTAAGTCCTGTAAGTTGTGAGGTGGGGCCTCCATGGATCGGACTTGTTTGTCTAGCACAGCCCACAGATGCTCGATCGGATTGAGATCTGGGGAATTTGGAGGCCAAGTCATCACCTTAAACTCTGACATGTTCCTCAGACCATTCCTGAACAATTTTTGCAGTGTGGCAGGGCACATTATCCTACTGAAAGAGGCCACTTGCATTAGGGAACACCGTTGCCATGAAGGGGTGTACTTGGTCTGCAACAATGTTTAGGTAGGTGGTATGTGTCAAAGAAACATCCACATGAATGCCAGGACCCAAGGTTTCCCAGCAGAACATTGCCCAGAGCATCACACTGCCTCCACCGGCTTGATGGTCATCTAGCCATCACAGTTTGGTCCTTGTCAAAGTTGCTGAGATCCTTACCCATTTTTCCTGCTTCTAACACATCGACTTTGAGAACTGACGTTCACTTGCTGCCACTTTCTGACAGGTGCCACTGTAACGAGATAATCAGTGTTATTCATCTCACCTGTTAGTGGTTTTAATGTTATGGCTGATCAGTGTGTGTATATGTAACCTTTTAGCCAAAACCAACTAATATGTAAAATAAGTTGTTTTATTGTTAGTTATGCATTGATACTTTATTATTATTATTTTTTAAATCAGATTGCATTTACCCTTGGCAAAAAGTAATCTAATGCAAATTTGTACTGACTGTTTTCTTTGAATTATGTAGGTAGGGGTGGGTGATATCTAAAAATAAACATAACAATATTGTAAAAACAAATCATGATAACCAATTACATCATCCATTTGTAAGTCTGTTTATAGCAATGTTATTAAGATGACCTGTTTGTCATTGATTGCATTGGTTTCCTAATTTTATCCATTCTAATCCTCATCCCCCACACATTTCAAAAACTGCACTCAAATATACAAACTATTTATAAGCTTGTGTGTCCTACACATGGCTTGAAAACTACAAAACCCAGAGGTTTACCCTTATAGAGTGGCATGATCACTCTGAATTGGTGGAAAGACCAAAGCAGAAAGTAAGAAGAAAAAACTGACAAGGATGTACAAGGATTATGTCATCATATTTAATCATCAGCAATGTAAAATCAAAACAGTTTTAGTTCCATTGTAGAATAATTCAGTTTTAAATTATATATCAGTGAAATGCCTCATAAATAAGAAGCTATAGTTTTCTTTCTAGCATACATATTTTACATGCTCTTATGCGATTACTTTGCGAAGACATTATTTAAGCTGCCTGCTGCCTTTGCTCATATTTTGTAGCCTACAACAATAACCAGATTCATAATTCAGAGTATTTTTGTTAACATTGTTGTTTTAACCTAAATTTTTTGTTCACTTAATCCCTTAGACCTCTAAGGAAGTTTGCAAATGTACTTGTGTAAAAAAAAAAATAAATAAATGGCAAAATTGCTTCTCATTTTTTTTTTTAACAAATACATTGCCTTTTCTCATTGAATTTAAACAAGTTGGTAAACAAAATCTAGTTAATAGTAGTGCAGACTAGTGATCTATGCATTTTACTGAATGTGTGGTTTCTTAGAAAGTCTGTTCCTGATATCTGCTATTTGAAAAAAAAGAGTACTGAAATTTAACACAGTTTTTTCTGTTTGTATTGCTATAGAAATCTAAGGAGGAATATATTGTATGTGTTGGCATCTGTTGGCTGAAGAGGTCAACGTGCATCACAGAATAAGGGTAAGTGAACCATGAATTTCACAAATTATATGTATTATTGGAGATATTTTAATTATTCTAAGTATGAAGAAGGTCATTCCTGGATTACTTTGATAAGAAAATGTTTACATTCTACTTTGGCTATTTATAAAGCAGATTTTAAATTGTTTTATGCTTTATGATTCAGTATAAATTCAGAACTTTTCATAGCTTGTCTATAATTCTACTGCAAACATAGTGCTTGCTTGTGGATTATGGTAAGCCCAGCTATAGTTTTCTTTCTATTGGCAACACTGGTAAACAAGATGCTAAATGAGCACTAGAGAAGGAACAGTTATGGAGCTTTGTGAGTGGCTAGGAATGCCTTATTATATTGTAATTATTAATTTACTGATATTATTTATAATATGGTGAACACAATGAGAAATGCTTTGAGCCTTACTAATATTAATGATCTTTCATATGTGTGACTTATGCCTGAATTAATCAGTTTAACATAGATCATTTCTAAATCCTTGTTTATTAATTTGCCTTTAAACCTTAAACATGTGAAAAACAAGGAAATGTTTTGGTTTTGTTTTTATTTTCAGTAGTTATTGAAGGAGGTGCAACAGTGCAGTAGCCAGCAAGTTGAAACGTTCAAAAAGAAAAACAATGTATATTTATTATATATATTTTATGATTTTCAACTAAGGTGAGTCATTAAAAGCAAGTTATCCAAAAAATACAATGAGATAATGAATATAAGACATGACGACAATAAAAAAAAAACACTTATAGTTTGTTTGTTTAAAAAAAAATATATATATATATAAGGTCTTGGAGATCATTGAAAAAAAACACAAGCTGGGTAGTTACATACTATAGAGAAATGGACATAAGCCTAATCAATTTGGTTTGTAAACAAATGCCAGCTGTCAAAATGTCTGCATGCACCTGCTCCGTCACATGGTCAAAACGGAAAACAGTGCTTACACACTCTTTACAGGTGACAGTGGACAAATTTTTTTTTTTATGCTTATATAACCTCATGTGTGAACGTGGTCCAATGTTTCTTAGAAGTCAGTGTGATCCGATCACTCAAACAACCTTCTGAGGAGGTTTGGGACTCATATGAACACATAACATTTGTAGCGTGAACACAAAAGGGTCTCGATGCATCCCGGCTGGACCACAGAATTGACTGTGTCATTGCCCTAGCCGGAAAATATGTAATTATTGCTGTTTGGAAATTGAGCTGAACACTACTGTTCTCCACTGCTAGGTTAATGGATATTAAAGGTGATGTTATAAGAGCAGAGAAAAAAACAACTGCTTATTGTAGCTTCTTTCGTTCACCCTATTGTTTGGAGAATGTTTATAATCCTGACGATGCCACAGCCATCTGTGGCCAGCAGTCCAAAAGAGCAAAATTGTCTGTGCTGTCTTGGAGGGAGGGATAGCATACTCTTTCCCCTATCAATCACAGTGACAGTAGCCAATTATGGGCGCCTTTGAATTCATGCATGCTGAAGGGGGCGGATAGCTCTTTCCTCCATGGCGCCCTGTGACACAGCATGAGCAGCAGTTAAAAAAATGCGGTTGACTGGCTTCACGCGTCTCAGAGGAAGCATGTGAAAGCCTTCACTCTCCCAAGTTTGTAGCTGTCGTATGATAGGGTAGACCTAACTGGTGAGTGGGAATTGGCCAAGACTAGATTAGGGAGAACATCGGGGAAAAATCAGTAAGTTTTGTTTGACCACGGGATTGAAATGTTTGAAACAGCCCCGTACATTTACATGAGATAGGATCTGTGGGACATTTTGTGGGAAGACTGGCATAATAAATATGCACAACACCCTTCCTCCAGTGAAAATGATATACGAAATCTGATCACAAGTGGTCACTGGAGATGCATTCAAAATGCCATGTGTACACAGCTATGAATTTCCCCTGCCCACTTGTGCAGGGGGCAGCATGAATAGATGGTCCTATACCACGTAATGGATGGCAGGAGGGTGAACAGGTGATGGCAAGAGTGAGTTCAGATCCCTGCAGATGTTCGCTTAGTGTAGGCAAAGTGATCTGTAGAAGTCCACAAAGGTTGGAAGCTGTATTCTGATTATTTTCTGAGTAGTACAGATAACTCGCTGCAGAGATGTGCAGCTGGTGTACCAGACCAGAACACAGTACATCAGCATTCTTTCTGTGGTCCACTGGCCGCTGTTGGGGCAGCTTGGCTTTCTTGAGCCTTCTCAGACAGGGTAGCTGTTGCTATGCTCTTTCAACCATTGAGATGGTGTTAGCAGCCAACGAGAGGTCATTTGAGATGTGGACACCCAGTAAGTCTCTTCACCATGTCTCCTTACAGAAGGCTGGTGATTCGTCATCACAAGACTCCCTAAAGTCAATGATATAGATTCAAGATGGGGTAGGAGGGCAACAAACAATAAATTACAAAGACAATAAAAATACAAAAGATATACAGTAAGGAACAAGGCAGGAAGAAGAATAAAAATAAACAATACACAATAGCCAAAGTCAATTTACAGTCTGAATAAGAGAACCCGTATGCAATAAGAACAGTTAATAAAGTTAATAACAGTATAATAAAGCAGTGCAAGTAACGATAAAGTGGCAGTAGTGTAAAGTGTCAAGTAGTGGTAAAGTCTCAGTGCAAAATGTAGTGTTTAAAGTGACAATGCTTATTAATCCAATTAGCATGAGGTGTGTGTATGATAGTCCATTTGGTAAGGTGCACGGTGCAATTGAGCAGCAGGGATAATGACTATTGATCAGTCTAAAGGCCTGGGGATATAAACTGTTCAGGAGCCTGGATGTTCTGGCCGCACTGCTTGCCAGACTTCATGAGGGTGAAGAAATTGAGGGTGGGGTGAGTGGGGTCTTTGATGATGTTTCTAGCCCATCTGTAGGTCCTTCTATTGAATATGTCCTCCAGTGAGGGGAGATGTGTCCCTGTCATTTTCTGAGCCAGCCTTATCACCCTCTGTAGTGACCTTCTATCATGTGCTGTGCTATTGCCAAACCATACAGCAATGCAGCAAGTTAACACACACTCCACAGTGCATCTGTAGAAGTTAGGGAGTATTTGTAGTGACATACCAAACTTCCTCAATCTCCTAAGGAAGTACATTCTTTGGTTGGATTTTTTTCACCAGTTGAACTCCTTGGTCTTGCTGATATTAACGCTCAGGTTATATTCTGAATACTATTTCACAAGTCTTTGTACCTCTTTTTTTTTTTTCTTTTTTTTTTTACAGACTCATTGTTGTCAGAGATGTTCTCAGCTCAATCACTGGTCTGTCATCTGCTAACTTTATAATGGTGTTTGTGGCATGAGTAGGTACACAGTCATAGGTGAAGAGGGAGTAGAGGAGTGGATTTAGCACACACCCCCGTGGTGTACCAATGCTTAGTGTTATTGTGGAGCAAATCTGTGTGCCCAATTTGACTGCCTGGGGTCGATATGATAAGAAGTCCAGAATCCAAGTATAGACATATGTGCTAAGGCCTTGGATGCATGGCATGCCATCATGCAGGAATACCTGGAAATGAGGAACCGGTCTCTTATAAGAAGACTTTTAGCCATGTAGGCTGACATGATGTGCAATTTTTGCAATGCTCTCAGTGCAGGCACTCGCACCACAAAGGTGAGCTAAATATAGTGCACCAGTCCTAAAAATGTCTGGTTTTATAGATCAATAACAGTAATTACATTTCCACAGCATCATGAAAGTAGAAACAGGAAGTAACGGTGACAAGCTGAACCAAGCATGTTACCACCCTGAGCACAGGACAGCCTCCACACCTGATGTGGACCACAAGAGTCTGCCTACCGAGATGAGGTACAGTGGCTGTCAGAGTGGTGCAGAGACAACAACCTGCTCCTGAATACAAGACGAAGGAGTTAGTCATTGACTTCAGGAGAAATAAAACTGACATTCAACCAATACTGATTGGCGGGGATTGTGTGGAGAGGGTCACAGACTTCCGCTTTCTTGGAGATTTCACTGAGGAAGACCTGACCTGGGGTGTGAACACCACAAAACTGGTGAAGAAGGCACAGAGAGAGTCTAGAGAGTCTCTACTTCTTGAGGATCCTCAGGAGGAACATCACCACCCAGAGTCTGCTGGTGTCCTTCTACCGGTCCACCATCGAGAGTATTCTCACATACTGCCTCTGTGTGTGGTTCCCCAGCTGTACTGCAGCACACAAAAAACAACTACAGAGAGTTGTCAGGTCTGCCGAGAAAATTATTGGGTGCCCTCTCCCTACCCTAGAGGATCTACACAGTTCCCGCTGCCTCAGAAAAGCGCAAAACATAATCAAAGACACATCCCACCCCGGTCACTCTTTGTTCAATCTGTTACCGTCAGGCAGACGGTACAGATCCCTTAAAACGAGGACAAACCGATACAGAAATAGCTTATACCCTGTAGCTATACAGTCTGTAAATGCCAAATGACAGTGTATGTTCATGCCAAACTGTTAAATGTTTTGCATTTGAAATTTGGAATTGAACTGTGCAATTTTCTGAAAGTGCAGTATTTCAAGTCTGCAATATCTCTTGTTGGTGCAATATTTTTAACTGTGCAATATTCTTTGAGGCCATATGTAAAATAAGTGCAATATTTTAACTGTTCAATATTCTTCTTTTATTTATTTTATTTATTATATTTTTATTTTATTTTACTTTCTGCACTGAGAGTACTCACTCGATTTCGTTGTACATCCATTGTTACAATGACAATAAAGAATTACTTTAACAGGATTCACTTGAAGTGAACGCCAAACCTCCGTTTTGATGACGCTTGCACTTCACCAGTCATACCAAACTCTGGGTTCAAACAGCCCCAAGTTCTAAAAAAAAAATTTAGTGTGGCATCCTCTCTAGATGAGTAGGTATAACTGATGTTCTGATAATAAGTAATGGACAGGATATCTTGCCACATGCGCTGGTCATCTGTGTGAATGAAGTGGTGCTTGATCTGCTGTTTGTGAGTAGCTGAGGCCTTCTTTATGCCTTTTCTCAGACTGGACGTGGCCACACTGCATGCCTCAGTGTCCCCAAATTCTGGTTTCTGAATTGTGAATACATTTGATTATCCACAGTAATGTTAGTCTAGCTGTAAAACAGCACCATGGTTGTATACTCCCCTGGTCCATTGTTGGCTGTGGGTCTGATTGCTAGGGTTAGAAACCAAGAAAAATGATAAGTCTGTCCCAGATGGGGGAAGGGTAGGGCCTTGTATTGGTGCTTAGTATTTGTGTAAACGTTATCTAGTGTATAAAGATCTATGGTTGTACAGTGCAAATACTAGTGAAATTTTGGAAGTTTGAATGTTAGGTTGGTCTGATTGATTCTACTATTGTGAATGTGCCATCAGTAGGGGCATTTTGTTGTTTACTAAAGGCATAGTGCAGTTTTTCTATCACTAGCTTAGCATTAGCTTGCGGTGGTATGTATACAGCCGGGAAAATAAAACAACAGTTAACTCCTGCAGCAGATTAACACAAAGGTCTGCATTTCAACACAAGGTATTCCACATCTCGGGAACAAATATTGTTCAATTGTTGAATTTCTGCACCAGTGCACCCCCAATTTGGTCACAAGCTAATTCCCACCAACCAGCTGTCCCCCATCACATTTCAACTACCAACAGGGGTAGGTGAAGGCCAACATGTCTTCGAACTGCTGCTCATGCTATGTCTCAGGGAAGTGTAAAACACACAGAGGAAAACTCTATCTGCCCTCTTCTGCATACATGAGCTTATAGATGCCCACGATTGTTATGTCGCTGTGATTCACAGGGGAGAGAATATGGCATCCATCAACCCACAGAACAAGGCCAATTTTGCTCCATTTGCTCTCTGCCATGGATGGCTATGGCATCATTCGGATTTGAACTAGTGATCCTCTGACAACAGGGCAAATGCCTTTCTCTTGCGCCACTCAGGAGATTCAAACCAGGCATTGTTATAGTAAATCCGGTCTGCGCCATGAATCTGATGGCCTGCAAGCTCAATAAGTGCATCAGGGATCATTGAGTCTAGCCAGGTTTCCTTGAGAAGCAGAATACAGCAATCACTTATCAACATCTATGTGGTCAACTTTAGGGTTTTTTCACACTCTGCTTATTTCAGCCAATTTAAGTGGACATGGTGCTTTTCCCCCACGATCTGGGCGATATGTGAATGCTCCATAAGGGCTCAGGACCCCCAAGATGCGAACCCAACTCAGACCATCTGGGGAAGTGGTTTGAGAATGGTTCGTTCCAAGTCTGATTTTTGGTTTCATTTGTTGACTACTTGTGAATGCAAAGTGTGCCCAACGCACTTCTCAGAATAATCTTTTTTTTTGTATAACCTTTTTGACCCCCCATGTTTTCTGATACATTGCTCATATGATTTTACAGCTAAGCTGAGCTCAAAAATTTAAAATGGTGTGGTGTGAGTTGTGTGGCCAGAGGAGACAGTGAATCGGTGAATCTCCTGAACATTTCAAGTGAGGCTTATATACAGAACCAGTTAGTTATACAGTGCCATCTGAAAGTGTTAGAATGTTTTTAAAAACACTGAAGACATTTACGTTTGAGATCAAAAGATGAATGAGACAATAGATCAGATCTTTCATTTCCTGATATTTACATCTAGATGTGTTAAACAACTTAGAACAATGCATCTTTGGTGGCAGACCACCCAGTTTAGGTGGGCAAAAGTATAAGAACAGATAGTCTTAAATAACACTTAATATTTGGTTGCATAGCCCTTGCTTGCAATAACTGCATCAAGTCACTGACTGACTGACATCACCAAACTGTTGCATTCTTCTTTTGTGATGCTTTTCCAGGGTTGTACTGTAACTTCTTTCAATTGGTGTTTGTTTTGGAGGGTTTCTTCAATACTGTTTCCTCTTCAGGAGGTAAAATGCATGCTCAGTTGGGTTAAGGTCTGGTGATTGACTTGGCCAGTCTAAAACATTCTACCTTTTTCCCTGATGAAGTCCTTTGTTGTGTTGGCAATGAGTGTTGGGTCATTGTCTTGCTGCATAATGAAGTTCATCCCAATTAGTTTGGATGCATTTTTCTGTAAATTGGTAGACAGAATGTTTCTGTAGACTTTTGAATTCATTCTGCTGCTACCATCATGAGTTACATCATCAAGAAAGATTAGGGAGCCTGTTCCAGAAGCAGCCATGCAAGCCCAAGCCCTGGCTCTACCTCCTTCATTCTTGACCAATGAGCTGGTATGCTTTGGATCATGAGCTTTCTTTTTCCACACTTAGGCCTTCCCATCGCTTTGGTAGAGGTTTATCTTGATCTCATTAATCCAGAAAACTCTGTCCCAGAACTTCTATGGCTCATCTTTGTATTTCTTCCAATTCCAAGTTCTGAATTCCAATCAGACCTTTCAATTCTTACTGCTAATGTGTGGTTTGCATCTTGTGGTATGGTCTCTATATTTTCAGCTCTCAAAATCTTCTTTGAATGGTGGATTGTTGTTGTGGGGTTTTTCTTCACAGCTTTCACAGTGTTTCTGTCAACAACTGCTGTTGTATTCCTTGGCTGACCTGTTTGATGTCTGGATGTTAGTACACCAGTGGTTTCTTTATTTTTGCACAATGCTTGTGCAATGGCTCTGATCGATCGGACCACACGACCCCACAGTAAGCCGTTTGAGTATTTATTTTTACTTAATTTCTGTTAGGTAACAGAAAACTGGAGCTATGTACAGAATGTACAGCAACCTGCAAGTTCTTTATCCATGAAGTAAAATGTGAAGCAGATGGCGACCACTTTTTTCACAATGAACAAATCAAGTGGACCACAAAATGAACAACGGACAAACCATACTCTCGTATAAAAAAAAAAAAAATAATAATAATAAATAGTAAGAACATTGAAGATTGAAGGTTTTGCAATGCTTATAGGCTTTTGTGATTCTCCTACATGGTCTGGGTTAATCAAAGGAATTTCAAGTTAAAAAAAAAAAAAGCTATCAAAATCACGTTTTTTTTCTGTAGTAATTTCAGTGTATATCAATGGATGTGGAAAAGCACACCTTTGTCTGTATTAAGCCCCTCAAATGACTGGGCATGTCAAATAAAAACTATCAGGCACAAAGAAGTATCTGTATACCCCTGAGACAGGACTGTGTTAAGGCACAGATCTGGGAAAGGGTACTGAAATAATTTTTGCAGATTTGATTTTCCTGAGGAATGTAATTAAAGGTCTTGTTGGCCAACCAAACCAAGCAAAATGGAAGTGTTTCGGCCAGGTAGGTGGTTCACTAACAGAAATCCAGAGGTCTTGTATAGAGATGGGAAAACCTGCCAGAAGTACAACAATCTCTGCAGCACTCAACCAATCAAGCCTTTATGTTAGAGTACAACCTCTCTTCCTATTCTGGAGAATGCCTCAAAGCATTTACTTGTATATTTACCTCATTTTGCTGACACTTTTATCCAAAGGGACATAAGACTGGGGCAGGATACACCAGAGCAGTTGAGGGTTAAGGGTCTTGCTCGAGGACCCAGCAAACACTTAGTGGTGCTGGTATTTGAACTCTCAACCTTCTGATCAGTAGCCCAAAGCCTTATCCACTCATCCACCACCCAAGTTATTTGTTCTGTTTTATCAGTAGACTAGTGGACAGTTGGGTTTACTGGCCATAGTAAGAAAATAATCTCTACTTCCTACTGACATTTGTAAAACAAAGGTTATCATTTGGCAAGTTTAAACATAATGCACTTCATGGCGGTGTGACTTACTTATCAGCTGCGGTGCAATCTGGCAGAGGGTAGTAATTCATATACTCATTCTTTTCCTTTAGTCTGTGTTAATTCATTTAATGAATAGCTAACTACCTAGCTAGTTCTTGCATTATGTTAGCTACCACATTTTAGCCTAGTCAGTTAGGTTTCTTGGCAGCCAAAACATGGGGCTGGGCAAGTACACTAGACCTTCCTCTTGCCCAGTGGGCTAGCTAATGAATTTATCATTTGTCCACCCCTGCTCCAACGTTGTTGAGCTTCCTGTCTGCCTTTCCCAGAGTTGCAGAGGAAAAGGTTAATAAACATCACCCTTTTAGGTCCATAAACTATAAACTTTTATCTGGGGCAATGACGGTTCAGTGGTTAAGGCTCTGGGTCACTGATGACAATGCTAAGTTCAAGCCCCGACACTGCCAAGCTGCCACTGTGGGGAGCAAACCCCTTAAACCTGTCTGCTCCAGAGGTGCTGATATCATGGCTGAACATGCTCTTTGATCCCATGTTCGTAACAACCTGGAATATACAAAGAAAAGAATTTCTCTACATTGTACTTTCATACACTATATGGCCAAAAGTTTTTGTACGCCTAAGCATCACATCCATATGTTGGCCTTCCCTAAGCAGTCGCCAAAACGTTGGAAGCACACAATTGTCTATGATATCTTTGCTTGCTGTAGCATTACAATTTGCCTTAACTGGAACTAAGGGGCCTAAACTAATTCCAGGAGGAAAAAGCAAGGGTTCATGAAGACATGGTTTGCTAAGATGTAAAAGAACTCAAGTGGCCTGCACAAAGCCCTGATCTCAACCCCAATGCTTTGGATGAACTGGAATGCCGGCTGCATACCCAGGTTTCCTCGCCCGACCTCATTAATGCTCTTCTTGATGAATGGGCAAAACCCTATAGCCATATTCCAAAATCAACTGGAATGCCTTCCTGAAACAGTGGAGACCATATAGTGTATGTGACAATTAAGGCAGTTGTCTTATCTTATGTAACTAATTGGTTACATAAGCATTTCTTGTTGGCACCATTTTTATTTTCTTTGTTGGGGCCTCCTTGTCATGACAATATATACCACACCTTCAAAAGCCCACCTTCCTCAGCAGTGAAGAACTAGGCAGGTGTACATGTTGTCACAATATGCATGAACATCAGAATTCTTGTAATCCTTTGTCATCAGTGACCTCACAGCATACAGAGGCTTATCTTCTGCTGTGAGCCTTTTTTACCGTGTTGATTTTTGAAGATAAAATGTTGCCAAAATGTTGGAAGCAGTCAAAAAATGATGTCTAACTTGGATGGTTTGAGATTGAGTTTCTATTTGATTATTATGATCCTTTGGTAAGCATGGCACAGAAATTTTTAATCATTACAAGGCATTACTGTTTTGGTAGGATTGCCATTATAGCAGCAGTAAGTGAAATTTATAAACAAAAATCTTTACTGGATTAATGTGAAATCATTCTACTTAAAAGTTGTATAGCATCTTTGTTGTTTCATTTTTTATAGTTCAACAAAATGTATGAATGCATCTTGGGGCTTGGATTATTGGCTGTGATAAACTTGGGTACAGGCATAATGTCAGGACCATTCTGTCTTTCATTTGGAATGTTTTGAACTGTTTTCATGGCCTAGGAGTACATACCCATCACCACACCTGTATCCTGTGGGGGCATATCTTTTGGAATTAGTGGGCTGTGGTGCTGTCATTCAAGAGTAGTCTGTACAGGAGCAGACATCACTTCCACCTACTACAGTGCCTTTGGTGGTTGAAAATGTAATTCACCATACAAACCATTTATTGAGATCTGAATGACTCGTGTTTCCCTGGCCAAGCTGCTGCACAGATACTTAATTTGGCAATATACTTTAAACAAAAAAGGTGCTTAGACAGTTTTGTACTTTGCGATGTAAGTGTCTTTTTGGTTTAGGCATGTCCCAGATAAGGCCCCGAGTAAAAAGGGAGGTCCACACAGATTTGAAATGAATTTGTTTGCAATTCAAGTCTAATTACCCAAAAGTGGTAGTCATCCCTATTGTCCAACATCAGGCAAAGTACATTAACCAAAGATTAGAAGGTCCTGTTATTTACTCCCTGTTTTTTAGGCATTATGCATTTCGGGTTTGCTTTTGTGATTCTTGAAATGAATTTAACAATTAATTTTGTCATTAATTCATTCACAATTGAATGCAAGTTGTCTTTTTGTTTTAACTGCAATGAACATTCTTTCCACCTTTGCATTATATGTTTTCAGTAAGAATCTAGAGGTCATGATCAGTGGATGTATACAGTAAAAAATGTGTGTATATGCCTGGTTTTACACACAGTGAAATAAGCCTTTGAATGATGAAATAAAGAAGGACAAATAGATATTACTGAAATTCCTTTTCACTTGACAGGTGTCTTTCAAGGGAAGTCTACGTCCACTGAATTAACATTTGCACGTTCATACCTGACTCATGTTCTCCCATTCTCTTTTTTAGATGCTAATATCCTGACTCAAGACCACAAGCCAGAGAAAGAAAGGAATACCTTTTATGCTTGGTATCCAGTATTTCTGGATCCCAGATTGCAGTCTTTTCCATCTGCACTTTGGGGATCATGGACTTGATGAATCAATAACTTCCTTAATAGAAGTGACAATGGGAAGAATTCATGGAACTTTATAACATGTGAGCATGTACTAGATCTCTTAAAATTGTACTTAGTTTCAAATGCAAAGCTTCGATGTTCATAGAATTTTCATATCTACAGTTTCCAATTTATCTTTCAGGAACACTTGAATGTTAAATTCCTCCCACATCTTTTCTCACTTTTTTTGTTGAATTGTTCCCTATATCAGATTTTAAGCAAGTCTTGGTTGAACAGACATGGCATACCATTCACTTGATTTTTCAACTGGAAATGATTTCATCTGCACAGAGTGTGGTGAAGGGTTTGGCCAGTACCCGAAACTGATCAATCACATGGCTAATCATGGACCCATTGGCCCATTTTCTTCCATTTCTGAAACTGCAGCTAATGGTTGTGACAAACCTATTGAATTTGCACTTCATGAAAATGGAACACTCACAGTGGTTGATAGATCTGCTTTATCAAACTTCTCATTCTTATTTGGAAAACCCATGTCAAAGCTATTGTCGAACCCAGCACATTATCAGGATTCCTTGCCTTCAGCTAAAATGGCAGAAAGAGACCATACCCAGTGTAGATGTGAGAGATGTGGTCAAGTGTTTCGGAACCAGAGAAGTTTACAGCAACATCAGCGATATCGTCCCCTTGAGCAAGGGTTTAAATGTACCTTATGTTGCAAGGTTTTTTATGATAGAGAGAGCCTTCGTGGGCACCTTCAGAATCATGCTCATGAACGTTTTTACAGTTGTGGACATTGTGGAAAACGATTCTTAAGACAAGAGACCTTGTTGTTACATCAGAAAGAATGGCATGGGTCTCTTGGATCCAGGAGTTCAAGTAAATTTGATGAGGACTGCGAAAATGGTATAGATAAATCATATCCTTGCAAGATTTGTGGCTTGCGTTTCTTTTGGTTATCGGACCTGCAGAGCCATCTGCTTAATCATTCTCATATCAGCAAAGCAACTGATGATCCTACACAAAAAGAGAACATGCAGGAACCGGATGAGAGTAGCCCTAAGAAAAATGCCTCCCATTCTCCTGATGATTCTGCTGACCGATCATATCGTTGTGGCTTGTGTGGAGGACACTTTAATTGCTTGTCAGATTTGAAAGAGCATCATCTTTCAGATCATCCAGATGAGGACTCTTCTGAACCAGTACCTGAGATTAGACGACAGTCTGTTAATTATTATGGTATAATGCGTCAAATGGTTTCAAAACACCAAACTCAACGACTGGATCTATTGAGGCCACGAATGAGAGGTAGACCAAGAGGAGGTGCTTCCAGAGGTAATCCACACTCTAAGGTATTCCCTTGCAAACAATGTCATCGTGTTTTTGTACACTCCAGTAGCCTTTCCCGTCATATGCGATACCATAAGGGAACTCTTCATACATGCCTTTATTGTGGTAGACACTTTCCGCAAAGATGTGACGTGACAAGGCATGTTGCCATGTACCATAGTTCAGACATAAAACTTAAGACAGATGGGGAAAAATTAGACCATGAAGATGAAACCGCTACACATGAGTCACCAAAAACGCAGACAAGCAATGACAGTGATCATGAAGGTCAGGACAATGAAGACCAGCAGTCACCAAAACCACCAGACAAAGAGGAGTTGCCAGATACTCAAGAGGCCTCTCTACTCAAGCCACGGATGACCTACAAATGCAAAGACTGTGGTCGAGTCTTTAGGCTGCTTAGTGTATATCAGCGACATGGGCGTTACCACAGAATAAACCCTTCTCGGGTATTGCTAAGCTGTCCTCGTTGTCCATGTCGCTTTACCTTCCGCTCTGCTCTAGAGCGCCATCTAGAGAATCATGATAAAGAAGGGTCTGAGAAACATGGTCAGGAATCATCTCCAACTGCAGAGACCAATACGGAGTATGTAGAAAATGAAGACGATTTGAGTGTTGAAAGGAGTGAGTCAGAAGCTGATTCAAAAGAGAGTACATCAACAGACGTATTGTATGAATGCACTGAATGTACGGAGACCTTCACAGAGCTACAGCTATTCCTCAAACATCAAAGCACTCATGGTTGAAAGATATTTGAAGAGACAATTTAATATACCTTGAACTGTTGATTAAACTGTTTGATACAATGCCACACCTGCAATGTGTTGTACAACAAATCAAGTACATAGTGATTTCATCAAGGTTTTTCTGAATTAAATTCGTGTTTTAAAATGATGCTATTTTGAGAGGGTGGGGGTCAGATCTTGCTGGAATCAAAGAGAATGCTAAACTGGTACTGGAAAATTGGTACTTTGAAACATTTGTTTCCTACAGTGCTAATTCTAAGCCACCAGTTTTCTACCCATCTTTATTTTTTCCTGTTACTCACTAACCTTTAAATATTCAATTTGTCAGCTACAGAATCTCAGAACAGCTCATAACTGCCGTTGCAGTATGTACTTATTTGATACTGAATGTCTTCAAAGCTGCCAGTTACTGATGTCCAAGTCCAATCCCCACTGATTTTGTGCACATGTTTTTCTTACTTCAATAATTACTGTCCAACAGTGTACTAAATATAGACACAGCATAGAACATGGGTAGAAATGTTTAGTTTCCTTCCCTGCTTTCCTTTAGTAAGCCCTGATTAAATTATTGGATGGTACAATGGTCATAGAAATATGTGTTTCCATTCAGTTTATAACAATTTATAAAACAGGTGTTTTGTTTGTGTGTGTGTGTGTGTATATATATATATATATATATATATATATATATATATACACACACACACACACACACACACACTGTGCTATCAAGTAATATAGCTTCCTTTGCAACAATTGACTACGTAGATAACACTGAAAAAAGTACTGCTAAATTTATTGCTGGCAAACAGCCTGGTCCTGCCTGGTTCAGGCATTATTGTCAGAAGTCCAGGCTGAAGTTGTGTTTGTTGCGTGCAACAAGTTTTGTTGGAACCCAGGGTACAGTGCTAATTAAGTTCACTGATGCAGTACATATTGCAGATTTGTTTTGAGGGCTCACTTGGGACTACTGGGCTGGCAACTAGATAGCTGAAGAGAAAGCATGCTTGTCTACAAAAGTCCCTTGCCAAGGTAAAGTGCTTTTAATTCAAAAGACTAACTTGTAATATAATTACTGCATTTGCAGGTAGGAGACCAGTAGACATTTGAAGTCAGATCTGACTTTTCCTCTGACTTTATCCTGTTCTGCTGTAAAGATTATACATGCAAAGCAGGGCTCAAAGAAATGGACAGGCTGTTTGCACTTCTACAAGCTCATTCTGGGACAGTGGGTTTTGGTCCATGAGACACCTTTGCGCCACTATGTAAACAGCAACTTTATTTGAAAATTCCCTGGGACTGATAACCATTGTATGGGAATATAACTGTATACCTGTTGTGTCCAAAGCCACAGACTATGTTCTTCAGTGAATACCAGGGTCTAAAATGAAGTATAGGTGATCATTTCCATCAGTTCAGCACTTCAGTATTAATGTCTCACTTTTTATGCACGAGTCCCTTACTGTTCTGGCAAATTGTGGAAACTCTTACCAAATGGCAACCATATTTGTTTCTGTGGTATGTGGGTAATTTCTTTTTTTTTTTTAAATAATGGTTGAAACACAACTGCAGATCTCTTGTGTATTTGTATTAATAAAATTTGTTATCTGACGTCATGTGGAATGTATTTTTTTATGTTGGTCCATAAGGGTGGGGTGACTAAAATTTCAAAAACAAATGTTCCATAAATTCCAAAAAATATTTTTTACTTTGGTATGTACTAATATGTATACACCTAAATTATTGTCATTTTCACCAGAGCTGACAAAATGCAGATGCAATAATGTCTGTTTGCTCTACTAAAAGTGTACAAGAATGATGAACATAAAAACAAAGTGCACCATCACATTTAAGTCCCTGATATCTGACAAGGTGTTTTGTCAAGGACTGTGGATTCTTCTGATGAGTTTACTTTTTATGAACCTAAATTAGGTACCGTGGTGCAAAGATACTGGCCACTGAGTAGCCATTACTAAAAGTGTAGTCATGGTTTAAAGGATGTCAAAGTCAAAGCAGACTTGACCCTAACATTCATGCAGGTCCTAGGGCACACATTGGGTCAGCCGTTTATTACAGCAGCCTGTTTATCCAGTTTAATTCGTGTACATAGGGCTCATGATACCTCTGGTGCAAAAAACAACCCTGCTCTACCCACCCATAGGTCAGCTCACCACCACTTAGAATTGGGTTTGACAGTGCATTGTGACCTACTTCATCAAATCATAACATTTCTCATTTTGCCAGAGAGACAGATCTGGGTATATGGACCTATTTATTACCAGAGGTTCTCACTACAGTCCTAGAGACCCCTTGCCTTGCACAGTTTCTCTACCCTCAACTCATTAAAGACTTAATAGTTAACTGAACAGTTGGTTTGTATGTGCCAGCTGTAGCAAAAATTCAGCACACAGGCGCAAGGTCCACAAGACTGGAGTCTCGCCTATTACTATTGTTTATCAGGCTCTGGTGTTCATGACAGAATTCTAATCTTGCATATCCAGGGAATCAAATTTGTGTTCTTGTTACTTCTCTGAAGAAGGAAAAGGTTTTCAAGTTGACAGGGCCTCCCATCACTCCTGAAGCAACATAGGGTTATCAGGTAGTCAAGGGAAGAATGGGGCCATAAAACATTATAGACAATATTTCAATACATGAGCATATCCTGGTACACATGATTTAACCTGCCACTTTCGAGTCCATACTTAGTGCATTTAGCCTGGCCAATTCACATGCAATCAACAATACACAAAGGTATAAACTTGGCTCCTTACTTGCTAAGACAGACATCAGGGCACTACAGATTAATACTGTCAAATTCTGTTGGATGGTATGTTCAAGCTTGAGTCACCAAGTGCATGAACCATTAGAACAAGCAGTATGAACATTGTCAGGACTTGGAGGTAGCACCCTGGAGCAGGTACGCCAGACAAAAAAAAATGGCTTGACAGCAAATGGTGGTCGCTGCCGTCGTCGGTCATGTGGCCAAGTCTGGCAACAACCATGCAGCCATCTTACACAACCTGAGCTGAAAGAACATGCGCAAAGGCAGCACAGATTGCGCATAATGGACGCTGAAATGGAGGCCCCGTAGAACTGAAGGCGGGACCTACGCGCTTTTTACTTTAATCTGATTGGTTTAGGTGGTGGTGTCGCGAAATATCCCGGGTTTCTGCACATTGTTTGGGGATGTGTTGTGTGGACGAAATTAAAGGCAAATTATTAATTATTCTGTAATTTTAATATTGTACTCAACTCCTTAACTATAAGGACTTGGGTACGTACGTAGTACTCTTCGTTGGCTTGCAGGTTGCCTTGGTACGACGGGAGCAAGGAAACAACACCTTTCCTCAGAACGACGGTAAGTCGCTAGCTATGAGACGTGCGGACATTGAATGTGTGCTCTTGCGGGAACCTGACGCTGCCTGCTGAATTTAGCTGAATGATAAATCACGCAGATTCAACGCCAAGCATGGAGATAACCAGCTAACATTTGCGTCGGTAGTAGAGGAGGTTATATCTAACTTTATTTGCAGTTCTGTTTAGTTAATAAAATGTTTTGGTTAAGGTCACGTTCATTTGGTTTGCAGGGGCTCCGTTTTAGCCCAAGCCCATGGTCCATTTTGTCTTGTGACTGATACCATAGCTAACTGTGTAGTGCTAATTTGTTAGCTACTAAGTTGTCATACTGGGGAACTAGCTAGTTGCCTGATATGGTTAGTGATGCTGTTGAAGTTTATAAAGAACGAAATTGTTATATCGTTATTACTGCATATAGAGAGAAAAAACTCGGTATCCTGGTTACTTGGGAGCTTCTAAATAATTTATTTGAACCAGACCAGCTAGTCAGCTTTGGCTGGCAGTGAACTTTACCTCATTAATAGCTAGCTATTTAGCTATCATGTAAGTACATAGGCTAGCTACTTCCGTCGTAGTTGTTTGTAGATGTACTAGCGGGCTAGCTAGTTGTTATAGGCAAAAGCTCAAGACTTTTTTGAATGCTTAGTTTTATTAAGCTTCGAATTGGTTCACTTCTTAAACTAACAGATAATAGATGGCTAGCATGTAGTTAGTGATGGAAGTAACACGAAGTGAGTGAGTGTTTAAGTTTACGTGACTTTGCTCCACGGTCCCCTTAGATGATGCTCTTTTGATGCTTTGTTAATGCCCCCGGCTCGATCGACCTCAAATATACCATTTTGTGAGGTATTACATCACCTGTGTGTTTCACTGGATTTATCTTACATTATATAATAAGTAATGTCCTTTATAAAAATGTGTAATAATTATGTGTTTTTATTTTTAGAGAGTACCACAAGACTCCACATCACAAGTATCAAGATGACTCTGCTGAAGTGGATGTTGAAGCTCTAGATATATACAACATGGTATGTTATCTGGGTAGTTTAATTCTGTCTGTATTTCATGCTTCTAAGTACACTGATCCAAATAACAGTGCCTTGATTCCAGGTCACAGTAAAATGATGTTTGAAACGATGATTGAATAAGCAATGTAGCCACAGAAAGCCTTACTCAGTTGAGGTTCAGAAGCCTTATCATCTATATATAGGAGAAACTTGCATGTCATGAACTTGTCGCCACCACATTTTGAAAAATCTTAGTTAATAGCGTGTCGAACTAACTTGTCCAGACACTTTCTAAAATTATCAGCTTGGCTCTATTCATGTTGTGAGTTTCTCAGTGTGGCTATTAGGTAATCTGTGAATTTAAAGTGCAAGATTTTATATTGCTGCTGTAGCTATTTTATTATAACTGCCGATCACACTCCTTAATTTGCTTTATTTTTAAAGTGTGTCAATCCTAGCAACTAAAGACTCTCAATGCATCCATTATTCCATTGGAGCATTTAAAAAAACTAATGTGCATTCAAATGCTAGTACCACTTCTATAAGACACACTTAACTGTCTTGACAAAAAGTAAATAAATAAAATCTTGAACATAATAAATTTTAAAATGTTACTAATTATACTCTTACTGATGAGTAATCCTTTACAGTGTATAAAGCCATAATGACATTCTCAGTTTGAGTCCTCCAAATATTCCTTTCACATAACTGCCAACCTGCACAAACGTCATCCTCTTTAAATTGAATAAACTCCAAAAAACTTTTTTTTTTTCTTCCCCTGCAAAGGGAATAATGTGCAGGAAGATGCACAGACAAACCAGGTTTGCTGATAATGACATTCATTCTATGGAGCTTTTAATTGGATGAATAAAGGCAAAAGAAAGACTGACCTTTACATTCTATCTTCCATTTTAAATAAAATCTGGAGTCATTAGTGGGTTGGGAAAATGTGTTTTTCTATCCAGTTTTTTTATGATGTCAAACTCTTGTCCATTTCTTACTAGACTGATCAGCCATAACATTAAAACAACTGAAAGGTGAAGTGAATAATATTATCTATGACATCTATATCATATCATTACTATGGCACCTGTCAGGGGGTCAGTAAACAGTAATTTTGCAAAGTTGATGTGTTGGAAGCAGGGAAAAATAGGCAAGTGTAGGGATCTGAGTGACTATGACGAGGGCCAACTTGTAATGGCTAAACGACTGGGTCAAGACATCTCCAAAACGGCAGGTCTTGTGGGGTGCTCTTGGTATGTAGTGGTTAGTACCTACCAAAAGTGGGTCATGGGCGCCCAAGGCTCATTGACGCATGTGGGGAGCGAAGGCTAGCCCGCCTGGTCCGGTCCCACAGAAGAGCTACTGTAACAAAAATTGGTGAAAATTAATGCTGGCTATAGAAAGGTGTCAGAGCACACAGTGCATCGTAGTTTGCTGTGTATGGGGCTGCGTAGCCGCACACGGTCAGAGTGCCCATGCTGACCCCTATCCACCACTGAAGGCACCTACAATGGGCACGTCAGCATCAGAACTGGACCATGAAGCAATGGAAGATGGTCGTCTGCTCTGATGAATCATGTTTTCTCTCACATCATGTGGGCGCCCGGGTGTATGCATCATTTACCTGGGGAAGAGATGGCACCATCTCTTCCTATGGGAAGAAGGCAAGCCAGCGGAGGCAATGTGATGCTCTGGGCAATGTTCTGCTGGGAACCTTGGGTCCTGGCATTCATGCGGATGTTACTTTGACATGTACCAACTACTTAAACATTGTTGCAGACCAAGTACAGCCCTTCATGGCAACCCTAATGACAGTGGCCTCTTTCAGCAGGATAATGTGCCCTGCCGCACTGCAAGTGTTGTTCAGGAATTGTTTGAGGAACAGAACAAAGAGTTCAGGGTGTTGTCCCCAGATCTCAATCCGATCGTGCATCTGTGGGATGTGCTGGACAAACAAGTTCGATCCATGGAGGCCCCACCTCACAACTTGCAAGACTTAAAGGATCTGCTGCTGATGTTTTGCTGCTAGATAACACCTCACACCTTCAGAGGTCTTGTGGAGTCCATGCCTCGATGGGTCAGAGCTGTTTTTGGTGGCACAAGGGGGACCTACACAATATTAGACAGGTGGTTTTAAAGTTATGGCTGATCGCTGTATGTTCGCTTGGTTTTCCTGGCTAGCTTGTATGTAAAAATCTAAATATCTAAATGCATTTATATTTCCATGCATACTTTTGCTTTGGACTTGTTCAACTAGCCTTGTTGCATCTAGTCTAGCTGTTGCTCGAGCTTACTGTTGCAGTGTCATAACCAACGCTTTTTAAGCTTTTCACCAGCTTTTTTTTTTGCTTGTTGATGTATTGAAATGATATGTGGGAGAACGATGTAAGTAAAAATACATTACTATAGTTATCAGTGGTAAGATGCTGGTCTGAAATGATCAACCTGATCATTTCAAAATTGCCCCTAGAGATTTAACTAGATTTTGGTTCCATATAACTCAGTTTGTAAGGGTGAGGTATAGAGATTATGTAATGTATGTCCCACTGAATAGAAACATTTGAACATTACCATCTATATTACTGATGGAGAGCAAGACTAGGTTAGTCTTTTTTTTTTTTTTTTTTTTTTTTGCTGGATGATGGTTTTCCCATTGGATGTTCAAGAAGTTAGTCAGCTAGTGATCAGCCACTTACTCACTGCCTCATTCAGTCAGTGACCATAAATGCCTCTTCTAGGTCAGGATGCAAGGCTCCAGATCTTGTGCTGACGACAGGCGCAGTTTTGCTATATAATTTTCTTGCACTATTGTAATTCTGTCGAAGTTACTGAGTATCATTGTATAAGCTCTTTTTTGGAAATTTCCCTGGATAGCATTTTGAAATGCCTTTTAGAGCAACTGAATCTGATTGTTACTAGGACTTTGGAATAAATGTCACTTCCTGCTGCATCATTATTTAGTTCTTTGTGTACATGTTACAAACACGTTCACACCCCTTGTGAGTGCTTAAAGGGACAGCTATCTGAATAGATGACTAACAAATGGCAGATTACCTGCGAAGTCCTGCGTTATGACGTCACTTTCTCAAGTCCTATAGTCATTGTTCTGATCAGCAGCAATTTTCCTTACGGCTTTAATGTTTTTGTTGATTGTCTCTTTGTATGGGGCCTACTAGTGCCACTTTATTTATAGTACCAAAATTTGATCAATTATCAGTTGGCAAATCACTAAGAAGCTGATGAATTATGATGTGTACAGATTGATGGATAACTAAAGCAGTAGATAAAATAAGAGAAACTAATGTATTCTCCATGGGTTTATTTTAAAATTCTAGCAACTACCATTCCAAAAGGGAATGTACACAGTTAAATATGGTTTTGGTTGTACAGTAATGTCACTGTAAATTGAACAACCTTTACAGACAATTCCCCTTGTTTATCAAAGTTGCATACAGTGTAATCCGAGCTAGGCATATGGACACCCTGGCATCAGACATGGCTCAGCTGAAATCAATGATTCTAGAAATGAAGCCATGTACACTGGAAGCTTGTGCCCTTCAACAGAGCCCCCTTTATAGCCCAAGATCTATAACTTTGTTCCATTCCTTGTCCGAGGAGGGTAAGATTGCTATGTCTGTGGCCGTGTCTGGGAGATTTTTCCAAGGTGTGAACCGTTAGTTGTACCCCAATGTTGGATTGGTCTAGTTACTAAAATAGCTGCCACACTTGAAGTGGCTTATTAGGACTGGATAATGATGTGCACGGCCTTGAATGTGTCACGAGGTAATAGAAAGCTTTAAGGGCTGTTTTGGGAGTTGTATACTATGACCAGCCCTCTGTGGGCAAGCTTTAGCTAACATGCCCGATCACAAGCAGACTGATGTGATGTATGCGTTCAGGGCCCTTGCAGGTGCCAAAGAGCTCCTCACTGACTCTAAACCGCACCCCCTACCCCTAAAGGGTCCTGCAGAGCCTGCTCATGAAAGGCAGGGGTTGCCAGTGAGACACTTGACAGCTGATAACATTCAGTGGGTACTGATGACGCAGAGATGTCACAGGGGTCCAGACTCCAGTTCTGTTGTCGGCCCCCAAGCTTCTCCGGGTCAAGGCCTTGTCAGCCTTAGAAACAAACAAAATTGCTGCTCTAACCCACTCTCTCTTAGATGGATGTGATTGAAAAGGTCAATCCTTTGATTGGACCTACGATCAGAACAAGGGGGCACCATTCCGTTATAGATTTGAGGGTGCTGAACTGCATATTCATGCAGTCTTGTCTCCTCTTAAGGCCACAGACATCAGGATACTGCTGCAGTTGGAAGGCTGGCTCCTATGCACCCCACCTGGGAGTAGGCCATTGGACTGATATACTCAGAAAAGAGCGCTCTCACCAAAGTAGGCCACACAATACATTGGCCTGAAACTAGATTCACTGAGAATGTTAGCCATCTGGTCAACATGTGGCAGATATCACACACTCCAGAAATATTCATGCAGGTTACTAAGGGCAGTACGGGCTTCTTTTGAAGATACTAATACCGCTGACTGTAGCTGCCTTGGGTTTGCTGGAAATAAGAACCTTTTGGTAGCAGGTCATCAGCCTGTGGCTAGACCACAAATACCAGAGACAGCGATGCATCCTTGTCTCAATAAGAGGGGGTCTAGCCCGCTGGTGATATAAGGCTTTTCTCACAAAGAAGTCCACTTGGCAGTGGTCCCCCATCAGAGAAGGCCTCCATGGTCACCTCTCTCACTCCCTGGAGAGCAATGTGGTGAGACAGGGGACATGTGTAGAAGAACAGAATGTGTGCTATGGTAGTATTTGGACTAAAATGTATCTATTCAGTCCTCAGATCAACTATTCAACTGTCACAAAGTAAAGACTAGGGGGGCTCCCCTGTCTAAACAAAAACAAAGATGGCATCACCATTGTTTCCTGGCAGGCTGAACTGTTTGTGAATGTGCTGAACATGTATATGAATTCACTGGAGAACTCTATTTATCTCTCTATTTTTTTTTAAGTGACTGCATGTTGTGCTAGCAATGTATTTATGACAGCACTGCACTTTATTATACTTCATTTCATCAGTTTTTCCACATACCTGTGAGTTCCTGATTTTGAAAAGATTATGTACCATCTGTGCATGATGATCATTCCTCTTAGTAACAATCATTCTACTGTCATCTAGATATCACTTTGGCTGACTACCGATACTGCTGATTTGTGGAGTTTGTCTGTTTCACATGGTCAGCTAGTCTACATGCTACATTGTATATCAATAGACAGGTTGATTGTAAATTGTAATTGTAGTTGTGTTTTCTGTTTGTGGACGCATAAATTGTGACAATTCAAATGAAAATGCAAATTGCATATTACCGTTTGCATTTTACAAACATACAAATTTCAAATAGAAAAGCAAAGTCCATTTGCAATTGCATTTCCCATGTCTTACGAGTTATGACCATGTCATATCAAAATGTAATCGCAATTCCATTGTCAGTCACAGTCAACGGCCAGGAAGGAAAATCTGCTGAACAGACAATTGTTCTGATGCTTGTATATAATATATATACACAAACATGTATAATCTCAATTACATTTTGAAAATCGCATAATCTTGAAAATTGCCCAGCACTATATTTAATTTTGTTTTTCTATTTTAGAAGAGAAGTGTTTTGTTTGTTTTTTAATTCCTTTGAAATTTTCCTTTTCATGTAATAAATATATACTGCATTTACAGTACAGGAGTTACAGCACTTTTTATATGTGGTCCCCCTGTTTTTAAGGGACGAAAAGTAATTGGACGATTGGCTGCTCAGCTAATCCATGCCCAGGCCTGTGTTACTCCCTGATTATTTCACTTACAAGTAAGCAGTTTAAATGGGTTAGAGTTGATTTCAAGTGTGGCATTTGTATTTGGGATTTGTTGCTGTTAACTCTCAATATTGCTGGGTGAGTTTCGTGATTAATTTGGTTAATTCGAATTAATGATTTATTGTGTTTACTTACACATTTTTTTAATTTAAAAAAAATCTATAAAAGCTATTTAAAATTTTAAAACAATACAATGGGAAAATGCAGCCTTTTTAACCTTATGCTGCCTCCTATAGCCTGTGCTGCCCCCAGGTGGGGACAGGTTGTAGTTTGCTGAGAAATGAGCTCATAGCAAAGAATGAGCCTGGTAAGTGGTAATTTGCTGGTCGGGATTGCATCATTTTCAACCTTGGCATATTTGACAGATGAGGTTGGAAAAAAAATGGACGCCTCCATGATCGTCTTTTGTTAGCAAAAAGCTAGCCAGCTAACTGTGATGAGTGATGTATTTTCTTCAAACAGTGAACTCTTTAGTCATTGTTATAGGTTTAACAAGAGAATACACTATATTGCCAAAAGTTTTGGGACGTCTGCCTTTACATGCACATGAACTTTAATGACATCCCATTCTTAATCCGTAGGGTTTAATTATGGAGTTGGCCCACCCTTTGCAGCTATAACAGCTTCAACTCTTCTGGGAAGGCTTTCCACAAGGTTTAGGAGTGTGTTTATGGGAATTTTTGACCGTTCTTCTAGAAGCGCATTTGTGAGGTCAGGCACTGATTTATGACAAGAAGGCCTGGCTCGCTGTCTCCGCACTAATTCATCCCAAAGGTGTTCTGTCGGGTTGAGGTCAGGACTCTGTGCAGGCCAGTCAAGTTCCTCCACACCAAACTCGCTCATGTATGTCTTTATGGACCTTGCTTGGTGCACTGGTGCGCAGTCATGTTGGAACAGGAAGGGGCCATCCCCAAACTGTTCCCACAATGTTGGGAGCAAGAAATTGTCCAAAATGTCTTGGTGTGCTGAACCATTAATAGTTTCTTTCACTGGAACTAAGGGGCCAAGCCCAACCCCTGAAAAACAACCCCACACCATAATCCACCAAACTTTACACTTGGCACAATGCAGTCAGGCAAGTACCGTTCTACTGGCAACCGCCAAACTCAGACTTGTCCATCGGATTGCCAGACAGAGAAGCGTGATTCGTCACTTCAGAGAACACGTCTCCACTGCTCTAGAGTCGAGTGGCAGCGTGCTTTACACCACTGCATCCGACGCTTTGCATTGCACTTGGTGATGTAATGCTTGGATGCAGCTGCTCGGCCATGGAAACCCATTCCCTGAAGCTCTCTATGAACTGTTCTTGAGCTAATCTGAACGCCACACGTAGTTTGGAGGTCTGTAGCTATTGACTCTGCAGAAAGATGGCGACTTCTGCGCACTGTGCGCCTCAGCATGCGCTGACCCCGCTCTGTGATTTTTACGTGGCCTACCACTTCATGGCTAAGTTGCTGTTGTTCCCAACTGCTTCCACTTTATAATACCACTGACCGTGGAATATTTAGTAGTGAGGAATTTTCACAAATGGACTAATTGCACAGGTGGCAACCTATCACGGTACCACACGTGAATTCACTGAGCTCCTGAGAGCGACCCATTCTTTCACATATGTTTGTAGAGACAGTCTGCATGCCTAGGTGCTTGATTTTATACACCTGTGGAATGGAAGTGATTGGAACACCTGAATTCAATGATTTGGAGGGGTGTCCCAAAACCTTTGGCAATATAGTGTATGTCTGTGTGTTGACTGATGTAAAGCAAATATTTGCATATACAGTATAACTCATAACTCATGCTGTAAGCAGCCATGTTAATTTGACATCCCTCCATAAACATCAACAGTCCAGCTGTGGTAGACAGCTGCACTAACAGTAACTTGTTCGTAATTCAGAAATAGAAGTATATCTTTGTTTAGATGCAGGGTACTCATTTATGCTGTGTACTGTAAATATTAGGACATTTACAATTTACAGAAAGATAGCAAAATTGAAATGTATTAATTTCAAAAATGTAATTTAAAAAAATTTATTTTTATATTTATATGATATTTAGGTGAGGAAAAGCATAGAACAGGTAGTGTTAAAGTAAATTAAAGTAAATAACACTTAATATTTGGTTGCATAGCCCTTGCTTGCAATAACTGCATCAAGCCAGTAACCCACTGACATATAAAAAAAATAAAAAACTGTTGCATTCTTTTTTTGTGATGCTTTTCCAGGCTTGTACTGCAGCTTCTTTCAGTTGTTGTTTGTTTTTGGGGGGGGGGGGTTTGATTTATGGTCTTAACTAGTCACTACATATAGCCACAATCAACATACATTTTTACGGGCCTTCATTTCAACTAGCAGTCGTATTGATTTAGGGTAAATGCGAACGCTAACGTTACCTTTTGTCGACTCCACCCCGTGGATTTGATGCGAGGACTGGGTGTTTTCGGATGAGATGTTGAAGGATCAAACTTGTATTGTTGTGGTATGCCAGTTCAGTCTTACAGTAAACACACTGTACAGAGTTTTCTTTCGGTTTTAGTTTGAAATGATCCCAAACTTTGGAAACTTTCTGCCGTTTTCTTTGGCCTGAATCTTCTCCTCGCCCCTCGCTGTTTTCTCGCCGTTCCTTCATTTTTCATTCTGCCGCATCATTTCTGTTTACATCACATGTCCAGCGTTTATCGGGTTGTGCGTCAGTCATAATGGTCCATGGGGAAACACAGTGTTCCGTGTGTAGTTACAGTAAATGGACTAAATGAAGCCATTTTTTGTATTATAGTTACTCGATTTACTCGAGGAATCGTTTCAGCCCTAGATACCACACAATGTAGTGTACTGGCAGCATTCATTGTGCAAAAATTGCCACACAAAGAAACAGCAGCAGCAGAGCACCAAATGTTGACACCAACCAAAGTACGGCAGACTGCAAGCTGTGTTCTGCCAAAATATAGAAGGAGGTACAAAAACAAGTTCATGCAATACAAGTCATTTGCTAAAACATCTGAAGACTAAACATAAAAGTGAGTATGACAAATTTACCCATAGCTGCAGCACCCAACAACCAATTTTGCAATAATAGCAAGGAGAGAAAAATGTCAGGAGATAACCCCAGGGCTTTGAAAATAACAGAGACACTCCCCCAATATATTGTTCCTGAGGATCAGCCACTGTCGGTCATTGATAACGTGATTTCAATGCCTTCTTAATGTTTTGGAGCCCAAGTACAGCATTCCCAATCGTTATCATTTACCAACAGAGTCTGTTAGTAAAGTTGCACGAATTTGTGAAAAAGGATATCCTGAGCTTGTTACATGGCGTAACAGCCGTCAGCTTTACTATTGACATTTGTACTAGTAGTGTGTGTGTCCAATGTCTCACATCAGCTTAACTGCACAATGAATAGACGGTGATTTCGCTCTCAAACGGGCCGTGCTGCAAGCAAAGCATTTTCAGTTTCATACAGGCAAGGCAATAGTGAATGTATGTGTGGGAATGCTCGAAATTTGTGCTGTTCCAAAAATTTCTGTCCATGTTGTGCTCTGTGATAAACCCAAAAATATGATAAAGGGGACTGATGCTGGACTGCTGAGCCTTTCATGTGTTGCTCACACACTCCAGCTCGTTGTGACAGAGGGTCTTCTATCACAGCAAAGTGTTGCTGATGCTGTGGTGTCGGGTGCAAGATAGTTGGCCACTTTGAAAATTTCGCGTTAGCATACTCCTGCTTAGAGGACGTTCAGCTACAATTAAACCAACATATTAAAGGACAGCAACAAGACGTGCAAACCCATTGGAATAGCACATTCTACATGCTGCAATCTCTAATTGAGCAGAATCGCATCCTTGGAATATTTGCATCCGAATATGATCTCCCTGACAGCATCATTTATTAACCAATGGAATCTACTGAAGAAGATGCTAACTGTCTTAGCACCATTTGAAGAACTGACGTGACAGGTGAGCTCTTCAGATGCATTGGCCTCAGATGTAATTCCTGCTGTCGCAGTTTTACAGAGATTACTGTAAGAAAGAAAAAAACGAGGACCATGGAATAAAAAGTCCACATTGCTTGCTGCTGTGTAGAAGTGCTTTTCCAACATGGAGCATAACTCACTCTACTGCATCGCAGCTATACTAGATCCAAGGTTATTAACTAGTCTGTGTGTAATATGTGCATTCTAATTCATTTAGATTCATTTATAAGATATTAAGACGGAAGAATGTGCATTTTATGTGGTCAATTTTTATTATTATTACTATATTATTGATAATTTAGTTCACTAAATTTCCTCTTAACTTGTACTTTTAGGTAATTTTTGTCTTTTCTAATTTTCTTGTCTGCTAAAAAATCATTTGATATACAGCCTAGTGTGCATATCCTCAGCAAATGTGTTTGCTGTTGTAGATATAAGGATAGGTTCTTTTCAAACACCAATAGTGCCAAGGTGGCCAAAGAAGTGGTGATGCTGGTACTACAGAAAATGTCCACTGGAGAGGCAGCCAGACTTAAGGAGCAGAAGGAACTGCCTACTAAAAGGCCTTGCAAGGGCCAGCCCAGCAGCAGTCTGGATAGTATGTTAGATGAAATTGCAGACGAGCATCTGTATCGCTGAGCAGTGTTCCAGCAGCTGATGCCATACAGTTGGAAACGTACCTTTTAGAAACCACCCTGCCTCGTACAGACAAACCCTTTCAGTACTGGTCAGTTAACTGGTCATTTCTTAGAAGATTTTGCAGTATATCTGTGAATTCATGATGCCATCAGTGAAGTACAGTTCTCCCACACCGTCAGCACTCATACATCCACATATAAGAACTTTATCACTGTCGTGAATCATTTTGGGGGTAAACCATGCGCTTCTCACTGTACTCCTCCCCCTTGCAGAGCCATATATTTTGGGCACCATCGGATCCAAAGGGAGTGACTTTAGTCTCATAAGACCAGAGAACAGATTCCCAAAAGTCTTCGTTTGTTAATATGGGTCTTCACAAAGGCTAAACAGGCCGCCTTGTGCTTTGGCTTCAGTAGTGACAACAACCATGGATGCAGGATGTAGGATGCATCTTACTTTATTAGATGACAGTCACTTTCCACAGCTTTTGCTAGCTTTGAGGCACTTGCTTTGTGATTTTCCTGCACTTAGCAAAAAAATCTTTGATGTATCAAATAGATTTTTTTTTTGCCAGCATGGTCTGGGGATGATCTATGTGAAATTTCATGAGGATTGGATAATTGCTCTAGGAGGACTCCAAAAAAGTAGGTTTTTGACATGACTCAAAATGGCGGACAGACAAAATGGCCTATTGTGGAAAAGTGTATGACAGTCATTGGTCTATGTAGGAACTAAGGAATCAAAAGAGGTGAGATTCATGGCTATTGGATGAAATTATAAGCATGTATGTTTACAGTGGCACATATAAACCTTCGTCACAATACATCAGAGTTGCACAGATACAGCCTCAGATCCTTGTGTTTCTCTGATTTACTACATTATATACTTCCTTTCCTTTTTTTTTTTTTTTTTTTTTTTTAAATTCAAATTTTGCACAAACCTCTCAGCCCAAAAGGCAAATATGTCTTTGGTAACCTTGTCTAAAAACTGCTGAAATGTGATTGGCAGATGGCAACCATGTTTTTAAGATGCACAGTTGTCCTCATGGACATGGACGCTACATGCCAATTTTTTAATTCAGTCAGGCCAACAGTTCAGTTTGGTCCATCAACACAAAATCCATAATTTATTGATGGCATGGACTGAATCGGAGTTGAATTTGATGAAAATCATATGAATGGTCCAAAAAAGAAAAAATATGCTTTTTTCATATCTTGTGAGCACTAGGTGACACTGTTCGGAAACTGTTCAGGTACTATCAAGTAATGATGGCTGTGACACATACTAAGCTTGGTCTGAATATGCCAAAGCGTTACGGAGATATAGCCTTACATCTATTTTTGCAAAAAGTTGTCCATGGAGCTTTATAATTTCTTGGGGAAAAATTTGAACACGCATAAGAATAATAGAACAGTATGCATAATTATTTAAAAAAAAAAAAAAAAAAACTATATATCGTTTGGGGCTATTCCAGTCACATTGAGACTCCTCGATCACTCCCATCTCCAGCATTTTATCTAATTCGACCTTTTTTTTTTAAAATTCAGGTAAGCGATATGGATGGCTGCACACAACCACTCTGGAGGGGTCTCTACATGGTGTTCTATGAGGTTTGTGTGACCAGACAGGGGAGAAAAAACACCCAAAATTTTGGGTTGCAACTTGGCCTCAGGTTGTCTCTAGAGATTGTCTCTAACTGGGACCAGGGTGGAATCAGCTATCTTTGGACACTCTGGCCCCCACTCCTCTCTCTCTCTGCTTCTGCCATCACCAGAGCAGCAGGACCCACCTCCTCCATTCTTTTAGGAGCTTAAGGTGGTGTATTGACCATGCATTTCCCCTGTCTGTGCACATAACCTCATGGTTGACTTCTCCTACTCGCCATGTGACCTTAAAGGTCCCTTGCCACTTTGTGAGTAATTTCGAGCTGGGAGGTGGGAAGTTGTATGAGGACTTCATCTCCTGGTGCAGACTGTCTCAGTTGGGAGCACCTGTTATAGAGCTGTTGTTGCCTCTCCTGGGCCTGGAGCAAATTTCCTCGTGATAAATTCCACACATTAGGTCACTTTTCTCACAGGTCCAAGATGTCTGGAACTTCATTTTTACTCAACCTGATGTTACATCAGCACTTTCAACTTTATCTGTTTGTTTACTGGAAATACAGACCTGGATGAAACAGAACGTCCTACAGTTAAACTGTTCAAAAACTGACGTTCTATTGATTGGCACTTCAACTGCTTTAAATAGATGTAAAATGTAGATTTTAAACTTACAGTGGATGATTGTCAGATTCTCCAGTCTGTGCAGGTGTGGAATTTGGGTGTGATTTTTGATGCACAGCTGACTTAACACTCATTTTAAGAATGTTACTAAAGTAGCTTTTTATCATCTTCGGAATATTGCACGTAAAAGACTGTTTCTCTCTATGCCTGATACAGAAAGGCTTATTCATGCCTTTATAACATCTAGGCTTGTTTATTGTAATTTACTTTTTGTAGGGTTTTTGATTTGATTAAGAGGCTGCAATATGTGCAAAATTCAGCTACTCGTGTTTTAACTTACACACCATCCTGCAGTCATATAACTCCTGTGCTTTCTCGACTACACTGGCTTCCAGTTCAATCACGTATTGATTTTAAAGTTCTTATCTTAACTTATAAAGCAGTACATGGGCTGGCCCCAGAGTATATTTGTAATTTGGTCTCAGTGTCCACACCATCTCAGTCTCTTTGCTCTGCTGGTTCTCTTACTCTGTACCAGCCTCGTTGTAAACTCAAAACTATGGGTGGGAGGTCATTCCTATTAGGAATGCTCCATCTTTTGATTGTTTTAAGAAATTACTCAAAACATATCTCTTTAGTGAGGCTTTCAAGTTATAATCTTACAGTTGTTGTCATTGTTGTTATTGTGATTGCTATTATGGTGTTGTGTTTCTTTTATTGTTGTTTTATGCTGTTGTAGCGCCTTAAGTGTAAGAAAGGCGCATTATAAATAAAATTTCTTCTTCTTATTATTATTATTATTATTACTGGGTTTTGGACCATCTTCCCAGTTGTCTTTGATCACATCCAACCCACAAGGGGAAAACCCTGTGGAGTCCTGGAGAACCTCATGGAAGCTAAATAATAGGGCTTCCAACCATTTGTCCCAATTTCAGCTATGTTCATGCACGGACTTATAAATCATGTTCTTAGGTGTTTGATTAAAGTTCTCCACTAACCCGTCCATTTGGGAATGTTAAACACTGGTGTGGATTGCTTTAATCTATCATAATTCATAAAGTTTGTGTAGTGTACATGACACAAATGATGTGCCTTGGTCAGTCAGGATCTCTTTTGGGATCTGAACTCAGGAGATTCCTCGAAACAGTTCCTCTGCTACGTACACGGTTTCGGGATATGTAACATAGTCTACCAGACTTTTTTACGGCGCCATATCCTGTGCTGACCAGTCTAATGGTCCATGAAATCCTTGCCAATTCTCTCAAAGGGGATCTCTATAAGAGGGAGAGGTCGCAACAGTGCATTTGGGATAGCCGACGGATTCACCAGCTGACATTCACAGAAAGACACACACCGCCAATGAACATAACCATGAATGCCTGGCTAGTAAAAACAAGCCATTAGCAAGGCTAGTGTTTTCTCTACCCCAAGGTGCCTTGCCACTGAGTTATAATGAGCTGTGCAGAAAAGCAGTTCCCTATGGCTTTTCATTACTGACATCTGGGTCCGGTTTGAATGTCCTGGCTTACTCTGTATAATCGGGGAAAAGTTAGTGCCGTCCCTGTTTTAGTTTGGTGGTTAGGAGGACCCATATGGTCTGAATCTGCGCATGCAGACGTGGTCCTTGGTGAGTTGGTCGGCGAGTCTGATTCCAATGTTCCGGCTGGCAGCTGGTGGACGAACTGCTCCAGGGCAGTGAGCAGGGTTGGGCAGGGTTCAGTCGCAGCCAGCATTTGCAGGAATCGCTGGGTCGTATTTGAACGGACGATCCTCCTCCTCTAATGACATGGACGCGCCAATGATGTTCCAAACCACATAAAAATTCTAAAAAAAAAACAAAAAACAAAAATAAAACAGAAACTTGGCAGCTTTCCAGGGGCTTGGAACGCTCAGTTCCTGTGTCACCTACACACACATCCACATGCTTCGGCCCTGCTCACTGAGAGAGAAAAGAAAGAAGACCATCATGTTAAATATGCATCTACAAATGAGAGGCAGGTGTGCCACATTAATTTACTCATTCCCACACACTCCCTCTGCAGACTCCCTCTAAACCATATCCCCACCTGCCACAGGTCTCTTATAAAGTTTTAGCCCAACTAGCAAAATGCTTACCCCAACAAAATGCTTACCTCCAAATACCAGAGACTGATGCCTCTGATTCTATGAACGGATGTTTCCTCTTTAAATGCTGCAACATGGATGTTGTGTGAAAAACTAGCTCCATTTTACAGAGGCTGAAGACAGCTTTATCTGTTTTGAGCATGACGTGTTCTCAAAATTTGCAATCTTCACTAGTCTCTGCCTGCACCGCCATGATGAATGAATGGATTTTTGGATTTTTTTTCTCCCATTTCCTGCACACAGCAATTTAATGCTTGGAAACTTTGAGGCAGTACATTTATTCAAGTCCCCGATGAGTTACCTGATGACAGCCTTACACATGGTTGAGCCTATAAGGTGAATACCATTTACTAAGGGTATATATAGCATTTGTACTAGGAGCACTTCAGAAGTGTTTCCTAAATCAGCGTGCTCGGTTGATGATTCAGTCTGATGGGCCAGATCCATAGACATAAGTGACCAGGTTGAATATGCAAAATTTTGTTATTCATCTAGGACAGCAGACCAACTCATAAAGGAAGCTGCCAGAGTGTTTCAATAAGCAACAAAAGCAGCCGGTAAACCAGTTCTTGCCCTCTATCTCGAGGCCATAAGTATGACTCTGTGCCATAGTTACTGAATCCTACACATACTGGGAAGAATCAGCACTAGGAGGCCAGAAGAGTATATAACAGGAGGTGAGGCCAGTTGAGAAACAGATCATCCTGTCCCAGAGGGCTGTCCAGCTCTACCAAAGAGAACAACAGCTGCCACAACCAGCTTGACTGGGCACAGGCAAAGAGGTCCACCTGTGCCTGGCCAATCCTTTCCCAGCGCTGGGTTATCACCTCTGCTGTGGAAATCCCACTCCCCTGGATGTGTGTGCAGCACCATTGCAGAGCCCCAGCAGACGAATTGCTCCATCAAGCAACTTGTGGGCAGCTCCATCTGAGGAATGTCTGTTCAAGGCAAAGATTCACTAAACCTTGTGCTGCCCTGGTGGTTGTTATAAATGACTGTTACAATGCTGTCTGAATGGTACAGAAGGTGGCAGTGTTTGAAAACTGTCAAGAAGTACTTGAAGACCAGATTTCAAATTATGCTGGTTGATGTGCTTTGATGTGCTCTGACCTTATACTGGGGTACTACATGCCCCCGGTAACCCTGTGGCACCCAACAGCTCCCCAGCCTGAAAAAGAAGCATTTGGGGTTATTATATGTATCTTTTCTGAGTTCCCTTTGAACCTGATGGCTACAATGAGAGCATTTTTTTGGAACTTTGTTGGAAGCACACAGGAGCCAGATGACCTGATACAGCAGTATCCTGTTGCCATTGGTCATCAAATGACTTTGAAATGCTTCACCATGTCATCCTCCCTCTTTTGAGCAAGAATGTAAATTATAATTGAATCCATTCTTTGGCAGAAAGCCGAATAGGGACACTGGCACTCGAAGCAGCTTCCTTTGGCCTGATCCATATACTTTTAACAGTGCTAACCACACTCACCATAGAGCAGAAACCAGACTCTTTGTTGGGTGTGGTTAGTTGTCCCATATCTTGGCTCAGATGCTCCACTACCAGAAATTAGGTTTCTGTTAGCTCTTTAACAGAGGAGTCAGCAACTGCAAATTAGAACAACTGCTCCAGTGCTAGCAGCCGAAAAGCCTGTGTATGCCACACATGATGTGATTTTGTAATGTTTCTCTATGGAGTCATCAATATGTCCACACTCAGCACTCGGGCATCATACCTCTGTGTGTAGTGCTTCTTGAAACCACAGAGCTAGGGCAAGGGTGAGCTGGGGCTTGCCTGAATTTCTAATGGAAGCTGTCCTTTCATTGTGGTATAGCAAATCCTGTTGTCACAGAAAAATGCATTTAAAGACATGGGCTCAGCTGCACTATCAGCACCTGCTCAAACCACAACCGTCCTCAGGGTACCCATCAGTATAGGTACTATTGCACCTCTAAAATAGGTGCATGCAAGTGAGCAGTGGCATAACCAGAATCCCCCCCAGGTGCTACAGAGACTGATTAAGTTGAATGTTGTGACTCAAATGGTAGGTCATCATCAGCCTGAAAAAACCCTGGCAAAAATGTTTACATTTATCTGATAAGGGACAGGAAGGATGACTGGCCACTGAGCTTTAAATATGAGGAAGGCTATGTTGAGTAACGCAAGCTTCAAGAGTTAAACTGTTTATATCAGTGCTTACAGGTGAACCATGTCTGTTTTTCATTCCTCTACAGAGCATAACTTGCACTGCTTTTTGTACAGAAGGCTGATTAATTTGGGGAGCCTGGGTCAGATTTAGCTCTGAGCCAGGATCCAAATCTGCCAGTTAGGCATGATTTGATCGCTGCCAAGGCTAAGGCACATATGCCTATGGTAATTTATTTATTTATTTATTCATTTTTTGTTTTTTAATAAAGAGATTTGGACAATGTCTTCATGAGTGCAAGCTCTGTAAATGATTAGCAGTGGTTGACAACAAAGTGCAGTTTGGACTTTTACAACATTTTGGTTTCTGGAAATCCAGCGAAAGTGTAGAAAATGTTGATGGAAAGGAGAAAAAATAAAGGGAGTACCAGCTTAGGCAAATAAGGTCATGCAGTGTAGTATCTTGAAAATGCCGTGCATATGTCAGTGCACTGGAGCTATCAGAAAATACTTCCTAATATCCTTTTGATCTAATTTGAAAAAGTTTAACATTACATCTATAGACATATTATGAAGTTATAGTGCAGGTGTGAAAAATTGGGCATCCTGGACAGCCACCATCTGTCGGATGCCAATGTAATCTTGATGTCTTGCATGGAAGGCCACAAACCACAGAGCCAACCTGAATGCAAGGCAACAATATTTATGAAAAGTTAAAATCATGGTGGCTTTAAGCAGGTGGACCAAAGATATGTAGTGTTGAGTTATGAAAATCAGTATGACATTTATAGAATGGTTTTAGAATAGGAAGGCAAAAGATTTAGCTAGTTGGCGCACATCCCTATGTTATATCAATCTAACAATCTAAGTTAAACAATCAAGTTTTAATTCTGGTTTGCCTCTTATTCACACCACAGAATATACAAGCCAGTCTTTTTTTCTTTTTGATTTTTGCTGCAAAATATCACAGAAAATTAGCACAGCAAGCAGTGTTTTTATAGTTTGCTCTGTTTTTGTCACAACATTTGTTCAAAGTATTGTGTGAGTTGGGATTGTGGAGCAGGACTGATTTAATGAGCATAAACTGAATGTTTGCTGTGTTGTGGTAGCAGGCATGCTATCTGTGTCTGCATCAGTTTAATACTGTTTAGTAGGGGTGTAACAATACATCATGAAACGATGCACTGTGATGCAGAAATGTGCTATGGAAATGTGAGATTCACATAGTAGACATAAGCATTCTTTTAATTATGTATTGTAGTTGCACTGTTTGAACACCAGAGATTCCAGTCTGCACATCCTATAGAGTTAAAATGTATAGAGAGCACACTAGTCACGTGATCGTGTTCTTTTGTGGAGAGCCTGTGAGAACTGCACTTGTGAAGTCCGATAGCTCCGGATTGCAACGACCAACAAGCATTAAGCATTATATGGTTACACAACCACATTATAATAGTAAAAAGAGCTCTTTAGTAGCTTAAAACCAGCACCAAAGGCCATAGAACTTGGGCAATTTAGCAGACTTTGGAGCTCTGCTTCTGCTAAGGAGCTTATATTTCTGTCAACTGTGTGTATGTCCCCTAGGTCAGACACTTTGTTTATTCAATCAAAAGTTTTCGTAGAATCTATAAATTTATCTATTTTTAAGGTATGGTGAACTTGTAGTAGTAGTAATTTATATATAATGCATGTCTCATGTCTCGATCTGCATGACACAACATCATCTTCAGTGGAATTGGAATGAAATCCTTAATGTAACTTTCTCCCTTTTCACTTTTGGGGGTAACTAGATTTTAAAATGCTTTAACTTATGGCTGAGGTATGTGCAAAAGAGAAATGTATTTCATTTCTGAAAATCTTGCAGTTTTAAGAACTATACAAAGTAGAAAATGTAAATGGTGTATACAGACCACAGCACGTGTTATCCAAGTCTCTTGGATGCCTCTGTTTTTAGATTTATTATACTTAGTTGGATTTATTTTTCCTTTGTGCAGTTCTTTGTAGTGGTGAGTTGCATCCGTTCCACTGATGTGCTGTGGATGAAGTTCAGTGAGTACTCATTTGGTACTTTTTTTTTTTTTTTTTAATCAGTAACACATAGTAGTTTAATAATATATGTAAATTGTTTTGCAGAGTATCTCCTGACTGAAGATGCAACACAATGACTCATGGACAGAATTCAAAAACTATCTGACTGAAGGTTTTTGAGCAAGTCAAAGGAGCGCTTTGGACACATCGATCAGTGCACTCAAGAAGGAGATGACCTTTCAAGTATGATGGATTCTGTAGAAATTCCCACATCAGAATTGAACTGTGTGAATTCAGTGGCAAATTCTGTGCAAGACACAAATAATGAAACAACGCATGATGGGGAAAACCATGTTTGCTCTGTGAGAGATCAGCCAAGGTGTATTACACCAGAACAAATGGCTTTTTCAAAAATTGATCCACCTGTGTTTGATAAACCTTTGTACGGGACAGCACTAGATCCTGCATTGTTGACCGTGACTAGTCTTGAGGATTACTCAGATGTTAGCAGCTGTTCTGAAGCAGATTTCGGCCGCATTTTGAACAACTTGGAAAAAAACCCTGACCAGTCTTCTGAGTGTCAGAATACAGGGAGTTCTAGGGATGAAAATGATTTGGAGAAAAATTGTCATGCTGGAAGACATAATACATGTGCAGCAAGTGACAAAAACACAGAAAATCAAGATTATGTCTGTAGAGCATCTCCTGAGACAGAGGATGAAAGACGTAGTGGCAGTTTTGACAATGTGATAGAAGGTGATAATCAGGAAGAAAGGTCCTTCTTAAATCTTGAATATCAGTGCTCCAGTCTTACCACAGAAAGTGAAAACGGATGCCCTTTGAAAACCGAGGAACAAATGAAAGGAGGATTTCTTATCCGGAACACAGACTGTGGTGTTGCTGAAAGAAGTAAGAATTGCAAAGACACTACAACTACTCAGATAAGTTCTGTGTGTGCCTTGGATTTAAATGGCACAAAGCGGAGTATAGAAGGTAATGAGAAGTATGCAATTAGCACTGGAAATACAGGTGTACAAAATGATTGCCACTCAAAAGGGATAAACAACACTTGTGAGATCAAAAATAATACTCCAGAATATGAATTAAAGTATGATGTTAAAAACACTGCTCATGATAATGAGCCAGAGTACAACAGGACAAAGAGCAGTCAAGAGGTTGAACACAGCAGTTTTGAATTCTTACAGTCATGTTTTGGTTTGAGCAGTCTGGACCAGGCAAAATTAGACCAAAATGCTGCAAACTTTTCGTCGTCTGGAAGTATGATTCATCAATCCCAGAATTGTGAGGTTAATCAAACACTACCCCCAGTTCTTTTAAGTGCTACACTTGAATGTGTACCCAGAGGTCAGATAAAAGAGGCAGCAGATGATGGTCTGCAGGAACCCCCTATACCAAGTACTTACAGTAGCACTTCTGTGTCTCAGGAACCTGGACAGCAAAATGACTCTAGAGAAGACCAAATCACCAGAATTAAAAAGAGTGCTTCCTTGTTGTCATCCAAGAAGTTAATGAGAAAACTACAGCCTGTTGTCCTTGTGAAGACAACTAAGCGTAATGTTAAAGATGGAAACATGTATCTTTGTTCTGTATGCCAGAAGAACACACAGAATTTAGATGAACTTATTGAGCACCACCACTGCAAACACTCTAAGCATACATTTCAGTATTGCCTCACCTGTGGAGCCTATTTTTCTAATGGATCGTTGGCAGCACAACATTTGTGTGAGCAAATTGGGCCAAAAGATAAGCAGCTGTCTGATACAATATTGTCAACTACTAAGCAATTGACCGAGAAGCTTAATGCAAAATACCTATGTAAGTACTGCCAAAAACCATTCGTTAAAATGTCTTATCATCAAGATCATGAGCAAAGGCATAGGATTGTAACACAGCATAGGTGTGATTGTTGTGGCTTATACTTTCCTCATGCAAAAAAACTTATTGCTCACAAACGAAAAGTCAAATGCACTCCTTTGATACTAGAACCCAATGAACAGAGAAAAAAATGTTCAGAAACAGACACAAAAAATCCAGCTAAACCAATGTTTACATTTGGAGTTGATGGTTGTCAGATTGGGCTTCACGATTGTTTTGTGAAACTTGTGGACATAAACAAGAAGCCATCTCCACAAAAAATAAATTGTCCTGTTTGTGGAAAACGGTTCAAACTCAGAGCACAACTGAAAGTACACCTTAGATCGCACACAGGTGCAAAGCCTTTTAAGTGTAATAAGTGTAAGAAGATTTTTAAATATTCCTGGAATCTTGACAAACATAAAAAGGAGCTATGTTCTGGAAACATCACAAAGCAATACACTTCTGAACCATCTATTACAGGTAGATTTGCTTGCCCCACCTGTCCACAGATTTTTAGGTACTCCTACAACCGAACCCGTCACATGCGACAGCGGTGTTTGAAAGAATATATGCATATAGGGAAAGGAAAAGTGGGAAACCGGTATAAATGCCCCTTATGCAATGAAACCTTTTCCCTTGCTTCTAATCGGAATAGACACATTAAAAACACTTGCTTTCAGCAATATAAATTACAGAGGAAGACAAACAAAAAGAAACTGGTCAAGGAAAATATCAAAGAAGAGAAAGAGGAAAAGCAAGTGCTGCCAACAGAGAATTTGCCATCTTATAAATGTAAAGTGTGCCCAGCTTCATTTGCACATAAATCTGGAGTCTATAGACACATGAAGAAACACTCACTGCTTCAGTGTTCTACAGTACCAGTGGGCAAACATGACAGCCCTACTGATGTGAAAGGATCAGACTCTAATAATGAGAGACCTCAAAGCCCAGAGTGTTCAAGCCAAAAGCCTTCTGACATGGCCACTAGTCACCCATTCCTTTGCAGTTTCTGTGATAAATGCTTCAGTTCAAGTGACTCATTGAAGGATCATCTGCGGCTACATGGGGGAAAGAAACCGTTCCACTGTTTGGATTGTGGTAAAAACTTTGGAAGGCGTGGACACTTAATAGCTCACAAAAATGTTCACAAGCGAAGGATACAGTGTTCTGTCTGCAAAAAAATTGTGCCCACTATTGGAGATTTGTTGAAACACAGACAATCCCACATAAAAAAGGGTATGCTTCAGTGCCCTGATTGCCCAATGCAATTCAAGTTTCCTGTGTTCTTGCTTCGACATGTTGCAAGCCATGCAAAGAAAGAAGCCATGCTGAAATCATCTCTGCCTGCTGAAACTCCATCTAAAAAGTCTACAGATGAAAAAGTTAAAGAATTTAAGGAGTCCTTTCACTGTGGGATATGCCAAAAGTCATTTGTTGATTCCAAAACACTGAGTGAGCACTGTTTAACTCACCTTCCAAAACCTTCTGTTTCGAAATGTCCAGTTTGTAAGCATAATTTCACAAGTCGAACTGCACTGATTCGGCATATCCGTCTGCACACCGGTGAAAAACCTTTTCCCTGCAAGACTTGTGGAATGCATTTTCACCGGAAGGAACCCCTCCAAATTCATCAAGTGAAATGCAAGGGATTGCAAGAAAAACCTCTCTCTTCATCAACCACAGCTCAAACACAAGAGAAATGTGAAGTAAAAGCAGCATCAAAGTCAGAAAAAGTTCCAAAAAAATTTACTTGCTCATACTGCCCACACATATTTACCATGTCAGGTAATTTGAAAATGCACGAAAAAGCTCACTTGGCTAACAACCTTGTACCATGTTTAAAATGTGGGAAATATTACAAAAAGAATAAGATCTATGGACATCGGAAACGCTGCAATGCCAAGGAATCCACTTCTGTGACTTTCAAAAGTGAAAAATCTGGAAATGCACACAAGAGTGAATGCAAAGATAACAATTTGGTTGTTACAAACAGAACATGCAGAATATCAAAAGAAATGGGGACAAATATCAAGGACAGTCTTAAGGAGCAATGCCCACATTGTTCCAAACGTTTCCAGTACAGATCTTACTTACTAAGACATCTTCAATCTCACTTGGGAAAAAAACAGTTTGCATGTAAGCATTGTGGTCAGAAATATGGCAATCAGAACTCCTGTCAACAGCATGAGGTTTTATGTGATGGTGTGTTGAGGCAACATGAAGCAAAACAACTGAATGAATCTGAAGAAACCAGAGTCATGCCAGATAGTGCAGCCAGTCTAAAGGAATGCACAGTAATCATAGGAGAAAATGGTGAGCAGTTGAAGTGCAATTTTTGCACAAAAACCTTTACAAAACCTAGATATCTCAGACGGCACATTCTTACCCACACAGAAGTCAAGCCATATCGTTGTAAAACATGTGAAAATTGTTTTTCTCGATATGATCATCTGAAACATCACCAGACACGATGCAGAGGCAAAAAGCAACAACTTGAGGTGCATCCTGAACAGATTACTCTTGACCATGTTGGCTCTCAAGCCAAGAGACAGCCGCAAAGTGATGTGTTTGAATGCAGTACTTGTTCAAAGAAGTTTTCTACAAACAGCAACTTAACAAGACACATTTCCATGCTACATTCTACTTTCAAACCATTTTCCTGTAAAAGATGTGGTACTGGTTTTACCTCTAAGGACAGTCTGAGGAGACACAACGTCAGGGTGAACTGCAAGATGTCCTCAGCAGAGTGCCTAGAACCAGTGCAGATGCCAACCAAGTCAAATACTTCAGTGCAGTCTTGCAGAGAAACATCCAAACTCATGCAACGTATAGAGGGGCACTACTCCAATAAATGGAAGTTCCAATGTGAATACTGCCCTCGACGCTTTAAAACCCAAACACAATTAAAATTGCATACTCGCCTTCATACAGGGGAAAAGCCATTTGGATGTGCCTGTTGTGATGAGCGTTTCATCAGAAGAGACTATTTAAAACGGCACTTGACTAAATGCAGTGGGAAAAGAGAAGGTCCTAAAGTGCTTTGTGACAGATGTGGCGGATTGTTTACTCAGGAAGCTCTTGAGATACATCAGAACAACTGTATCATCACCTTAAAGTCCACTGACTGCCCTGTAAGTGTAAGCAGTATTTCCAGCCCTTCAAAGGTCAAGGCATTTTCCTGTGTCAACTGTAATGACCGCTTTTTGTTGTTCTCCCAGCTTCAGCAGCATATTTTAACAAAACATAGATCTGATGGACTACAGCAGTCAGGTATCCTTGAGTATGAGCAGTTATCAAGTAATTTGCACATTAAGGAGGAACCAGTAGATGACAATTATTCTGAGAACTTGCCGAACAGCTGTCAAATCTATGATAATAATGGGCATGAAAATACTGATGGTGAAAGAGAGAAACCATTTGAGTGTGAGCAGTGCAACCTGAGGTTTATAACCAACAGTGGGCTTGGTATGCATATGCGCACTCATACAACAATATATCCTCTTTCTTGCCAAAAATGCAACAAGGGATTTTGGAGCAAGAATGTACAACAGAAGCACATGAGAAAATGTAAGGATTTGGAAGTCACAAAGAAAGAACCTAACACAAAAGATCTGATTTCATCAGAATTAGAGTGTACTCCTAATGATAAAGTCCTAGTCTTTAATAAAGGCTCCAACACAACAGGAACTGGGGTACTCCAGACAAAGTTTTCATGTAAAGACCAGGATAAAGGAAGTCTGGACAAAGGAGAAAATGCAGTTGTTCACAAATATCAGTGCTCTGAATGTGAGCAAAGTTTTACAGATGGTCTCATGCTTATAAGTCATCTTGAGGCTCATGGCCGTGAAGACCAGGAGCGTAGATTAGGCAAAAGCCACCGCTGTCACATTTGTGGTAAGACCTTTGATCAAGCAGGTGTGCTGCAAAGACATGTGAAGACCCAGCATCAGGAAACAGTTAAGAATACCTGCCCTGACTGCTTTAGAAGCTTTCGCTATCCCTCTGATTTGGACATACACAGATCTTGTCATGACCCTAATCGGCCATTTGTTTGTAACACATGTGAGTTGAGGTTTTGGACTTCTAAATCCTTGAGTACTCATCAAAGGCTGTCTCACTCAGCTAGTGAACCACTCAAAACAATTGAGCCTACTCTGAAAACTGATAGGGTATCTCCTAAAGTATTTACTTGCCATCCCTGTAATAAAATTTACACTGTCAAAAGATCATATATGAAGCACTGCAGGGTTAAACATAAAGGGAGTTCAAAAAGCCTTGATAGCCTTAAAAGTGCTACCACTGAACATCAGTTGAGCAACAATGAATCAGATGGTAGTGATGCAGATGATAAAGATGTTAGTGATGATGACTCTGACTCTGCCCCTTATTTTCCTTGTCATGTCTGTGGTAAAACATTCCTGACATCAGAAAGTCTTGAGGATCATCAGAGATGCCATCTTGGTGAAAAGCCCTATGAATGTGAAGAATGTGGCAAATGCTTTGTTCAGCTTGTAAATTTGCAGCAGCATCAACGGAGTCACAAATCTGAGTTTCAGTGTCAAATGTGTGGTAAAGGTTTTGTTTCACTCTTTGCATTGCGCAAACATAAGCACACTCATGTTAGAAAACGTCCCCATCGATGCACAAAATGTCATTTGAGTTTCACACGGTCTTCACAGCTGACAGAACATATGATCACTCATCGTGATGAAAATTTTCCCTGTGATCTTTGCCATGAAAATTTTTCCTGCAAATCAAGCCGAGCAGAACACCGGAAAATCCACACAGAGGCAGAGGAAGAACTCCCTCCTTTAATTCCACCCGCAAAGCAGACTTCATCTCCACCAGCATCTATGAGCCCTTCATTAAGTACTGTTCAGCAATACAGATATCGCTGTGAAATTTGTCAAGTGCGATTTCTAGATCCTGAGCAGCTCTCGGAGCATGGCTGTAATCCAGCAAAAGAGCGCCCATACTGGTGTAAAGACTGTAACAAGCATTTCTTGCATGGTTCTCACCTTAAAAAACATCAGCTCACTCATCAGTTATCTGGAACACGGTCCTTTCAGTGTAATAGTTGTCACATGAGCTTTAGCCACCGTCATCACTTCCTGACCCATTTGCAAACACATGGTGGTGAAGAATCTTCCAAATCTCAAATTGATGATGAAGTGAAGATATCAAACACTGATGATTCAAATCAGGACAAAATTTACAGATGTCCAATTTGTCCTGAGAGTTTCTCTCAAGTGTTAGAGCTGGCAAATCACCTTTCTGTTCATGCAAACATGTGCAATGTTTGTAATAAGACATTCTCAACTAAGCAACAACTTGAGAAACATGAACAGTGCCATTTGTCTGCAGCTACACAGTATGAGTGCACAGAATGTGGCAGGAGTTTTCTTGGAAGTGATGCCTTTCGCCAACATTATTGTGTTCACCAAAAACATCTTTCATGTTCATCCTTGTCAACCACTGATAAAAAGAGATGTTTAGAAAATTCTTCTGAAGTACTCACTAATAATGAGGAGGAGGAAGAGGTTGATGTTGGTGAAGACTTTTATAATTGCTCTACCTGTAACAAACGATTTCCTTCTAACATCAGTTTACAGGAGCACCAAAAGTTGCATGAATTTGACCGTCCTTTCAAGTGTCTGGTTTGTGGAAAAGGCTTCGCCAAAAAGAAGTATCTTACACAGCATCAGCAAATACACAATGAGCGGCCCTATCAGTGTGATTTGTGCTCCAATTCCTTCAAAACGGAACAATCACTTTTGTCCCACCGTAAAACCCATGATGCACATCGTAAATACCACTGCTCAGTTTGTGACAAATCATATAGAACGCCATATGATCTTTCAAGGCATGAACAGAAACATCCTGAATTACAAACCTTTAGTGAAGTAAGTGGTGACCACAGATGTGATATGTGCTATAAATCTTTCAGTCTGCTTTCTCAACTGAGACAGCACCAGGAAACACATGTTGGACAAGTTGTATATGAGTGCACTGAGTGCGACAAAGCGTTTGCTTTTCCACATCTTTTAGAAGAACATCAGCAAACTCATGGGACTTCAACAGATTCTTTCCAATCCCAGTCACCATCTGACATTCTCTTTCAAAGCCCAGTTGTTGAGTAGAGTGTACTGTAGGGTATTTCCTGCAATGCAGGTGATTTAGTCATTCAATTTTCTGAACACGTTAAAATTGTATAGTTTCTTGACTCATGTTGTGGGTTCACGCTTTTCCATGTTAAGTCATATGCTTGTTTTCCTAGGTTTCTCATCAGTACTCTCTGATATGTACATACGCAAGCGGATTATTGTTTTTACTACTGCAATTCAGAGAACTACTTACCGAATTTCTAGTGTTTATAGAAAACTCCAGATAAATGTAAATTATTATTGTTGTAAAATTAAGAAATGGATGTGGGGTAAAATTTGCATGCTAGGAATAACTACAGGAAATGCTGTGTAAATATTACATCGCCACCAAATATTATATTAATGGGGTTTATGCAGCAGAATTAAATATCCATCCATAAACTGTTTACCTTTTTTTTTTTTTGGTAGTTATTCGAGTCTTTTTTTTATTAGACGTTTTCTGTTAACTTTTGTAATTTGCAGACCTAAGTTGTTTTGAATTCATTTTATTTTATAGTACTTTTATGTCATGTCCTGATAACTGGTTTTACAGACATCTATTGCCCATGTAACAAACTTAGTCGACATGAAATTGATAGGATTGTTAGAGTTGTGTATATGCCTTTGTATGTTAAGGTGTGATTCTTGGTATCTACTGTTTTCTTAGTAATATTTTATTCTGTTTTGTTGATAATGATTACTCTTACTTTTGTTTGCTTAATGGGTGGTTAAGAGCACCTACCAAGCACTTCATGACTTGATGTAGTTACTCAACATGGCAAGTGACTACATTTGTTTGTGTATATATCTATGTATTCATATGTAACTTTTTTTTTTTTTAACAATTTTTTAGACAGTTATGGTGTATTCAATTTTCAGACTTGGACAATAAAGCCATTTGAATATACCTGTCATTGGTTGTCTATATCTGTCACAGTCAGTGACTGAAATGTTTGACTTTGAAAGTCATGGATTGCGTCAAAAAACAAAAAAAGTTAGGACAGGCAATTTTATAGTATCAAAGTAGACTGCCAAATCCTGATGTTTGTATGCATATCTTATTGATGGTTTTTAAAAGAATTATGATGCCAAACCACTTTGGAAGATCACAATATTGCCAGTAACAGTAGACCAAAAGTTGACCAGGGAGGTAAAGCTAATTATAAAGCGGTAGATGTCTACCTAAGAAACCATTCAGAAGTTGGTAGTACAATGTGTCTTAGTAAAAATGTGTCAGAGCAAAACTACCCCTGCATTCACACTAGCAAGTGACAAGTTGCTCATTTCGCTTGTAGTTTGTCTCTTGTGGACGTGGGGTGAGCACTACTGTTGTCTCTTGTGCGAGTGTAACATCCATCCAGTGTTTTTACTTCCAATGAGAACGGGTAGTAGCCAAAATGTATAGCTCACAGTGCACAATTTGCTACGGTACATGATTTGTTTTTAAAGTGTATTTAAAACTAACTCTACTCTTTTACTAAATTGAAAAATCATACAGATTGCTTGTTTGATATACATTATGTGCTAGGCTTCATGTTAGCTTTGTTACCAGTGTGCTCTAACTGTACTAGCTACATACATTCACCAGAGGCACCACTACACTGATCAGCCATAACATTGTCCCCCTTGTGCTGCCAAAACAGCTCTGACCTGTCGAGGCATGGACTCCACAAGACCTCTGAAGTTGTGCTATGGTATCTGGGGCCAAGAAGTTAGCAGCAGATCCTTTAAGTCCTGTAAGTTGCAAGATGGGGCCTCCATGGATTGGATGTGTTTGTCCAGCACATCCCAACAGATGCTCGATTGGATTGAGATCTGGGAAATTTGGAGGCCAAATCAACACCTTGAACCCTTTGTCATGTTCCTCAAATCATTCCTGAACAATTTTTGCAGTGTGGCAGGGTGCATTATCCTGCTGAATGAGGCCACTGTCATTAGGGAATACCGTTGCCATGAAGAGGGGTACTTGGTCTGCAACAATGTTTAGGTAGGTAGTACATTTAATTCAATTCAATTTTATTTGTATAGCACTTTTAACAATGGATATTGTCACAAAGAAGCTTTACAGAAATGAATACATTCAAATTAAGTTAAACCAAAATAAACTGTAAATATGTGAATTTATCCCTAATGAGCAAGCCAGAGGTGACAGTGGCAAGGAAAAACTCCCTGAGATGATATGAGGAAGAAACCTTGAGAGGAACCAGACTCAAAAGGGAATACTCATCTGGGTGCTAACGGACAGTGCAATTATAAATAGATCCCCTCTGTAACAGTGTACTAAATGGACAAATAGTGCAGTTGTGCAACCAGTAAATTCACCATGGTATTCACAAGAAGTCTGGTTTGTTAAAACTATCCACTGTCCACTGATGGAGTCCTGAGTACAAAGCTGCTCATGGCAACTGAGCCACCACAGCAATCACAGTCCCAAGCCATCACAGTACAACTCCCTATATGAGATCCCCAAGTGGCACCATTCCCAGCAATCCCAATGATCTAAGGCCGACAGCATCCAAACACCCCAGTTTACCACAACACTCTATGCCTGTGAACCCTCCAGACGTGCTCCTTTACCTAAGAAAAAACTTCACAAAAGGCTTGACTAAACGAATATGTTTTCAGCCTAGGTTTAAACACTGAGACTGTGTCTGAGCCACAAACACTAACCGGAAGGCTGTTCCATAACTATGGGGCTTTGTAAGAGAAACATCTACCCCCTGCTGCAGCCTTCATTATGCGAGGTACCAACAAATAGCCTGCACCTTTTGATTGAAGTAGGCAGGGTGGATCAAAAAAGACCAAAAGTTCACTCAGGAGCAATAATCAAAATAATCCAACCTAGAGGTAACAAAAGCATGAACCAATTTTTTTTTGCATCGTGTACTGTCATCATATTACTTATTTTAGAAATATTTCTGGTATGAAAGAAAGCTATCCTAGTAATATCTGAATGAGCTTCAAATGAAAGACTGAAGTCAATAATCACACCAAGGTCTTTTACTGCTGCACATGATGAAACAGAAAGGCCATCCAGAGTTATTATGTAATCAGAAAGCTTACTTCTAACTGCATGTGGTCCTAGTAAAAGTACTTCTGTCTTGTCAGAATTATGTAAGAGAAAGTTAATAAGCATCCAGTGTCTAATGTCCTTTACACCTTCCTCAACTTATTAAGCTGGTGTCTGTCATCTGACTTTGTAGAAACATATGACTGTGTGTCATCAGCATAACAATGGAAGCTAATACCATGTTTATGAATAATTTTGCCCAGAGGTAGCATATATAAAGAAAAGAGCAGTGGGCCTAAAACAGAGCCTTGCAGAACACCAAATTTTACGTTACTATGCTTAGAGAAGTCACCATTTACATCTACAAACTGATAACGATCAGTCAGATAAGGCCTGAGCCAGGAGAGGGCCTTTCCCTTAACACCTACAACATTTTCTAGTCTATCGAGGAGAATAGCATGATCAATGGTATCAAAAGCTGCACTTAAGTCAAGCAACACAAGCAAGGAGACACAACCCTGATCAGAGGCCAGTAGTAAGTCATTTCCCACTTTAACCAGTGCTGTCTCTGTGCTATGATGAGGCCTAAATCCTGACCTCTACATTTCCTAATATTATTCCTATGTAGGTATGAGCATAGCTGCTGTGCTACAACCTTTTCTAGGATCTTGGAGATGAAGGGGAGGTTTGATATTGGCCTATAGTTAGACAGCTGAAAGGGGTCGAGGTTAGGATTTTTAATCAGGGGTTTGATAACTGCTAGTTTAAAAGCCAGTGCTAAGGGAAGAATTTTTTATCTTTAGAAGAGTTTTGATTGTTTCTGGAATTATCTGTTTGAAGAAACATGTTGGTAAGGGATCTAGTCTACAAGTTGATTCTGATGGTGAAATTATTGAGATTAGTTCAGTCTCTCAAAGGGGAGTAAAACATTCTAATCGTCGATCTGATATTATATTATTATCTACAGGGTTAATTAGAAAACTGAATTTTTTTGCCTGATATTTTCAATTTTACCATTGAAAAAATTCATTAATTCATCACTGCTACCAATACTGACTGGGGAAGATAGTGCCAAAGAAACATACATTTACATTTACATTACATTTATGGCATTTGGCAGACGCCCTTATCCAGAGCGACTTACAATAGTGCTTTGAAGTCTATCAAAAATACATTCTGATAACATACAAAGTCATTGTTTGAGTAGCAGAGCTCTTCAAAGTTTACTGTGGCAGACTGTGTATTTATAGTTATCTATACGAAATATCTGCAGAAACAACGGCGTCAGCAGAGAACAGAAGTGGTGGTTGATGTCTGTCACAGAGGGGGATGTGAGGTGGAAGAAAGCTGTGGGGGACACCGTCATGGAGCATGAGGTGGTTTGTGAAATTGATTGATTGACACTGATAAGACATCAGTGCAGGTGCCCTCTCCGGCTGCAGGAGTGATCGAGGAGCTCCTGGTTCCTATTGATCCCGGATGAGCCCCCAGAGAGCTGATAGGTTTTCCTGGGTTCACGTAAAATCAGGAAGAAAAGGCGCAGGCCAAATTTCCACCACACTGCTGCTGAGGCATAAGACTACATAGATAGGGGCATAAGGCCTCTAATAAGAGTATAATAAACATGTTTGCTGAATTAGTTATTTTCTTAAGCAAAGTCTGGGTTAGTTTATCAGGATTACAACATGAGCAAATTCTAGAATGACCAAAGAGTCTACAAAACCAGTGTCTAGGAACGTTAGCAGTTCTGTTTCCTGTCAGATTATCAGACATGTCTTAAAGCTAATACATAAGTTTGCTGTATGAGTATGTGAAAAGCTGAGATGAGATGAGGCCCCCTAAGGGCTGCTTGATTGCGGATGTTCTCCCGTCTTAGATGTCACTGGAACAGGGCACCCTTTCAACCTGCTGGTGTGGTTCCACTGGGGTTGCGAGTCTGTGAGGACGGCGGTGCCTGTGACAGCTACCACTCATGGGAAGGCCAAAGGCTGCTTCCCCCAATTTCCTGGGATTGAGATTTTTTTACCAGTACAGCATCAAATGGGAGAACGGTGAGTCAGCTTATCTGTTTGGTAGAGGGAGAGAGGCAGAGCCATGACCATGCACACTGTTCAATTTCTCAATCAGTGCTTGCGTGTAATCACCGACAATCACCTCCAGGTCACCTGAATAGGAAACTCCAGGATTACCTTTAGTCCAAGGGGTTGGAAATGGCTGGCCCATAATTATCTTAAAGGGAGATAGTTGTGATTTTGGATGCGGTGTCATGCGAATCTCATAAAGAACTGAGGGCAGGAGATCCACCCAGTTTCAGCCATTCATTTGTAATAATGCTTGGTGAGTGTCTTTAATAGTTCTATTTTTTCTTTTTACTATCCCTGAACTCTGGGGATGGTAGGGAATGTGAAAGTTCCAGTCAATGTTGAGATATTTACAGAGTCTCTGAGTCACTCTGGATGTGAAAGGCATACCGTTATCGCTGTCAATTGATTGTGGGAAATCAGGTATGATTTCCTTTGCCAAGATTTTAAAGATAGTGCTTGTGTTCTCTTTTGCACAAGCAAAGGCCTCAACCCATTTTGAGAACTTATCAACAATAACCAGTAGATATTTAAGATTTCTTACAGGTGGCATGTGTGTGAAGTCAATCTGTAGAGCTTGAAAAGGAGCTTGTGGAGGAGGTAACGTGTCATGTTTGGTGGTTTTACCCTGAACATTAGCCCTAGCACAAATTAAACATGCATCGAGTAGTAATTTAGCAGTTTTAGAATTGTTTGTTGATGTTAGTAATCAACCCCCTTCGTGCGATGTGTGAAATACCATGAAAATGGCACACGAGAAATGGCAAGACAGAGCAGGGGAGTGCAATGCAGCCTTGAGGGCAACGAATGAGTCCGTCCTCATCTGAAGGCGAACAGTTCTCATATGACCAAAAAGAAAGATCTTGTTTGGTAGCCTGTGTTTGTTTAAAAAAAAAAAAAAAAAAAAGTCTCAATATCTAATGGAGTCAAAATGTGGGTAAACACAAAAAAATGTTGCTCTTTTGTGCACAAAAGGCGAGGGCGTGCCAACTTTGGCTGCCTATTTAGCTACTTCATCAACTAGGGAGTTACCGCGAGCCGTTTCAGAATTTCCTGGGTCGTGACCCTTGAACTTAACAATAGCAAGATGTTTAGGTAATATTGAGGCTTCTAAAAGGTCAGAAACCAGCGTGGCATGTGAAATGGGCTTTCCATCAGCATGCGTGCCAAATCTTACCAAAATCGTGAGCTACACCAAAAGCATATCGCAAATCAGTGTAAATAGTTACCACTTGATCTTTAAAAAGACAGCATGTCCTTGTCATGTTTGTGTACAACATTAGGCAAAGAGCAGACTGTATAACCACATACAGTGGTATTGTTAAATATGTGGATACCACCCTCCAGTGGGTGTTGTGAAAGATCTGCATGCATAGATGATGACTGAGATTTCAGTAAGGCAGTTCTGCTCCAGCCAGCCTTCGGTGGCCTGTTCTTCTGAACAGGAGCACACGAGGTGGTGGAGCAGAACAGCAGGGCTATTTTGGGCTGTTACTGGTTTTATAGTGAGATTCTGTGTAGCACAGATGATGGCGTCATATCCAGAATGACGCTGTGCGGTCATGTATTGTGTCTGAATATTTATAAGAATGGTGACTTCCTGATGCGGTGCATGCAGTGTGAGTGGGTGTGAAAGGACAACTCTTTCAGCATCTGAGACCAGTACAGCAGAGGCAGCAACTGAACACAAACATGCAGGCATACCTTGGACCACAAGGTCGAGAGATTTGTGTGCAGGCATACCTTGGACCACAAGGTTGAGAGATTTGTGCTCTTGGACCAAGACTCCCGCGGCCGTGCCCCTGTCCTTGGTGACATAGAAAAGAAACGGAGCATACCTTTCTTTGGTTTGGGTGGATGGACCTCCAGTATGGCTCTCAGACGGTCAGATGAGAGTTTGCTCTGACCTTGAGAAATGAGAAACCCCAGATACTGCACAAGAGGCTGACAGAATTGGAGTTTAGAGAGCGAGGCCTTGAAACCACACTGGGCCAGGTATGTGAGGAGGACAAGGGAGCCTCTGCGCCTTTCCCTGAAAGCAGAATGCCCGCGTATTGCAGGAGAGAACATCCTTCTGGCAGGACAAGTGATGACAACAAGGAATGGACCACAGGTGAGAACATAGCCAGTGAGTCAGTGAACCCTTGAGAGAGGCTTGTCCAGGTATGCTGATGTTGCTTGAATGTAAAGGCAAAGATTGGCTGCATCTGCCCACTAACAGGGATACTGAAAAAGGCACTGCAGAGGTCAACAACCTTAAAATGGTCATGATCATGTGGAATGGCAGATAATATAGATGAGACATCAGGCACAATTGGGCTAATAGGAATCACTAGATCATTAATGTGGCGCAAATCTTGCATAAAGCGCCAGCGCTTACCATTAGGTTTCTATAGGTGACAGGGGTGTTGTAGGGCGAGCAAGTGGGTTTAATAACCCTGCTCAAGCAGCGAGTCAGTGACAGTTTGAATACCCTCCTACTTCTCCACAGAAAGAGGATATTGTTTACAATACACAGGGGTTGACAAATGAAGGTTAGCAACATAAGGTGGTACCTGTACATGGCCTATGTAGTTGGAGTGCGTGGCCCACTGTTTGGATGGAACCTCAGAAAGCTTGGTGGGAATGAAGCGGTCACTGCAGGCCTCAGACACACACGGCGGAAGAAAAACAGAGATTAGGTGGTGTACTGAGAACAAGATGTCCTTCTTCAAAAGATAAACAACAGTTCAACATGACCCAACAGATTGAATGGCGAGGAATGGAATGACAACGAGTTTTGAGTGAGAATGTCTTGGGGCAGGTGACAGGAACCCCATGTATTCCCACAGAGTTAATACATGAATTTGATACAGGCCCATTGTACTGTTTTCCAAAGGAGGTGCATGTGGTACACGTGTCAACCATAAAAGGGTAAACAACACCTTCAACACGTAAATTTACAATTGGTAAAGACTTTGAATCAGAACGCAGTACAAGGGACAACATAGAAGGGGTTCCTTCCTTCTGTAGGATTTGGTGCTGTGAGTTACAGGTTCGTCCGGGCATATCATCACTGTGTGTGCAGCCGATATTCTATCCTGTTCCCGGTGTCTCACGCGCTCTGTCGGTCACTCTATCAGTTGCTCTATTGTTGCCCTCTGACAGAGTAACAATGTTGTAGCATGACGAACTGCTTCTGGCATATCAGCTTCTCAGTGTGTCACAATCAGGAACAATCTGAAATTTGAGATGAGGCCAAGTATCTTCCAAATCAGATACTTCAAGACCACTGCATCCCACAGGAATGAAATTATTAATATCAACGCACCAGCGTTTGCTGAGTCTGTCACAGAGGGGGATATGAGGTGGAAGAAAGCTGTGGGGGACACCGTCATGGAGCATGAGGTGGTTTGTGAAATTGATTGATTGACACTGATAAGACATCAGTGCAGGTGCCCTCTCCGGCTGCAGGAGTGATCGAGGAGCTCCTGGTTCCTAATGATCCCGGATGAGCCCCCAGAGAGCTGATAGGTTTTCCTGGGTTCACGTAGAATCAGGAAGAAGTCTGTGTTCGCACTGCTCCCACAACCTATGTACCGGCTGGGGAGGAGAGTGCCAAAGAAACACAAAAAGTCAGTGTTTGAGTAGCAAAGCTCTTCAAAGTTTACTGAGGCAGACAGGGAGTATTTATAGTTATCTATACGCAATATCTGCAGAAACAAAGGTGTCAGCAGAGAACAGAAGTGGCGGTTGACGTGTTTCACAGAGTGTACGTACTCTAAACATGTTTATTAGAAAACAGAAGAACAACAAAAGATATCACAAGGTCAGCACAAAGCATCTCAACATACACTGCTCAAAAAAATTAAAGGAACACTTTGAAAACACATCAGGTGTTCTATTGGATTTAGGTCAGATGAGCGTGGGGGGCATTCAATGGTATCAATTCCTTCATCCTCAAGGAACTGCTTGCATACTCTCACCACATGAGGCCAGGCATTGTCGTGCACCAGGAGGAACCCAGGACCCACTGCACCAGCATAGGGTCTGACAATGGGTCTGAGGATTTCATCCCAATACCTAATGGCAGTCAGGGTGCCATTGTCTAGCCTGTAGAGGTCTGTGCGTCCCTCCATGGATATGCCTCCCCAGACCATCACTGACCCACCACCAAACCAGTCATGCTGAACGATGTTACAGGCAGCATAACGTTCTCCACGGCTTCTCCAGACCCTTTCACGTCTGTCACATGTCAGGGTGAACCTGCTCTCATCTGTGAGAAGCACAGGGTGCCAGTGGCGGACCTGCCAATTCTGGTGTTCAATGGCAAATGCCAATTGAGCTCTACAGTCCCGGGCAGTGAGCACAGGGCCCACTAGAGGACGTCGGGCCCTCAGGCCACCCTCATTACATCTGTTTCTGATTGTTTGGTCAGAGACATTCACACCAGTGGCCTGCTTGAGGTCATTTTGTAGGGCTGTGGCAGTGCTCATCCTGTTCCTCCTTGCACAAAGGAGCAGATACTGGTCCTGCTGATGGGTTAAGGACCTTCTACGGCCCTGTTCAGCACTTTTAGAGTAACTGCCTGTCTCCTGGAATCTCCTCCATGCTCTTGAGATGTTCTGGAAGACACAGCAAACCTTCTGGCAATGGCACGTATTGATGTGCCATCCTGGAGGAGTTGACACTGTGACACTGACCCTAGCCAAATGCAAAACTAGTGAAAAACAGTTAGAAAAGATGAGTAGGGAAAAAAATGTCAGTGGCCTCCACCTGTAAAACCATTCCTGGTTTGGGGGTCATCTCATTGTTGCCCATCTAGTGCACCTGTTGTTAATTTCATTAACACCAAAGCAGCTGAAACTGATTAACAACCCCCTCTGCTATTTAACTGACCAGATCAGTATCCCAGGAGTTTAATTGACTTGATGCTATACTCTAATTAAAAAGTGTTCCTTTAATTTTTTGAGCAGTGTATATTCATACTATATCAACACCTTATCTAGCGTGTAGCGGAACGTTGATTCCAAGCATTCAGTTGCCTGGTCAAGTTCTTCAGGATCAGACCGTGATCCAGTCATGGTTGGTAACTCTGGGAGATTACTGATAAAACTCTGTGCAGCTGCTGACGTGAATGTATGTTTGACGCGGTAGGAAGGCAAAGTGCATATATTATGATTAAGATACATTTTAAATGAGATGAGAGAGTTTCAGACTGCGGAAATGTGGCTTTTTCTATATTTAATCCGAATGTTAGTATTAAATCAAGTGTGTGACCACCACAATGAGTGGGTCCTATTACATTCTGATTAACCCCTACTGAACCTAGTATGGACACCACTGCTGTCCTCAGAGGGTCTTCTGGGTTATCAAAATGAATATTAATGTCTCAATTAACAAACAATTAATGCTTTGTCTAAAGAAACAACCAGGTTAGAGATGAAATTCGCAAATTCACGAAAGAATGTCTGGGTATACTTATTTTTTGTGGCTACGTATGTTATGTTGGTATAAAGAACTTCAAACGTTGAATTTATGACTAGGTTTTTGTGTGACGCCTTATTATTATAAATAACTGCAATGCCTCCTCCTCTGCCAGTTAGGCGGGGCTGATGTATGTAACTGTATCCGGGAGGACTAGCTTCATTTAATGCTACATACTCATTAGGTTTAATCCACGTTTCTATTAATCACAGTACATTAAACTCCTGATCAGTAATAGTTTCATTAACGATAAACGCTTTAGACGTGAGAGATCTAATATTTAACAGTCCCAGCTTCAGATCAAAGGTGCTGGCTGTGCATTCGGTTTGATTTAATTTTATATTAATTAGGTTACTAAAACAAACTGTCTGAGTATGTCCATAATTTTGTTTAGCTCGGGGAATGGACACAGTCTCAATACGGTGGAACCTACGACTCTGTGCAGCTAGCAGACGGTCGGTTTAGCCTGCTTGTCTGCTCCCTGGCCTTGGCCCTGGATTGTCACCAATTAACTAGGATGCATTGACAAGGTGCCCTCGCTTTCTGTCATGGTGAAATGAGATTTTTATAGTTTATTAATGTGAAATAGTCAGTGAATGTGTGTATGTCTTAACAGGATGTCCTTAGATGTTCTCCCTGCAAAGAGGGAGATGATAATGACAGATGCCTCCTAGTTAAGGTGGAAAAATTAGTCTTTATAGTAGCATATCAGCATGAATGAAATGAAGTGAATGTTATGTGAGTAGGTTTGCAATGTTTATTGAAGCCCTATGGGGTTACTTACAGTAATGCTGATTGGCAACAATGATAATGCTCTACTGGTCAAATTTATAGTTGTATGCCTTTTCCACCACAGCTGTGGAGAACCCAGTGTTCTCAATAGCCCTGTTCTGGCCAAAATGACCATGATTATGCCTACTGTTTAAGATTACTGATGGGGACTTGCTGTCCTAGATGAATGAGTCACTGGGGCACATGTGACCACACACTCTGAAATTGTGGGTCTGGCCCATGAAAGTGACCCCTGACCATACTCCATAAACCTGATAACAATTCATTTAATTGTATACATTTTTCTCACTTTCTGACTATGGTGAACTGTCTCTTTCTTGATATACCTGCATAGTTGATGAATATCTGAGTATCGAACACTAATTATAAGGCTATTCCATAGCTGAGGGGGCTTTGTTGGAAAAAACACTTCATTCTAGGTACTGATAAAGAACCATCAGCTTTGGATCAAAGTGACATGGTGAATAATTGTAATGCTCAGGAACTTAGTGCTTTATAGGTCATTTGTAGTATTTTATAATCAAGACAGCATTTTACTGGGAACCAATGTAGTGTGGGTAAGATAAGGGTGGGTGATGTGATCAAACTTTCTGGTTCCAGTAAGGACTGGCTGCTGCATTCTGGACTATTTGGAACACTGGAACTAGGGCTGTCACGATATTAGATTTTTCACACCACGGTTATTGTGGCCAAAAGAATTCATGATATCGATATATCGCGATATCTATAGAAACCTTTGGGGAAAATCTTTATCAGTCAAATTATTTTTTTACTTTATTTAGTTTTTCTTTTATACCCATGCAATGAACATAAGGATACAGATAAACAGGGCACATGCATTTTCACTTCTTACATTCTCAATCGATGGCAAATTTTTGTGGAGGAAGACAAGCATGTTAAGTTTCTCTGGTTTCAAACTGGAGCGAAACACTGTCTGAGTGTTTCCTGAATCACCCTTTATTTAAATATAAAAACACAGAAAACCGCTGTTAACAGGTTAATGTAACATTTCCCATTCCATGATTAGTAAAATAATCGCAATTTACTCTCTGTAAAAGGGCGTAATCCGCAGGGTGATGGACACGGAGGTGGGTAAAAAGATTAGTGGTGTTGCCCCCCCTTTGCACTGACCGTAGCCCGACAGATTTTGCAGATTGGGTTGTCTAAGGAGCTGTTTTCTTTGAAGCCGAAAAGCTCCCATACTGGCGAGCTTATTTTTTTCGGGTGTGGACAAAGCCTCTCACTCTCCCGCTCGGACGACATGATTGTTCTCGGAGTAGCTGTGTGTGCTGCGTCGTCTTCTTGTTTGACAGGTGTCAGCGTTAAGGCGCAATACTGACACCTGGGAGGTCAACAAGGTACTGGTGCTGGAGAATTTACGTGTCATGTTATTATAAGAGTCCTGTTCATTTTAAATATTGTGGTTATCGCCAATACCGGTATATCGTCACACCCTAAATTAACACGATGTCGATATTTCATTCTTTGAATATCACGGTTATTGTCAATACCAGTATATTGCGACACCCCTAACTGGAATATCTGGACAGCAAGGCATTAAAAAAGTCCAACCTAGGGGTATCAAAAGTATGAACTACATAGCTAGTTTTCAAATTGTCTGACTTAAATTAACTTGCTGAGATTCCTAATGTTTTTTTTTTTTTTGGTCATAAAAAACTAATTAAGTCATCACTACTACTGCTTCTATGGTGGTCTTGTTCCTAGTTAATTCCAGAAATTGAGTGTCTAGGTCAATTACTATGACTTGCACTGTGAAGCTAACCTGCTCTGTTTAGTTTACTTGAACTAAACTAAGTTTTAAGTCATAAAAATGAGCTCCACTTCCAATAACAGTTGGCAGAAAGGGTGTGCCCTTCAATAGAGGATTTAGTAGATACTGCTGACTGCACTGTTTGATTAGACCCAATTAGATATTTGATGTTTCATTAGTAATATTTTCCTGAACAATATTGTTTCTTGTTATCTAAAATGCATTTTCTTTAGTTTAATTTTTATTGCATACATTGAACCGTTTTTTTTTTTCATACAAAATACAGTATGTCTTGGAGTTTTTACACATTTTCTTCTTTCAAAATAAGTTCCATAGTTTTGTCAGTTAAATAAAAATGCAAGTCAAGGCTTCAGGCAGTGAGTAATTTAACACTATTTACAAGATGTTTAAATATAAAGGAAGGACACATAATAATAATAATAATAATAATAATAATAATAATAATAATAATATATTATTAATAATAATAATTATTATTATTATTATTATTATTATTATTATTATTATTATTATTATTACACATTGTCTAATCAAAATACAAATGACATGAAAGGACAAATGGCAGAACCATAAGTTTAGTGTGTTTTTTTGGTTTGAACAAAAGAGTTACAATGGTTACCATGTTATTTGGAGCATTACAGAATTGAAACACTAAAAATTATAAATTTTATAAAATTTATAAAACTAAAATCCACTAGTGCAGCTAACTGTGTGTGTATATATGTATATATATTTAGATACCTTAACTGACTTAACACAGGAAATGTACAAAAAAACAGGCTTTTTCAGTTCAGTCCACAAATTTTTTATGAGGTTCAGGTCAGAGCTTTGTGATGGCCACTCCAATACTTTTAGACTTTTTTTAATACAACTTTGGGAGGTATGCTTTGGATCATTTTCCTGCTGGAAGACCCAGTTTCTGGCTTATGTCTTAGGTTTTTGCTTCAGTATTCCTAGATAATCCTCCTTCTTTGTGATGCCATCTATTTTCTGAAGTGCACCAGTCCCTTTTCCAGCAAAACACCCCCACAACATGAAGCTGCCACCCACTGGGTGCTTTACAGTTGGGATAGTGATGTGTGTTGCTTTTTTTTGTTTGTTTGTTTTTTTTTTTAATTAAAAGCCTCACCTTTTTTTCCTTCATACATAGTGCTGGAAATTTTGGCCAGTTCAGTTTTTGTTTCATTTGACCAGAGAAAATTACTCCAAAAAGCTAGCTCTTCACTCTGGCTTTTTTATGCTAGACTCTGTCCAAGTCTTTTTTTTTCCCTGAGGTTTTGGCTGTGTTGCTTGGATTTTCACATGGTGTCAAGGGCAAAAAGGCACTGCCTCTAAAATACAACCATACGTGCACTTGCATTTAACTATTAATTATGACAAGTGGCCAATGAGAAGCTTCTAAAAGTTATTACATCAATTTCTGGAATCTTTTAGACTGTTTAAAAACACAATCAGTTTGGTGTATGTAAACTTTTGACCCACTGTGATTCTGATATACTGAATTAAAGCCCGAAATAAAGCTGTCTCTAATCAACTGTTTTAAAATTACCTATGATGTGAAAAAAGTAGTCCTAATTGACTTGCTAAATTAATGTATGATGAAATGCGTGGAGTTGTTTTTATTTTTATTTTTTTTTATACAACTTACTTTTTGTATCCACCGATTATGCAAAATCCACTGTCTTAAATCTCTAACTGTTGGTTGCATTGTGCACTTTTTACAGTAAAGGAAATTTAGGACATCAGAATAGAGCAAGCAGCCTTAAAAAAAAACGAGCAAACATTAGTGGTGCATCTGAACTCAAATATTCCACAAGCATGTGAAAGTAGTATTAAATCTGTAGTTGCACTATCACAGCATGCATAATTGTAACCATTCATATTTTTCTCACTCTGGTATGAAACACGCCACATTCTAGTGCTTCTCAGCAGTCCAGCTTAACCATCTCACGTGTAACAGTGCTATCGCGTAATGGGTTTTATCAAAGTCGTTCATTTATTCATCTTTTGTAACTTCTTTATCCTGGTTAGGGTCGCGGTAATCAGTAGTCATATTTTCCTCTTTTTGGGTTACCTCGTAGGGCTTTTATTGTGAATATGCCTACTTCCGCTTTCTGTCTCGGAACGCCCTCGGTACAGCTGGTCCGTCCATTGCTTACTAAGACGGCGCACTGTACTGACAATGCGTGGCGATTAGCTAAAACTAACCATTGTGTGAATGTGATGTCCATGGTCACAATGCTGTGCAACCTGGAATGATGACTCAAGTAAGTCCTCACTGCTCATGAGTAACATGTTGTTTTTAAATGCACGAATACTTAGCAGTGGTAAACTAGTCAAGCTCATTAGCAGGTCCCTGGTTAGGTCTAGAAGGAATGACAGAAAACAGATTTTGCTAGATAAGGTGTTGTTGTCTTTGATTTTCAAGATGTAAAATGGTCTTTCGCTGGTCTTTATTGACTAGTGGTTCTGACAGCGCTCACTAGAGCCAAAATTGTTTTTCTCGGCAAAGATTTGTTACCAGGATGCGCCATCTGCACTAGAAGGCCTACTGCGCAGGCCTAGGGTGAGCGCGCGCGCGCCAGCCACACTATTTGCAATTATTTAGCAAACGGAAAACCTGCCCTGCTCGTAAGTTGAGATTTATGCATGAGAGAGCTGTTGCACTGTTCATGTCAAGTCGGAATTAATCATGAAACAGTTCGCCACTTGTGAGGCAAGCCTATTTCCATAAATTTACCACCTAGTGGCGCGATTCAATCCTTTTGAACGAATCCTTTAGTTGAATCAATCGGATCAACTCGCAAAAGACGGTTTTTCAGCTGCACGATACAGCAAGCATAATAGGTGTTCATGTGCTGCATTTCACTTGCTTCGTAAATGTTAATTTGCAGGTCGGAATGACGTCATTTTCGACCTCGGCGAATTCGACGTACGAAGTGGGGAAAAAACATGGACGCTTCCATGTTCGTCTTTTGTTAGCAACAAGCTAGCCAGCTAACTGTGATGAGTGATGTATATGTTCTTCCTCAGCCAGCGAGCTGTATAGTCACTGTTTTAGGTTTAATGAGCGAATATGTCTGTATGTTGATTGATCTAAGGCTAATACTTGTGTATATACAGCAGAACTCATTTAAAGGCAAAACGATAAGAAGTGCTACTTTGTTTATTTCTGATGCTGTGCGCAGCCATGGTGATTTGATGTCACTCCGTGAATGGGAACGAAACTTTTAGTTATGAAGAGAAGACTACCCCAAGTTGACGAGTTGGAGTTTAAAGTTGAGGTGACATTTTCTTTGGCTTTTACTGTTTGCGGGTTGGGAATTACAAGTCGCAGCCAAAAGTCCAACGCAGTGTAATACAACAGTTAGTTCCGGTCCATTAATTTGACTGGTTGAGCAGCATTCTAAGAGTGCTTATATTTCCTATAACTGCACTGAGACATTTAACTGTGTGCATCACTCCACTCGTCTGTGTTTGCCACATAAAATTCCTCCTCCTAGTTTGAAAGAGTTACTACAGTAGAGTTAGAGACATCATCAGCAGACATGGCAAACAGTACTTTTCAGGAATATAACTTTTGGCTTAAAATTTGAAGCTCCTCAGTTGAAGATGAAAAGGATGAAGGGACGCCTGTTTTACTGGAAGCACCTTTAACAGGAATGGACAACTCAATGTGAGCGACCTAGCTGATGTGCTATAAAGTGAGTGTGGCTTCTTCACGATCCATTTCCGGTAGCGGCACAAAAATAAACAAAACATTTGGCCATATCTTGTCCGAAATGTCACTTACTCAATATTAATTTCTTGTTTATAGAACTGTTGTATAAAAGCAATATCACTCTTGCAATCGTGCAGTTATACTGAATAACAGCATAGCTGTGATTAGCTACGGCACTCGGCCTATGGGCCAATATTCAGTATAACCGCACTCTTGCAAGTGCGACATTGCTTAATTGACCCCCAAACAGTTGCCACTACCCCTGTTTTCCATGTAAGATTTTTGTACTTATGCACTTTCTGGAAGCCGTTTGTGTGCTCTGAAATAAAGACTGTCCCATTCAGAAGGCAGCAAAACACAGCTGCCTGTTTTACCAATGCTATGCATAGTTTGTTCTCAGTTCTGTTCACAATGGACAAGAGCCCCCTGAAAAGACTAAAACTATGCCTGACAGAACTGTTTATCTGAATGTGCAACTGTGTAGTTCTGTTTGGCAGAATTTTTTTTCCTGTATATTAAAATAAGAAGGTGTACTCAAGCAGGTTCTCAAGATGCCCATTAGGTTTTAGTAAGGCCTAATTACTTGAGCTACTGAAGTTTGGATTAAACTCATTCTATTCAAGTCACCAGTCTGACATGTTAATGACTGCATAGTATGTTAGTTACTAAATATAATAAATTTGACTATGGTGGGTTCCAGCACTGTTAATTAAATAATAATAACTAAAACAAAAAAAAAAACAGACTCCATTGCTATATTTTTATTTGTAAATAATTTAGCATTTTGCTTCTGATTATGTATGTCACTTAGACCAGGGGTTCCCAAACTAAGGGTCATGACGCCGCATGGGATTGCTTGGTTTACAAATAGGTTCATGAGTGAAACTCAGTCACCCTTTTTTGTTTTATTCATATACAGTGTTTCCCACAGGATTTTTTTGAGACTGATGGGTGGACCTCTGACCATTTAGGGGGGGTTTTGTATATTTTAAAGTTAAATGCATCAATCTGGTGCACTTTGAGAGCAAAAGTAAGAGGCTAGATCTATGAAGAACTTTGTGCTCTTGTAAACAATTTTGTGCTCGAGTAGTAATTTAATCATAAACACATTGGCTGCATAGGTATGCATGGTGATGACACGACAAAAAAAAGTCATACCCACAAAGCATGATAAACGTGACGGAGTTTAACCTGGTTCACAAATGGTCAAAACACAAAATCGACTAGAGCATACATTTGAGCCATCAAAGAAATTAAGCAAAAGTGGTTACCTGTGTTGAAGTGTTTTATTTTTTTTTTTTAGAAAATAAAAACAATATACTGGATGAGGAGGACATAGTATTGATCAACTCTCCCTACATCCCTATTGGCAAACTTTGCACCCTGAATTTGTTCATTTAATTTTCCTGAGTTTTGAGGAAAAACAGTTCTAATGCCCTTTTGTAGTTGATTGAGCTCGACTCATTGATGGAGACGCTGAGGGAGGCAGGCAGGTGCTCTCCTTGCAGCCTGTTACGAAGGTCTGATTTGACCTGAAAATTAAGGTAACTGCAGTTAGGCAAATGAATAAAAATAAAAGCTGCATATGGAGCACACTTTCTGTACTCTTCTTTTAGTTAAAAAGAATATGCAGTTTATCATTTAAGTGCAAATGGGGGCTCAGAATTACTCACCCTGTTATTAATAGCTATAATTAGTATACACATATCAATTTATGAGATTATGTATTTTGCTCAAAACTCACTTTAAAACACTGAGTGTTTGTAATAACTTGTGATCTAATATGGATTTTGATCATATAATGAGTCAGAAATATATTACTTGTAGCTTTCTATCTTTATTAGTCTAAAGGCTAGACCTGCTTAGCATTTCTCATATAAGCATATTTTTCTTATAAAAATAGCCCAAATCGCATGAAAAACACATACAAACCATATATTGTCATAATCGTACATTTATTGGTTTCTTGTTTCATCTGTAGAATTGTTTCTCTCTTTTAGTTATGTACGGAGTCAGAACGTGCAAGATTATATGGGATATTTGTCATGCTGAAGTGGGAGTTATGAACACGGGATATGATTGATGGATCTGTAGTGAATCATCTGTCTGTGAGTCATAGTCATCTATCCAGACATCTATCCAAACATAGTCATCTATCTAGACAGAGGGAGAGTATACGACACTTCATGCTCATCAGATAATTTTGTGGAAAATGTATAGAAATGATGATTCTGTCTAAGGAAATGTCAAGCAAACATGTGGGAATCCATCAGTGTTTCGGCAGATGTGCACACCTTTGAACTAAAAGTCCTAATGAACGTTGTTTAGCGAAGCTCTGTGATCACAAATAAATGGAAATAGACGTGATTGTATATGTATGTGTCTCGTTATTTCATTCGAAATATCAATAACTACCGGTTTGATTTTGCATGTTTGATATGTACTCCTGACAGAAATGAAGAAATTACTGTCACTGTACATTTTTATCATGTGGTCAAATGTTGAAGCTAAAGTCCTAAATCTTTCTAATGATTTGCACTTTAAATAAGATCATTATGGTAATAGCATGCAGTGAATGTAAACAACAACAACAATTAAGAGGTTAATGTTACTTACCTCAAACAACGTTGTGTCCTCAGAATGCCTTGGTGTCTCAGAATACAGTACTATGGTTCCAGTGTGTGTGTGAGCAGGCATGCGTACATCAGGGGGAGGGAAGGGGAGCGGTCTGACTGATTGGAGTGAGAGATGCTTTACCAAAACAATGGGGGCAAAACAGAGATCTTTTATGCTATTATGAGAAGTGTAAAAAAAAAAAAAAATCGGTTTATTATGAAACTGGCGGGACAAATTAGACTGTGGCGGGCTGCCACATTCTAGGTAATTAATGGGAAACACTGCATATACCTTTGCTAGTTCCTCAGCAACATTGAGAGACTCAGTGGAACAACAGAAGTCAACAAAATGAACATGAAAATATGCAAAACATTTATTGAATATTAATTTACAGGACCTAGATTGTAAATCTGCTATTAAAAAAACATAAATTGATCAGGGCTTGGGTTAGTAGAAAATCCATAATGTCCATTTGGGGTTTTGCGCTCCCAAAAAGTTTGGGAACCCCTGAAAGTATTGTAACAGGATTTTAAAAAGTTGACATTAGGCCTAATTGTGACAAGCAATGACTGTCAGTTCCTTTTCTTTTGGTTGCTTTTTCTGTCATTTTTGACAATGTTTCTGAGCCACAAAATAGAATTTATTAAATTGATTATAGAGTTGTTTGACCTTGTTTTTCCACTTATTTCTAGATTAATGGTTAAAAAAAAGTAAATTTCATCCATTTTAAATAAAATCTATAACACAATAAAAAATGAAAAAACTAAAGGGGTCTAAAGTTCTTTCAAATGTGGAAAAGTAAAAAAAAAAAAATAATAATAAGACAACCTTTTACACCACATGGGTCATGGATTTATTTTAGTCTTACACTGTCAAAACCCATCTTTGTCTTGGTTTATCAGCCGCAAACAGTCCATCTTACAGTAGTGAGAAAACACTGAAAATTAGGCCTAATAAATATATAGTGTTAGAGGCCATTTAGCAGTAAAAGATTAACCTGTAGGCTATGAGAGAGAGAGATTCCATTGGATCAAAAGTTTAAAAATGCAGAAGTTTACTGTGTCTTTAAACAGTCAAAGATTACAGAAATTGATGTAATTTTACCTATAGCTGTAAAAGGGCCTCCCTTTAGAGACAGCGCCTTATTACCCTTGCTACCATGGGAATATCCAAGCAACTCACCCAGGACCTCAGAAAGAAAAATTCTGGACCTCCGCAAGCCCGGTTCCTCCATAGGAGCAATTTCCAAAACGGCCATAAGCAGCTGTATGCAAATATAAAAATCTTGGGATAGCACAGGCACAAAAAAAAAAGAAAGCACAGAGAAGAGGTACAAATTAACTCTCAGGGATGAATGAATTTTGTTTTGAAAGTTTCAGCTGATCCCCAAGACAACAGTAAAGCAACTGGTCAAAATAGTAGGGGTATAATGATATGGGGTATCATTTCATTTGATATGAAGCTCTCAATTCGATACATATGTGAATTGAACAGTATTTTTGGCTGCATAAAAGTAGACTATTTTTCATAAAATACTGCTAATACTGCATGAAGTGAAATAAACTTTTAAACTTAATCAAGCCCACTCTCCTGCCTCTGAAAAAGTATCTTCCTCTTTGGCTTAAATCAGGAGAGGCTAAGCTTTTTCAAATGATGTTTTTCATGAGCCGACAGGCTAACATACTAGCATATTAACTGCTACATTGAGCAGCAAGCAAAAACTGGAATATTCCCCCAAAACTGGTGTGTGGGGTCATTTCGGCTTCCACCAAAAAAATAGTGCTAATGCCGCAATCATATGGATAATATGGTGCAAGCAAGCAAACTCTGCTGCTTTCAGGTAGCATTTTTTTGCTGGGCTAAAGAAGTCACTGCACCCAGTGTGCATATTCTGTAGTGGAGAATACAGGATTCAAAAACACATCTGGAGCTAGAGAGAGCTATGTGATTCTTAGAGCACAATTAGCCAACGGCAGAATGTGAAAAGCCCTGTGCTTCAGAACGCCACCTAGAGTCACATCAGTGAAAGCTTAGTCATGTTTAATTTTGTTACATTCTAATGCACACTTTTTTTTCATTATATGCTACTAAGAGTCTGAATAGATAATGTTAACACTGTCACAATAACAGTTATTGTACTTTTATCAAGTTGAATGTATTAACAAGGAGAAAATGGAAACCTAAGGCACATTCAGACAATGCTTATTTTTGCTGGATTTAAAATGTATCGTATCACGACACCAAAGTTTTGTTATTGAAATTGAATTTTTGTGAATTGAATATTTGTGGATGCACAAAAAAGCACTGATAATTAAACTACAGTCCTTAATAAATTATAAAAAGCTCCCATTCACTGCTCCTTACGGTTTCTGTATGCCTTTAGGCATATTGTTTTACTTACGTTTAATTTGATCGTACCATTTTATTTTGACTTTACAGATCTTACTTGTGCTACCACTGTTTATCACTGCGTCTACACTGTGAGTGAGGAGCACAATGCGGCGTTCATTAGAAATAGATTGCTCCCGTTATAATCAACGACAGAATTTACACTGCAAGTGTGTAAATACAGCATATAATGAAAATAAACTTGAATGAAACTAAACCTTTTAAGCTATTTGCAGCAATTTCCCCAACCCCATGCACACAGTGGAACATTTTGGATATATACTTTGGATATAAACATAAGTTTGTGCTTGTGCATCACTGTTGTGCTTCCGTGCCACCCAAGCTCTGCTTTGCAAAGTTTGCAGGTTACAGTCTTCTTCACGGCATTTAATATAAAATGCTCCCATGCCTTAGAGGACTTGGGTCGCACACTTTTTTCCACTTTCACTTGATGATTACACCTCCCTCTGATGGTGACTGAGGTCATGTTGGGCATAAAAGGTATCATTGGCATAAACAGCAAAATGAAGAAATTCATTTTTGTTGACTCTAGGTATTTTGTTAAAGCTAGCGGCGTTGCATTATGTGCGTTTGATGCCATGTGCCATTGACTGGGAAACAGCTTATATTTCCGGTTTGTGAAAAAACGTTAGTGTTCCATTTGAGATGATACTGCCCTTCTAAAATGTATACACTAGATGGTAGATTACATAGTGTATAGTATAAGTGCGTAGTGTATAGTACATCATTTGGGACACAACTTGGGTCTGTACTTTCTGGCATTTTTCCAATGTGTGTTTTCACAACAGAAGTAACGCAATGAGTGATGTTAGGAGCAGTGTGAAGACACAACTGAGTGAAAGTTGAGTAAATGTTTGTAAATTGTAGCTTACAGTACTTAGTAGTTTTTGAACAACTCTTATTGAGAAATAAAAATTTAAAGCACCTAAGAGGAATTAGAGGAACTAAAAACAGAATATTATACACGTTCTCAGGAATTTTTGAATATTGTTTTCCAGAGGATTCTTTTCTCTCTTTATGTGGTGACAGTTAGACATCCAAACTGTCCATCTAAAAAGCGTATGAGCGCATCATTTTGCTTTAATTAACCAACCCTGATACCAGTATGCTGTTAAATTTGCATTTACATTTGTTTGAGATCCTATCACAATGCAAGTCTGGGTACCTCTAGATGTGTTACAATGTTTGTGTGCGCTTCCACCTGTATATTTTTTTTTTCTTCCCCCACTGTAGTCAAATTACAGTATATCTAACCATGATTTGACTGCCAGACACATTTAATACTCACTGTTTAATTGGTAAGTTAAACCCTTGCAAGTGTATGTTGCACTAAATGAAAGTTTAATGTGAAATTGAAATAATGTGTACTTCTAATGAAAGTCTGTCTACATTAATACCTGTGGGGTTTTTACCGCATTAATGTCAGTTACACAAAATTGAACAGGCTGCTCCTTCCCTCATCATTCATTGTTGCCCAAGATGTTTGGCTGATGCTATTTGTGAACTCAGTGTCCATGTGAATCAGCTTGGTGCGAACGGTTGATAGCAGGGAGGAATCACTGGTCCTAGGTAAGAGGGAAGTTTAGGATCACTTTCTAATGTCTTCCTCTCACATTATTGGTTTCATTTTTTGCATTTCCTTGTACAGTTTGTCTAGTCTCTCTTCACCCTGCTGTTCAATGCTCTGTATCTTTTGCTATCTACTGATATTCAATCTGGTATTCAAAGGGGTTTTGGATTTGGGTGGTAGACTCAATTCAATTTTATTTGTAGACAGTAGGCCTAATTTATCAGTCTCTTTTGCGTGTAAATGTCTTCTTAAGCCAAACTGAACTACAATTTTTCAATGGATTTACAAAAGTTTTGGAAACACTGGTTTTCTTTTTACTCGCACGCATATGAAGAACACCCATAAAGTGCAAAGGGCGTTCCTGACACAGCTCATTTGCATTTAGTGACACCCATGAAACTCCATAAAAGGTCGAGTGCACATAGGGCTGGAAGCACGAAATGACAACTACACGGTGAAAGAAAAGGCAGAAGTGGAAGTTATTTTGACTCACTTCTATGCCAAAAAAAAATTAACAATGTAGCATCACCTGAAAAAGTCAAAAACTAGAGACTAATTACAGAAAAGGTGAATTAGGTATGAGTTAAATGAGATGACAAGAAAATGGTGTGACTTATCTACATTGTACCCAGGTGATCATGCAAATAACACAGGGGAAACTTCTATTTTAAAATAGTTTTAAGTGTCTTGGCAGACAGGCTGGAGATGCACAGCATTAAAAGAAGATGCTGTGGCAAAGACCTGATTTATAAGACAGGTTTCATCCTCCCAAGAAAAACCCATATCGGTTATTAAACCTTCCCCTCATAAGTGTGACCTTACTCTTTAGTCAGTTGAGGCTTTTTATTTATTTATTTATTTATTTTTAAAAAACAGCTTACAGCTATGCACAGACAGAGCAGCCAGTTGTCTGTTTATGTGGCAGCATTTCGTTGTAGTATTACTATGTGTGTTTGTGTTCGTTTGCTTTCTTTGTTTTTCTTATTCTTTAATTAATGCTATTAATAAATAATGCTATTAACAAATTTCTCAATGATATTTTTAATCTGACCTAGTGATTCAGTGATGAGTATGATGCAATGAAAGTTGAATCTTTAGAAACCTGATTGAGACAGATGAAGAACTGAGGGAGCTCGACAGACTCAAGAATGAAAGGTCTTTTGCACCTGTTCCCACAGCCTGTTCCCTCAGTTTTGCTAACCAAATTTTGGCCACCATTGATTGTCGCATATTAATTATAAATATTGATGTGCAATTTGTTCAGAGTGGATTTTACCTTTAAATTTTCATGTTCAAATTTCACATAAAAAGCTGACACATTTGCAAAGTGCCTTCAAAATTATGCCACCTGTTTTGGAAATTATAAATAATAGTTAATGAAAAGAACACGGTAAGCAATTTTTGTAGTGAACTCTTAAAAGAATTCACTATTTTCAATACTGACAGTTCATCCTTTTTAACTGCAGGGAAACCTGTTTGGAAATATGTTGATATGCTTTCTGTTTTTTTTTTTTTTTCTTTAGGAAATCTACAAGAATTGGCACAACTGAGTATATAACACCCAGTACTGCCTCCCTCTTGCATCCCGCAATGCTTGGGCTACAGGAAACAAGACCTGCTGGGACTTCCTCCACTAAATCATACAGCTGTGTGGCGTGCTCAGCCACGTTTCATGGTTTAGCATCTCTCTTGGTACATCAAGCATCTCATGCCAGTGAAGTTTCCAGTCCACTAGGGGCTACATCACCTATTTGCAGTCACTGTGGTGGATTATTTGCAAGCAAAGATCTTCTTGAAAAGCACCGCTGCATGCTATTGCCCCCTCCAGTAACTCAAGATTTACACATATGTGAATGTGGGGAAGGGTTTCCGGAAATTGGTGCTATTCAGGAGCATAAAAAGATACATGAAATTAAAACTTTTACAGAGTCAAATAATGATTCTACTATAAAAATTGAAGTCACGACAGATGGCAGCCGCTCTGCTTCAGTTCTCCCCTCTAAGAGCTCACCTTCCCATGGTACTGAGGAGTCAATTCATGAAAGCCCACAGACACTTTCTGAAAATGAGAAAAAAGAGTGTATATCTACGTCAAATGTAGCTCCTATGCAGCATCCCATCTCACAAGGACATCATGATGGGTTGCTACCAACATGTGTATCCAATCCTATGATTTCCACACAAGCACATAGCGAATCCTTTAAAAATAAAGCTAAGCTTATGGAAAATGAAAATGTGAATAGTTCTGACAGTGAGGAATCACCAGACCAGTCAGCAGTAACAAATAAGAAAACACTTCTTAAAATGCTTGCCTCTGCCTATATGAGCCGTAGACAGCCAGCCCAAATTAAATGGGGCCAAAACAAGAGGGCCCTGCCCCCCCGAAAAGTTTCACCTAGGGCACCTATACAAGCTCCAACAGCTATGTCAGCATCAAGCCCTGAATGCACTGTTAATCAGTTAAGACAAAAGGTTGCAAAATATGCCCCCAATCGAGAAGGTTTTGTACCATCAGACAGGAACTTCTCAAACAAAGGCAGTGTTGTATCTATGACCAAGGCTTTGTGTCCCGTGGTGGCACTTGAGACCCGTCAGAAGCTTTGCAGAGACAACGTTGAAGGTAGATATCAGTGTGGGATCTGTCGTAGGGTTTTTCAAACCAAGGACAGCTTAATAATGCATCATGCCTTGCATAGGAAGGAAAGAGTAAAATTTTGTCGCCGTTGCCAGCAATTTGTCATCAGTGTAATTTCTGTTCCGGATAGCCATATTTGTTCTGGCTATGCTGGAACAGCCAACTCTTTTCCCACAATAATGTATCCACGAAAATTATTCCACTGTCAATTGTGTAATCGGAGCTATACAAGGCGCCACAGGCTTAAAACACATAAATGTCAGTGGATAGCTGCTTCGGCCCGAAAAAATGCCACAGTCTACAATATTGGAGGGGGGTCTAATGCAAGAGAACAACTCTTGTCAGTGAAGAACTCAACAGACCATGTAAATGTTGCTGTGAACACTGAGGGCATTAATTCTATAAAGACTGAAGAAAGTGCAGAATCTCCAGGGCAGGACAAATTTCAGATGAACCCTAACTCTTTTAAGTCTGAAACGTCACCCAAAAGTTTCCCACCTTTTCTTCCCAATAAGTCTAAATTTGCATTAGTGCAGTCAAAGGAAAATGTTCATGAAATGTTGAAAAGAGAGAATTCCGTTAACTCTTCAAACTCTGAAACTGAAGGAAGGGAAGGGAGTAACACAGAAGGAAGTGAATCATTAGAAAGAGGCCAGTGGACTGTACCACTGGATGATGCTGAAATTGATGTGCTGACTGATGAAGAAAATTGCAGTAATTTAGAGGTGTCACCCAAGGAAAACACTGATGATGAGGTCATTATTTTAGAACCATCTGTTAATTGTGGAACAACAAATTCAACACATTCAACAAGTAAAGATTTTCAGGTGCATATTTCTGATAGTGGAATAAGGCGTTTTTCCTGTAACAGATGTCAGAAAAGCTATTCTAGGCGTTTTACGCTAAATCAGCACCTTATGATTTGTAGATCAAGAAAATTAATGGACACAAATTCCTATGGAACTGTGTCGGCTAATATCCTTGGCATGAAGAAAAAGTTTCCATGTCCCCATTGTGGTTCATCATTTACTCGCAAAGATAATATGAATATGCACCGAAAGAGGTGCCAATCCATGAGAGATACAAACACTCTGGAGGGAAATGGGATGTTGGACAAACAAAATCAAGCAGCCCAGGAAAACATATTTGTGTTGCCACCAGTTTCCAAGAGCCAAGTGAGACAGGAGGGCAGTAGTAATGTTGGGGGTGGAAGCTGGGGCATTATGTCTTTACCGTCTGTGCTCCCCAGAAAAGTGACTTGTGAGTGTGGTGCTAGTTTTACTTGCCCTAGGCTTTTGTTTGAACATTTGCAAATGCATGCACTAGAGTCTTACATTTGTTCCCATTGTGGTGAGAATTTGCAGTCTTGGGCCGATTTTGAAGCACATCAGCAATTACATCTGCAAACTTCAGGGCCGAAAATTGAGGACAAAGGGTCACAGCAGCAATTACATGTGCAGCCTCAGCTTCAACAAGAGCCAAATATTCAGACATCAGTGCAAAATACAAAAAAGTCTCAAGATCTGTTTAAATCACGTTTAAATCACAGACCCCTCACAGGGCCATATGTTTGCCATAGATGTAAAAAGATCTTTAGACTACGCAAGTCTTTGCTAAGGCACCTAACACGGAGTTGCAAGGGAGATTCTACAGCTGAAAACAAACACTGTTGTTCCCGCTGTGGCATGACTTTCCAAAACTCTTTAGCTCAAGATATCCACATGCATGGCAACACTTGTACCCCTGCTTTCAAACCTCTTCGTTGCCCAGTGTGTGTACGTTGGTTCAGCAGCCTTGAAGGACTCAAGAGACACTTGTTGTCACATAGCCAAGAAGAAAGTTTGACTTGTCAGATTTGTGGTTGCAAGTGCTCAAGCCAAGCTGCACTTGAGGAACATAAACGGAGTGTCCATAGCACAAACAAGGATTCTGATTCACCTACTGTTCAGTCAGCACATGTTTCACAAAGCAGCTCATCAGATGCCTTTCGCTGCCAGATATGTCAACGCAGTTACCCAAAACTCCAATCCCTGAAAGACCATCTAAGAAAGGTTCATAGACCAAAACATCTAAACCTAGTCAGTATTGGCAGTTTTGAGTCCAAGGAATTGTCAAAAGGAATTGTACAGCAAAGTCAGACCAAGCAGTTTCAGTGTCACGTTTGTGCTCGCACCTACCAAGATATTCAGTCCTTGAAAAATCACAGGAGGAGGGTCCACCGTATTCTAGGAGGTGGACTGCAGCCTTCAAGAGGAAATCTACAGCAAAGTCATTCCAATCCATTTCAGTGTCAAATCTGTTCACGCACCTACCCTGACATAAGGTCCTTGAGAAACCACAGGAGGCGGGTTCATCGCATCCTGGGTGGTCTTGGTCTTGAAATATACAAAGGGATTGCTCATCAAAGTCAGAGCAGTCTTTTTAAGTGCCAGATTTGCCAGCGCAGTTATCCAGACCTAGGAGCACTAAATAACCACAAAAGGAGAGAACACTGTATTTTAAGGGATGTACTTGAGTCAACAAAAATGGATGCCACCCACATGGAACAGTCACAGTCAGATGTTTTTCGTGTCACAGATCCTAGTGGGAATTTTGAGCCTATTTCATAACTATGGTTTATGATCAATGACATTTAAGTTAGAAATAACACGTACTGTGGGACTTTTTTGTGCACTCAACTTTGTACAATTTTATTAGCATTAAGAAATAGTAAAGGTAATAGCTTCAAAATAATTCATCTGTAAATATGTTGGATACTTTCTAAGGCAAATATTCCTTAGCGGTGTTAAAATATTACTCATTCCGTTGTTCTCATTTCATTAGTTGGTGGTGGGTGGTACCACCAGTAGAAATAAGACACCAGTAGGATTGTTTTTCCAATACTATCTCTCTTCAATACCAATAGACAATTAGCAAAAAATAAATAAATAAAAGAGAGAGAGAGATACTTCCCAATTGTTAAATGTAATTGGCTGCAATCTGTCAATTACTTTGCTGGAGTGTTTCATCACTAGTTTTTGCTTGCATTTTAGGTTATTTTACTAAACATTTTACTAGAGATTAAAGATTAATACTAATGAGTAACAGCTGCAAGTGTCTGAATCTGGTAAAGTGGAAGCATGACTTCCGTGGTTTTATTGACATGCCATAGATTTAGCCATTTTACTTTGAACTACAAAAACAATGCTATATACCTGGAGGAGACCAAAAAAAGGCACTGCATGATGCCTCCCACAAGAGATTTTATTTAGCAATCATTAATAAAGCAGTTATATTCTTAAGCGTTTCATCAAGAATCTCAGCCTCTTGAAGAGTTTTGTATCATTACCAGGCCACAAGCTTCAGAATCTTGGCTTTCCACACTTATGTATACAGTGGGCCTCATTCATCAAGCTGGATATGAACAGATTTTATATGTAAATCATTTGTACGAGTGTTTATACAAGAAATTTGGTAATCATGAAAATCCCATAAATTTGGAAAAAAAATTTCATATTCTATTCATGCTTCTGAGTGTGTGTAAATTTCTGCACAAGAAGACTAAGTAATCTAAACCTTGACTCTAATAACTAAAAACCATATAATTTGCATGGATAATTCCACTTTTATATCGAATATACTTATTGGGTTTAAATTGCTTAATTTTTTATTACGTTCACAGCATTTAGCAGACATTCTTATCCAAGGCAACTTATAGAAATGAAAACTTGTAGGCAACTTATAGAAATCAAAAAAACATCCTCATGGTTGTTCACTAGGTCAGGGACTAAAAGGCTTGCTTATTATTATTATTATTAATATATATTAATAAATATTTTTTATTGGCATAGAACTGAGTCAAAATAACTTCTACTTCTGCCTTTCAGCCTCCAACCTGCCATTCATTTTATTTTCCCAGCTGTCTGTGCATGTGAACTTTGATGGAGTTTTGTGGGCGTCACTAAATGCGTTCTGCACTTTTACGAGTGATCAGGTGATCAAGTTCCCAAAATCCGTTCGGCTTAGCTTATGCAAACATTTACACACAGCTTTATTAACAATTGACAAATGAGGCCCATTGAGCTTTTTGGAGCAAGATGTGATGCGTCACTTAAGAAAGGTCAACAAAGATCACATTTTCATAATGATGTGTGTATAGTGATGTACACCTGTTATCACCTAAAACATCATTATATAATATTTTGGCTGTCACCTATTTCAATGTAAATAATCATGCTTTTTTATTTTATCTTTTTTTTAAAACCTTTCTCTCTCTCACACACAGACATGGAGCATTTTAAAACATTTGATAAATGCATGAACAGCTGAAAAAACATTGTAAATAAAGGTGTTATTTGTAATCTCAGTGTATCGTGAATGTATTAAAGTTTGTTTAATGGAAATGTTTTGGAAGACTGTAACTCCCTATTGTACAAATAAATACTGTGGCATTGTATGATTTTAGGTTCTCTAAACATTTAAGTGTTCATTTACTCATATGTTTATTAAATATTTCATTTTTATTAAATATTATAACCTTCAGTCTTCTGGAAGGCTTTCCACTAGATTTTGGAACATGGCTGTTGTGATTTGCCATGACAGACCGTGTGGTTATACAAAAATAATCCACACCATTGACACAAAAGGGATTATTTTCAAATAAGTCTGCAGTGAGTTGTTTTATGTCTTATAACAATTTGCCAATGATTAATTTTATTAATTTATTAATGAATGACACATTGCACTGTTTGACTGTTTATAGTTATCTTATGGAGCACCCAGAAAAGTTTGTCTCTTGAAGTTAAAAAGTAAAAAAAAAAAACAAAGAAGAAGAAGCTTGTGGTAATATGTAAACAAACCAGACAGCACAAACTCCTCAGTCCTCAGACTCTCCAAGCTGGGAACAACACTTGTTAAAAAAAAACTTTTATTATTTGGTTTATATTAGTTTATATTGGTGGAGTGTCCACCATAGAAGTCCCTGTGTACGAACTGGTACAATGGAACAATAGTATATTATAGGTTTATAGTAATGTGCTCCTTATCATTTATGTTACAGCTTGAACTACTGTCAGAGCTATGCAGTTATCTAAAAGTAATACATACCTTTTGATCAATCAGATTCCAGAATTCAACCACACTGGTATAACATGAAGTGCTACATGCAGTTATCATAAGGAAGTCAGTCTTCAAAACCTAATTGATAAGACAATTAATTTGGATCCTATCCTGGATATAATGGAATTTACCAAGGTAGGGGATTCAGAGACCAAGGTGTCAGTTTGTATCAGTTTGTAAACAACACATATGTCAATCAAAACAACATCAATAAACCAAGTGTATTATAGGAATTTAAAACTTAGAAATAACTTTGATCACATTGTTACCTAATCATATATCTTATGTGTGTCTCCAGTTAGCCTGATTTTAAACTAATTGCTGCCTTGCATATAATATACAAATCAGTTTGTAACATTGTTCCTCGTTCCCAGTTTTATTCAAAAGATGGCTAGTTTTATTCAAAAGAAGGTACAAGATACCGTGTAACTGACAGGTTGTTGTATGATTGTAACACTGACAGTAACAGCCACCTCTCCTTCTCACGCACCCCACTAAGCTGCATGCATTTAAACTGCAAAAGGCATTTAAATGCAGTTGAATAAATTGCAAGTACCAGCACAAATGGAAGGTGGATATAAAGTTGGGTCCATAAGTATATGGACAGCGACAAACTTTTTGTAATTTTGCCCTTGAACACCACCACAATGGATCTGAAATGAAGCAATCAAGATGTGATTGAAGTGTAGACTTTCAGCTTTAATTACAAAAATATTGCATTAACTTTTTAGGAATTACAGCCATTTTTACATAGTCCCTCTATTTTCACAGGCTCAAAATTAATTGAACAATTGACTGAAGCAGTTTTATGGCCAGGTGTGACCTGTTTCCTGCTTATTTCATGACAAATTAAGGAGATAAAAGGTCTGGAGCTGATTCCAAGTGTTCAGTTTGCATTTGGTAGCTGTTCATTGGAACTCTCAATATGCAGTCCAAAGACATTGATGCAAGTGAAGGAGGCCATCATCAGGCTGAGAAAAAAAAACAAACCTATCAGAGAGCAAGGGGAAACTTTAGGAGTGGCCAAATCACCAATTTGGGACATTCTTATAAAGAAGGAATGCATTGGCGAGCTCAGCAACACCAAAAGGCTAGAAGACCACGGAAGACCGGTCAAGTGTATGAGCACAGAATTCTTTCCTTGGTGAAGAAAAACCCCTTTGCAGCATCTAACCAAGTCGAGAACACTACCGAGGAGGTAGGTGTATCATTGTCAAAGTCTACAATCAAGAGATGTCTTCATGAATGTAACTTCAAGATGCAAACCACTGGTAAGATTCAATAACAGGCCAGGTTAGACTTTGCTAAAAAAAAAAAAACATCTAAAAAAGCCGGCCCAGTTCTGGAACAAGATTCTTTGGACAGATGAAACCAAAATTAACTTGTACCAGAATGATGGGAAGAGAAGATTGTGGAGAAGCAAAGGAAGGGCTCATGATCCAAAGCATACCACATCATCTGTCAAACATGGTGGAGGAGGTATTATGACATGGGCATGTATGGCTGCCAGTGGAACTGGGTTACTAATGTTTATTGATGATGTAAATGCTGATAGAAGTACCAGGATGAATTCTGAAGTGTATAGAGCTACACTTTCTGCTCAGTTAAATGCTGCAAAACTGATAGGATGGCGCTTCACAGTACAGATGGATAATGACCCAAAACATCAAAATAAAGCAACCCAAGAGCTTCTTAAGGCAAAGAAATTCAACGTTCTTAAATGGGAGAGTCAGTCACCTGACATCAACCCAATTGAGCATGCTTTTCACTTACTGAAGACAAAACTGAAGGCAGAAAGACCCACAAACAAGCAGCAACAGAAGGCTGCTGCAGTAAAGCATCTCAAGTGAGGAAACTCAGCATTTGTCAGTGGGTTCCAGACTTTAGTAATTAACTGCAAAGGATTTGCATTCAAGTATTAAAAATAATCTTTATGTTTATAACTGTTAGTTTGTCCACTTATTTTTAAGCCTGTGAAAATGGAGGGACTCTGTAAAAAAAAATGCCTGTAATTCCTAAATGGTTACTGCAATATTTTTGTTAAACCCCTTGAATTAAAGCTGAAAGTTTACACATTTATCATATTTTGATTGATTTATTTCAAATCCATTGTGGTGGTGTACAGAGGCAAAATTACAAAAATTGTCACTGTCTGAATACTTATGGACCTGACTGCAGTTTGTAGCTAGGGTTCAGTGATCAAATGCTAACAAACTGGTTCCTTCAGACTTGGGAGCTAAATAAAATTAGCTGATTATCTAGTAAAACTTATATACAGTACCTTGCAAAAGTATTCGGACTAATTCTCACATATTACTGAATTACAAATGGTACAATTGAAATTTCATTCTGTCTGATATTTTATTTTAAAACGTGGTGACACTGGATTTATGTTGGGAAATATTTTTATGAAAAATAAAAAACTGAAATAATTGATTGCCTAAGTATTCAACCCCCACACATTAATATTTGGTAGAGCCACCTTTTGCTACACTAAAAGCTTCAAGTCTTTTGCGATACATATGTACCAGCTTTGCACAGTGTTTGAGTGATTTTGGCCCATTCGTCTCGGCAAATTTGCTCCACGTTGTTCAGATTGTTTGGGTGATGCTTGTGGACTGCGATTTTCAAATAGTGCCACAGATTCTCAGTGGGATTGAGATCAGGACTTTGACTGGGTCACTGTAGGACATTTGCCTTTTTGTTCTTGAGCCACTCCAATGTTGCTTTGGCCTTGTGCTTGGGATCATTGTCCTGCTGAAAGGTGAATTTCCTCTCAAGCTTCAGTTTTTTAGCAGACAGAAGCAGGTTCTCTTGAGTATTTCCCTATATTTTGTTCCATCCATTCTTTCTTCAGTTCTAACAAGATGCCCAGTCCCTGCCGATGAATAGCATCCCCACAGTATGGTGGTAAAAGTTTACTGGGAAGTTTTAGGTTTGCGCCTACCATAGCGCTTTGAGTTTTGGCCAAAAAGCTCTGCCTTGGTCTCATCTGACCACAAAACCTTTTCCCATATCACAGCTGGGTCACTCTCATGCTTTCTGGCAAACTCCAGACATGCTTTCAGATTGTAGTTTTTGAGTATTAGCTTCGTTCTTTCAACCCTCCAATATATGCAAGTGTTACGCACTGCTCTTGATAAGGTTGACTGATTACTCCACTCCCAGCCACTGACCTCTGTAGCTCCTTCAAAGTGATTGTTGGCCTATCTGTGGCTTCTCTAAGTCTCCTTCTTGTTTGGCGCTGAGTTTTGGGGGCGGCCTTTTCTTGCCAGAGCCTGGGTGGTGTGATACAGCTTCCAATTCATGATTATTGATCCAGTAGTGCTCACTGGGATATCCAAACACTTGGATATTATTTCGTACCCTTTCCCTAATCTGTGCATTTGTATTACTTTTTCTGTATTCTTCATTTTCCTTCAGATTCACAGCATGACCAATGAGCCTTCAACAATGGGGTTTTTATCCAGAAAATGTGACAGAAACTTTAATGATTCACAGGTGGATGACAATGGTAAGGTAATATATATATATATATATATATATATATATATATATATATATATATATATATATATATATATATATATATATATATATACATACACACACACACACACACACAGCCATGTGATCAGCCATGACATTAAAACCACCTGCCTAATATTGCCTAGGTCCCCCTTGTGGCGCCAAAACAGCTCTGACCATTGAGGCATGGACTTCACAAGACCTCTGAAGGTGCGCTGTGGTATCTGGCACCAAGTCGTTAGCAGCAGATCCTTTAAGTCCTGTAAGTTGCAAGGTGGGGCCTCCCTCCATGGATCAGACTTGTTTGTCCAGCACATCCCACAGATGCTCGATTGGCTTGAGATCTGGGGAATTTGGAGGCCAAGTCAACACCTTGAACGCTTTGTCATGTTCCTCAAACCATTCCAATTTTTGCAGTGTGGAAGGGTGGACTGTTGTGCTGAAAGAGGCCACTGCCATTAGGGAATACCTTTGTCATGACGGGATGTACAGTTGAAAACAAAATTATTAGCCCCTATGAAATATTTCATTATTTTTCAAATAATTCCCAAGTGCTGTTTAATGGAGTGAAGATTTTTTTTCAACACAACATTTCTAAACATAATAGTTTATTTAGGAAACTTGGAGTGTTTGTAAAACAACTAGAAACAAAATTATAACCAAGAATAAAAAAGTCTACAGGTCAAAATTATTAGCCCTCTGATGTTAATAGTCAATAGCGTATCCTTTTTGCTTGATAACAGCCTTTAGTCATTTGTTGTAGTTCTCAACAAGTTTCAGGCATGTCTCCTGAGGAGTTGCAGCCCATTCCTCCTTAGCAAATCTCTCAAGCTCCTCCAGATTTGTTGGTCTCCTGGCATGGACTCTGGTCTTCAGTGTGCCCCACAGATTTTCTATTGGATTCAAGTCTTGGCTTTGTGCAGGCCAGTCAAGAACATTCACTTTGCTCATTTGGAGGTAGTTCTTCACCAGAAGTGAGGTATGCTTTGGGTCATTATCATGCTGGAAGACAAAACCTCAACCCAAACCAAGTTTTGTTGCAGATTGCCTGAGGTTGTCTTTCAAAATCTTCTTGTAATCTTCCTTTTTCATGTTTCCTTTGACCCTGACGAGATTCCCAGTTCCAAAGGCACTGAAACATCCCCACAGTATTATACTCCCACCGCCATGTTTCACGTGGGAACGGTGTTCTTTGGGTTGAGTGCCTCTCCCTTTTTTCTCCAAACATAGGCAACATCTCTGTGGCCAAAGAGCTCTAGGTTTGTCTCATCTGACCAAAGGACATGTTTTCAGTAGTCATCATTTTTGTCCAGGTTGTCCTTGGCAAATTTCAGTCTAGCTTGGAGGTGTCTCTTCTTTAGAAGTGGAGTTTTTCTTGATCGGCAACCTCGCAGTCCATTCCCGTGCAGGGCTCTAGTGACCGTCTTCGTTGAGACATCAATCCCAGACTTGACTAAATCATTCACTAGTGTCTTGGCAGTTGTTCTTGGGTCTTTAGAAACCTCTCTCACTAGTTTTCTTTTCAAAGTTTTTGAAATCTTTCACTTCCTACCTCTGCCAGTCTTGTTCTCCACTGTGTGGGTCTCTTCAAACTTCTTGATAATACTTCTCATGGCAGTTCTTGACACTTGAAAACGCTTTGATAAACATGTATATCCTTCTCCTCCTTTGTGAGCATTAACAATTCTTTTTCTCGAGTCTAAACTAATTTCTTTTGTCTTTGCCATGATGACAGTACAAATTATTTTACAAGTTGTTTTGCAAAATACTAATCCTCAGCTTAAAGTGAAATTTAAAGGCTTGAATGATTAATTAGGTTAATTAGGCAAGTGATTGGACAACAGTGGTGTGTTCCGTAGCCAATCAAACAGATCATTTCTTAAGGGGGCTAATAATATTGACCTTAGCAGTTTTTTATTTTTTTTTAAATAATTCTTTTATTCCAGGCAAATTAAAAGAAATAAGGCTTTCTCTACAGGAAAAATATAATATTAAATACTGTGATAAAATTCCATTACTCTGTTAAACATCACTTGGGAAATATTTGAAAAATAATTGAAATTTCATAGGGGGGCTAATAATTTTGTCTTCAACTGTACTTGGTCTGCAACAATGTTTAGGTAGGTGGTACGTGTCAAAGTAACATCCAGATGAATGGAGGAGCCAAGGTTTCCCAGGAGAACATTGATAAGGGCGTCACACTGCCTCCACCGGCTTGCCTTCTTCCCATAGTGCATCCTGGTGCCATCTCTTCCCTAGGTAAGCGACGCACACGCACCCGGCCTTCCACATGATGTAAAAGAAAATGGGATTTATCAGACCAGGCCACCTTCTTTCATTGCTCCATGGTCCACCACTGATGCTCCATTGCAGGTGCTTTTGGCGGTGGACAGGGATTAGCATGGGCACTCTGATCGGTCTGCGGCTACACAGCCCCATACATAGCAAGCTGTGATGTACTGTGTGTTCTGACACCTTTCTATCATAGCCTGGATTAACTTTTTCAGCAATCTGCGCCACAGTAGCTCTTCTGTGCAATCAGACCAAACAGGCTAGCCTTTGCTCCCCATGCGCATCAGTGAGCCTTATTCGCCCATGACCTTGTCGCCAATTCACTGGTTGTCCTTCCTTGGACAACTTTTTGTAGGTACTAACCACTACAGACCAGGAACACCCCATATGACCTGCCGTTATGGAGATGCTCTGACCCAGTCATTTAGCCATCACAATTTGGCCCTTGTCAAAGTTGCTCAGATCCTTACGCTTGCCCATTTTTCCTGCTTCCAACACATCAACTTTGAGAACTGACTATTCGTTTGCTGCCTAATATATCTCACCCCTTGACAGTTGCCATTGTAACGAGATCATCAGTGTTATTCACTTCACCTGTCAGTGGTTTTCATGTTATGGCTGGTGTGTGCGTGTGTGTGTATATATATATATATATATATATATATATATATATATATATATATATATATATATATATATATATATATATATATAGTGTAGAGTGTAGAGTGTATTATGGTTGTGTTAACATAGTAATTGTTGGTTGTCCTGTAGACCCAGAATGCAGATGGACTCTCTGATCACAGACAGGGGACAGCAGCAGATAAAACGCTGGTTGGTAGTACGGTTTCTTAGGTTTAAAAATTTTCACATTATGATAACAGTCTAAAAGTATCATGGTGTCATGGTATTAATTGACTATTTTAAAAACATACAACCCTGTGGTGAAAATAAAGGCAAATATTTATTGAGATTTTTGTACAAAGGTCTCTTTGCACATCCTTGTATATGTAACAAAAGGAAACAAACAGATCAGTTCCACTAATTGTTCTTCTTTCTGTGTCATAGCATAATTATAAACAGTTAAAAAGCAAGGATCGTGAATTTGAACCCCACACTGGGCACCAAATGCAGTCACTTGGGTGGTACAAGCTAGTGCAGTCTCAATGCCGGTCCCAAGCCCGGATAAAATGGGAGGGCTGTGTCAGAAAGGGCATCCAGCATAAAACCTATGTCAAACCAAATATGCAGATCATAAGCCAGATTTCCATAATGGAGACGGGTGATCTGCTGTGGCGACCCCTAATGGGAGCAGCTGGAAGAAGAAGAAGAAGAGGAAAAGCACACTGCAGATGGTGAGGTTATATGAAAATAATCTGCTTCCGCTTTGCCTGAGGCTTCATAGCACCACACTGATGTGGATTATTTTTTATAACCTCATGGTTTGTCATGTTTTATTCCTTACTTATAAGCTCTCGCTTAAACCCACATGCATTCTTTTTTACTTACTTATTGCCTTATTTAGTGTGCTTGCACCCTCAGTTGCTGCTAGCATGTGTATCTTGATGGCATTGTAATACATAGTATAGTTAAAATTTTACAAAATGAAATTGATATCAAGGCTAGTATAATTATGACTAATACATACACTAATTAGCACAAAATAATTAGCACAACATACATTATACGGCCAAAGGTATGTGAACACCTGACCATCCCACCGATATGTGGGCCTTCCCCAAACTGTTGCCACAAAGTTTGAAGCACACAGTCAGGAATGTCTTTGTATGCTGTAGCTTTAAGAATTTCCCTTTACTGAAACTAAGGGGCTCAAACCTGTTCCAGCATGACAGTGCCCCTGTGCACAAAGTGAGGTCTGATTTGCATGGGATAAACAATCTCTCTATAAATCACAGAGATGGGAGTGTCTTCATAATTAATGCATGCTTGTCACACTAAAAATTCCATGCATATTACATATGCCTCTGGGTGTTAGTGCGCACGTGTCTATGTTTGTTTGCTTGCTGCCTTGATAGCTCGCTTGCTTGCTCTCTCTTTCCCTCTCCTTTTCTCTGCAGCTCTCTGCCTGATTGGTGGACCGAGTGTCAGTCAATCGATCACGGGGATGTCCCCGAAATGGGAGGAGCCCTATCTTTAAAGAGCGCATGGCAGCGACGACGAACCTTTCGCTCTCCCACACACACACACACACACACACACACACTATTTATTGACTTAGTGGTCTGTTTTCATTTTCACAGTGATTGCTTTGCTACATTTCTATGCTAAGCTTCTGTGTTTGCTATTTGTTCTGTTTGCCTATGTGTTAATATTTGCTATGTTAGTGTTGTATTGTCTATCCTATCTGTACACATCGCTGTCACATCACGTGGTGCAACCCTATGGAGGAACAGGTCAGCAGGTGCGTGCACATACATAACCCTCATGTAGGAATCTCTCTGTCTAGACACACTAGGTAAGTGGGTGGGTACCACCTCTAGTATTTTTGAGGAAGCTTAAAGTAGACTATTAGTAGCTAGTGCAACCAAAGGCGTTCTTTGAGCACTGTTCATCCAAATTTTATTCCTCAAGATGCAGCGTGATGTCTCACTGCTAGGCAACACGATTAACTTGATGCATGAGATTTTTGTCATTGTGGACCTCTTTTCTGGGAAACATGTAACTATCTTCTGTAGCCTCTGAAGGGCAGTACTAAATGAAAAAATACTATATTTAGGCAAAATAAGAAAAATGTATACATTCTGTTCAAAAGTTTTCACCCCCCGGCTCTTAATGCATGTTTTTTCCTTCTGGAGCATCAGTGTGCATTTGAACCTTCTATAATAGTTGCATATGAGTCCCTCAGTTGTCCTCAGTGTGAAAAGATGGATCTCAAAATCATACAGTCATTGTTGGAAAGGGTTCAAATACACAAAAAATGCTGGAAAACCAAAGAATTTGTGAGACCTAAAGGATTTTTCTGAAGAACAGCAGGCAGTTTAACTGTTCAGGACAAACAAGGGACTCTTGAATAACTATCAGTAAACAAAAAAACACAGCTGTGGATCATTCAGGTAACAACACAGTATTAAGAATCAAGGGGATGTAAACTTTTGAACAGGGTCATTTTTATAAATTCAACTATTATTTTCTCTTGTGGACTATATGTAAACATCTTTTATGTGATATATCTTATTCAGGTCAGCACTAAATAAACAATAACATGCATTTTGTATGATCCCTCTTATTTTGGTAAAATAATAAACATTTTGCAGATTCTGAAAGGGGTATGTAAACTTTTGACCTCAACTGTATATTGCTTCTGGACCAAATAAACAGTATCGTGCTGCATTCAGTTAAAACTCACTTTTATTTCAATGTAATTTCCATTTGTAGTTGCAAAGCAACTCTACAGACAGTGTGTATGTGTGTGTGTGTGTGTCCAAAAATCATGAAAACAAAAGTGAAACTTAACTCACGCTGCAGTGGATAACAATTAACAAATAAACAACAATCCACCTAGCACATCTCGCTGGTGCATGCTTAATGTGCTCTGAAGCATGGTGTTTGATCATCTCCTTGGTTGCGTGGAAAAAGACAAAAAATTATAAATGTGCAGAGGCAACCTGTAGTCATACACCAAGTCTACATATTTATATGAAAAATATCAAGGTTTAATCAAGATTGTAAATACCACCTTCCCAGCTTTTTCTCTACCAACTGTACTCTAACCTAGCTTCAGCATGCTGCTCAGACTTTAAAGTCGTGCCTACTTCAATTCAATTCAATTCATTTTTATTCGTATAGCGCTTTTTTACAAAGGTCATTGTCTCAAAGCAGCTTTACACAAACAAAAGTAAAGTGAAGTGTGTGTGTGTGTGACGTCTCTGATGAGCGAGCAGGGCGACGGTGGCAAGGAAAAACTCCCTGAGATGGTGATAGGAAGAAACCTTGAGAGGAACCAGACTCAACAGAGAACCCATCCTCATATGGGTGTGTACAATGTGAGTTTGTGTAGTCCATAGAAAACAGCTGAAGCGTCTTCGTGGCAGTGTGAAGCATTGCCGGTGGACAGGTCCAGAGTGAAGGGGGGGAGGTCTGGATCACCAGCAGCTCAGGAGTGATGCTCAGCAGAAAGAGAAGGAAAGTGGTTAGGTACACTCACAGTCACCGTGTGGAGATAAAACGTAATGAGGAGTGCAGGGGACTCTGGCAGGACTAGCTATAACAGCATAACTAAAAGGAGAACCAGGGGGAAACACAGACATGAGAGATCCCTGATATGTAAGGCATACAGTCACTCTGCCGTCACAAACCTGAGTGACTAACGAGAGTGAGGAAGACAGCATCCAAACACACCAGATCACCATAACACTCAACATCCACGAGTCCCCCAGATCTACTCCTTTGTCTAAAACACTAGTCGCTAAATGCTAGGTTAAATAAATAAGTCTTCAACCTCGACTTAAACACTGAGACCGTGTCTGCTTCACGTACATTAACTGGGAGGCTATTCCATAATTTTGGGGCTTGGTAAGAGAAAGCTCTGCCCCCTGCCGTGGTTTTGGCAATGCATGGTACTGATAGACAGCCTGCATCCTTAGAGCGAAGTAGGCGCGGCGGAACATAAGGTACTAACATATCGCTTAAATACTGCGGAGCGAGACCATTTAATGCTTTATAGGTTAGGAGTAATATTTTAAAATCAATGCGGAATCTTACTGGGAGCCAGTGTTATGTAGATAAGACTGGCGTGGTATGCTCATACTTCCTAGTCCTAGTAAGGACCCTCGCTGCTGCGTTCTGAACTATCTGAAGCTTATTTATGCATCTAGACGAACATCCAGATAGTTAAGCATTACAGTAATCTAATCTGGACGTGATAAATGCATGGACTAGTTTTTCAGCATCACTTAGCGAAAGTATATTTCTAATCTTAGCGATATTTCTGAGGTGGAAAAATGCTAACCTGCTTACATTATCTACATGCGCCTCAATGAGAGATTAGAGTCTATAATCACACCGAGATCTTTTATTGTTAGACTACTTGAAACAGAGAGACCGTCTAAAGTAACAGTGTGATCTTTAAACTTACTTCTAGCGGCTTGTGGTCCTACTTTTACCAGCTTTGTGACCAAAAGTGTACAGAATTAAAAAATTGATAACATGCAACTTTAATAACGTTGTCTACTGTCTTGCATGTGCCAAAGGTGGCATCCAATATGTAGGAAAAACAAGGACTAAACTTAGATTTAGAATTAATTACTTTTGAAAGGAGCTAACTGGGTATTACTTTTGAAAGCTGCCGTAGCATAAGAAAATATTCACGACTGTAACATTGACATTACTTTGTTTCTGGCTGACTTAATATGCCCATCATGTAGGATGGCTAATGTACTAGCTAGCTAACATTAACTCTTGTACCTAGCTGACATTAGCTCAACGTGTTAGTTTGCTAGTACTAAGTTGTTTAGACAATGCTTGTTTTGTCGCTTCTGCTAACATTACAGTTGTGAATATTTTCTAATGCTATGGCAGTTTTCAAAAGTAATTCCCGGTTAGCTTCTAATGCTAACTATGACTGAAACCAATATTTAGCTAATGTTAGCTAGTTACTATGAGAGGACAATTAAGCTAGGTTAGATGGTAACACTAACTAGCCACAGCAGGTTGAAGTTGGTTTACAAAAAGAGACAAAAAAGTTTTTTTTGTGGACTACACAGTGTGATACCCAGAAGCCAAGGCTCTTCGCAACATCTCAGCATGCAGCGTTGCGGATGCACTCTTCCGTTTTGTCTCCCGAGTCGGGATCCCAAAAGAGATCCCGACTGACCAGGACACACTTCGCGAACTGTATGAATTATTAGGGATTAAATCAATTTGCACCAGTGTTTACCATCCACAGCCAAATAGGCTGGTCGAACGCTTTAATTAAATGCACAAGGTCCCACAAGCCTCCATGGGGTTTTCTCCATTCGATTTATTGTACAGGCACAAGCCTTGGGGCATCCAAGATGTTATCAGGGAAAATTGGGAGGAGGGACCTTCTAACAGCAAAAACAAAATTCAGTACGTTCTGGACCTGAGAGCAAAACTCCACCCCTTAAGTCACCTAACATAGGAGAATTTGTATCAGGCCCAAGAAAGACAGACCCGACTATATGACAGGGGTAGCTATAGGATTTTGCACCAGGAGATAAGGTACTCATTTTACTACACATGTCAAGCTCTAAATTACTCGCAAAGTGGCAAGGATCCTTTGAGGTCACATAGAGAGTTGGAATATATATATGGAAAGAAGGCAAGCCAGCAGAGGCAGTGTGATGCTCTGGGCAATGTTCTCCTGGGAAACCTTGGGTCCTGGCATTTATGTGGATGTTACTTTGACCACCTACCTAAACATTGTTGCAGACCAAATACACCCTTTCATGGCAATGATATTCCTTAATGGCAGTGGCCTCTTTCAGCAGGACAGTGCGCCCTGCCACACTGCAAAAATTGTTCAGGAATGGTTTGAGGAACATGATAAAGAGTTCAAGGTGTTGACCAAATTCAAACAGGACACCTTCAGAGGTCTTGTACTAAAATGTGTAACGTGGGGAGGTCGACAACGGAGTTGGGGATCCAAGTGCAAGGCTTTATTTACAAACATGGTCAAAACAGGCAGGGTCAAGCACCAGCAAACAGTACAAACAAAGGCAGAGACAAAAGAGTAATCCGAAACACAGGCAATGGTCAGGGCAGGCAGCAAACAATCAAAAACAAGGAGAACAGGCCAAGGGTCAAAACACAGGTAAACTAGGAGACACGGAAACATGGAAACACAGAAACACAGAAACTAGGAATGGCTATAAACACACAGACACAAACAATCAGCAAACTAGGTGCGTGGGTGAGCAACTTTTATACAGGACAACAACCAATGAAAACAAGACACATCTAACCCAGGAACCAATCCGAACGTAACACACAAACAAGGGTAGCACATGACAGAGGTGGGGCAAGGAACACATGGGAAATGGAGTCCTGAGAACAATGGCAAGAGTCCGGGGTGGAGTGCCCTCTAGTGGAGTTCATGGGCACTCCAGCTGGCAATCATAACAAAGCCCCGGCTTCCAGACGCTCCTCAACAGGAATAGACATGAGTCCAGGAGGGGGGTGGAGCGGAGGCGGAACAGGGGGAGGGATAGAGGGCCAGGTCCATGTGGAAGTGGAGGAACAGGGGACTGAGGCAGAGCGGGCTGAGCAGGGTACCAAGGTGGGGCAGGCGGAGCTGAAGACAACCAGGGCGGAGCAGGCGGAGCTGACGAGCACCAGGGCGGAGCTGAAGGGCACCACAGCTGAGCAGGTGGATCCGAAGATCCCCACTGCAGAGCAGACGACCACCACAGCTGAGCAGATGGGTCCAAAGATCCCCACGGCAGAGCAGACGACCACCACAGCTGAGCAGATGGGTCCAAAGATCCCCACGGCAGAGCAGACGACCACCACAGCTGAGCAGATGGGTCCAAAGATCCCCACGGTGGAGCAGACGACCACCACAGCAAAGCAGCGGAGAGCAAAGATCCCCACAGCGGAGCCGACAGCCACCACAGCAGAGCAGATGTCCACCAATGTAGAGCTAACAAGGCAGGTGCCCACCAAGGCGGACCAGGCGGGACTGGAACAGAGAGCACAGAGAGGTTAATAACGGCCTCTGCGGTCGAGACAGGACAGGCTGACAGTTCAAAGACAGCCTCCATGGCCATGACAGGACAGTCAGAGAGTTCACAGAGGGTCTCCTTGACCGTGACAGAACAGGCAGAGAGCTCGGAGACGGCCTCCTTGGCCGTGACAGGACAGGCAGAGGGTTCAGAAGCAGACATCGCCGACTCGGTAGGTTCTGCAGTGGAAACTGCCACCTCGGGAGGAGCTGGAGCGGACGCTGCTGATTTGAGAGGTTCTGCAGTGGAAGCTGCCACCTCAAGAGCTGACGCAGAGGCCGGCGACCTGGGAGGTTCTGCAGTGGGAGCTGCCACCTCCGGAGCTGGAGCGGGTTCTGGAGCAGTTTCGAGGACTGGAGCGGGCTCTGGAGCGGATTCGAGGACTGGAGCGGGCTCTGGAGCAACCTCATGGACTGGAGTGGACTCTGGAGCAGGCTCAGGAACAGACTCACAGACTGGAGCAGACTCGGGGGTAGATTCACGGACTGGAACAAGAACAGAGCAATATGTAGCCTAAACACACAGGATGGCGACCGCCATTACAGGGAGCACTGAGGAAAGGGGAAGTGTCTCTGTGACGACCAGTGCTGAAGCTCTTGGAATGCCTGCTGCACGCACCGACATCAACGGTGGGTCCGCCAGACTGAACACCAGCCCTTGGAACGCCTTGGTGTCTTCAAACACAACATCCACAATGCTCGGGAATACTGGAGTGGCATCCGTGATGGCTGAAGACTGAGGCTTGACATCCATAATGGCTAGAGGCTCTGGTGTGACAGGCATCTTGGGAAGAGGCTCTGGGCAGGCGGCCATCTTGGGAAGAGACTCTGAACTGGCGGCCATCTTGGAAAGAGGCTCTGGGCAGGGGATCACAGAACAAGTAGGTGCAGAAAACACAGGTGTGGCGACCATAATCACAGGACCTGCTGGTGGCCATGATGGGTCAAGCTCCGCTGCTGCCGGAGCTTGCCACTGTTGGCCTCCCCCCAAAAAAATTCTTTGGGGTTTCAAAGTCCTCTGCCTCTCCCACAGTAAAAGGAAAGCCACATGACAACAAAGCATAGTCCGTAAAGTCTCTTAAACTACAGTTAAACTCCCCTCCAGGTAATAGTGACTTTGTTGGCTCATTGAGACCAAAACGGAACAAGTCCTTAAAATCATAAATCGGCACTCGATACGACAACTCACAGAACAGATGAACATATTCCTCAATGGATAGGTCCTTTTGCTGAAGGTGCAGTAGTTGATCGACTGGGTCCATGATTGGCTTGGAATGCACAAAAAAAGCCGCTGGATCCGGGTGTGGCTGATTATTCTGTAACGTGGGGAGGTCGACAACGGAGTTGGGGATCCAAGTGCAAGGCTTTATTTACAAACATGGTCAAAACAGGCAGGGTCGAGCACCAGCAAACAGTACAAACAAAGGCAGAGACAAAAGAGTAATCCGAAACACAGGCAATGGTCAGGGCAGGCAGCAAACAATCAAAAACAAGGAGAACAGTCCAAGGGTGAAAACACAAGTAAACTAGGAATGGCTATAAGCATACAGACACAAACAATCAGCAAACTAGGAGCATGGGTGAGCAACTTTTATACAGGACAACAACCAATGAAAACAAGACACATCTAACCCAGGAACCAATCCGAATGTAACACACAAACAAGGGTAGCACATGACACAGGTGGGGCAAGGAACACATGGGAAATGGAGTCCTGAGAACAATGGCAAGAGTCCGGGGTGGAGTGCCCTCTAGTGGAGTTCATGGGCACTCCAGCTGGCGATCGTAACAAAATGATTCTGATTCTTACATTTCTTTTAGGACAAAAAAACTTTGAAATATCTGAGTACCTTCTCGTTCTGCTACGTTTCCTAGCTCATCCCTTCTGCAGAAGTATGCATGAGCAAAAATCACGCTAAAAGTCGAGCTAACTTATTAATTTCTGACAACTGCTAGTTTTTTATTACTTTGATTTATAAATAATCCTAAATCAAACCTAAAAATGGTGTGTGTGTAAGCAGGAAAATTAACAAATTGTGCCAGACTTTGGCCCTTTAGTTAATTAAACTTGATGGCTTTGTTTATTGTTGATGATGACCTATAACACATGAAATCTACTGTATATGTGGAAAAAGAGGTAGCTCAGCAGCATTTTTCCATCATTACGTCAGTTTAAGCTTCAATGTGAGCAAACCCAATCTTACGTAAATAACACGTAAGGTAACGCTTTTACATCTGAGGATGGCACATCATTTGTACAATTGAACAAGCCATCTGCATCACCATATGCCTTTCTAGGTAATAGTTTTATATATGAGATATATGAGTAACTGCTTTATCCTGGTCAGGGGCACAGTAGATCCAGACTCTCTCCCAGGAACACAGTCTGTGATGTGTTACACTGATAGGATAGTTTAGCTGGGTTATTTGTTTAATTGTTGGGTTAGATATTCCAGACTTGTGACAGCATTTTAAACTTTAATGATCCAGCTTTTAATGGACAGAACTTGCTGAGTTGATATATCCATCCTACTGCTTTCTTTTAAAACAAAGTTAGTGATGTTGTTGACTGTTTTCTGTAATTAATGTCTGTTTCTTTAATATACACAAATAATTAAACTCATCCCAGTCAGTTACTTTAAGTTAGCAGATGTTATTTTTGTTAGCTTATTGGCTCGCTTACTGTAACTATAATATGCAGTCATGTCCCAATAGATGGCAGAACACTTAATAATGTTAGGTTAGCTACATTTAGTGGTGACACAGTGCATATAAGCTTATAGTCCCATTTGTAGCTAAATTTGTGATGTTTTGTAAACACATTGCTGCAGTTTTGATGCTGCTCTGCAACCTCTATGCAGTCTAGTACAAACAGGCAATGCATCACCACGAAACTTGATGAGTATCTTCAGGACCTCTAACTGCCAATCTACATCTAACTGCCATCTACATCTAACTGCCATTTTTGCTACTCCTCCAAATTTTGTCCAATCTTAACGAAATTTGGCTCACATCATCGTAAAACCTGTCTAAACTGTCTAATTCTAGCTGCTATTATACAGACAACACATGACTGACAGGGTTTAATATCAATAGCATTTGTATTGAGCAATTTTCAATTAAAAAAAATGCAATATAAGACAGATACAAGTTTGGTGCAGATACTTGCACAAAGTGGGGAAAAAAGGTCCAGCCTAATGAGAAAAAACATAAACGCCTTAGATGATTTTAAATTGCAAGAATGACCACAGGTCAACGTAGCAACAGACAACACCACAGGTCACAGCAGCAATGGCAGCTGCAGCAGCAATGCCACCTGGCTGCACATTTGTTCATCTAGACCTCTCCTCCTACAGTGAGAGAATTCCACCACTGTCCATGGTCAAAATATTAACATCATGAGTAAAACTACAAATCACTCTTGAATCCCTTTGCCTAAAGTTATGGCTCTGCTTTCCTGTGATTGCTTAGGCAACAACTGTAGCGTGTCTGTAAATGTGCGCCCCAAAAATGTTTCTTGCAGCTTTAATTATTTTTATTTATTTGTTTTTTGTTTAATATAGTGAGCAAAATGTACTGGTTTGCTGACTGGGGACCTAGATCTATATCTGTATTTCTGTGAAGTTGCATTGTTACAATGTCTGTTTTTAAAAGCAAATAAAAATTTAATTGAACTGAATTGAAAACTCTTGAATAAGGTTTTAAAAACATACCATGAACATTTTTTAATCTAGTGACTATATCTTGCTCCAAAAAAGCTCAGTGTGTAACAAAGTGTAACATACAATATGTGTGCATACACAGACGTGCATCTCACCACTGAGATTGCAGCCTTTGAAGCTTGTAACCAGAAAAGGGTACAGTAAATCACAGGAAGCCATTCCAGGGGGGAGTATCTGAGGCTGAGAATACTGATCCCTCAGCCAATCGTGTACTGATGCTTTTGACTGTATGTAACATTGTCTCCCATTTATTACAATTATCTCAGTACAGTATCAAATGTATCAAGTACAGTACAGTCTTAGTCACATGCAAAGAAATGCTGTAGAGCAAAGATGCCTTCAAAAATAACTAAATGAAATGATTCTACATTTAAAATACTGTAAAGAGCTGTAAACAGTAATAAATGAAACGGAGTCAATATTTGGTTGATGAGCCTTAGTAGTCGCAGGTACAATATGTGTTTTTAGTTGGTATGTTTTACTGAGCATCTTGCAGAACCAGCCACAGTTCTTCTGGAGACTTTGACTGTTGCACTTGTTTCTTATTTTTGCATGCAAAACCCAATAGCCTTCATTATGTTTTTTTGTCTGAAAAGTGGTCTCTTACATAATGCTGCTTTCTTTACTGACATACAAACATTCTTCTGTAACATTTAATTTTGTGCTGGAAAACTATGTTTGGAAATCTAAAATGTTTTTGTACTCGATAATGTAGAAGTCATAAAATAAAAATCTCTAATAAAGTTTGTACTAAAAAAATAGGGTGCCTAAGACCTTTGCACACTACTGTATATGATGATATGCTAGGAATTACATGACAATTATACAAGAGAATCAAACAAGATATGGCTAGGAGAGGAAGCAACAGATGATCTTTGTTTAATCATTGCTTATGGCCCACTTGCTTCTGCTCCCACTTCAGACATTGTTTCAGACTGCACTTCTCCAGCTGCTGGTTGTGGGTGCTTGGAACCAAGATATCTGTTGGTGCCTGACATTTGCTACTAAAAGTAGAATTTTGAAGCATAAACTTGCTGTCTTTAAGGAGGAACACTATTCTCTGAAGTTTTCAAAACAAAGTTTTAAACAAAACATTACAACAACTTAACTGTTTTTTAAAAGTTGCACCCTAACCCTTGCATAAATGTCAGATAAGGAATAGAAAGTGATACACCCAGGCCAGATCTTGGCCATCAGCAGAGGGTATCAATTTGCAGTGTGTAATTAGTGCCTTAGCATCCACATCCACTGCTGCTGTCCTTTAATTTAGTCAAGCTGTGGCCTGAACACACCAGCAGCACCCTTTCGAACTTCTCCTTCACAGGACACCATTACACTCTCTGAGGAAAGTGCTACCTTGCCTCTAATGTATATAGTACATGAGCTCACAGATGCCCAAGATTGGCTACAGTTGCTGTGATTGACAGGGAAGAGTGTATCCTTCCCACCCAGGGAACATGGCCAATTTTGCTGTATTGGATTGCTTTCTAAGAGCAATTTCCTAGAATACATAAAGTAGTAGTAATGCTTAGCATACACAACTAGTTTAACTTTTGTTTCAGTGAATATAAGTAAATTACACCCTAGTGCAATTGGGAATTCTGACTTAGTTGATCATTTCATCGCATATTTCAAAGTCAGAAATGGCTTTTTTCCCTAAGTTCTGCATACATGTTTTGTAGTGTTACATCCTGGAAACGAAATGGACTCAGTTGGGATAATATGTCATGTAGTATCTAAACAAAATAGCCCATATTACTGAAATGGGGGCAAGAATCAACATATTTGCAAAATTATTTACAGATAAAAACAAAGGTAGTAATTGAAGAGATCTTAAGTAGCTGGAGAGATTTGTTCAATCACAGTCCAGATAAAGCTGTGCTTTATGGAAGGGTGATGAGAAGAGAAAAACACCATATGAGTTTGCCAAAAGCACGTTGAAGGCTCAGAAAACATGTGAGAAAAGATTCTCTGGTCTGAGAAGACGAATATTGAACTTCTTGGATTTGAAGAAAACCAAGAAGAAAGCCTGTTCTAGTCTGCAAGACACTGGATACTGGGGCGGAACGTCACCTTTGAACAGGACATTGACCATAAACATACTGCCAAAGATACACTGGAGTGGTACAAACCCAGAACCTGAATATAGTAGAATGGCCCAGTCAAAGCCCAGACCTCAATCCAATCTTTGGCAAAACTTCACCATTCATCAACGGTCACCATCCATTCTCAAAGAGCTTGAGCAATTTTGCCAAGAAGAATGTGCAAAAATATCAGGATCCATATGGATAAAGCCGCTAGAGACGTATCTCAGGAGACTTGCAGCTGTAATTGCAGCCAAGAGCGGTTCTACCAAGTATTGACCCAAGAATACTTATGCAACCAAAAACTTTCTGCTTTTTTGTTTAATTAGCCTTTGTGCCACAAACACTGAGATATTTTTTTTTATGCAAAACCAACTCACCCGCACACTGAATCCCAGTGAAGCCATCCATCTGGACAGGACCCAAATTGACACAAAAGCTTATTGTCCAATAAGCATTAATCTTTGTTCACATTAAAACACAGTGTACTATCTACCATAGGATTCCCATAAAAGCCAGGTGTCAGTGGAGTTCTATCAGGCTTCAAAGGAGATTTTGGGATCTCATAAAGGTGATTCTGCACCAGGTCGGTCACACTCCAGAACTACAGCATCCATGGTTCAGATTGTTAACCCTCCAGGACGCCTGCCGGTGGTAATTACCCAACGGAGGGTGTGATGTCAGCTGAGTTGTTGACCAGGTGGTGCTGGAGCAATTAATCATGTGCCTGCCTGTGGAAACAGCTGAGTGTGTCCAGTGCTACCATGCAGTAGCACTGAATGAGGTGATCCAGCTGGCAGACAATCACCTGGCAGTGTATCCGGGGTAGGCAGACCCTCTTTTCTCACACTCTCTTTCTCTCCCTTAACTTCAGTCTACTCCTATGTCCACTTCTCAGAAATGAGGAGCTCTCTCTCCTAAACCCATTTCTCTGCCCCAGACTTTTGGCTGACCCATTTCGTCCCAATCTCTCCCACCTCTCCTTCCAGTTCTCCACCTCTTTCTATGACCAAACAGTGCTCAGGAAGTCTCAGGAGCTGCAGAGAACCTGCACCATCCAGGATCAATGTCTAGTTATGGAAGTGATAAGGCACTTCCTCACAGCTCCTCAATGTGCCACAGGCTTCCCCTGATTAAGCATGGATGTACCATATACCTGCTGGTATTTAAATGATAACATATCAGACAAATTTTTGGGGCCAAAAGCATATAATAAAGGTGGCAGTTAGTCCACACCTCACCTATTCACTGATTCTGGGGACTAATTAGGCAAGGTTTCAGGGGCTTTAAAGAAGTGACTTCTTTGAAGAACTCAAAAGAGTGGGGAAGGCTGACCCCCTACTCTCTGTGGGGAATGCCCTCAATGGTTTCCTCCCCTTGGAGCAGTCACAAGATGAATCCTGAAAACACATTTTCATTCAAGTGAGAGTAATTGATGGTCATTGGCAAAATTGGCCTTGTCCTCTGAGTGAGAAGGATGGCATACTCACAATCCCTGTCAATAGTGGGACCAACCAATCGTGGGCATCTGTGAGCTCATGTATGCTGAGGAGGGCAGATAGCACTTTCCTCAGATTTTGTAATGCTGCCACGTGACAGCACGAGCAGTAGTTGGGAAAAATAGCAGTTGGCTGGATTCATGTCTCTTGGAGGAAGCATGTGTTAGCCTTCACCCTCCCCAGCTGGTATCTGCCATGTATGGGGAGAGCTGGCTGGTGGTTGAGAATTGAAAGGTGACCAAATTGGGGAGAAAAATGGGAAAAAATATATGCTCTGCTGAGTGACACAGAACACTCAGATAAATGAGGAAAGCATCCAGGTGCTGGTGCCAAGGAGCCACAGGGAAATGCTTTTGGACCTCCTTGGGCCATTAGAATGGAGTACACAAGGGCATCGCTTTGTGTTTGTTGTATTATCCACCAGAACTTAGTTGCCAGAAGCTGTGCTTCTGGCTAACCATTCTGAATACCCAGGGCACTACTTTCATGTCACACACACTTCTGAAACTTTATGAATTCTTAGGGATTGTCAATTCATACCAGTGTTTACTATCCTCAATTGGAAGGACTAGTCGAACGATTTAATTTCAAACCTTTAAAAATATGATACACAAGTTTGTGCATGCTCAGAATTGGGATAAGTGACTTGAACCCCAGTTATTCACAGTTATTCGCATGCCTGTGAGGGTTTTTCCCATTTGTATTATTATATGGGCCCAGGGGGTTTGGTTGAGTTTTTGAAAGTGAGCTGAAAAACATGGTGAAAATATGAGCATGATGTTTTCTTAAAAAAACTGTCAACTGTCTCCCGAATCCTCCTTCCAGGGTTCTACAGTGGTGCCAAAACCCTGAAGGAGGTACCAGACCCAGTCATGGAAACTTCTCCGCTTAGCAAGTTCGTTAAGTCCCTCGTCAGCCTCCACTAGATGCAACATTAAGCCCTCCTCAACCTGCTCTGTGTGCAATCGCTCAGGAGCAGGCCAAAAAGCGATGAGTGCTCTAGATGCTGCTGCAACAGGCTGGACCCTGGAGGAACATCGACAGGGTTTCCGGGTCCTGGAACTTGAGGAGGTTGGTGCCTGGTTGTCTTCACGCAGCAGCTCAAGGACTCCTGTCAGCAGTGGATGCTGGCTGAGGATTGGGACGGCAAGGGAATTCTCAATCTGGTGGTGCTGGAGCAGGAGCAGGAACAGTGGAGTGGGTCCAGTGCCACCAACCAGTATCCCTGGACATCCAGCTAGCGGAGGATCACCTGCTGGCTTCTGCAGTGGCAAACGGCTCTCTTTTTTCAATCTGTTTGTCTCTCTCCCCCTCCTCTCTCTTTCTCTTCCCCCTTCACTTCCAGCTCCCCAAGACCAAGATGCCAGGACCCCGAAACCACCCTGAAACCGGTTTCTACCCCACTTTTCCTCCCTTAACTTCTCCTTCTCCTCTGATGCCTGCCCCAGCTCTCTCTCTTCACACAGGTAGAAACTTCCAAGCTCACCAGGCCCAGTGCAAAGCCAGGGCAGGTTTGCTGGCATGTTGGGGAAAGCCGGGCATTTCCAGGACCAGTGTTCCCTCATGAAAGCGGGAACACTGATCTGGATCCCTGACAGCAGGCCTCTGCTGATCAAGCAGGAATGTACTGCATGTCAGTGAGTATACAAGGGAGTACACCTCAGGCCTTAGTGGACTTGGGGTGTAACCAGACCACTGTCTGTTATAGCATAATTCAGTGCAGGGCATTGGGAAATGCATGATTGGTGAAGGTGAGGTGTGTGCACGGGGATGTTCATGAATGTCCATTGGTGCTAGGCATTATTAAATCCTGAGGGGCAAAAGCATAGAGTAGACGTGGCCATTAGTCCTTGCCTCACCTATCCACTAATTATTGGGACAAATTGGCCAGGGTTTCGGACATTGGTATGAGAAATGTTTGTGGATGGGTCCTGCAGTAGAGAGGCACAGTGTGGAATGTGTACAGCGTTAGCTGGGGAGGCAGTGCCAGGGCTGTCAATGTCATCTCTGCTTCAGGGAGACACAGAGGGTGGGGAAGGTTCCAACACTCCACTCTTCACGGGGATTCCCCTATGGGATTTCCCCTTGGAGCAGTCCAGTGACAAGACCCTGAGGCAAGCCTTCAACCAAGTGAGTGTAACTGATGGTCAGCAAATTCATCCTAATTTTGCACTATCCCACCCATATTTTTCAGTTATTAAGGATAGGTTATTGTAGAACCCAGTGTGTATGGGTGCGGAGGAAGACTCAGGACACAGGTGGAATTTCAGCCAGGTTCACATCTATTGTTTCCACTGCATTTTTTAAGCACATTTTCAAAAACTCAACACAAACCAACTGAAAAGAGGCCGTCACTAGCTTGCAGCTTTCCCCCTGTCCAACTTCAAAGTTCAAGTTCACGCTCCAGCAGTGTGTGTGTGTGCGTGCATGCATCAAACATTAGAATGGGGAAAATTTGATCTCTGTGACTTTAATCATGGCATGGTTGTTGGTGCCAAAAACCACCCTGGGAGAGGAGTATCTGTAGGCTGGAACACCTTGTTGATGAGAGAGATCAGACGAGAATGACCAGACTGGTCTGAGCTGACAGGAAGTCTATAGTAACTCAAATAAGCACTCTTGACAACCGTGGTGAGCAGAAAAGCATCTCAGAACGTACAACACATCAAACCTTGAGATGGATAGGCTACAACACCAGAAGACCACATCAGGTTCCACTCCTGTCAGCCAAGAACAAGAATCTGATGCTATCATGGGCACAGACTCACTGAAACTGGACAGTTGAAGACTGGAAAAGACCAGGTGATTTTTTTCCTAAGCTTCAACTGTCCAGTTTCAATGAACCTGTTTGGATAATTTCTTTGACATCACCAGCCTGCTGACTGACCTGACTGGACGGAGCAGTGCGAGCAGGCTTTTTGTTAGGTAAAAGCGTTTTTGTGTGCGGGCCCACTGTTCCATTGTCCTGATTTTTCTTTCCCTTTTGTTTGTCAAACAGAGTCAGACAGAGGGCTGGGGCAGTTTTGACTCAGTTGGTGGAGGGGGAGGAGTGCCCGTTACTGAGTTGGAATCTCTCAGTAAGAGAGATTAAGTACAGCAAGATAGAGGAGTGTCTGGTGTAGGGTATGTAGGTGGGTAAATTATTACTATTAAATATTAGAAATTGTTATTATTTTTCATAATAATTCTATTAAATGGGGCATCAGTCCAATGGACAAAATAATAATAAACTGTGCATGTGCACCCATTATGTTTCACCTGTGTTTCATTTATACTACATTGGCAATAACTATGCTAAACAGAGTGAAATAAACTTCACTTTCTTTTTTAAGTAAGATGAATTTACTACTACTCTACTCTTGTACTTGAAACGTCTGGAAAGGCAGCTTCAGAACTTCTGCCACAATGTAATTTAAAAGATTTGTGTAGCAGCAGCTTAGTCTAGTAAAAATGGAATACCTGTTTTTTAATTTAAGCCTAAGATTTAAATCTTCAGCTTCCACATCCCTCACCACTGAACACTAGTGGGTATGTGACTCATTCTAATAGCGCATTTGAGTGTTTTACTTTCTCATCATATAGCACACTCCCTGTGGTTTCGCTGGTTTCCACTGCACCCAGCTTCAGGTCTGAGTGAATAATGAACTATGCTGCTGGATTCACATTCATGCAACCAGTGTCTAAGCTCCATGGAAGCCAAGGACAAACACCACTACAATCAGTTCTAAAGACAGTGTGCTCCAACAGTGGCACAGGAAGCGTGTGGAGCCCCACTGTCAGGAGAATACATCAAGTAGTTGGAAATGAGGGTGGAATGTTTAGCCATAAATTTTTTTTCTGCCAGTTCTTAGACATCTGAGACATTGTGTCTGTCTTTCCACTATTGCTCTGATCTGTTGACCCAAATGGACAGAATGATTTGGCACACTTGGCCAGATTACCTGCATCAGTTTCTTTGGCCCCTTGGAGTTTACAGCAGGTGGATGACTGGTACACGGCAGTCCTAGATATGCTTCTGAATACAAAAGCCACTAATACAAAGGCGTTGCTCTGGTGGAAACTGTTCAGCAAATGTTGTGCATGCAATCGTCTGAATCCAGTGCACCAGGGACTACTAGACAGCATAAAGTCTCCATCTGCATTGAAGGTGTGGCAACCAGTGTAGCATCTCACTGCTGGCTCATAGTAACTTGCCACAGCCTTTCTGAAGGTAGCAAATCATCTTTGTGTGCCACATGAACACTAGTTACGCGTGTAACTGTGGTTCTAGGAACACCAGATACCCGCCATTGTTTCTTGTCATTCAGAACAATCACCGTCCTGCCAGGAACTTGGCAAGTTTCCAGGGAATCTATAAGCATGTGGCTACGGTATTTACATTAAATATTGAGTCACGTTCACTTTGTGACTTTGTATGCCCCTGGAGGTTATCCAGTATTCATGCAACCAGAGTTACGTACATAACTGGCATTAGGGTCTGAGTCTAGGACCTTGGGTGTGCTATATAAGAAAAGAGAATTCCTGTAATGTATTCCCCTTTCCCAGCAACCAGACTAATGAACGATGGGCTAATCAAAAAGATGGGAAAACTATATCACTTTTATTGGTTTGTGCAAAGCAATAATATAAATCGATTACAAACAATATGACAACTAACAATGTAAAAGAATAATTCTAAGGAAGTTTTAATTACCTATTGCATCCTAATGTATCCTACCAAGACAACACTTTAGATTTCTTCAGATTTTATACTGTTTGGTAAAATGGTGGTTCCATTCTTTTTAAATCCATAATCATCATCCTGCAACTCAGGCTCAGTTTTTACAGACAGACTGTGGGGAAAAGTTGTCATTTTAAGATTCACTTCTATTGGCTCACTTTTTATTCCTAATAGCTTTGCACAATCATAGGTCTTGATGTTGCAGATGTCTTGAAACCGAAGGGTCACTTCACTGCAGCTTCTCTTTGCCAGATAATTTGGATCACATCTTTGCTGTTCTTGTTTGGCAGACATCTTTGCTACTGCCTCAGGCTTTAGCAAAGTCACCTTAATTTTGCACCAATGCATCCCAAGCATCTTGATCGTGTCATATCTTTTCCCACAAAGGGCACAACTCATTTTTTTATTTTGTTGCATCTCATTTGGCATGCTGTCCAAAGTCCTGTGAACTCCCGTCACACTTCTTACTTGAGACAATGTCTTTGAAGTTTCCTCACTATTGATTAGGTTGGTGTGGTTGAGGTATATATGGTTGCTAAGGTTCCCCAGATGACCAAATTTTATAGAGCAATGTGGACAAGGATAGGAGTCAGCTAATAATGGATCTCTCTGCATTTGGCCAATAGTAAACCTTTTCGAAAAAGCTGTTTGAAATGACCCACACCTGTGGTAAGGTTTTGGGGGAACACTTCCAATCAAAAGCAACCCACAATGATTGCAACCATAAATGTAGGCCTTATAGTGACTGTTAACATGCTCAATGAGCTGGTCTTGTTTGCAAAATACTTCTTGGCAAATTGCACACATGTATTTTCCTTTGGAGTAAAATCTTCGAATAGTCTCCAGCTTCACAACTGGCTTGAAATGCTTCCACAGGTTTATAGTTTGTCCACTTTTGTACCTGGGTTTAGGAGAAGGCAAACATGCAAAATGAGCAGTGTTCTGAACAAGACCAAGGTTCTTTGCTGTTGTCTCTAACAACTTCAACTTTGACTCTTGTTCTTTAGTAGCAGTTATCCTGCTCTGGATGGCACTTTGATGACTTGGTACACAAGAGCCTTTATGGCTGTGGAAAGTACTATGGGCCCACATTTCAGGATAATTAAGGAAACTAACACCACATGAGCAAATGAAGTTTACAAAAGGGCATGTGTGCTCTTCAAGTGTCAACCTATCAGGGAACATTGTGTCACAGGCCAAGCAGAAGGCTGGATTAACGGGTTTCCATATACTGTCCCAAAGATCTGTATTGTTCCCTGAGGGATGGTACAACTCTCTTGAAATCTTGAGTTCATTACTCTCCGTAAGTATTTGTTTTTGGAATTCTTCCTCTATCAGGGTTTTCACATCTATAGGGGAAAGAGAGGAACACAAGCTTTAAATAATTGAAACCGATCATCATTCCCAAACTTTTTAAATACTGCATAAATAGTAACTTGTTTTCAAAAGCACAATTTCTTTATTTAATGTTTTATTCTTTCAAGTTGCTGCACAAATACATAACTGGTAGAAGATGATTAATTTCAGTCAACAAATATATGCATCTTTTGCACAATGCATGCATCATATATGAATGTTTTTACTTGGGTTCCTCAGTATAGCACGAGCAGTAAGAAATACTACTACTACTACTACTACTACTACTAATAATAATAATAAGCTTTAAAAAATACTGATCCATTCATAATAAATTGTGACAATTTGTGGCTTAATATCATGGCACCTATCAGAATGCCTTTATTCCAATTTCAGTATGATACTGCCATCAAGGTGGCAGGTTTTGGAAATTGCCTGATGCAGTCATCCTTTTGTAACCAAGCCTTCTATCTGCAAGCTTCCGTTTTCAAGTATACAAAATGCCATAGGCAATAACAACATGCATGAAGACAATTTGCATACCATGTTCAGTTGCTTGATCTGTGTTGTGTCAGACATCACACACAGTCATAGCATACAACATGTAACAGTGGATCACAATGGAATTTATGTCAAGTTTGATCAACAATATCGAACGACTATCAGCCCCAAAACTCAGTATGGGATTGGCAAATTCCAATAACAAAAACACATACACATCACAGTAACCAAAATATTTCTACAATGCATTCAGAAATTATTTAAGTGCCTCACATTCTCATTTTGTTGGTACAGCCTTATTCCAAAATGTATAAAATACTTGACCTGCAAAAATACTCTGGTTTCACAAAGTTTTGTAAATTTATAGGAAAAAAATAATTATATATATATATATATATATATATATATATATATATATATATATATATATATATATATATATATATATATATACACACTGAAATATAACATTATGCTACGATGCTCAAAATTGAGATCATGTGCATCCTTTTTTTAGTGATCATCTTTGAGCTGTTTCTACAACTTGACTAAAGTGTAGCTGTAGTAATTTAGTTTATGGGACACGAAAAGACACGCCTCTGTTTATATAAAGCCCTAGAGCTGACAGTGCATGTGCCAAGCTTGTAACATACTCAAACATTTAGGGTTGTAATGACTGCCAGTGGTGCTTTAACAAAATTCCGAGAAAGTACACTGAATATTTGCATAAATGGTTTAATTTGTTACTTTTAAATACATTTACAGAACTTCCTGTTGATACTTTTGACCTCTTTATTTGCTATCATTTGGTTGATTGAAGGGGGGGGGGGGGGGGGGGGGGGGGGGTTAATCCTTTTTAGAGCTGCAACATATGAAAAGGGCTCTGAGCATATTCTGAATCCACTGGTATATGCCATATTCTGGTATATCCATAATCCACTGGTATATGACAGAAGAGTAACTGTATAAGTATGCAAATTTTTACTCTTTACATAATGTACAATGTATAGCAAGAAAACGTATTCCTGTTTCACACCCAATGTTCTCAAGAGCTACAACATAGGTTGGCTTGCTGGCCTGCAACTTTGAAATTATGAACAGAAAAAAGCACCCATGTAAGGAAAGTTTTCCTTAGACAGTAAACCATTTCTAGCAAAAACACATTGCAGCAATAACACATAGCAGCAAACAAGGATAATCTTTGTTCACAAATTGAGTTTATGTTAAATTAAATGTAATTGGTATTAACAGTGAGCTGCAATTCTTTCACCATCAAAGGAAGTGTGTCATGTCTCAGCACCGAAACTGCAAACATTTACAGTATAATCAACATATATGTGTGGTATAAACCGATTACAGTGCCATGTTAGGCATAGATATGTACGAGGCGCATCAATATGATGGTATATTCTTGTACTGACACAATGGATGAGTAAAGCGTTAAACTTTATTCATTCTGTGTGGACATCAGTCTTTCCAGCAACTAACACAACATGTCAGAAGTGTCAGCAGAGCTGCATGATTGAGATGTTTTCAGCAGCTGTTGGATTTTTTTTTTTTTTGGTGGAAAGAGTGAGATCAAGAGGAAGCAAAAAGCATGACTGGTTCACATGCAGATAGCTAGCAATGGATGCAGGGGATGGATTAGCAGCAGTGCAAGTACAACAGGCACTGTGGCCTATCCTGTGTCACTGACCACCACCTTCACTACCCAACCCCTGGAGCCATTTAAAACTGCTGGAGTGGGAGAAGTGGATAAGACAGTTTGAAAGATTCTGACTGGCTAGCAATCTCCATGGTGCATCGGAGGCTAATCACGTCAGTCTGCGTGGGAAAAATTTGGGAACAATGTCATATATGGGCAAAATTTAACAGAAGAGTGCAGCTAGCAAATGAAACAGTTCATCACCATTCTTTGTCAACTCTAAAAGCTGCATGATTTTGAGCACTGCGCTGCTGCCACATGATTGGCTGATTAGAGAACTGCATGAATATGCAGGTGTACAGTTGTTCCTAATAAAGTGGAGGGTAAGTGTATATGTAGTCATTAATTTGCATACTCTGCTACTAGGCAAGCCAGCTATAACTAAACTGGAATTAGTGGCAAGGCTAGACAGCATAGACACCCAAACACTGAAAGAGTCTTGCGCCTTATTCTGCACTGGATTAGATAGGGTGCAACAGCCATACACCATAAAACTAAAGACAGACACAATGCCATAGTCCCTCTCTACTCCCAGACAAGTCCCAATACCCCTGTGAAAGATGAGCTGGAGCAGTGATGAGCAGTGAAAGATGAGCTGGAGCGCATGGAACATCTTGGTGTAATAACTAGAGTGGCCATGCCTACTGACTGGTGTGTGGGTATGGTGCCAGTTCCAGAGAAAAATAACACTGTGCAGATCTGCATGGACCTCATTAAGATGAATAAGGCAGTATGTAGAGAGAAATTAATTTTATCCTCAGTGGAGCAGACAGTGGGTATGTTAGCAGGAGCACGTGTTCTGTAAGCTTGATTCCAATATGGGATTCTGGCAAATACCGCTGTCAGAAGAATCTGCCAAATATACCACCTTCATCACACGATTCAGACATTATTAATTTAATTGTCTGCCATTCTGAAGTGTCTCCCAGGTACATTGTTGCACACTGATGATGTCTTTATTTGGGAAAATCACAGCAAGAGCACAATGAAAGACTGCACTCAGTGCTAGCAAGACCCCAGAAAGCGGGCATCACACCTAACCTAGGAAAGTGTGAACTCAACAGAATAGAGGTGACTAGTTTGGGTCATCTTATATCTGCCAATGGTGTCAAATCTGACCCAGACAAGTGATGTAACTGAAACTGAGAGAGCTGTCCAACAAACGTGAACTGCGTAGCTTCTTGGAAATGGTCACCCAGCTCGGAAAATTCATTCCTCACCTAGCAGAGAAAGACAAGCTGTTCAGAGAAATGTTTTCAAAGAAAAATTAATGGGTCTGGGGCTGCACCAAATGCCTCTGACAACCTTAAAAAGTAGCTGACATCCCCTAATGTGCTGACGCTATATGATTGCAATATAGAACTGAAACTGTCTGGAGACATGTCATCATTTGTGCTGGGGGCAAAAACAAGAGGTGGAATGGAGGCCAGTCACTTATGTGTCCAAATCATTGACTGAGACTCAACAGAATTATGCCCAAGTTGAAAAGAAGGCATTGGCTTGATCTGGGGATATTCAAGGTTTAGAGACTACCTCATTGGGAAACACTTCAAGCTCGAGATGGACCACAAATCCCTTAGTGAGTCTGTTGGGAGTCCAAGCTCTGGCTGAACTTCCACCACTCATTCAGAGATTCTGTATGAGACTTCTGAAATATTCCTACTCAATTCAACATGTTCCTAGTAAGACACTGCTTACAGCTGATACACTGTCACATGCACCAGTGAATCATAGGGATATAGCAATCAGGGTGAATAAAATCCTACAAATATCTATGTAGACAACATTATGAGCAGTTTACCTGCCAGTCTTGCTTATATTTCAGAGCTCCAAAAACAACTCCAAGTGGATAGCACCTGTTCCAAAGTTATGGCCATATGCCAAGCAGGATGGCCACACCATTGTACTGTGGATGGGGTTCTGAAACAGTAATGGCTGGAGAAAGCATCACTAATGGTTCATGATGGATTTCTTCTTAAAGACCCCAGGCTAGTTATACCCTCTGCTATGTGAAACAATATCTTAGAGAAAGTTCATGAAGGACATCAGGGCAGAGAATCTCATGTTCACATGATCTGAAGATGTAGTGGTGCATCTTAAATTAATGTTTGCTAGTGGACCTTAGTTTTCAGGGAGCAGGTTTTCCCAGTTTGAAGAGGAGTATGTTTTTAAGCATGTCACCAGTAGCCCAAGGTATCCTCAAAGTAATGGGAATGCTGAGCATCATGTCTAGACAGTGAAATATGCGCTCAAAAAAGCACAAGATCCTTATCCATCACTGCTAGTGTATAGAGTAACACCCCTTAATAATGAGTAGTTCAGCACAACTACTGTTGGGCCGTAGCCTTCGGACCATGGTTCCCCAGCTTCCTTCTATGCTCCTTCCAGAGCTTCCTGACAGAGTAGATATAGCGTCTAAAGAAAGGAAGAGAAGGCAAAAAGATGCTGCAGGGCTGCAGTGTCCCACCCGGTATGGATGTGCGAATTGCAGATGCCAAATCACAAGGAACTGTTCTGTCACCTCACACTTACCAAATGTCACCAGCACCAGGACTGGCAGAGAAATAGTCAAAACTCTGAGAATGAACTGAATGAAGAGCTTATGCTTTGTTGTGCAAAGGACAGAAAGTGTCCTACGTAAACAGATTCCTGAAAAGGATTTTGAACGGTGGTGAACGGTGTAGGAATTACAGCACATTTTATATGTTGTCCCCCTTTTTAAGGGACCAAAAGTAGTTGGACAAACTAACAATCATGTTGTTCTTCTTCTCCTTCTTTCGGCTGCTCCCGTTAGAGGTCGCCACAGCAGATCATTTGTCCGCATAATTGATTTGGCACAGTTTTATTTCCCGGGTGCCCTTCCTGACACAACCTTCCCCAATTTTATCCGGGCTTGGGACCGACACTGGGAGTGCACTGTCGTGTGCAAGCCCAGTGGCTGGGGTTGGTTCCCTGCCCCGAAATTGAACCTGGGCTGCAGCGTTATGAGCGCTGTGGCCTAATGAATAGTCCTCCAGGGACGGACAAATAACAATCACAAATGACATTATCATTTTTAATACTTTTACTTGGCTGCAAATCCTTTGCAATCAGTGACTGCAATAACTGGGTTTCTTCTCTGGTGATGCTCTGCCAGGCCTTTACTGCAGCTGTCTTCAGTTCCTGCTTGTTTTGGGGAAATTTTCCCTTCAGTTTTGCCTTGAAATGCATGCTCAAGATTCAAGTCAGGCAATTAAAAAGTATTAGGTTGCTTTTGACGTATGCTTTGAATATCATATTTCCTTTGCAGGTGACAGGTGACCCAACAAGCTAGCCCTGATCCAGAAAGTGTAAATCAGAAATATTCATAGACTGTGGCTGGCAAATTTGGTTTGAGCTAAAGGAAAAATAAGCAAATGTTGGATAGTTGGATTGTGGAATCATTGCATAGTTACAGCCAAGCTGATATCCAGCTTGAAAGCGTTCACTCTTGTTTAATAATGCTAACATAATAACTTCATTCACATTAGAAGCAACTAGGTAAGGCCTCTGTAGATTGTATTCCAGATGTCTTTTTGACATCTGAAGTAATAATTTCATTTGGTGCTTTTTTATTACCCAAGGATACATGTATATGTAACGATTAAATTTTCACAAGATTATATTTTGACATTTCAAATTGTAATTTGTATTTGTTAAAACTGAATTCTAACAACAGACAAGTCAACTGGTCCATGTAAAAAACTCTCTCTATAATAACTTTATGATGATATAATTGTATAATACTAAGTTTTAATTAATAATTGTTTAACAATGTATATTAAGTTAATTATAAAATAATACTGTAATAATGTTTTTATAATAATATATTATAATAATGTCAACTTTTATAATTTACTTTAACATGAGCATTTTTTCTTCTTCTGGAAATCTGAATACATACTAGCAAACATATTCCTCACATATAAATGAATGAATGAACGAATGAACAAACAAACAAAAACAAACTATAAATTCCTACTAGCAATATCTGAATCCATACATACAGTACTGTGCAAAAGTCTTAGAGACCCTGTATTTTTTGGTACAAACTTTGTTATAGATTTGTATTTTATGACTTCTACATTATCGAGTCAGTACAAAAACATTTTTGATTTCCAAACGTTAGTTTTCCAGCGCAAAATTAAATGTTACAGAACAATGTTTGTATGGCAGTAAAGAAAGCAGCATATGTAAGAGACACTTTTCAAACAAAAATACATAATGAAGGCTGCTGGGTTTTGCTGCAAAAATAAGAAGCAAGTGTGACAGTCAAAGTCTCCAGAAGAACTGTGGCTGGTTCTGCAAGATGAAAACAAGATAAAAGTTACAGCTCTTTTCTTTATAAAACTGCACACATTGCTCTACAGCATTTCTTTGCACGTGCCTAAGACTTTTGCACAGTACTGTATAATTCATTTGTCTTCACTAACTCCCTAACATCCTGTTAGGGTTTGTTGTCGATCCGGTGCCTACTGGGCATGTGTGAATACACACTGGATGGGATGCCTATCCATCGTAATACATTCACATCTATGGGCAATGTAGTGTAGCTAACCCACCTAATGGCATGTTTTTATGGAGGTGGGAGGAAAATCTAAAACTTTCTGAATTTTCCTCTTTTTCACTAGGTTAACTTTAAATTGTTTAAACTGATCTTATGATATTAGGAAATTATGGGTTTAAATTCCATAAGGCAGTAGTTCTCAAAGTGGGGTCCGTGAAGCATAGCCAGGGCATTCTGGGTTTTTAATTTAGTTACAGAGGTGTAACTCACAATCTGCCATTATCACTGACGTTATATTAATTATTGATTTTGTCTCTTTGTCTACAGTAATTTAACTGGTCCCTTGAATTGAATGAGTTTAATTTAAAACTCAATAACTCAAAACAAGTAGACTGTTCATGAAATAAATCCGTTATGAAGGAGTTTGTGGGATTTATTTTACAGTTATAGGGATCACTGTCTGCAAAATGTTTATTCCTGTGAACAGAAGAAATTAGGCACACGGATTACACTGTTGTGCTATTAGCTTTGAACAACATCCTAAACCTGCATATCACAGCCTTATGTCATCGCAAATGTGCATTTAGACCTACAAAACATGTGCAAAGATGCTTTAGCTTATTAGGGACAAACACTGTTTACAGTGTTACTGACACTGTTGTTAATTAGAGATAATATAGCCACGTAGCCTAGGCTATTTTTTCATGTTTTTACCTTGGTGATCCGACGTGTGCCGGCCACAGGCGCTGGACAAATCCGTACTAGACATCATCTGCGTTTGCACATGCACAATACAGGGCTGTTTTCAAACAGACCATGCAGCTGTTTCGTTAGAATACTTATTTTATTTATAGGCTATTAGCCTAACGTAGATACCGACGAGTCTTAACCTTTAGCGTGGTAGTGATGTGTCGTTCGCGAATGAGTCGACTCTTTTAGGTGCGCACTGAGAACCGATTCGCATAAATGAGTCGTTTGGGTTTCTTCTCTTCTGTGACATTGTTATAGGCAATGTTGCTACTCATTGCATAGTTCATTAACCAAAGGTTACCACCGAAACCTCTAGACGTCTGAGCTGCTCATTAACGTGGTCTGTCAGCCTTGTGTCTGAGCCTCAGCCGTGTGTATGAGGCAGCATGACAGGAGGATCCGCTGCCCCGCTGCCTGCTGAAGATATTCTAATCCAGTGTATTAGGGGAGGCTACCAGATATTGGGATAAATATAAAATTAATCTTGTTAATGAAGCACAGACACGGCACCACAATAACATTAATGCAGGAATACTTATTATACCTGTCAATGGACATCTGCAGTGTCTTTCTGATTCATCACTTATTTAAATAACTATAATGCAACGCAAAATAATAATGTTTTCTTCAATAAAAGGTACAGTAAGATTCAGCCATACTTAGGCAAAGAACAATCACTGGCTAAAGTGCTTTGTCAGGTATGGAAACGAAAAAAAGCACTTGAGTCGTTAGGGAGCCGAAAGAACCGGTGCTTGGTGTCGAGCTGAGTCAAATGATCCGATTCAAGCATCGCTGCACCGCGGTAACGCCGGGGTTTTTCAACGAAGAAATTGTGTATAAACCGGCGACCAAGTGCTTCACTGCCTCTAGTGTACAGGAGTAAAAATACAGCTATAGGATATACCTTGCATCTTCCCGCTTTTACACTTTTTTTTCCAAGTAATTTAACAGTATGTCCAATTAATCAGGAAATGGTTTCGTTTGAACACATGGCAGCGTTGAATTTCCGGTGACAGTTTACCAGGACAAAACCAAAAAAAATACAATTCCCAGAAAACGGTCCTGTCTTTGGTCACAGTGGCATTAAATCGACTGTCGCCAAGCATTTATGTGGTCTAAGACCACCGATCTCAACTCAGGACCCAGCTCCAGATCCACCTCGACCCTGACCAGGATTAAGCGGTTAGAGTGAGTCAGTGAGTCAGTGAGTGAGTGAGTCAGTGAGTCTGTGAATCAGTGAGTGAGTGAGTCTGTGATTTAGTGAGTCAGTGAGTCAGTGAGTGAGTGAGTCTGTGATTCAGTGATTCTGTGAGTCTGTGAATCAGTGAGCGAGTGAGTCTGTGAGTCTGTGAATCAGTGAGTGAGTGAGTCAGTGAGTCTGTGAATCAGTGAGTCTGTGAATCAGTGAGTGAGTGAGTCAGTGAGTCTGTGAATCAGTGAGTCTGTGAATCAGTGAGTGAGTGAGTCAGTGAATCAGTGAGTCAGTGAGTGAATGAGTCTGTGAATCAGTGAGTCAGTGAGTGAGTGAGTCTGTGAGTCAGTGAGTCAATGAGTCAATGAGTCAGTGAGTCAGTGAATCAGTGAGTCAGTGAGTGAGAGAATGACTTGGGATGCAGATGGAGTAACTTGACTTATGGATTTTTTTTTCCCCCCTCAACAAAAGCTATTTTATCATTAGGCTGTTTATTTAGTATTTGATTTGGAGCTTCTTTTAAAAGCATTTTACACCAGACCACAAAAAGCATTTTACACCAGACCACAACCTGCACAAGGCAAGCGTTTATTTTCTAGCTGTCAATCAGCGCAACTCAAACCTGTCAATCACCTCACCATCACGCTCCGATAAATATAATCCAATAACTAGCTTTTGCGGGCTGGATGCAACCCTAGGCGCCTCATCTCCTAACTTACACACACACACACACACACACACACACACACACACACACACACACCCTTTGTGTGCTGAGCGCTCTGCTAAGGGTTTATTTATTTATTTATTTATTTGTTTATTTATTTAAAAAGGAATCAGCAGGTACAAGAGAAACAAAATTACAAATACTGCGGAAGGTTCCATCTTTTCCTAGTCAACGTCAATTATGACTGAAAGTACGGCTTTTATTTTAACTTCCGTTTTATTCCAAAATAAAAGTCAAACTTTTAGAAATAAGTCTAATAGTTACACATAATAAAGACAAGAATAAGTAAGCAACATTAAGTGGTAGTGGCTGTTTAATAATTATATCCGCTAGTATTTTCAAGGTGCACAAACTCTTACCTTTTATAGCCGGGCTGCACAAACAAAACATAACAAAACAAAACAAAAAACAATGGAGAACAAAAAAAGAAAGAGTAACCACACACACACGCACACACACAGCATGAAAAACAACAACAGTAGAGCAAGACATAGCCTGCAACTGAAGACAAACTGGAGCAGCAAATAAACAAAAATTAAATGTAGGCTCTGAATCACAGTAGGCTGAACAAACATATAGACACACAAAAAGGCAAGTAGCTGCTTTAAAAAGCAGATGCAGTGAACTCTGCAGTATTTCATACCATGTTTCTCTCATGTATAGTTCATAAGATGCCGCAAAGAAAACTAACTACTACAACATATTGGTTGCAAAATACTTTTGTTTCTATATGCTGTATTTAACATATCCAAATGCATTTTCAACTTAATGGTAAATTCATATTTATTTAAAAATTTAAACCTCTTGTCCTTGCTAGTACAGGTCACTTTCATAGTTTGAATTAAACTATGTCGCATAGTAAGACAGTCCAAATGCACAAATTACTTATAATGTAGGCTTGCGACCTTTAAAAAGGATTTCCAATACCAGCCATATGAGAACATTTGCATTGGTACAGGTGTATCAGGTATTGTGTTCTACATTTTCTAGCCACATTATTTAACACAACTAACTTCTTGGTGCTTATATGAGACTAGAACTCATTTTCCAACACATAATAACAATTGTGTTATTCAGCCGGTCTCAGATTCCAGTCCTGGAAGGCCACAGGACTGCAGAGATTAGACTTCTGCCTTATTAACACATTCAACCTGATTCAACTGATGAACCTAAGGGTTAAATTTGGTTTGTTAGAAGTGGGAAAACACAAATGTCTGTAGGACTGCAACCCACAGCACAGCAGAGTTTGACATTACTGCTCAAGCCCTTCATTAGTGTCAGTTTATGATCACAGATCCTCTGTACGTATACTTGAATACTTGGTTGGTGATTTCTGAAACCAGCAGTGATACTGTTATAAAATCCCTGCACTGCTGCTGTGCCTGCTACACACATGCCAACCCCACATGCAACTATGACACTGCTGTGCTAAGAAAAATTATATATTGTAAGTGGTGGTCCGTTTACCTGATGGCTAAGGCATTGGGGAGCCGACAAACTGTGCATAGTAGGAAATGGTCTACAGTTAATAATTGTGTGCCTACAAATCTAACTGGTAGGTAAATCTCGCCATATTTATTGTTCCCCTCTTGAGTCTTTTATTCTAAAAGAAGTGACTTCCGGTGGCCGTCGTGTAAAACTGGCTAGTGTTGTCTTCGCAGGTCTACCGGACACTTGAAAATTGACAATACGTTGAAAATGCAATGTTCGTGACTTGTACATACTTTGCCGACATTGTAGAAGAGTAAGAGTAAATGTGTATGGTCGTTAAAACAGATTACTCCAGGAGGAGTACTGCAGTCGAGGACTTTGGTGTATTGTAATTAAATGATCCCTGAGGACCCTCGCCGATTGTGCGACGTGCCGGATGCAATAGCGCCTCCAGTAAGTCGCGGTTTGTCACATCGAGTAAACACAGAGAAACCCTTTCTCAAAAAAGAACTATTTTAGCCACTTTAACACACTAATAGTGAGTATGTGTGAATTGAGTGTGCATGCGGGGGATGACAGATGAACGGGTGAGCAGCATCGTGTATAAAACTCCATGCATGCAGAGCTGTAAAAGCCTCAGCGACAAGCTGTTCTTAAAACGCATTTATACACCGCGCAGACATTCCGCTGTTACAAAGCTGCACGGATACATTACACGTCAGGATTATGATTTCCTTATCTAGTTCTGCGTGTTGCTAAGCATTTCGTTTAGAAAATTAAACGCCACAGTTCCATCAACCGCCTGAAGTCTGAGTTAACATCCAACCTGACGCTGACTTGATGTACCTGAAAATGTTTGCCGGAAAGTTTCATGTGGCTCGTTTGAATTACCCAAATATTCAAGCTGGGATGTAGGTTAGTCTTAAAGTACACAAATCCTTAAAACTGTATCAGAATGGCTTTTCTGTTCTCTGCACTCTGAAAATCTGATGAACTATTGATAAGAGTTGAAACTCATGGGGTGCACCCTGTTCTACGTTGTTCACTCATATCCTGCCCTAAGAGGCTTAAAACCGGGCCTTAACTCGGAGTAGTTGCAGGGTTTTCATTACAGTAGACCAATTAGAAAATATTCAATAGATTCTGTGGTCTGTACCGCTAAGAAAACAAATGTAAACGGTATAGATAAAAGCAATAATCAAGCATTACTATGTGTGCCAGCCTCTTAAAATAAAACAACAATAAACAATCACGCGCAAATAGCTACTAATAACAAGTTCACATAGCCATTAGTAAAGATTTCACATCCAGCCAGAAGGCTAATTATGATTGTTAAATTAATGAAATTATCTGTCTGTGACAATAATAATAATAATAATAATAACTGTAAATTATTTCATTTTAGTGTGGATTAGTATTATTTTTTTTACTATGTTTTAATATAAATATGGTTAGTTAGGTCACACTCACAAACACAGTCCCACATGCTGTGAGAGCTTAAAAAAGGTTGTTGTTTTATTGTGGGTTTTAGGACTTATGCTTACAAGCGAAGCAAAGGAGAAAGGGTGGAACTCCAGATGGATGCCAAGCAGCAGTATATGGTAGGGCTGGGCGGTATACCTAAAAACCTGATATCTCGATATTTTTCAGAATTTTGACAATATTCGATATATATCTCAGTATTTTTCCATTTGCCCTGCTATAATTAAAAAAAGTGATTTTTTTTTGCCCCTATTAAAAAAAACCTGATTGGATAGACTAGCTATGGTTATAAAGGACATAAAAAATGTTTAGTGCAAAAACTCACAGTTAAAAAAAAATCTACACCTAGTGACCACTTATTGCATTTTACTAAATGAATACAAAAGGAACATTTTTAAAATCATAAATATACCAATATAAAACTATCAAGAAAATGGTATAAAAGTGCAATCTTCCATTTTTTTTTTTTTTTTTTTTTTTTATAAGTAGATAGCATTTTCAAGTATGTTATTTTACACTCACATAAAACTCATGCATCATTATGTCCGAATAGAAAAACATGAAGAAAAAGGTACAAATCAGGCATAAAAGTGCAGTCTGCCAGTTTCTTAAAAGTACCAGTACTACATTTTACACTGATGTAAATTAACACAAAGATTGATATTCAACCATACTCAAATGAACCAAAATAACAATATGAAAAGCACAAAACAAAGTGGAGTGCAGGATCAGAATATTTAGTCATTGAGGTAATCCAAAAGCTTTTGATTGATTTGGTGAGGTCAGTATCCTCCTCTTGAGGTGCAAGGATGTTGGTGTTGAACAGAAAAAGCACTGATTTGATACAAGAAACTGTCATATAGTCCTCACCTTACAATGCATCAGTGAAATCTGTAAGTGACCGTAGAACTTTGTGAACACACTCCAGCACCTCAAGGTCATGCCAGGTAGGCACTAAATGTCTTGTCTTTTTATCAGAGGCATTGACTTTGTTTATGGCTGTTTCTTGCTCCAGGACTTGAGCAATCATTTGTTCCCTGGATCCCCACCTGATAGGTGACTCTGTAATAAGCTGGTGCCTTGGTAGACTGAGGTCTTTCTGGACAATGGCAAGTTCTCTTCTCCTTTTCCAGCTGTGTGAGAAGCTGGCCACAATTTTCTTGGACATACTAGTACTGCGTTCAATGTGGGAATCTCTCATGCTTCTCCCTGTGAAAATATTTTGGAAAAAAAATTTAGTATACAATCCATTTCCTTTAACCTAACTTTGTTAAGAGTCAAACTATTCCACAAATGAAGTTTGAAATCAAAGCATACACCATGCTCACTCCCAGACAAACACACACACACGCACACACACACACTTTGGAAAATTATTCACTTGCAGTTTAGATTGACATATAATTCATCATCTTAAAATACTTACCAACAGCAAGTTAAAGGCAATGTCTGAAACACTGCAGCTTTGTCCACTTATTCAACTCAACCGCTTTGACTATATTGCTCCCACTGTCAGTTGTGATGCATACTTGCTGCGCCTCTCTCAAACTCCAAGACGCAAGTGCATCATCTATTCCATCTGCAGTGACCTCTCCCGTGTGTTCATTGGAAGAGTAACTTGGTTTGCAGACAAGTGGATTTTAGCTCCCAGTCATCAACAAAATGTATAGTTAGACTAAGGTATGGCTTGCAGGTTTGGCTCGTCCACAGGTCGGAAGTGGTTGCAAAGTGCGTTATCTGAGATTCTGTGACAGCTGTTCGGGAACTTTAAAATACAGTTTCGGGAGCGCTTCCTGACCAAAGTATTTATGACGCGGCAGATTATATCGGGATCGATTGTCTTTACACAGGTTTTTGCACACTACTGACAGGTATCATATCTTTGGCTATGTGAAACGTAACCGCTAATGTAAGTTCTTCCCACTTTTTACTATTTTTTGCATAAGGCACATCGCAAGAGAATGATTCAGCCAGCTTTGTTTGTTTTGGGACGATAGGCCTACCAGATTTTTATGGCAGATGAAGAGGCCGAGGCTCAAAGAGTCTCATGCATTGCTCTTGTGGCACAGGATGCTGCTTGAGGTCATGAAAGAGATTGGTTATGCTACCAGCCTTTGTGGTTATTTTCTTCTTGCACAGCTTGCAAAAGATGGTATTTTATTCAGTAGCTGTTCTCTAAAAACCCAATCATCCCCATATAATAGATTGTGCATTTTTTTGGGGGACTAAATCATCATCCTCTCCCGTGTCTCTTTCCACACTTGTGTCGCTGTTGCCATTTTGCTTATGATGTGTAAACAGACCCTCCCCATGTCTTGCACTGTCATAATCATGAGACAAAAACGGGGAGTGAAATTGGCCTATTGGCACCGTCTTTAGAAACGTAAGCTTAATTTTCACTTTTTCACAATTCACGAAATTCTCTAGTTTTATATTGTCAGCAAATTTATCGTGATAATATCACTAATATTCAATGTATCACCCCCCGAGTATGTGGGTAAAATTAGTGTTATTGAAGTGTTGGATCCATATGAACTCCCAAGTAGAGTGGAGTAATTCTTGGGATAGGCTACCTTTTCTTATATTTTCAGACATCTTTTCACATATGATGTGTGGTTTGAGTGTTTAATCTGTTAACTTAAAGCATTTCAGCCAAAATGTGATAAAACAGTTGTATGCACCTAAAAGTGCTCTCATTGTTCTCCGTGGCATATTTATTATTGTTTGTCCTTCTGTGCTATTGAGAGTTAAAATAAGCATATATGCTCACCAACCACTTTATTAGTAACACCTGCACATTCAGGCAATTATCCAATCAGCCAATCATATGGCAGCAGCGCAATGCATAAATTATGCAGATACATGTCAAGAGCTTCAGTTAATATTCACATCAAACATCAGAATGGGGAAAATGTGATTTCAGTTATTTTGACTGTGGTATAGTTGTTAATGAAAAGAATCTGTTGAGCAAAATCTGATTTGACATGGAATCACTCTATAGTAACTGATAAGCACTCTACAACAATGCTGAGCAGAAATGGCAGAATACCACATCATGTTCCATGTCAGCCAAGAACAGGCATGTGAGGCTACAGTGGTCACAGGCTTACCAAAACTGGACAATTGAATATAGGAAAAACTTGGGGGAAAAAAATGGGGAAAAAAGATGCTAGTCTTTTTTCCAATAGTCCAGTTTTGGTGAGTCTGTACCCATCTTGACATTCCTATTTTCATAGATTAAAACTATTTTGTATTTTAGTAATGTAATTAGAGTAATATTGTTTTGAATTAAACTGGATATATATATATATATATATATATATATATATATATATATATATATATATATATATATATATATATATATATATATTTATATATATGTATTCATATTCTAAGTGATGATTCTGCCACAAAATATCTGCACAGTTACTTAAGAAATATCACATGAGAATCAGTGTTTCACTGGGAAACAGCACGACTGTGATTATCATTCATCTGCCCTTACAGAAATAGTTATTTTCATTGGTGGAGATGAAAGATAATCATAGCTGGGTATGATTGCATTAGCTAACAGAAGTGTTTCCAAGCAACAACAGGCCAGCTTTTATCAACATTTACACAGGATAAGTCAGCCTACTTTATATATATATATATATATATATATATATATATATATATATATATATATATATATGATAATCCTGGATGGATATAAAAAAAAATAGAGAGAGAGAGACTGCGTGCCTAACCACCTGCCTAATATTGTTCAGGTCCCCCTTGTGCCACCAAAACAGCTCTGGCCTGTCGAGGCATGGACTCCTCAAGACCTCTGAAGGTGTGTGTGGTATCTGGCACCAAGACATTAGCAGCAGTTCCTTTAAGTCCTGTACATTCCGAGGTGGGTCCTCCATGGATCAGACTTGTTTATCCAACACATCCCAAAGATGCTCGATCGGATTGACATCTGGGGAATTTGGTGGCCAAATCAACACCTTGAACCCTTTGTCATGCTCCTCAAACCATTCCTGAACAATTTTTGCAGTGTGGCAGGGCGCATTATCCTGCTGAAAAAGGCCACTACCATTAGGGCATACCGTTACCATGAAGGGGCGTACTTGGTCTGCAACAATGTTTAGGTAGGTGGTATGTGTCAAAGTAACATCTACATGAATGCCGGGACCCAAGGTTTCCCAGCAGAACATTGCTTGCATTGATTACATTGCCTCCGCTGGCTTGCCTTCTTCCCACAGTGCATCCTGGTGCCCAGGTAAGTGACACGCACCCGGCCGTCCACATGATGTAAAATAAAATGTGATTCACATGGGCACTCTGACTGTTCTGCAGCAAGCTGCGATGCACTGTGTGTTCTGACACCTTTCTGTCATAGCCAGCATTAACTTTTTCAGTATTTTGTGCTACAGTAGCTCTTCTGTGGGATTGGACCAGACGGGCTAGCCTTTGCTCCCTATGCACATCAGTGGGCCTTGGGCGCCTCTGACCCTGTTGCCAGTTCACCGGTTGTCCTTCCTTGGACCACTATTGGTAGGTACTAACCACTGCATGCTGGAAACACCCCACAAGACCTGTCGTTTTGGAGATGCTCTCACCCAGTCTTCTAGCCATCACAATTTGGCCCTTGTCAAAGTCACTCAGATCCTTACGCGTGCCCATTTTTCCTGCTTCCAACACATCAACTTCGAGTACTGACTGTTCACTCGCTGCCTAATATATCCCACACCTTGACAGGTGCTATTGTAACAAGATAATCAATGTTATTCACTTAACCTGTCAGGGGTTTTAATGTTATGGCTGATCGGACATAATCCGACATAATGTACTGGACATCAGCATTAATACAATATCAAAATTACTTGCCTGGAACAAACCATTGCATAATGTTTTTATGCCTCCCTCTGTGTTTTCAGGTTGTCTGTCTGTCCATCCAGGATTATCATTAGCTTGATATCTTGAGAACAAATGGTTGAATATTTGTGGGATTTATATGGAATTGTCATTGTGATCAACAGATCAATTGATTAGAGCTTGAAATTGATCCAAACAGGGTCAAGGTCATAGCAAGGTCAAATATCTGAAATAGTTTTTCTTGACTAGCTTCCTTTATATTTGAAGTATATTTTAAGGGTTCTGGCAGACATATTAGTAACAAGGACTAGATTTGGTGGTGGTGAGGCATCCCTGGTGATGCCATTGGCACTCTGTTCAACTTGTTTAGATTTGTAGACAGATGTACAGGCTGGGTGTAAAAGAAAGCCCAATAACAAACATTTTAAAATAATATAATAATTTTTTATTTTTAAAGCACACACTAGATACATACCTTCTTGCTTTGCACTTTGATTAATCAGTTAAGGCTTTCATCCTTTTTTCAGTCTATGTATGTAAATATGATTAGCTACTTAATTACTGAATTATATCATAAGAGTAAGAGAAAAGGTTGTCTAATGAGCTAACTAATGGAATTCATTCATTTGAAGCAGCTAATGGAGAAGTGTTAAGTAAATTTCCAGCTCATCAGTATGAAATTACCAGGAGCACACCATTTTTAAAAAAAAATTCTGTAGTGTAGAAAGCAATATTTTTTTTTGTATAACTGCTCAAACCCAAGCCATTTGATGTCTCTTTTCTTGCAGAGAGCTCACTTCAAGTTCCTCCTTGCTGAAAAAACTGTAAATTTTTTTGTCTCTGTATCTTGCTTTAATGCCTCATAACTGCTAGTTTTAAAAATATGGCAGTCCTACATATAGTGTTTGCTCACTACATAGGATGTAACATATAGTGCTTTTCTACACATGGTGCTTCAGAAATCTGCTCGATAAATTAACCATTAACCCACATGTCTCTGTTTACACGGTTAAGTGAGCCGCACCCTAACTAAGTACCATACTGAATCTGGTTACCCTCCTTGCCCAGGTACCTCTGGGTTGAATCACTGGATTGAAGCAATCTTCAGTAGTGTTGTGACTGCCAAATTTTCTTTTGTCAAATGTCTTTTTTTCTGGCATGTTTAAGAGACATCTAAATTTTGTCATACAGTCTATTGTTTCAGATTTGTTTTTTGCCCACAGTAATTTTTTATTGCTATTTAGCATAATTTTACATTTCTTACTTATGATCTAAGCAAATTCCACCATCTTTAAGTTCCTATTCACTTAGTTTGCTCTCTATATAGAGTATAACATAATGGTGCTAGTGCTCTACATGCATAATGTAGAATGCAATTTTAGATAAAGCTACAGAAAATGTGAAACTCTTTTGTGTTTCTGTTTTATCCCACAACTGTATGCCTTCTTGTGCACATGCATTGTAAGTCACTTCATCAGTATTTGCAATACCATTGACATACAGGTACCATTCCCTTTCTTCTTCTCTCCTAGTAGATGCTTAGTGTTTTTTTTTTTTTTTACGATACACAGAGTAGTTTGCAAGAATCGCACTCTTGCAGCCAGTTTCTGAATCCTTTGACAGCCTAAAGCGGGCAGCAGCTACCAGTTTAATGCATAATAAGAAGCTGAAAACAGTCTGAGCTACCTTACAGGTGAATTAGCAACTTGGCTGCAGGTGTGGCTGAGCTGCATTCACTGATTAAGGAACTGAGACCATGCAGCTTGGAGGCTCATGTCCTTCAATAGAGCACAGCCATTTTCAACTCCATCCAAAGCAGCGTCTGAAACTGTGTCTGGGTCAGTCCCTGCTAACATGCATATGCACACTGAGGCCAGGATATGGGGTGATTCTCCACTAACCTGCTTTATGCACGCTGTTAGGTGTGGTTAGCTTTTTGTGCAAATCAGCCCTTTGTAATCTGCCACATATATTGGAATCTTACTTTGAGTGTGTTGCCAAGAGGACCTGGATAGTAATGTTTTGGTTTAAAAATCACAAAACCAGTCAAATGGACCATCTGCACAGCACTTTTAGGTCATCACGACCTGGTTCTATGTTCCAACATCCACAAGGGCCAGGCCTAGCTCGCACAAGCTTTAGGCAGGGAAAATCAAGCCCTCAGGCCACTGAAGCAACACTCCTCTTATTTTATAGGTGGATTCATGGACAAACATACATGTGGACAAACATACAGCCAGTATACAGATAATCCTGGATTCAGATTTATTACTGATCGATGCAGCTTGTAATAATGCTATGGTCATACCTCCATTGTGCAATGCATGCTTTTTGAATTTTACTTTTCATTAAAGTACTGTACTAATCAGTTAGGTGGTTACATAGCAAATGTACCTGCTACTACTCCACCACCTACAGAGAGTTTTGTTGGGTATCATTATGCAGTGGGAAATGGACAGATTCTCAACCAGGGCAGGCATAGTTCTGGATTAAAAATTGGATTGAAAAAATTATATTCAAAGCAAAAACTGAATGATGTTATATTGAAGTGCAGAAAAGATGTGTAATATCCATTCAAATATATGCAAACATATATATAAAATGTTAACTTTTAACACTATCCTTTCTTAAACTTTTATTTTTGTTAATTTCTTTTTTGCACTCATTTCATATCTGGTTTAAAAGCTTACTTGTATAGTTTCTCTTCTATTTCATTTGTATGTGTTAATTTAAAATCTTTATTTCTAATCTTACTTCAGGTTCCTGGTGGTGCTGCTGCATGTATGGAAAGACAAAAAAGGACATCAAGCGAAGGATTTTGGGATTGGAGAGCTTGGCCAATAACAGAACATAGATATAAAAAAAAAACCCACTATGACACTTTTCCATTTTTGTTGCCATATCTCTACGTCTGAACAAACAGTGTTAAAGGCACAGTGGCTTTTTGAACTGCTTCACAATTCTTTCACTCAAAAGCAGCTTATTTACAATGATTACTTTATTTGCTAGTCATATTGTGCTGCCTAGTATAAAGGCACATGGAAGTTAATTCTCTTCTGACACTGCAGAGGAGAATGTCAGGTGCTGAACTAATGAAAAGATCGCATGAGGATACAATGGATGAACTAGACCAAAATCCCACAATGAAGGAGTCTTCCACAATTGTGGAGGACACATGTATGCCTAACAGGTCTCCCATAGGAGACAACAGACAGCATGATGATCCAGTGGACATTTATAACAAGGACTCTTCTGATAATCATGAAAATCAATGTACTGCTCCAACAAAGTCTATACATGACCCTACAGAAATACAAGCACCTAAAGACAAGCCTCTGTCTGGTATTTCCTATGATGAAATGTCTATATTGAAGGACGGTTCAAAAAAGGATGATTCTGATAGGAAAATGTTTGACACCAATCACAAATGTGACAGTTTAGAGGTTGAACTTCAGAGATCCTCTTTACTTATTGAACAGTCCAAACAAACAAGTGAGGAGAATCACGTCTCAAATAGCTTATCTCCTATACATGTACCACTTCCAGAGGCTGAGCAGAAGCACGGTGGTCAGCAGTGCAATCAGAAACCTTTGACTGTAGGTGAATGTCATTCTGAAGAAAGTAGTGCAATGAATACAGATAATTCACTTGAAAGAGATGGTTCCTCATATCGTGGCCGTCCACGTAAGGAAAAGCGAGTTATTAAATGTGAATTCTGTGGACGCCCATTCAATCATGCATCAGCTTACATAATCCACCGGCGTGTCCACACGGGTGAGAAGCCTTTCAGTTGCCAGGTTTGTGGTAAAGCCTTTGCTCAACTCTCCAATCTTAGATCGCACACAAAGATCCATAATGCACCTAAAAGTTTAACCTTGCAAAATTCTAGCATATATCAAAACAAAGCCAATGTTCCCAAGAGTGTGACACCACCAAGAGAGAACCAAGTGAGCAGGACTCCAGTTTTTAGAAATGACTGCCCAGACAAAAGTAATGAGCCTCTCAATAGAAGCAGAAAACCTGTAGCTTGTCCTATCTGTGGAAAGGTCTTTCCCTACAAATCAGTGCTTAAAATACATCTTCGGACTCACAGTGGAGAAAAACCATACTCTTGCAGAGTGTGTGGCAAAGCATTTACACAGGCATGCACTGTTCGCGTCCATGAAAGAGTACACTGGTCCATCAAACCTTTTCTATGTTCCAAATGTGGGAAAGGATTTTCACAGATTGGAACACTGAAAGGTCATACCTGTGAGGGGAAAAGGCAGACCCATGCTACTTTAAAAGAAATGGAAATAGCTGGTGTTGTAACCTTCAGGTGTCATCTTTGCAAAAAGTGCTTTAGCACAAGAGATGAGTATGATGTTCATGTGCAAGCACACACAGATAGTCACCGTTATAACTGTGATAGGTGTGGTCAGAAATACAGTCTTCGTTCTGAGCTTGACACTCACATAAAACATTGTTTTTCCATGTGGCTTGCAAAGACAAAGCCACATAGTCATTCTTCAGTCAAGGTAGAAACCAAAACCACTGAGACTAAAACAGATCAAGGCTCACAGGCTGCAAATACAGGATTCATACCCATAAAAGTGCAGAGACCCAGCTTGGTTGAAACTTGTAAACAGGAATACCAGAGTAAGCAGAGTAAAATGCCACAGTCTGAGTTTTTCCAGCCTCAAAAACGTAAGAAATACCCTTCTCTGCTGGCTTGCCCCCCTAAGGTGATAGCCACCTCTGCTTATGATCCTCAAAACAACCTCAGTCATTGTCAACCTTTTAAAGCAAGTTACATTGTAGCTCTGTTAAACAGTTTGGACCAGAAATCTGACCCAAGGAAGTATTTGTGTCCACGCTGCGGACGGCTTTTCAGGCATGTAGGAAGACTGAGAGCCCACATGCTAAGTCATGCTCGAGGTAAGAGCTTCACCTGTGGCCACTGCGGGAAAATCTCAGAAAACTGGATTAACTTCTGGCGTCACCAACGCATGCACAAACAAAGACGAGGCCGCTTCTTTTGTCCAAAATGTGGTCAGGGTTTTCGCTTTGCCAGTATCTACATGGAGCATCTGCAACAGCATCCCGAGCTTAATGCATATTTTTGCCCCATCTGTCCTCACACCTTTTCCAATGCTACAAGTTTGAAGAACCACCAACAGGAATGGCATCAGTCAAGCATGCCTCATTTATGTGACATCTGCGGGAAAGGTTTTTCGACTTCCTTAGTACTAAAGCGTCATCGAGTAACGCATTGTTTTAAAAACTCACAGGTGGATATGCCTTATGTGGTTGATGTGCAGCCGATGATGAAACCTTATGAATGTGGTAAATGTGCTGCCAGTTTTAAAACCCTGGATTTACTTTTCAGTCATCAGCTCTGTCATTCACCTAAAGGCCTGAGCTATCGAAACAATAATGGGCATGAACACGTAAAGAAGGGACAACAATCTCCACCTGACAAAAACAACTTCCACTTTAGCATTTCTACATCTCATCAAAATAATACAGAACCTTGTCAAAATCTCATTCATGGTCATCGCTTCACTTCCATCCCTCCAGATCCAGTACAAACACAAACCCAGCAGGGAACGGATATCAGTAATGCACAAAATATGATGACTTTTCCACTTGTCTCATCAGATTCCATGCCTACACATTTAGGAACAAAAGAAATAAAAACCTCTATGTGTACTTATGTGAGCTCTTTGAAAACTAAGGAAATGCACAGTGGGACTACTCTAGAGTCCAAATCAGTTCACAAAGCTGGGCATCTAGTGTGCACAGATTGTGGTGCTTGTTTTGCTTTTCTTCCAGCTTTACATGAACATTACTTGAAACATGCCAGAGGAGAGATATAAATATGATACCATCATAAAGGAATTCTCATCATACTTTTTAGAGGACATTTTAAAACATTGACCACAAGCACTGCATGGGAGATATTTCATTTACTACTCTAAACTCTAAAACAGTTTCTACTAGATGTAGAAGTGCACAATTTGTCATAGTATTAATGTGAATAGTGTGCTCCTATAAGAAAGACAGACATCTTTTTATCAAATGATTGTAGGAAGTATTGCCTGCAGTTGGATGTTAACAGTGAAATATCAGTTCTTTTAGGTCTGTTGAAGCTTTAATTATAGCACTTAACTATTTGTGTAGTTAAGAAAAATGTCTCCGAATGATCATGGTCTGGAATATCTAAAACATCCAAGTTTAAATAATAGTTTAGATAGCTGTTCAAAACTGCTGTACATTTTTGTGATTAAAATTGGTTTGGAAAAACAGAAGTCATCCATTATAACATGGTGGTATTAAGGGTGCTCCATACTCAGAAGTGTTTTTTATTTTGTATATCATGTTTTGTATAGTTTTTAATTTAATATATCTGTACTTTTTATACCCAAAATGTATTTTCTCTGTAGTGCATGTTTTAAAATAATCCAATAAAGCTTCATGAAAGAAGAAGGAGATAAGTAGGATTTGATTGTGAAATTCAAGCGGTGTAGACAATAATATACCATGTACCTTATGGCAAATACAGAAGCTGCATAGAATTTAGGTGGGCTAAAAAGTAATTGGTGAGTCTTCCTCTCCAAAACTCCACCTGCTCCATTTAGTCAGAAAACACACCGCTGATCATAAAGTCTTAGAGAACAATGAAACAGTACCCGCAGGATGTGTATGGCAGTGACTGATCTTATTATTTGTTTGTTTTTGTTTTTGTGTGTGTGTGTGTGTGTGTGTGTTCATATGCCTGCCATTGGCTGTAGGTCTAAGGCCATTTGCAATATCTCTCTACATAGTCCAGATCCATTCTTTTGTTGTCTGTGTACGTGCACTATCCCTACAACATTTTGAACACTGACCACACTTTAAAACACAGAGTGATTATGGATGGCTTTAAAAGGACTCGTAATGCATTGGATATTATAACTGTATGCTAACTAACATGTTAGCTAGACAGATGACTGTTATGTGCATGCATTTGTCACTTTACTTTTGAACTAGGGCATATCTGTTATTGTTGTGTTATTATTATGGCATTGAATCTAACATTCATTAGTTTCTCCATTAATTGGACTCCTATATCACTCCTTATTCACCATCACTGACAGTCTGCAATGCTAAAATGCAGTGTCAAGCCAGATATTGTGTTCTGTTCAAAGTGAATAGGCTGTTCGTGCATAACCAGAGGTGCGTCTCACTCTCCTGGCTAATTGTGTAGATCAGCATATGAATAATAGATATTTTTCTCTTTTCCTGGAAAATATCTAGGTCACGTGTTTTAGTAGTTTACCCGTAGGCTATAGCCATATCTTATAGCCAGTGGAATTTAGGTGGCAGCTGGAGTGGCAAATACCCTGAACTAGTTTTCAGGTAAATGTGAACATGTAAAGGAATTATACTTGAAAAAACTCTAACAACACCCCTCATTATCCAAACATTTTAAGATTGTTTAGAAAGATATACATTTTATATTTGTATTCTGCCACCACACCAAGCTTGCGTCCTCCTGTTTAAATCCCTGTAATATTATTTGATGTATAATGACTAATGGAACAGTGTTAATTTAAAAAAACAGGACATATTTCCAAAGGAATTCCATCATCAGTTATGCGTGCAAAATGTAATTAAAGCACACTGCAGTGAATCCATGATTTTCTTTTGGATACCTAAAATCTGAAGAGAAGTTTTTCTTTTGTTTTTGCTATTTTCCAAAATTTAAAATAATAGTGATGGCATTAAAACTATGTTTTAATCATATGAAACTATGCAATGCTCACTAAAACCATTTAGACCCGAGTTCCATCACTGGGACTTCATTGTTTTTGAGATTTTTGTTTTTCGCAGTTGAAGACGCCATTTTAGTATGACTGGAGAGGCAAAAGGGCAAGAAATTGTTGTTTTTTAAACAGTTTTTAAATTTGTGGTGTGGACAAGGCCTAACCTCTACACTGCAATGTATTGTTTACATATTTTCACTTGCTCTTCCATGGAGCACTTGGCTGAGATTAAATGACTCATGTGCATTTCCCTTTGCGGAGGTAAAAGTTACTCAGGTTATTTATTCAGATATATTTGCTATTATTGTAATGAACATCTATAACATTACAAAATGCAACATTTGAAGGAATTAATTGCGGCTCATGGTGTCCCTGATCCAGGCAGTGTAGTTGCAGACTTTGGTGTAGACACCAGGCTTATTCTGGAGAGCGCAGCCGTAACCCCAGGACACGATACCCTGCAGCTGACCGTTACACACAACTGGGCCACCAGAATCTCCCTGAAAATGGGGAGGGAGGGGGCAGGAAGGGAATGGATTAGTGATTAATGAGAGCACAAAAGAAGTAGCACAAATGTTCTATTCTTGGGTTTTCACTTGTGAATGTCAACACTAATTTATCGTAATGTAATTTATAATTACATACTTGATGTGTATGCTTTATATTATTAACATTAAATTATATTTATGTTTATCTTTTGTATTTTTAAATAAAAATGACTTTCACTGATAGACTTGTTCAAGCCATAACCTCATTACCTGGCAAGAATCTTTGCCTCCCTCAATGAAGCCAGCACAGAACATGTTGGAAGTGATCTCACCAGGGTAAGCATTTCTGCAAGTGGTGTCACTCAGGATCGGGGCATTCAAGCACCTCAGATTGGAAGGGTAGTTTGCTTTTAAAAGAAACATGGTAGCCTATTGTAGTCACAGTTGTTATAACCACATTATAATGTACAGTGTTCATAATGAGCAACTCTGGTAAGCTGTTGACATTTATTCTTATTATTCTTATTATCTTCTTCTTATTCTTCTTACGCTTATGTAGTAAGAAGGGGGAAACTTGCTTATATAAGTACTGTGTCATCCTAAGGGAAGAATAAGTGAGCACTTACTGCCACTGCTGAGGGTGTTTCCCCATCCAGAGATGAGGCACGTTGTACCGGCAGAAGCGCAGCCAGAGGGCAAAGCCACAGTCGCCACATAGCTATTCAGGGTGGCAGCCCTGCTAAGCTTGATGAGCATGATATCATTGTTGAGAGTGCTGCTGCTATAACTGGAGTGCCTGATGACTTTCTCCGAGCTAATGAACTGCTCTGTTCCTTCATTGACATCAATGTTGTGCTCCCCCAAACGCACCTCAATACGCCTAATTAAAAGGACACAAACAGTCTTAGTAATCCTGTACATACAATCTCTGTTGGGAATATAATGAAAAGGCTCTATACTTCAGTGGAAACAAAGTATTAACCCTCTGTCTGAGTTAGAATTTTAAGTGTATGTGAAACAATACTACTGCTGCAAATTATTAAATTTGACTAAATTACTAAATACTGTTTACAGTAAATAGTGATTTATTCACCTTCACATTTTTCCTATCTGTCATTTGTACTTACACATGTACACACACATCTGACATCAGCAGGATACCTGAGCATGAGAAAGGATTCCTAGGATACACTCAAGATCCACTGTGTCCTTGACCAGGTTACAGAGTTTATAGACAGTGAATGAGAGAGAGTGAAAAGGACTTTACTTACGTCTTATAACAATGAGCAGCTGACAAGACCCACAGATTGCTAATCAGAGAGCCTCCACAAAAGTGGTATCCAGCATTCAGAGACACCTGATACGGCACACCATTCTTTCTGCACTCATACCCTCCAACAATCTTATCCTCCTCATCAACAGGGGCAGTGACTTTGTAGTGGGGAGAAGAAAGAAAGATAATAAATGCAGGTTATATATTACAGACTTCAAACCAAAAATATGTAAGCCAGAATATGAAACAGAATAAATTTCAACAAATTCTATTAATATGCAAAACAGAAAAATACAATTGGAACATACATGCCACTGCAAACAGAGAAAGTAAAATGATCCACTTCATATTTGGAGTCGGTGCTGATCGGCAGAAAGCTATGTGGAAAACATAGCTTTTATATTTTTCTCTTATCTCTGAATTATTTAAATCCACGGATTAATGATTTGCCTGCTTGAGAATGCACAGATGGCCATGCAAAGATAAATTTACAGCTATATTTAGTTTATATCAACTGTTTCATGAACTCATTATTCTTTCATTTTTATTCTTAATCTTTTACTTTTAATGAAGCATAGTCTAATATAACCAATGCAATGGATTTGATTGTTTTTCAGTGGTTGTAATACACACTAGTACATTTTATTGCATTAAGAACTATGTATTTCTGTCCAAACTTCACAGAATTAGCATTTAGTATTTTCCATTAAACTATTTAACTGAAACTGTTCATAAGCCCACTACCATGCCCTTGAGGAAATAAATCAGGTGTGTTAGAGCAAATCATACCTGATTCAAATCTAATCTAGATTAATTAGCTGTTTTAGAGCAGGGAACACATTAAATTAAGAGTTACTGTACCTTTTAAGGAAGGGAACTGGAAAGTCCTGACTGATTAAGGATTTAGTTTTTTTTTAATAAATCATAAAAAAAAAAAAATAAAAAAAACTTACTTGCAGAAGAACTACTTTACAGGCCCAACACATATTACATATGTGTTGGGCCCATAAAGTAGGTCTTCTGCAAGTGTTAGGTAAGTAAATCTAAAAAAATATATATATATTTATTATCTTTTTTAGATTTACTTATCTATTTACTATTTAGTTGCAAGGTTAAAGCCCTAATGGAAAAAAGAAGGCTTATCACATTCACATACTGAAAAGACCTCTGGATCACAGCTTGTGTGGAAACCAACATCTGTCAAAGGAACAACGTATTTTTATGTTGGGTTATCCACAAGTCCGTTTTCTTTTGAAAAATGGACCTATTATTTAAATAAGTAAGTAAATTCTTGCATTCTATGGTGTAGTATTTCTATATAAAATGAATTGTTGTTCAAGTTTATTAAACAGATATATTTATAACATTTCTAGTATACAGACTCGGGTTTTTTATTCGCAAAAATAGTTAACAGTTAAGTTTTTTTTTTATTTGCAAAAATACAAGATTATGCAACCTAGAAACATTCATTATAGAAATTCACCATTAAAAATTTAAGCTAGCACTGAAACTGAAAAAAGATAAATAAAGAGTGAATTAAAACAAAGACAGGAAAAAACGAAAGGAGCCATGGGAAAAGACAGAATTACACAAAAATTTGTGTAAAATGGCACAAAAAGTGCAGTCTTTTTATTATTATTATTATTATTATTATTATTATTATTTATAGATGTTTGAATAGAGTCTATTGTTTGGCTTCAGTTTCAACGAATGTCAATACAGGCCTAGAATTACTATATTTACATTTATGAATAAAATAAATGTATGCCATAATAACAATAATTAAATTAATGACAGCATATTAACTGTTTTTGCTGTTGTCGACTCTTAGGAAATGTGTATAGCTCATTGTTATGATCAGACGTCAGGGCTGATGTGACGTCACATTTATGCGACAGCTCTCCGACTCTGTACATGTAGCCACAAAAGATTTTCAACATAGACTTTACGTTTTTAAGGTAGCTTTTTAATTCTTTCTGTGAGTTATATACCATCGGCACAAAGGTGAGAAACGACGTCGCTTATTCAGACAACATTGTTTTTGATAGTTACGGTGAACACGGTTTTAGTCAGTCAGCGGTGTTCATTTGCCAATTACAAGCTACGGTTGCTAGCTAGCAGTTAGCTTAGCTAATTTATGCCGGATGCCCATCCATTGCGGATGTGGTGCAGAAAAAAGGAGCACTTATGCGACAGATTAAGTACAGGCCATGGTTTAATTCACCTTTTTGGGTGTGTTACTCTGGCTGTGTTGTGTTGCTTATTGATTTGTTTTAATATTTAATAGGTTTTATCAGCTCAGATTTTACCCCTTGTTTTCAGATCCGACTTCCCTGAGATGAGCTCGATTGCTCACTATTGGCGCTGCATAACACCTTTCTCATGTCGATTACTTTTACATCTCGATTTTTAAACATAACTTTTTTTTTTTTAATTTAAAGGTGGATGTTAATTTTTGTGAGTTCTGAGACAGGGTCACACAGTGAATTTTAGTCCAATGTTTTTTTTCTCCAGAATATATGCCTCCCCAGTTGGTCCAAAGCCACTTATGTTGAAAGACAGTTTGTGTCCTCTATACCAGGAAATAGTTTTCCCTTCAGCTGCACTTTTATAGCTACATTCTTCAGTCACCTATCACTTTGGAGCTGGAACATGACTTTAACTGAGGCAAATCATGCAGTGTGCACACTCAGTGAACACTAGTTATGGCTGAGTGTGATGGCACTTTTGTGAATGGTGCTGCATCGGCTGTGACCCATGAGTGAATATTATGAGGAGGGCGGGTTGCTGTATGAGCGCTCGCCTCCCATGCACATTAAAGTGGAGTCGCCTGAAGGTGCCTTCGGAGGTCGTGTCTCGGAGGATGGCTTCCCCCGTGAAGACGATGACTCCGAAGGCAGCTGTGATCACGCTGGCCTGCCTTTCAACGTCGTGGTCGTGCATCCCAACATTGTTGCTCCTGGAGTGGCTTCTGATGAACTGATACCAATTCAACAAAGTAAGCTGCACCTATCCAGTAATTTAAGCACTTTGAAGCTGCCAGTAGGCCTTCACCATCAGATAGGTGACTAATCGAAGGCATGCAAATATTTCAAATTCAGATGGTGGTCTTCACAAAGATTTGTTCACAAAAGGTTTACTGGATATTAGAAAAAGTAGTAATTTGTTTTAAGGTTGTCAGTTACATAAGTCAGTCACAATACAATACGTCTACACATTGATAGGTTTAAGACAGGCTATCACAAACATACTTTCACTAATTGTTTCCTTTAACTCTCAGTTGGGCCTGTTGCGATTAAAAAAAAGTTCATCAGATGATCTATTGCCATGCATATAATTACGATTAAAGTGTTAATTAATAACTGTATTGTACTGTATTGTAGTGGTTATACCATAACCACTGTGGGAAGTGGTTGCTCAGTGGTTAAGACATTGGACTTCTGATCGAAAGGTTGAGAGTTCAAATCCCAGCACTGCCAAGCTGCCACTGCTGGGCCCTTGAGTAAGGCCCTTAACCCTCAACTGCTCAGTTGTATAAATGAGATAATTGTAAGTCGCTCTGGATAAGGGCGTCTGCCAAATGCCATAAATGTAAATGTCTTGTCTTAAAGAGTATGTAAGTTAATTACAAAGTTGGTTTTACACAATTTTTGGCCTGATTTTGCTGTCACTGACAAAAAAAATCACACACCATAAAAGACGACTTTGGTTGTGACTTGAGATCGATTGTTATTACAACACATAATGTGATATGCTCACCAGCAGCCGATTTAATGCCACCATGACCAAAGACAGCCAACAACGTGCTGGTCATGTCAGAAATTATTTTATTCCTGACACTGCCAGCAGGAGAACAGCATAGGATGACTTGGAACTTGAAATGCAAAATGTCATGTTTGAGCAAGAGATCATTTAATGTACTGATCATTTAAAGTATTGCTCATATTAATAAATACAACCTTGTCAGCTTGCGTGCCTGGACAGAGAAAATGCTAATGGACAGAGAAAAATATCCTTATTATATTAAGCTCCCTTTGAAGAATGAGTCCATACTCTTTTACCCAGCCAAGAACAGCTCCAAACTCTTCTTTGCCCTTTAAAGGGTGTTTTCTCTAAGTATAAGAATGTATGAAGACAGAGAGAATACATTATCACAGAGTTTGTTATAGAATTTGGCCAAGCTTTAATTGGAAAAATCTCATACACTGTGACAAATAATCATCTTAAAACATAGTGCAAGTAACAACTGAAATAATTAAGCAATATTGCTCAAGCAAGACTACTGTTGTACTGAATATCAGTACTGCTGTGATTCGGCCATACAATAGCACAGTTGTGAGTGTGATAATGCTTTTATACAACAGTTCTATGAACAAGAAATTAATATCAAGTGACTGACATTTCAGACACAATAGTGCAAAATAGTTCCCAAAGAAGTCACAGCTGGACAGAGTGTTGTGTGTAGCCATGCAACACACAGACTGACTGACAGCCAGTAGTAAGTGTAGTAACGGTTTCAATGTAATTTTCAATTTCTGTGTGATACAATCAGTGAAATATCCCAGTGCTATTATACTGAATATCAGCTCTCTTGGAATGCTGTTTATACAATCAAATTAGTGGACTAGAACTAACTGTGGTATAACTGAAAACATTTTACTGACGCACCCAAAATGGTTACTAGGTTTACTGTAGCAGTAACTACAGATGGGTGACAAAGGTAAAAAAAAAATTGTCTTACACTGACACAAGTGTGCTGGCATGGTTCGGGAGTCACTGAGTCACTGCAACTCAAAACAGAGTTACTCTGACTGATCACCTTCATCCTATGATGATGCCTGCTTAGATAATATCATGTGGAAGAATGGTCTTCCATACCTCCAGTCCAGTTCCAGACACTTGTAGAATCTGTACTAAGGCATATTGAAGCTGTTTGGGTGGCTCCTGGTGGCCCAACACCTTAGTAAAACTTTATGTTGTTTTTTTCCTATAAAGCTGCAGTGTGTACGATTTTTAGGATTTTTTTAAATAAAAAAAACATTACTGAGTCAGTGGACCAAAAAAAAAAAAAACTGTCGATAATTATGATTTAGTTGAGCCGATGTAAGTCTCCCTGACAATCCTGTAATAATAATTCACAGTCAGCACTGTGTTAGGGCAGTCGGTTCAGAATTAACAGGAAATTTGTATACATACATCAAACACCAGCTCAGATATTTTGAAGCACCATGCCCTGACTGCAGACATGAAAGATGTTTGGCTTCGATCCAGGAAAAAGAGAGAGTAAGAGCGTGAGAGACCAACCAAATGGGAGTCAGTGATTTTTAGGTGTTTTTTTTTTTTTTTTTGCTTAACAGATAAGACATTTATTTGTTCTTTTATTTGGTGGGAAGCTAGAGGTGATAGTCAGCAGATTTCTTCTTGTAGAATTTGTATCAGTATTTGCAAGTTGTAAAGTTGTTTAGTAAGAGAACTCATGATAGCTGGCTAGTGACTAACATGAGGTGTTTGTGTTTCTCTATTTTAGTATTTCAGACTCAGGTGTGTTGGGTGAGAGTGAGTGATCTGGGGCATCTGCTAGTCTTGGTGTGTATATTATTTATTCTGTGTTTTAGCTAACATTCTAACACTGTTTAGCTCATACCTGTTCAGCTCAACATTTTTGACAGGCTGGAGGACAAATATACAGAGTAAATTAAAAAAATACACCCAGAACACAGATTGGGTAATAAAAATACACACATAGGAAGTAACAAGCGGTGACAGTTTTGTTCTCTATTCTGTGATATAGATACACTATATGGCCAAAATTTTTTGGACACCTGACCATCTCACTCGTATGTTCTTATTGAAGATCCCATCCCAAAGTCGGTCCCCCTTTTGTTATAATAACCTCCACTGTTCTGGGAAGGTTTTCAACTATATTTTGGAACGTGGCTGTGGGAATTTCCCATTCATCCACAAGAGCAGGAGAGGTCAGGCACTGATGTTGGGTGAGAAGGACTGGTGTGCAGTCTGCATTCCAGTTCATCCCGAAGGTGTTCAGTGCGGTAGACACAAGCCTACATAGCAACAGGTAGCAGAGTAACCAATAGGTTCTGCTCTTTCACCTTGGACTCATGTAGATTTGCACAATTTTTTTTTTTATTCTCATAACAGTTCTGTAGTACTGTGGACATACTACTCTTATGTGGTTTGGGGTGTGGTCTAAATTCTCTCTAAACGTCTGTGATTCTGTGAACGTCTAAATTCTCCAACTTGTGGAGAAAGAACGCAATAAGACTGAAGTTCTTTTAGTAACTCAAGCCATCTGAGTCCATTCAGTTAAATCATTAAGAAATCATTCATATTTGTTCAATGTGTTTCAGTTTGCCCTGATATGCAGCCTGATCATGCCACCATATAAGGCAGACAAAAACGAGCAATTTAAAAATAGTTAATAATCATTGCTATTTTGTGTTATGTTATAAAATTATTGTGTGTGCATAGAAAAAGACTCATTTTCACTCCACCCAACATAGACCCATAATACTGCATGCAGTAAATGGCTGGAATCTACCCAAAATTGACTCATTAAACTGATTGACTCAACTTATATACTGAACAAGAGAGGAATTAATCTCCGAAAGATTTACTGACTCAGGGGAAACAAAAAAAAAAAAAAGTAGGGTCTGTGACAGTTCTTGAATGTTTAAAAAGACAATGTCGCACAAATATATAATCCTATGTAAATTCTGTGTTTGATAATCATATATAAGTGCTATTTGCTGAGTTGCTCCTACAGGAGTCGGTAAGCCTTCATTCAGTGAATGCAGTTGCAAAGCCCCTAAGCAGCACCTGAATGAAAGAAATGACTGCATAAACAATACTGATTTGTTCATGTTAGTGAATCTTTCAGAAGACTAAAACATATCTAAGCATAACCTATTTTCTTCCAAAAACTTACATCCTGCAGCTTTAATATGTTACCCATTTCTATGTAAATAAATAATTTACAATTCTTTACTAATGAACTAAATCTTGATCTACATGTTTGTAGGTCAGTAGTCCATAGACTACTGAGAGTGATATGAGAGTGCATGGATTTAATTGAAATTTATCATCATGTTTACAGACTATACATAGAGTTATATAGAAACATACAGTCGTGGACACTAACAATTGCAACTGGCACAAAATATTGTGGTTATTTGCTTATTTTTTCTGCCTATTATTATTGTTTATACTTAAAAACTATTTCTAGTTGCAGAATTTAAAACACACTCTTTGGTCATAAGAACAATCTTATTTTAGTATTATCAGCAGATTGATTCCCTTTATTAGGTGATTTTCTTGTGATGGAGCAGAGTAAACACTAAAGCATGCTCTTAGAAGAAGTACTCTTAGCCCTCCAGAACCTGAATTTGAGATCCCTCAATCCCATGACCTGGTTAATTTCTAAAATGCCAGTATTGGTTGTGGGGAGTGTTTGTCACAAAGCTGAAAGAACACCATGAATACAGTAAAACTTCAGAGTGTGAAGTCATTGTGATGGCTCAGTCTCTTCATGGCCTGTTTACTTGGTATGTGGGTCTTGCTTTAGTTAAATAGTTTTTCTTTCTTTTCTTTTTTTTTTGTCCTGATGGACAAACATTCTACTGGCAGCTTTAAAGTTTGGGGGTCAGATGAGGCAACCACAAAGTCTTGGTGTGCATTATTGTTTTATGTCCCATAACAAATTACTAAGCAGATTTGCTATTTGTTATATTTGTATTTTAATGTTTTTGATTACCTTTTGGCTAATGTAGTAGTGGCAAACACAAAAATGTGTTGCTTGTCTTTATTGACATTTCCACTTTGTTTACACATTTTTTATTGCGATCTTTATTTATTTCTCCACTAGTTGGCCTTTAATACTTTCCATAAATAAGTTTTAAATATTAGACTGAATGCACTTTATTAAACCAACACATCACCATTGCTAATCTGGTTATTTTTATAAAATAACAATAAAAGTCCAGCTCTCATGCCAAATTTTCCCATATAATCAGTTAATATTTTCCACCCTGGTAAACTGAGCAACTGTTGTGGTAGCTGTTTACTCTCAGCTCACTTATGGCATGCTTTGTAAAAATACTCACAGTATACAGCAACATGTTTAATACATTTGCTTTTCACCATCAGACAGAGGTGTTTCGGCAGCGCTGGCTTCAGGGGGTGCAGGTAAAAGGAAGAGTAGGTTTAGCGGTGCTGAATTGGAGGTGCTGGTCTCAGAAGTAACCCGGTGCGAAGGGGAGTTGTTCGGCCCAGCCGGCAGACTCAGGCGGCGTGAGAGAGAGAGAATATGGGCTGGAATCTTGGATCGTGTGAACGCTGTGTCCCGAGTTCCACGCACCCTTCGGGAAGTAAAGAAACGTTGGGATGACCTGAAGAGACGCAACGGTGGAAAGCTGGCAGATGCAAGGTTCCGCTCATGGCTTCCATCCAGTAGAGGGAGTGCAGTTCTGGGAGGGCCTAGCCAGTTGAGCCCCAGGTTTCACCAAGCCCGACAAAAATTGAGTACAAGGGGAAAGGCCAGTTTCACCTGTTTGTCTGACACTGATCAAGGTGAGGAAGGTTAACCCCTTGCATAAAAATTAGATTTGCATTGTTCAGTTTGTTTTCTTTTCCAGTACAGTATTTTGTGTTTTCATGTGTCTTTTCTTTTGCTGGTGTAATAACATGAACATAAGTGTACCTTTGGAAATGTTTCCCCATAGTAGGACACATCAATATATGAATGTTTGTAATATAAATAAATTATTTATTTATTTATTTTTTTAAATATACAAAGAACAACAAATGGACACTTAATGCACTTGATTTGTAAGTGAATTCATTCATTTATTCATCTTCAATAGCAGGGACTACTGATGCAGAAATGCTACCCCGCTGCGCCACTATGCCACCCCTCTTTCTACATGAACAAGTTTTATAACTACCCAGTCCATTTTTTCTTGAAAATTTGAATTGGCCACCTTGAAACCCCCTGCTGCATTTCTGAATTAAATTTATTCACTACCAGTGTTTCTGTTCAAGTGTGTTGCCATGTCACATGGTGTTCTAAAATAGGGAAAGTTTATGATCTTGGGGAAATAAATTGTAACTGAGTTTCCTTCTGTTTCAGTTACAGGTGGGGATGGTTCTGAAAGAGATGGCTTTGAAAAGGAGGATGAGTCTCATGAGCAGGAAGGTGATGAAGGAACCAATTGTGAAGGTGTAGATAACAGCATGGAAGACAAACTGGGATTAGGCCTTGGGTTAGGAATAGTCCCGGCCCCAACATCTGAGCGCTGGCTTCCTCCTTCACCACTCTATAGTGCCCCCTTCCTGAATGGTACTCCTCAGCCTAGTCCAGAACCATCACTTGGAGCCCATCAGGGCCCCATTGAGCCTCCTCCTTCACGCAGTTCCTGGCTGGAGGATGAACTTCGGGGACTAGGGGAAGCAGCTGTGCAGCTTGGAGATCGCCTCGAGCAGAACTTAAGGGAGTTTGGTGAAGGTTTCAGGCGTGACATGCGGACACTTGTGGCCTCACAAGAGGCTCTGACAATCAGCTTACAGCAAAATAATGTGCTCTTGCAGAGACTTTTGGGTCTTCTTGAAATGCAGCAGCAAACGCAGCCTCCACAGCACCAAATTCCACATCATCAGCTTCCGCAAAGATTGTCTCAAGAACATTTGCAGCATCGACAACAAGAAGATCTACCACAGCAAATTTTATCCCAGGAGCTTGAACAACAAATTCAAAATGCAAGTGAACAAATATCAACAGCTGCTACTTCTGTACCCCTACCCCCAGATATTTTAGATGGCACTTCCCAGCCTGAATCAACAACTGAGAGGAATGCCCAGAGGCCATGTCGGGGTAGAACAGGAGACCACAGACGGAAGCGTAGGCATTAGATATGTAAATTGTCCTGAAATACTGTTTATTTCTACAAAGGTTTTATATTAAGATGTTGCAGATTAGTAAGAACGTTTTATGCCATGTAAAGCTACATTTTGCCTGTTGCAAAAATTATGCTATTAAGTTATACGTAAAAAGATTATAAAATTGAAATTAATGGGTTATTCTGTGTTAAATGGCTGTGGAATTTAGTAGAATTAGTTTACACAACACAGCATGGAATATTGATTTACTAGAAGAAAATTTATTTTGGTGACAGGTATGAATTGCCTAGAAATCAAGGTTGTCTTTCCATATAAAAATCTACATGACAGAACACACATTCCCAACCCTGGTCCTGGAATACCCTGTCCTGCACATTTTAGTGTGTTTACTGCTCACTAATCAGCTAATTCACACCTCTTCCTGAGTTGAAGTGTACTTGTGTGTGCGCGCTTGTGTGTGCTTGTGTGTGCTAGTGTAAAGAGCAGGGCAAATGCTAAAATTTGGACAGAGGGTTTTCTAGGACCAGATTTGTGAACTTGTGTGATAGAAGATTCACATACAAAAGATGTGGTAACCAGAAAGGTATAATTATAGAACTGACATGCAAAGTCTGGTTAACTTACAGCATGGTCTACTATTATATACACTCACTGTCTATTTTATTAGGAACACCTGAACTTTCAAGCATTTATCTAATCAGCCAATCATGTGGCAGCAGCACAATGCATAAAATCAAGTAGATACAGGTCAGCAGCTTCAGTTAATGTTGACATCAACTTTAAGTATTTCAGAAACTGCTGTCCAGTTTCTGTGAGATTGTACGCAAGATAGCCTCAGATTCCTGTTTTTTGTCTGACAGGAGTGGAACCCAATGTGGCCTTCTGCTGTTGTAGCCCATCCATCTCAAGGTTTGATGTGCATGCTGAGATGCTTTTCTGCTCACCACAGTTGTAAAGATGAGTATTTGAGTTACTATATCCTTCCTGGCAGCTTGAACCAATCTGGCCATTTTCTACTGACCTCTCTTATCATCAAGGTGTTTCCACCCACAGAACTGCTGCTCACTCAATGTTTTTTGTTTTTCACACCATTCTGTGTGAAAGTTTCTGAAATACTCAAACCACCCCATCTGGTACCAACAGTCATGCCATGGTTGAAGTCAGAGATCCCAGTTTTTCTTCATTCTGATGTTTGATGTGAAAATTAACTGAAGCCCTTGACCTGTATCTGCATGATTGTTTGCATTTCGCTGCTGCCACATGATTGGCTGATTAGAAAACTGCATGAATGTGCAGTTGTACAGGTGTTCCTAATAAAGTGGACAGTGAGTAGTTTCATATATTAAGAGTATGAAAATGCAGTTTAAGACATTGTAAATGTCTTCACTGTAAATGTCTCCCTCTGCTCATTGCTGGTGGGCATTTGTGTTGCCTCTATGGATCTGGTTATGGCTAATATGTATGTGTGTTAAATACATTATATATACAATGTATTTATAGGGGAGTACTTTTTAACGTCATAGCCAGCCATAAGAATAAACTGTAGAATGTGCATTAGCTGTTGACTTGGCTAATTTGCTCAGTCTTATTGGCAAGCTACCTAACTAAATAAGCAAGAAGCTGTTGAAAATTTACATTTTGTAAAATGTTTGGTTATTATTACAAACAATGCGCCTCATTTATCAAACTGGATACAAACTAATTTATTTGTGAATCATTCACAAGAGCTTTTACACAAGAAATTTGGTATTCGTGAAAATCCAAGTTTTGTGTGCGCCCCTTTAGGAAAATCGGTTGTGCCATGAACATGCTTGGTAATTTACAAAATTACCAATTTATAAAATTTACATGTGATTGGCATTCATTGACACACCCACTTGAATATGAAGAATATCAGCGTTAACTAAAGGTTTGTCAATCTGGCTGGAATTTTTAGTTTGGTTTGACCTATGAAAAAAATTTACACACAGCACTACTACGAGATTTAAAAACGAGGCCCAATACTTATAAGTATTGTTTAGTTTGTGATGTTTAGATGGAAGGTAGAGGTCTTTTAGCTTGGATTTGTTGTCAGTTATTTTGAAAATCAGGCTAACCTTGGCTAATTGGCGTTCAAGCAATGGCAGTAAATGCAGTAAGTGACTTTGCTGCCAGCAGTTTCCATAATAGTAGAACAGATGTCTACTATTCAGTTTAAATTGTGTAAAACATTTTGGGTTGTATGTTGCCTCTTACCATTTTGTAATCATGTGGTGTGCTGCATAGCATAGCATATTCCCAGCGTAGTGGGAAGAAGCAGTGCAGTTGGGATGGCAGAAAGACACATGAGCATTTATAGTTGAACATTACATGTTTATAGACCCACACAGTCTTTATGAGGATGAAGGAGTAGATACATGCGAGTAGGAAATATATTTAAATATTTTCTAGTCATGATGTACCCTTTAAAGCAAACCCTTCGAAGGTCAAAATTTTCATGTCCCACTTCACATCACTATATTTTTTTCAGGTAACATAACCATGGTTCTTACTATATTAAAGGGCCTGTAAAACATTATAAGTCAAGATTCTATGTTTTCTTAAATGCTAAAATTCTGGGATTTACTTGAAGGGTTTGTTGTTTCTTGTTTTGTCCAACTTTAAATTATTTGATGGCCACCCTTAAAGAATCTTTCCATCTAGGTAACATTTTCACAAACAAATATTCAGAATATTGACAACAGTTGTTGTCACTTTATATCCCTATATAATGTGACTACGAGATCCGTACCCAAACCTCTTTTCTGCAGGTTATTTGACATGGAATAACCCTGATGCCATTATATCTTCACTGACATGTTCTAAATATATTCTTAAGTAGCACATTATTTCATTTCATTCACCACTTCCTGCCTTTATTTGTTCAACCTTGTGTTCATTTAATAATTGACACGTTAAACAACTTTTAATGGTTATGTTTGGGCAAACCCAGTAAGTAGCTTTTTTCAGAGACAAGATGTGAATATCTGATGTTGAAGGATATTTGTATTGTTTAATGGTTAATTTAAATGCTCTATAAAGAGTGCACTATTAGGTTACAAGGAAATATTTTAAATGAAATGAATAACCACTTCATGCTCTACTATATTCTCTGCATGCAGTGCAATGTAGATTCAATAGATCGTTGAATATATTTTGTATATTTATAGCCACATCATGTAAATAAGAAAGATCTTTACCTATAAGACATGTCTGGATATAAACATGGATTAAAGGGGATGTCAGCTAATTAAGTAGCTTGTCCCTTACAGCAATATACTGTATTTTAAACATTGAAATAATGTTTAAGAGGAACATATATATTAAAAGACAATGTTATCTGCTATATTAAATACCTTACAAGTCATCTGGTATAAACATGTTTCATTGTGTAAAATATTCCCTGGGGTCAAATGCTTAAATGCATCAAATATGTACATCTATCACTATGTTGTCAACAAATATGATATTGAGATTGTGATATTGAAATATGATACTGAAATTGTGACAGGGTAAATTAATAGACATAGACAATGTTGGACATAACATCTATTAAGATCAAACATTTATTCAATACTGTCTTTAACATGCCTCTGTTGACTTCCCCCTAAGGACTTACCTACAGTATATCCCAGGCAGCCACTTAATAGCCCAAGGATGAGGAGAGAACTACAGGGAGTGATTTTCCATTCAATTAAAATGTTATCATTGTAGTTAATGTGGATTTGCATCTTGGAAATACATAGTTATATTAGCTTGGCAACTATAGCTAACAGAAAAGTAGTTGTAGTAATAATAATAAGTCATGTATAGATAGAGTACTTATATACATATTTACTTTTGAAGAACTGTTTTTTTGTTTGTTTGTTTGTTTGTTTGTTTGTTTTTACCATTTTTAAAAGGAAATTAATGGTAGGTTCTGCTCCTCAAGCTTATACTGTATATACATTGGCTTATTCCCTTGGGCCTCCGGGAGCTAATCAAGTAAAAGAACCATAATTATGGAATTTTAAAGATAAGTCTAGGATGGCCAATAAAATAGTATGGATTAGCATCTTTCAATAGGCTGTGGTGCATATACACCCGTCTGCCATAACATTAAAACCACTGACAGGTGAAGTCAATAACATTGATTATCTTGTTACAGGGGCACCTATCAAGGGATAGGATATATTAGGGAGCAAGTGAACAGTCAGTTGTCAAAGTTGCTGTGTTGGAAGCATGAAAAATGGGCAAGTGTAAGGATCTAAGCAACTTTGACAAGGGCCAAATTGTGATGACTAGATGACTAGGACAAAGCATCTCCAAAGCAGCAGGTCTTGTGGGGTGTTCCCGGTATGCAGTGGTTATTACCTACCAAAAGTGGTCCAAGGAAGGACAACTGGTGAACCAGTGACATGGTTGTGGGCGCCCAAAGCTCATTGATGCACATGAGAGTGAAGGCTAACCTGTCTGGTCCGATCCCATAGAAGAGCTACTGTAGCACAAATTGCTGAAAAATATGATAGAAAGACTATGATAGAAAGGTGTCAGAACACACAGTACATTGCAGCTGTGTATGGGGCTGCATAGCTGCAGACCAGTCAGAATTCGCATGCTGACACCTGTCCACTGCTGAAAGTGCCTACAGTGGCCAGGTGAGCATCAGAACTGGACCATGAAGCAACGGAAGAAGGTGGCATGGTCTGATGAATCACGTTTTCTTTTTTACATCATGTGGACAGCCAGGTGCATTTGGATTGCTTAACTAGGGGAGAGATGGCACCAGGATGCACTGTGGGAAGAAGGCAAGCCGTTGGAGGCAGTGTGATGCTCTGGGCAATGTTCTGCTGGGAAACCTTGGGTCCTGTCATTCATGTGGATGTTACTTTGACACGTACCACCTACCTAAACATTGTTGCAGACCAAGTACACCCCTTCATGGCAATGGTATTCCCTAATGGCAGTGACCTCTTTCAGCAGGATAATGCACCCTGCCACACTGCAAAAATTGTTCAGGAATGGTTTGAGGAACATGATGAAGAGTTCAAGGTGTTGGCCTCCAAATTTCCCAGATTTCAATCTGATCAAGCATCTGTGGGATGTGGGATGTGTAAGTCCGATCCATGGAGACACCACCTCACAACTTACAGGACTTAAAGGATCGGTTGCTAATGTCTTGGTGCCCGATACCACAGCACACCTTCAGAGGTCTTGTGGAGTCTTGCCTCGATAGGTTAGAGCTGTTTTGGTGGCACAAGGGGGATCTACACAATATTAGGCAGGTGGGTTTAATGATATGGATGATCGGTGTATACTACACATACACACTACGTGGTCATTTCACCATATTAATTAAATTACTGTGCCAACAATGTGACATGGAATTATGAAATATTTTCTTGTCCTGCGTACACCTTTGTTTTACTTTATCACAGTTTTGAAAAGCAAGCTCTGAATAGCTTCTATCTGGTGCACCAGTGGGAATTTTGGGTTCTCCATCCTTGACCAGTTTTGTTCTGTAGTGTCCCCTTGAGCAGCTGGTCTGCTCAGTGCCCTTGGGATTCCTTTTCTTTATCTCTATGTCCCTGTCCGCTGAGCAAGTTCTGCACCTAAAATCTGCAGTTACGTTGACTTGAATCCCTGCAATGTTGGGATGGGGGATGATCTGGATCTTGATTCTCAAATGTTTTATTTACTGATTGCAATTTTTAATATTCTTTATTTAATTCAAATTTGTATGTGATGTATACCCTCTGCTCTGCACATCTAAACCATTTCAGATGAATATTCATATTCAATATTCATAGGCACAGGAAGTTGTTGGTTGGCAGTAAACATTCAAAACAGTAGCGAAGAACCATACACCATGTGCCTCTATTTATGTGACTGATAACATTGTTTAATGACAGGATGTCCAATTTAAAATTAGGGCCATGTTGTTCAGTTGATTAGTCGTAGCTGTGAATAGAGAGGGCTGGATACCCACTAGCAACTCCAGGATCACATAATCTTGGGTAAGTGAATTTATATGAATTTACATACTTTAAAGTGGCATTGTTGCAAGACATGAGTCCATAAATCATATCAGGGTGTAAGGTCTTGCACCACTAACATTAAGTTAACAGCTACACAGCTAACTACAGCTAAGTAGCTAAATTGCTGAAATTACAGACATCTTTGTGCCTTACATGGTAACATTTCTGTGATATATCTGCTCAGAGAAGGCATCCATGTATACCTACATACCTCCGTTGTTTCATATCTGTTAACAACGCTGATTAAGCTAATTATTGCAAAGCATGATGCTTAGCCAACAATAAGGTGGTGCTAACTCAAGCAAATATGCATTAGGTGAATTTCTGCTACTTTACCCCTTGGGTACTAAAATGCAAATGCTTACTTATACAAGTTAGATGCTGGAAACCCAAAGTATGTGTACTCCTGACCATGACACCCATATATCCTTGTTGAACATCCTATTCCAAAGGCATGGCATTAATATGGAGTTAATACCTTTGTGCTCAGGGGCATTGTCATGCTAACTCTCAGTTCCAGTGAAGGGAAATTGTAATGCTACTGAATACAAAGACATTCTAGACAATCATGTGCCTCCAGCTTTGTGGCAAAAGTTTGGGAAGGGCCCACAAATGGTGGTCATGGTCAGGTGCCCACATACCTTTGGCCATATAATGTCACCACTCTTTGGATCCTATGCACAGCCTTACCTTCACCAGCATTACAGCTCTACCTGGTATTGATGAAACTACACCCTGACCTGACTAACAGGGATCATGCATACAGGTTTCACTGTAATTGTTGAACAATATCTGTAATATTCACTACTGGCTGAATGTAATGGCCCGGCACCTTAAGTGTTTAATTCACTGGCTTACTAAGAAGGATGTTCAAAATAAATCTGCCAGCTACATTCAGAAAGCCAACTTTCAACTCAGTCTTGTGCATCATAGAATGCAGTGAGGTTTTCATCGATAGACCAGACTTTTAACTGCAATTACAAATCCCACAAGACCATAACATTTCTTCTTGGTGTTAGTCTTACAGAGGTTGTCGCTTTTCTTTCAAAAGCCTGGAGTTGGAGAGTGATAGTTTTAACACTGGTTTAATTAATCTTTTGGATAATGGGGACATCATCCAAGGCATACGCGTATATATGGGGTTTTACGGTAACCACCAGGCGCTTGGTGAAAAAGCTGCCGCACATCAGATAAGATGTAGACACAAGAAACGTTTACTTGCGCAAAGTCTTTCTTACTGTTCTCGGAAAAAGATGTTATGTAGAGCAAAGTGTGCACGTAAACTTTTCTAGTGTCTACATCTTAACTAACACAGTCAAGTGGCAGCTTTTTCTTGAAACAGCGTTTTTATTCACTTTTTTTTTTTTTAACATTAACATGTAACATTAACATTTAACATGAACTCTTTATCAGCTCCTTTGGTGAAGGTTTCGGTATATTTCTCTAATATATTTAGTTAACTGATACTAACTACATACTTGTCTAATGTTAGTGTAGTCAGTCACACACCTTTACAGATTTTATTTCACAATAATGAACTCAAAACATTCTTTATTTCGCATGTGAAAAAGTGAGGCACACCCATACGAAGTGAACGCGGGTACAAACGCGAGATTTACCACACAAACACATTAAACCTTGTAATCTGTATTAGCACCACAATGCAATCTTGTGGTTTTTCCCCTCATTCTCGGTAGCTGTACCCAAGTTCCCTGTACTCCAGCACAGCAGGGGGCGCTCGTGGGAACAGCCAGGAAACCTGCTGGAAAAAGTGCCGATGACGTCACAGAGGAGCGAGACGGGGAACATTGAGTAAAATATGGCCGCTTTACGGCCTGAGCCCGAAGAAAGCCTGGACAACCAGTGCAATAACAGTGATTTCTTGGAAGATGAACGCAAAGAAGTTGAACGCGAGGGTACAGCAGACGAAGCTCCTGAGTCAGAAGAGGATTTTTTTCAAGAAAACGCCGACGCAAAAGAAAGGAAAGAGTCTGCAGAGGCACTGAACAATTCATCCGTTCATATTGGCTTTGTACGAAACGGAGAATCAAACCCGTGCCGTGAATCTGAGTCAGCAGTGCCTAAGGCACGTGCTCATAAAGCCGATGATGCTTCCCAGGATGAAGATCTTGGGCTTGTTTGGTCCGAGTCAGAAGAGGAGTTGGATTCGAGGGCATGTAGCCTCTCGGGCAAGGAAGGCACGGGTGAGTACGAATTAGCCTGCATGCATTAGCCTGTCGGATTTATCACGTGTTAGATAATTATATATTGTAATACAGTAGCTGAATCTTGTTGCACAGTTATAATTATGCATCCAGACAAAAATAGCTTCTTGCAATTGGGCGGCTGTTTGTCCAATCAGAAGTGGACTTGACTTCTTCGTTCAGCACCATGGACACATTGGACAGCACTGATAAGACGGCAGATGTAGTTCAAGAGGTTAGGATGCATGACAATATAGTAGAATCACATAAAACCCCAATCTGCTTAGAGAAGAATGAGAAGCAGGGCAGTGGTCAGTGTTCCACATTTGAAACAAAATGCTCAGATGTGCTTTGTGTTATTTTACTGCTAGATAAATGATGAAGACATTTAATACTGCTGCAGTCATAAACCAGTGAAAGAGACTAGTTAAATAACTACATCACAGGCCACATTATTTATTTTTTATTATTATTATTTGCATTATTTATATTCTTTCTATATATTTTTATTTACTTTTATATGTGTGTGTTTATTTTGTTTCTGTACATTTTTAGGAGGTAGTGTTTTGGTTCCTTAATCTAGCGTACGGTGCATTTACTTCTTTAAACATATATTTAGGGGAATAGAATATTGTTTGCACAGTGCTGTGAAATACTCATATCTAATTGGTTAATTGTGGCTAACAGGTGTTTTACCCTCAGTTCACACTAGCAGGTAATAAGTCACTCATGTTGTTTGTCTCTTGTGGGCATGCACTTTCCAGCATTTTTAGTTCCTATGAGAAATGATAGTAGCTATTGTATATAGCTTCTAATGCTAATTAAACTAACCCTAGCACTAGTTAAACACAAAATAAACAATGCATAAATCTGTGTGTAAATTGGTTGTTTGATTTGAATGTTATGTGCTAGGCTTCATGGGCAGCACTCTGTGGCACAGCCAGCAGCGTTGGAGTTGTGAGCTGACAGGGTCCCCAGTTCAATTCTGAGCTCAGGTTACTGTCTGTGTGGAGTTTCTGTGCATGTTCTCTCTGTGATCACATGGGTTTCCTTCAGGTTCTCTGGTTTCCTCACACTTCCCGATAGCATGCCAGTAGGTGGATTGGCTAAGATAGATTGCCCCGAGGTATGAATGAGTGTGGGAATGTGTATGTGAATGATGCCCTGTGATGGACTTTCCAGGGTGTGTTCCTGCCTCACGCCCAAGTTTCCAGGGATGGGCTCAGGATCCACTGTGACCCTGACCAGGATGAAGTGGTTATTGAAAGCGAGTCAGTGTGCAAGCAAATCAAGCTAACTGTACTTAACTTGTTGCAAATTTTTTTCTTTCATTTTTGCACATCATATCATAAATGGGAACTAATTGCAGGTAGGAAGTTGTGAGTGTGGAACTGAAGAAACATCGGACTACATGTCCCATAGGATAGTTCCGAGGAATCATTCAAGCCAGTAATTTGTATTTGTCACTGCATACCTGATTTGCACAAAACTGATCAAATACATTTCAATTGAGATTTTGTCACACTGTCGCTTTTGCTGAAATTGTGGTTCCGTGTCATGCTCATACATAGAAATTGAATGGTCAACTGTCACTTTGTCACTTGCTAGTGTGAACGTAGGGTTAATTGACCACTTAGTCCTGCTGCTGATTCATGTTTCTGTAATGTAACACCCACACTTTTTATTATTCAGCAATCTGCTAACATCTAATATATGTGTTACACTTATCCTTCCTGGCAGCTTGTACAAATCTGGCCATTTTCCTCTGACCTCTCTTATCAACAAGGTGGTTCCACCCACAGAACTGTTGCTCACGCAATGCTTTTTGTTTTTAGCACCATTCTGTGTAAACTCTAGAGGCTGTTGTGTGTGAAAATCCCAGGGGATCAGCAGTTTCTGAAATGCTCAAACCAGCCCATCTGGCACCAACAACCATGCAACCGGTTGAAGTCACAGGGATCACATGTTTTCCCCATTCTGATGTTTTATGTGAACATTAACTGAAGTGCTTGACCTGTATCTGCATGATTTTATGCACTGTGCTGCTTCCACATGATTGGCTGATTGGATAACTGCATAAATGAGATGTACAGGTGTTCCTATTAAAGATACTTGTGTGTGTATGTATACATGTACATACATCCATACAGTCCCCTCTGAATGTATTGGAATGGCAAGGCCAATTCTTTTGGTTTTTTTTCTATACACTGAAGTCATTTGGGTTTGAGATCAAAGGGTGAATGAGACAGTGGATCAGAATTTCAGCTTTCATTTCCTGATATTTACATCTAGATGTATTAAACAAATTAGAACATTGCACCCTTTGTTTGAATCCACTCATTTTTCAAGTGATCAAAAGTATTGGAACATGTGACTGACAGGTGTTTTGTGTTGCCCAGGTGAGCCCTGTTAGATTGACTGTTTAAATAATTAATAGCTCTGAATATCTACTCTTGGTTTGAGCCCTGAGTTTCACCTGTTAGGACTGCATTTGTTGTTAAAAAGGATAAAAAGACAAGAGAGCTGTCTATGGGAGAAAAGCAAGCCATTTTAAAGCTTAGAAAAGAGGGAAAATCGATCAGAACCATTACACAAGCATTGGGCATAACCAATACAACAATTTGCAATGTCCTGAAAAAGAAAGAAACCACTGGTGTACTAACAACCAGACATCAAACAGGTTGGCCAAGGAAAACAACAGCTGTTGATGACAAATATTGTGAGAGCTGTGAAAAAAACCCCAAAAACAATAGCCAGTGACATCACCAACAACCTCCATAGGGCAAGAGTGAAGGTATCACAATCCACCATTCGAAGAACACTTGGAGAGCAGAAATATAGAGACCAGACCACAAGATGCAAACCACTCATCAGCAGTAAGAGTCGGAAGGCCAGATTGGAATTTATTAAATTAACCAAGATTAACTGTTACCAAAGTGATGGAAAGACCAAAGTGTGGAGAAAGAAAGGGTCTGCTCATGACTGAAAACATATGAACTCACTGGTCAAGCACAGTGGAGGTGGTGTCATGGCTTGAGCTTGCATGACTGCTACTGGAACGGACTCACTAATCTTTAATGATGATGTAACTCATGATGGTAGCAAAATGAATTTAGAAGTCTACAGAAACATTCTGTCTGCCAATTTACAGAGAAATGCGTGCAATGTAATTGGGAGGAACGTAATCATGCAGCAGGACAATGACCCTAAATTTACTTTAAGACTATCTGTTTCAATACTTTTGGTCTGCCACCAAGAGGTGCCATGTTCTAAGTTGTTTAACACATCTAGAAGTAAATGTCAGGAAATAAAAGCTGAAATTCTGATCTATCGTGTCATATTGTTTAATCTCATACCCAAATGTATTCACTGTATAGCAAAAACAAAAGAATTGGCCTTGCCATTCCAATAGTTTTGGACGTGACTGTAAATGCAGAAAAAAGAAACAGTATCAGCTTATTTACTTTAGTGTTGACGTATTGAAGGGTAAAATCCTAACATTCCAAATCACAAAAAAATTTACAGGAAAAACCACATGCAATATGCAAACAGTGAAAACCATTTGAAAGCAATTGAGATGCTGCAAAAAATGTTACTTTGCCTGTCTGGTTGGCAAGCATAAATATGTCATGTGCCCTACCTATCTGTGCACACATACCTATTTATATATTGATAAATCCACAGTGTTTTTTTTTTTTTTTATATATATATATCTGCATGTGTAGGTGAGACATGTATTTCCCTATTTACCTAGCTGAATGATTATTGAAATGTAAAAAAAAGATTACTAAGCAAATATCCTCATCAAAAGAACAAGAAATATTATAGTATGTTGTTTTTGCATAGGGCATGAACTTCATCAAGGGACACCAGAGGACCAGACAACAGAAGACCTTGGCTTAGATACTGGGAGCACTATAGGACATGAAGATGCACTAGTACACGATGAGGAGGAAGAACTGACAGATCTGAGTGTGGACATGGAGTGTGATGGTGACTCTAAGGAGGAAGAGGACGAAAAGGAAGAGGAAATTTCAGAAGAGGAAGAAGGAGAACCCAAAGGTGAAGTGCAAAGTAAAGAACCTGAAGAAGGAGAGGATAGGGGGCCAGGTGATGATGAGGAGTGCCATGAGGCTGATGTTGTGGACAAGCAGCGGAAAAACCGCCTGAACTGCCGGGACTGCGGCAAAAGCTTCACTCGACGAGAGACATACGACCTGCATCGCCACTTCCACATGCATCAAGATGAGCAGGCTTCTCTCACCTGCAAAGAATGTGGCCTCACCTTTCAGCATCGCAGCAGCCTCATCAAACACCGCAGCGAACACAAACAAAACGGTATGCCAGATTCAGCATTAGTCTCTTACAAGCGGTCTCAGCTAAAGGAGTTCAGGGAAGAAAAGATATTTGAATGTGACCATTGTGGTGATTGTTTTGCATCTCTGATCCGATATAAGCTTCATGCCTGCCAGCAGAGCCTGGAGAAGCCATACCGCTGCCCGCTGTGCCGCAAAGAGTTCCAGTACAGAGTGTCCATTAATGCTCACATGCAGAGCCATTCATTAGAGTGTCCTTACAGGTGCCTCGAGTGCAATAAGGGCTTTCAGTGTGCTGTGACATTGCACATCCATCAGCGCTCCCATGCTGCCCTTAAACCTTATGAATGCCCTGATTGCGGCATGGTCTTCAGACACCGCTCGTTCATGGAGGACCATCGCCGCAAGCACACTGAAGAAAGGCCACACCGGTGCACCATATGTGGCAAAAACTTCAAATACGGCAGCCTTTTGCAACAGCACCAATACCTTCACACTGGCCAGAAGCCATACCGGTGCACAGAATGTGGGAAGAGATTTGCTTTTGCGCAGAATATGCGTGCACACTGTCGCCAGCACAAGAAACTCACTAGTTCTGCTGGTTTTGAGGCAGCTATTACAGAAAATAATGAAATGCACAATGATACAGGTTTAGGATCTATAGGAAAAGAGAACACCAATACAAACATGGAGCACCAGCGGAACTGTCCACTGTGTCCTCAGCTCTTTTACAAAGCAGCTGACCTAAGGGCCCATATATTGACACATGAGGCAGAATATGAAAAATTGAGTAATGGAAAAAAAAATTACAAGGTGTACTCCTGTCCCAATTGTCCTCTCCAGTTCTTGGATGAATCCACCTTACAGTCACATGCCTTGACTCATCAGATTATAGTAACTCCATTGAAGAGGGAGGTTCTCAGTGTAGCAAGCTCAGCTAGCACTGATAACATTTCAGCAGATGGAGAATGGGGAGATCAGACAGAAAAAAAACCTTTAAGATGCAGAGACTGTGGCAAAAGCTTTCGTTACCGTTCTGTTTTAGAGCTTCACATGCGCATACACAATAGGGGTTACCAGTGCCATGTTTGTAAAAAGTCATTCCGATTTAGCAGCTATTTACAGCAGCACTTGATCATCCATTCCGGCAAGAAGCCATACAAGTGCCCTGACTGTGGAAAGGACTTTGCGTTTCTTCAGAACATGAAGACTCACCAGAGACTGCATCAGCAGAAACCTTTTCGCTGCACACAGTGTCGCAAGGGCTACAGTGATGAGAGTCAACTGCAGCGCCACATGCTTTGCCACTCAGGAGACAAGCCTCACAAATGTCACATCTGCAACAAGAGTTTTGGTTTAGCATACCTACTTCGTGATCATCTGAACACCCACACTGGGGAGAGGCCACATCGTTGCCAAGAGTGCCATAAATCATTCCCCTGGCTCAGCAGTCTCCTTGTTCATCAAAAAATACACGCACGTAAACGTCAAGGAGCAAGCCAGTCCTACTCTTCAACTGTTGGTTCCCAACGAGGGAGGACAAGTGCTGTCGGAAGGGGCAGGAGAAGTGGTAGATGGGTTTCAAATTGGCCAAGAATGGGAGGAAATGTGGACAGGGTAATGCCGCTGCAACAGGCTCCTTTTACTGATCAGATTTTGCAGGGTTCAGTGCCAAACTTGTTGGGGCAAGAGTCTAATGTTTTTGATTCAGATAGGAATGAACAAACTCAGCTTATGCCTGTTCAGTTGCAACAACAGTGGCAAATTCAAATTCACTCACCGCTACAACAGCAGTCTAAATGGTTATCTGAAGGACAATCTAATAATTTCAGGCACCAGTGGCAATCAGCAACACATCTCAAACCTATCTTGCCGAAACCAGACGGTCTCCCCAAGATTGTATCTCAACAGCAGAGTCCTGGCTGGGCTGAGGTGGCACCACCAGGTCAAGCTGGCACAGCTCCCAAACAGCTTCCAGAGAACTGCACAGCACAAAATAACTGTGACACAGCTTCAACTAGCACATCATCCCCTACTAGGGGCTGTACTGATGGCCCATCCAAGAGTGAAGCAAAGGTGCAGCAACAACCTCCTTCATGGGTTAATTCACCTTCCTCAACTCCAAAGTCACCAGGCACTGCAGATGGGTCTTTATCATTGGATGCGAAGACACGTTCACCAGTGTCAAACACTCAGAATTCTCCAAACCATGGGTTAAATATTCAAGGCCAACAGTTATCACAGTGGCCAGTCTCTGATTTAGCCCAAAACACTAACATGGGACTTGGTTCATCAGGAAAGGAAAATGTAATTACTTTTAGCTTAAAAACACCAGCAGACACACAGCAGGTTAACACAGAATCTGATAAATCTGAGCAGCCACAATTACAACAGTCATCTACTCTAGCCAGTGCATCAATTTCAACACAAACAAGGCAAAATGCAGATGCAGTTGATGACAGTGCTGCTCTTAAAAACACCAGTAAGCCTTTGAATACTGTAACTCCTCTTGAAATGTCCAAGAGTGTAAACTCACAAGAAAAACCTGTGAATGAAACAGGGGCTCAGCATCCCCAGCTTCATATAATGCCAACCCCTTCACAACAGCAACATCAACAATTGCAGCTGGTCTTGCAACCCCCACAGCAAATTCAGCTTCTACAGCAGACAGTGCAGCAGATGCAACCTGAACAATTACAGCTTCTTCAGCAACAGCAGTTTCAGCAGCCCCAAACAAATACATTAGGATCAGTCAGTGTTCAGTTTGGAGCAGCTTCTTTTTCTCATGGGAATGGAAGCACAGTGTTTGGCTTCCAGACCACTCCAGTTGTTTCCCAAGCCCTGTTAAATGGACCAGTGCAGCAGGGGTCACAGCAGCAAGCACCTCTAGTTTCTGCCTCTCAGATCCTTTTAAATCAGGCCTCTTCTTTTATTACCTCACCACTCCCTCTGGCACCTCCTCTTGCTTTGCCAGGTACTCATCCCATCCATTCTATAGCAGGGCAACTTCCAGGTCCAGCAGCTCAGAATATCTTCTTCACTCCACCAGGCATAATCAATGAGAGACCAGTAATGCCACAGGCTTTGCCCTCAACTCATGTAGGACAACGAACTGAACCGAACAAACTTATCGGTCAAATTTCATTTGCCACAGATCACCGTTTTCGTTGCATGATCTGTGGATGCACGTTACCTGGAGAACTAGAATTACAGGTGCACTATATGCAACATGTACAAGGTGAGGTCTGATTTGTATAATGTTAACGTCTCTCTACACCCTTAAAGTTTCTGGCTGTTAATGTGCCAAAAGGACTGTTGTAGATGATGCTTGTTGACTCATTTCCTCAATTCTGAATTTCTCCTTGTATTCTGACTGTGTGAGATGTGAAGTGACCATCAGTAATTAGTCAGTTAATGGAAATGATATTTGCAACATGTTCAGCATATACAAATACATAACTGAGTTTATTTCACTTTGCAATGAAAATATCACCCATGCTAAACTATTGCTTAGATTTTTAAGTAGTTTTTTTTGTTTGTTTGTTTGTTTTATAATTCCCAATTATAATGTTGGATGATGTATATTCCCATCTGAAGCATGTTTAGTGCTTATACAAACCCAGGCCAATGTTCTCAGTCTGTAATGACACATTGCACTTATTCATTAGAGTTGCATAGAAACAACTGCAGATTTCAGCGCACAGACTGTAATATGCACAAATCTATGTGTAATTCATGAAACTCATGAAATTCATGTCATACTACATTCCAAAGAGCCTTGTTTTTTAATTAACAGAAAGCCCAGTTTATGTAGTTGTTGTGACAGTGAACCAGGAAAAGAAAAGGATTTATCAGGCCATCCAAGTTAGAAGGGAATTCCAAGAAAAGGAGGAAAAATTCAGTGAAGCCAAGTTAGAGGTGCTTTTGTCCAAAGTTGGTCTAAATAAAAATACAGTGTTAAGGTCAAAATCAGGTATAAATCCAAACTGTTTTCCATTCTCACCTGCTGGTTTGTGAAGTGTATTTATGGTAGAGTGTTTTTATTCATTCTAAATAGGTCAGATTATACTCAAGTTAGATTTAATTAGCTTTATTTATAAATAGATGAGCCAAGTATTCACCCTGAACAAATAAACAAATCTCTATTTACTATAAAGCACTAAAAGAAATTAATCAAACACTAAGAAGATGACTACCAAAATGAATAAAATCATGTCTGTGTTTAAAATAAAATCATGATGTGTTCAGGTCTTGATATGAAGGTATATAAACTATAACTAGTATATATATATATATATATATATATATATATATATATATATATATATTAAATTGAAAAAATAAAGAAAATGTCTTTGAATATCCTGCCTGTCCAAGTCGCCACATCCAGGACAGAGCTTTATGGTGCCTCTTGAACATAAATGTGCTTATAAATTTCTTAAATTTCTCAATAATTTCTTATAAATGATATTGTCACTGTTTTTGATTATTTAACATTATTTAACTGCAAGTCAAACATTTTAGGTTGTTAAAATGTTGTGCTCAAATTTACACATACCGACCAGACATGAATTTCATCAGACATGAAATTTGCTTATGTTTTATGATCAGATTTGACCACACGCAACTTTAATGAATAAGGGCCATTATGTGTAGTCATATGTTCACATCAGTTTCTCGTTTTATTTACTGTACAGCATTTTGTGTCAACTCTCTGAAACACTGAACTGCTTTTATTGTTTAAGGCCTGTATTTGTAAGTTAAAATGGCAAACACAGGAGGAAAATATCACTAGGACCTTCACGTAAGATCACTGAAAGTTATCTGTCTACCTCTGTCTGATCCTTGTAGTTTTAGATTCAATAAATTTTGATTTGGAATTGATCATATTGATGCTTTAGTGTCTATAATTGTAATACCTCAGGACCCATCAACCCTAGGAAAGTTGAAAGTTAACAATCATTAAAGTAATATGCTGCTCATATTAAATGTTTCTACATTTAAATGTTCATGTAATTCTTTGTTACATACAAGCCTGCCTTATAGAGTTGGAATCATGCTGTTAGTAATTTGTACTTGAATATTGTCATTCAGTCTTGACAAAACTGAAATTGAATTTGAGATTTGTAATAGAGGAATGTAAAATCCTAAACTGAATTTAGTTTTTTCAGGATTTACAGTTAAACATTTTTGAAAAAATTAAGCAATTTCTAAAACTTTCAATCTCTTAATTCATTTACATTTTTACCTAAAATGTTTTGAGTGAATTGAATGAACACAGAATTACATACCTAACACTGACTGATGTTGAGTGTGTAATTACACTTAAATCTTATGCTAGCTAAAGTATACAACAGAGGACTGGTGTGGGTGCATTGGCAAAACAGTTCTCATTAGGCTCTGTGTAAAATATCCAAAGTCTAACTAGGCCTGACAGAACAGTTCTGGCATTCTGAGGGTAGTACAAATAAGCCTGCTTTCTTTTGCTTACAATCATCCTATTAAAACCTTTTTTTTTTTTTTTTTTTTTTTTTTTGCCTTTATTTCATCTTGTCTTTGAACATTTTTACTGCTGAATATATAAAAGAGGACACTGAAAAACATATGCCAGCTTGTATTCCCAAACGGCCTTCCGTCCAAGCACTACGTAGGCCCAACTTAGTCAATCCATGAAACACAAGTTATATAGACAATCACCTTCACACTACATTATTCAGTTTCTTAGAAACATAAAATCACCCATTGTTTTATAGCCAATAGCATGTATTGCAGCCAAGAGAAAACAATTGAGACTAAAACATTACTACAATACTGTTCACTATAGTCAAGTAAAAATCAGACCAGTTATTGATATTGTTAATGTCCTACTCTGAGTAACTAATATTTTCTCATAAAACCTTTTCAGTTAAGTGCAAAACCAATCTTCACTGCATTTTGCATTGTCCTGCAGCCAAGTTTCGCAAAGCCTCCTCTTTAATAAAATGTTGCTGAGTCAGAGTAGTAATCAAATTGTTTTTCCTAAGACTGGTTTCTTTTTATTGTTTATGCAATAAAAAGAAATCGCAATCAAGGTTCATTAGATCTTGGTGAGGTAAATGTAACTTGTATTTAAGAAAATGCATATAAATACTGTATTTGAAATAAAAAGTACAATAAAAAAATAAATAAAAAATATTTTTACATGCTTAACCACTGGTACTACTGATGGTTCTGCTCTCTTCACTTTTTTGCACTTTTTTTAACCCGATGCTGTCACTACAAGATTTTATATTTACTGGATGATGTGCAGTTTCTACAAACCACCTTCACTGTATTTTTTTTTTTTTTTAATTTTTTTATACCATCCACATCTGCTGCAAACTTGCGTTCCGATGAATATATCTGCATATTGTTAATTTGCCTCCAAGCTCTCTAATTCCCCCTGAGTGTAGATACCCTTGCCAAATAGACCATGTTAATTCAATCAATTGCTTAAAACAGTTGTAAATCTATATTTAAAGGAGCAGTTTGTAATTGAAAACTCTTTTCATTCTCTTTTTATTTCCTCCACTTTATAATCACCTCCACCCCATACTGTTAGTTTTAGCATTTAAATTAAATGCAATATTTCTCGATATTTAAAATCTATGGTTTAGATAACTCTTTCTACTACCTTCAAAATCAAAATAATCTAATCTGACCATTTCCCCAGACAACAGGGGAAGCAGTCAGACTGTGGCTCGAGCCAGCCCCATGCCACTCTGGAGTTTTTCCATCTCTCTCTCTCTCTCACTGCAACATAGTTTTCAGTAACTGCATACAGGTGTGACACTCGCCCTTTACCTGTGCTTTCTCCATCACTCTTCCCCTGCCTGGTTAGGGATGCAGTGGATCTGGAGCCTATCCGGGCAACAAGACAGGAATACACCCTGGTTGGTACACCAGTCCTTAGGCACAACATTTGCACATCTAGGGGCAATTTAAAAATCAATGCATCTACTGGCATGTTTTAAGAGGTGGGAGGAAACCAGAGAGCCAGGAGGATACTCCCTGGATGAAACTCCACACACACACACACACCATAGTCCCTGGGGCTGTGAGGTGGCAACGTTGCCTGCTGCACCACTGCGCAGCCTCTAAATTATTGGTAATTATTTCTTTTTTATACAACAGTTAGTTCCGGTCCACTAATTTGATTGGACAAGCAGTGTTCTAAGAGTGCTTATATTTAGTATAACTGCACTGGGACGTTTCACTGTGTGTAATCACTCCACTTGTCTGTGTTTGCCACATAAAATTCCACTTCATATTTCGAAACGGTTACAACAGTAGTGTTAGCGAAATCAACAGCAGACATTTTTCATGAATATAACTTTTGTTTAAAATATGAAAGCTTGTCAGATGAAGAAGGGAAGCCAATTTCACCAGAATGTACAAATCAGTGTGAGCTAGCTAGCTGACGTTCTATAAAGTGAGTGTAGCTTCTTCAGGATCTGTTTCCACTAGCGGAGCAAAAATAAACAAAACATTTGGCCACATTGTGTCTGAAATGTCAGTTACTCTATGTAAATTTCTTGTTTATAGAGGTGTTGTATAAAAATATTGCACTTGCAATCATGTGGTTATATTGAATATACAATTTTCAGTATGACTGCACTCTTGCTCGTGCGATATTGCTTAATTAATACCTAGAACTGTACTGTCTTATAACTTGTCACATTCTTAGAAAAAATGGTTCTTTAAATGTTCTTAAAAGGGTTTGACTTGGAACTCTTTCTGATAGGGAAACACTGTGAGTATAAGTACAAGTTTTTATTAGTGAAGTGTCATTCACAAACTAGTCAACTCTTTGAAGTTTGCTCTTTTAGGTGACCTACAGTAGCTGACTTGCATGTCTGAAGAGCAATAATATATCCTTTTGCTCAAAATTCATACGTATTCTGTTTTATGATTCTCTAAAACTATTAATCACATACAGGGCATCGAAATGCATCAAGTGAATCTTATCAGCATGTGGGTTCTTTGGTACAGTATAATGATTTAGAGACAGTTGTAGCAGAATGCTAAGATATGTGTTTGAATTAGATATGTGTGAATGATGCAGCATGTGGGTGTGACTGCATTACAGCCTCTTATAATGATTTAAATAGTGCAGTGTACTGGGGACGTGAACAGTTATCAGAATAAAAGTAGAGCTATCTTCAAATTCTACCCTAATAATAGTTAAGTCTGTGCTGTACATGTGCAATGCTGTTGTGTTTAATTCAGAGTGTAGGCCTAATCACTGTTCTGTATAGGCAGATCATTTATACAGCTGGACAATATGTCATCCATCCACCCATCTATTTTCTGTACCTCTTATGCTGCATAAGGTCGTGGGGAGCCTGGAGCCTATCCCAGGGGACTTGGGGCACAAATTAGGAGAAACCCTGGATGGGGTGCCAATCTATCGCAGGGCACAATCACACACAGACACATGCACCCATTCACACACTACAGACAATTCAGAGATGCCAATTAGCCTACAACGCATGTCTTTGGACTGGGGGAGGAAACCTGCGAAGCACAGGGAGAACATGCAAATTCCACGCACACAGGGCAGAGGTGAATATTGAACCCCTAAGCCTGGAGGGGCAAACGGGTCACTGTCATGCTAAAATCGGAAATTCCTTTTCAGCTTCATCTTACTAGCAGACACCTGAATGTTTGCACCAAAATTGACTGGTATTTGTAGCTATTTATGTTTCCCTCCACCTTGACAAAAGCCCCAGTTCTGGCTGAAGAAAAGCAGCCCCAAAGCATGATACTGCCACCACCATGCTTCACCATGGGTATGGTGTTCTTAATGTACCATAATACATTTTGCCACATAGTTTGGGGTGATTTAGTTGGGCTTGGATGTTTTTTGCGAGAAAGGGCATGGTCTAGCCACCATACCCCATAGCCCAAACATGTGAAGAATACAAGAGATTGTCACATGCAGAGAGTAATCAGCAATTTTCAGATATTCCTGTACTAACCTGAATGTTGCTGTAGGTCTCTTGGCAGCCCCCTGTTAAGTTTTTCTTGTCCTTTTATAAATTTTGGACAGACATCCTGTTCTTGGTAATGTCACTGTGGTGCTCCATCTTCTCCACTTGTTGATGGCCTTCACTGTGTTGCATGGTACAGCTAATGTTTTGGAAATTTTTGTGTACCTCTCTCCTGATCGATTACTTTTGACAGTGAGACCCTGTACAGGCTTTGTAAGTTCTTTGCAGACCATGGCTTCAGCAGTCAGATGAAACCAATAAGATGTGAAGAAAATCCTACAGAAACAGCTGATCTTTATTTGGAGTTAATCAGAATAATTTCATTGTATGATAATTACTTTTGAACATGAGATTGAATGTGATTGGTTCATTCTGAACACAGCCACATCCCCAACTGTAAAAGGGTGTGCACACTTGACTTTTTTATTTTTCCTTTTTTCACTGTAATTTATATGATGTAATTTCATATTGAGGGTGGAAAAAGTTCTGACATGATTTATCTTAGTTTCATTTAACAGGGTGTGTAGACTTTTTATATCCACTGTATATATATATATATATATATATATATGGAATATTTATATATGGAATAAGCCCCTCATGGAAGGGGCTTTCATTTATTTGTCTCATTTTATTATTTATATATATATATATATATATATATATATATATATATATATATATATATATATATAAATAATAAAATGAGACAAATAAACGAAAGCCCCTTCCATGAGCTCACAGGTGGGTTGTGATTGAGTTTAATTAGATCCTCGTTTGCTCTCTCTGAATATCCCGGATGTTCTCTCTGGATCGCTCGACCCGAATTTTTCACTTCTTGAGTTTTCAACCGTTTGATTTTTTTTTTTTTAATAAAAAGGAATTATTATTCTCTCTCTCTCTGCTGGCACAGTACGTTACACAGTTATTTATAGCCTGTAACCTGAGAGCGGAAGTTTTAACAGAAAAGTCATTTTGTTTTCTGAGTGTAATATTCTTTTCATTTTTCAGTTAGTTTTGTGACTAAATGCCTGAGGAAAAGTGCCATGCTATTTACCTCTAGTCGTGTAATCGTGCTTGTGAATAGCTTTCAGCGAGATTTTTAATACTTTACAAAAGTAAACACTCAGAAACAAGTCGAATGAGGTGCTTCTGGATGAAAATGAAACTCTCCCTCAGCAGGTCATGTTTATGTGTCACAACCAAACCAGAATCCAGTGTGCGCAGACAATATGGCGGATCAATCCCACAATGCACCGTGATGTCGATTCCTAAACACTGTGTTATTAGTGTTATTTGGCTTTAACGTTAAAACACGGTAGTATGTACGTTTACAAATGCTGAACGTTACAGAAGTGTGTACAGAGACGGATAATGTGCAGTAAAATAAAGAGTCTGCTTGTTGCCTACAGTAACATCGTCTCTGTGGTGTGGCAGAGTAACAGTTTGACCTGCTGTCTGTTTACAGGAGACAGAATCCTAATGAAACACCTTCACTAGCTCGTTCAGGTACAATCCCAATAGAAGGTCATGCTTTTTCTTTTTTATTACAAGGCTCGTCATTGTCTCAAGCACCAGATGACCTTTTCATGTTGGATTATATTGCTGAACTCGACCGGAAGTCCATCGCGAGGTTATTTAACGTTATTCCGCTTTATTATTTTCCACCCGTATTGTGACATGCGCTTGGATTGGTTAATAGCTCATACAAGCAGCGCACTAATTGGATGGTAAAAGGTGGGTTTATAATATTAAAGCAATGGAGGTGCTAGTATTTGAAATATCTACAAGTAGCTTAAAACACTTCGAAATTGCAAAACATCAATACTCTACCCATTTAATCATTGGCTGAAAATAAAGCAATAGAAACATTTATAATTGCACATAGTGATTGACTGTAAAACCAAATGTACAGTGGTAAGCATTTTCAATATTTAACTCTCCCTAAAATGTCTTTAATATGGAAGATATAGTGTAGAGTTTAAATGTTAAATTCAAATGTCACTTCTTTCATTATTTATACAAATTCTCAATATTTTATCCTTATTTATCAAAACGAGAAATTCAAAAAGCATTATATGGACCAGTTTTCGCCTGTTATATTATTTCTAAGATATTTATGAGTGGCCTACAGTTGCACTTTAACATGGAGATTTTCTGCTCATGTGGAAAATGTACAGGAGGCCACTTGTTGAAATGCACCGACAGCTCAGACCTGTAGCACAGTGCAACACTCCTCGTGTGGGACTTTATTAACTGTATTAAGAAATTCTGTAATAGGTTAATGATGGTCTGTTTTGAGTTTCCCACTACACTGATTTTAAAGATGCACCAGAAGATTATGAACGTGATGACAGTGCTGACTTTGTTACATTATTTGGTCAGTGAGAAATGTCCATGCTTTAGATGAAATGTCGCGCTGATGGTGCTCCGGCTCGCTCGCGCCCTCTAGCGGATGTTAAAGCTGAAGTTTCTCAGAAGCCAATCCTAGCGCAGAAGGAGGGATCAGTCAGAATAGCGGTGGTAAAAGCAACAGTCCGGGTTGTTTGCTGTAGCGCCCCTCCTAGGTCCCTTCCCGCGAAATGCACTGTGCGTTTCCGTGAGAGAGAGAGAGAGAGAGAGAGAGAGCGAGCGAGCTAGCTAGCTCTCTCCTGGACCAACATGGCTGCTGTTTACTCAGAGAAGCAGACCAGGATGCGAATAAACGTCGAGAAAGTGTCGTCGGATAAAGGAAAAGCCTCGTCTCCGGGGAGCAGCGCGGCCTCGGCGAGCTGTGACGGAGAGTTAGGAGTGGGAAGCAGCAGTGTGGGACGCGCTGGAGGAGCCGGCAGCCCTGCACCGGAGGCACCGGAGGCCCAGGAGCCCGCAGCAGCGGCGCCTTTAAGCGCTGCAGTTCCTGAGATAAGAATAAAAGAAGAGCCGGTGGAGGAAAGTGAATATGTGACGGTGCATGTGGAGGATGTCGGGGAGGAGAACTGGGGAGAGCAGTCGGGCACAGGAGCACATTTCTCGGGCAGAGATGACCGCTCTGATGGTAAGCGGCTAGTCTCCTGACTACCAACAAAGCAGCTGGAGGGCCGCCGCAACACCGCGCGGCGCACGAGCGCCTCCTGACCCGCGTCCAGCTCTGTGCTTTAAACACGCTCCTGTTTGTTAATGTGCACATTTCTGATTTCAGCTTCACCTGAACACACTCCAGAGTACAGCGCTTACTCAGGGAACGGTATGAGTAATGACACAGGCATTTTAGCGTCATTTAAATCCTAAATCGCGTGTGTTATTCAGACGTTTATGGAAAAACACGCCTTTTTACATGTATGTACATTTAGCAGATTTTTTTTTTAAAACTATAAAAGAATTGCGACTTAAACACAAAGTCAAGGCGCGTCAGCGGCGTTAATGTTTCATGGCGAATATCTGGCATTTAACCCGAATGCGATGGTCACGTGGGTTATGTGCCCTCAATGGCTGTACCGCAGTGCAGTATGGGAAGTGTAGTTTTAACGTATTAGCGAGTTGTTGTTTTTTTTTTTTTAAACATTATACTGTTCTTTCACGTATGTCATGGGACACGTTTGTCTCTAGGCAAGCTGACTCGCAGCAGATCGTAATATAACGTGAACATGAATGTTAAAGAAGTCAAGTAGAGATGATAAAGAAATATGCAATCTAGCTGAAAAGGGGGAAATTTTTTTAAAAAATCTCAGTATTCAGAGGTTATTTCATATGAGACGGAAAAAAGTAGCAAAACTGATTTTTTTTTGTTATTTTAAAACATCTATACCACAGCGCGGTTGAATACTCGAATCTGATTGGTCAGGAGGTGTGCATTATTTTCATATAACCGCACCGGAAAGTAGTTCCGGCTGTAACGGGAAGAACAGCTTAATATTAATGCGCTCGTTCTAATACGTAATTGTTTCCATAGTAACAGCCCAAACACAGGAACTTGTATGGAGGAAGTCCCACTTAATCTAAAACTAATAATAAACAGATTTTAAAACCATGTTGTTTAACAAAGTAAACTGTATAAATGTTAATATGGTGGCTTTTTTTAGTAGAATTTATTTAACATTTATTGTAAGTGCTTTGTAGCAGTCAGAGTTTCCCAGCAGGGGAAAGTCTTGAGGCAGAGGAGTTTAAGGAGTTTAAGCTTTACAGTTTCTTGGTAAAACGAAAGCCTGAGAGAGAGAGGGGGGCTGGGGAGGGAATGACTGTTTATATACCAGCTATAACACGTGAGAACAAAATTAACTTGTCTCTTGAACATTAAATCTAACTCTAAACTGTTAAAAAGCACAACACGTTCATTAATAAATTTAACATTGTAATTGATGGCAAATGACTTTGTTATAAAGTGGAATAACACACTGTCTGTTGTGTGTTATCCCCTACGGTCTAATATTTTCTTTTTTTGTCATCTTGTTTGTTGGTTTATTTGCATATCTTTAAATAAACCAGTATCTACTGTAAATCTGTTTAAAAATAAATAAATAAATAATTAATTTTTTTTTTAACTTCCAGTAAATAAGATGGTTTCTAATGCCTTAGTGTTCGTGCATGGGGTTTGATTCCTTTCCCTTTCTTCTGGAAACTGGACTCTTCCTGACCTGCCATTTTTCTATTTTTAGGGGATTGGCTATTTTGCTGTGAAGAAAAGAGCGAGGCCTTTGGGAACAAGGAGGCGTATGTGGAGCATCGCCGGGAGCACACCCACGATGGCCCCATAGTCTGTCTGGACACTGACTCCCAGTGGGACAATCTGCTTGTTTCTACAGATGGAGGTTGTCAAACCTTGTGCTGTGCACTATGCGGTTGCAAATTTTCAAACTCTAGAGAGTTTTTTACTCACCAGCTCAAACACCGTAATGACATCATTAAACAGGAATCAATTTTGGAGACTGGTGAGGGTTTATCAAAACAAAAAGTTTTTGAGTGCAAAGACTGTGGTAAGACATACTCATCAATTGGCCAGTGCCTTAATCATCAGCGTTCACACAAGCAGGCCTCAAAATCGGTTTTCCATCAGTTGGCCCATTTAAAGAAAAAGTCCTTTCAGTGCCCCACCTGTGGCCGCTCTTACTCTCGTGCATCGGCTCTTGATGCACATCGCCGGTGCCATGAGGAGAAGCTGTTTAAGTCAAGAAACAGTGAAGGGGAGAAACACCTAGCTGATGAAGTAACAGTTAAAACTGAAGACACTGGTGACACAAGTTCTGAACAGTTAGAGGAGTCTCCAAAAAAACTTTTTGAGTGCTTGGACTGCGGAAAATCTTTTCGCACTATGTGTGGCCTTGGGACACACCAGCGATTCTCTGTCAACTGTTCAAGCACTACAGTTAAGGTGCGCGTCAAGCGTTCGTTTGACTGCACTGAATGTGGAAAGACTTTTCACCGTCCTATGGCAATGGCCTGTCATCAGCGTTGGCATAAAAGACGAGAGCAGCTCCACGGTAATGAGCAGCCATTTCAGTGTAAGGAATGTGGCAAGGTGTTTACTTCATTAACATTCTACAATAAACACCAACGATTGACTCATAGTAAAGAGATGCCAGCCAAGAGTTTCCTTCATCAAGTCTTTCAGCTCCAGAAGAAGGCTTTTGAATGCCAGGAATGTGGTCGTCGATTTTCTCGTGCTTCTGCATTGCATTCACATCAGCTCTGTCACACCGATGTGTTTGGTGACATTATGGAGGGGGGTTCTCAAAAGTCCTCTGCTGGACAAACAATTGTGTCATACCAGAATAACCAAGACAAGGCTACTCATTTTGCCGGAGCCACAGTGTATTCGCAAAACATCATGCAAACCAATGTTTTACTAAAAGAATTAAGGCGTGAAGGAACATATAGCACAGAAGATCATAAAGCAGAAGATGATTTTAAACCTGTCGTCATAGCAGCTTCTGATAGTCATAGGCATGACCATGGCTCCCAACAAAACCCTGATCTTGAGTTGGTGTGTGAATCAGACCAAGAGGAAAAAGACTTTAATTTGAACCCATGCAAAGAAACTGTACTCTTTTCTCAGCCAGTAGATCCAGAGATTGATGTAAACATTGTACAGATAGACTGTGTGAATTTCAGCGAGGGATTAGGAAACACAGAGATGGACCAAAGTCCTTCACAAGAGGCTAAGAAGTATGAATGCTCAGAGTGTAATCGGACATTTGATAAGGCCGTTTCCTTGCGCTGTCACATGTTATGGCACAGAGGAGGAATGGGGAAAAAATCACGTTACCGTAGAAAAATTCACATAGCAAATCCCATCAGGAAAGTTGGGATGAAATGTGAGATTTGTGGCCATGAAAGTTTCACCAAAGCTTCTCACTATGTTCATTTGGGAAAACATGAAGACAGAAAACCCTACAAGTCTATTATGTATCAGCTTGCAAATCTGCAGAAAAACAGCTTCAAATGTGACGTATGTGGAATGCATTTTTCTCGCCTCTCTGCTCTGCAGTCTCATCAGCAGCATCACAACAAAATGAAGAAACCTTATGAATGCTTACAGTGTGACAAAAGTTATTCAAACCTCAGTACTCTGTACAACCATCGGAAAGTTTGCAGTGGTAAGGAACCTCTTATCACCAATTCTCACAATGACGAAGACAGAAAGACAGAGCAGTTTAATCCAAGTAAGACACTATTGGGTCCTAAAGTTCATCATTGTAAAAAATGTGGGAAAGGGTTCTGGTCTATGGGAGCCTTCTTTCATCATAAACAGTATCATCCACAATGTGCCAATAACGCTAGCAGTTCAGGAGACACCCTTAAATCTGAAAATGGACACGTAAGACGCAAGAGACGAGGTCGTAAGAGAGGTATGATGAGCAGTCACAATCGTAAACCTCGCGTAATGTCTGATCGCATCAAATCAAAATTGTATAAATGTGATGTTTGCGATAAGTCATATCGTGTTATTGGCTGCTTTCTTAAACATAAGCTTATCCACCAAAACCAAGGTACCCCACCTCCAGTAAAGTCATTTGACTATCAGGTTAAACAATTGCAAAAGAACATGTACAGTTGTCCTGACTGTGGGAAAAACTTTTCTCGTGCTATGGCACTTCAGTTCCATATGAGAAGCCATGGCTATGAAACAGGCCTTCCTGTGGAAAAAACAAAGTTGTCCAACAAGTCTGATGGATCACAGTGCCCAATCTGCCATATTGTTTTCAATTGTGAGACATCATTAGAAATTCATCAAAAACACTGCATAAAAGCAAAAGGGGAACAGATGGAAATGTGTCAAGAAGAGAAATTGGACAATCTCAGTGCGCCCAAAGAAAATAAAAATGTACAGAAACAGACATGTGAAGATATGAAAGACATGTCTGAAAAAGTACTCAAAATACCATCTGTTACATCTGACATGAAATATGCATGTGATGACTGTGGTAGAAGCTTTTCTGTTGTAGGTGCACTTAATTTTCATAAAAGAATTCACCGTAAAGCTCCCATTTCCATGGAGTCACAGTCTGAATGTGTAAATGTTTCCCCCAGCAAACTCGAAGAACCAACAGCCAGGGCTCCGTTTTATTGTACAGAATGTGGGAGGAAATTTTCTACAAATTCTGCCCTCGGTACACACCGGAGATGGCATAAAGACAAGAAATTGGCCAGATTTATATTAAAGAGTAGTAAAATGTCAAGGAAAAATATGGAAAATGGTCCTTTTTTATGTAACTTGTGTGGGAAGGGATTCTTCTATCTGTGTGTGCTCCGTCGGCACCAGAAATATCATCCACCAATTGTGGCCCAGCCTGACCCAGAACTAAATCTTAAAATTACCGAACTTCTCAGCAGTGCTTCTCCAAAGAGCAGCTTAGACTGCCCAGACTGTGACGCATCTTTCATTAGTGGATCTCTCTTAGCAGCCCACTTTGCCTCCCATCATGCTAAGCCATCTGAGGTTGAAACTAAGCAACAGGTATATGAGCCTCCCCTTAGTGTACAAGTGTCAGATAAACCTATTATACCAATCGCAAGTCCACCCACAGCTACAACCTTGGCAGTTGGAGGAGACAAACCAAAGATAAAATACCACTGCCTCCAATGTAACAAGAAATTCGTAAATGCAAGAGGTCTTCGTGCACACAAATGGCAGAAGCACAGGAGGACCAGAGGACGACCACCAGCAAGCATGAATGGAGGCATAAAACCTTTTCCTTGCTCACGGTGTGAGAAGCGCTATGGATCGCAAGGAGCCCTGCAGAACCATCAACGGTCCTGCAATGCAAATAATGGAAGTCTGAAACAACCATATAAACCAGATGTAATGGAGGAGCAGCCGTTACAGCATAGGCCTTTAGAGTCCGGTACAAAGTGCCTTTTCAAATGTCATAAATGTGGTAAAGCGTTTCCCAGTGAGAAGCAGCTGGATGCCCATAAAGAGGCAGCAAGGACACGCCCTCACTGTTGTGCACTATGCTGTCGTGGCTATTGGACTGAATCTCAGCTACAGCAGCATCTCATTTGGCATGATGAAATACGGCGACGTCTCCCAACTGAACTTCGTTACAGGCTTAATAGCTCTGTAGGGTCGGGATCTTCAGCTAAATTCCAGATCTCAAGCACAAACCTGGTATCCCCAGCAAAACTACCTTCAACTGCTACTAATTTGCAGATGGACAGAAATTACAAATGTCACCAATGCAGCAAAATGTTTTTTTCCCCACATGCACTTGAGGAACACCAGGCTCTCCACAAGAATGAGGAGCCTTATCGTTGCTCTCTTTGTCCAAAGACATTTTCTGAGATCAAAGATCTCATTGATCATCACCAGGAGTGTTTGGGTGATAAAGAATTAGGAGCCACTCCTTTACCTGCTTCTTCTCGAGATACAGAGAGCCTGACATGCATTGAGTGTGGGATTTCTTTCAGTCAGGAAACAGACTTACATCAGCATTACATTGATCATGCACGTGGAGAGTTCTGAAAGTTTTGGGTTAATTAGCCTGAGGTAGTTGGATTACAAATTTCCTTTACTCTGCTTAAAAAAATATATATAATTACTCTAGTTTTAGCGTGTGCAGATGAATTGGCTCCATTAGACTGTATAAATTATATTATAGCCTGTTATGTGACATTTGCTGCACTTAAAACAATAGTTGTCTCAATGCTGAGAATTTTTACATATGCTCAGTTTTCAGAATGGGAAGTAGGGGCAAAGTGAAAAGTAGTTGTAATCAAACATTTTCAAGCTTTGGTGATCATTTAATGATAAGTCTGAAAGAAGAAGAAGCCTGTCTTGTAAATGTTCCAAACGCTGTTGCTTACTTTAGTTATTCAGCAAGATAACTCATTATGATATTAAATAAAAAGTAGATATATTATACATCCGAAGTCTAGTCTATGATAATTTTTTAAAGCTTGTGGCATTGAACTGAAACAGCAATGTTTGGAATTAACATATGGAATGTGCCCCTTTATTTAGATGTGAATATATATGTATAATTTTTTTGGTCACCTACACACAGTGGTGGTCTTGTCGTCTACTGTATATAATTAATTGGTTTCACTAGCTTTTATGTTTTGATAATCCTCCTGGAGATTAATTAGAATTAGCCTTGAATCAGCCAAACTGTTTGGTGAATTTCACTAGCTTAAATGGTGATAAATGATGAATTCATTTTGAAGTGATCTGTTTGAACCATTTCAACATAATTCATTGGATATTTAACAGTGGAATTCATTATGATGAAATGTTTTGACCCTTTTTGTATTAAATGGAAAGTTGGCAGGATTTTTGGGTTACACGTATCAAGGACACACCTCATGTGAATTTACCAGATGGACCATGTCTTTGGAGCAACATTTAGTGTAGTGGTTCCCAGCTGTTGTAATTAATTTGCATTTGTGCTGTGCCTAGTAGCATATGCTCACAGTGTTCCATGTGTGTTCCTACTCATGGACAGTTATTTTCCAATAGCAATGCTTTTTATTTCACGACTTTGCTTACTCTGTGGTAAAAATCTGACAGTACATACCCAAGTCATATATGTACTGTTTTTACTGATTATGCCTTAAAGCCTGAACTTATTTGTTTAAAAATGCTTTTAAATTATTCATTGCTCAATCATTTTTATACATTGGTTTCTTGTTCAGTATATTCATCGTTTGCCATGAGTAAGCATTAAAATGAATGTCGATATGACTGCCGATATCTTTTCTTAAAGTGATTACCTGTATGTATTTAGACCTGACTTTTTTTTTTTCCCCTCCCACAATGTTGAGTGACTTTAGAACAGCCATTACTTACAGGGACAAGCATGATGTGCAAGGTGTCTTTGTTGGCAAGGAATTCTGTTGTAATTATGTGTAGTGTATTTAAACACAAGAAATGATTCTACGAAGATGAGCGAATAAACCTGTGAATATGCTACTACTTTTATGTTGCACACTTTCACATGAAAACAGTAAGCAATAGTATGAATGACAGAGTACAAAATGGTTTACATAAATTTTTACTACAATAGAATATGGAAATGTAATTGAATGTAAATAGAATATGGAAATGTAATTGAATTTTAGTGTAGATTTGTTTAATTAAATGTATTTTCCCCCCTCAAATTTTCCTCTGTCCTCCAGTAAGGCCGAACAGCATGAGATGCCAGTACTGCATGCAGCAGTTTACTCGCTGGGAAGCATTCATGCCAAATCATGTGGTGGTGGACGTAAATTTAGTGAGGGAAAGCAAAAAAATGCTGCTCTGGAATTAGTTAAGAATGGTTAAAAAAGTATGTGGACACCTGATCGTCACACCCATATGTGGTTCTTCCCCAAACTGTTGTCACAATGTTGAAAGCACACAATTGTTCAGGATTTCTCTGTATGCTGTTGCTTTAAGATTTCCCGTCACTGGAATTAAGGGGCCCAAACATGTTCAAGCATGAAAGTGCTCCTGTGCACAAAGCGAGGTCCATAATGACATGGTTTACCAAGGTTGGTATCGCTGAACTTCAGTGCATAGAACCCTGACGTCAACCCCACTGAACAACTTCAAAATGAACGGAACGCTGACTGTGCACCAAGCCTTCATGCCCAACATCAGTACCCAATCTCACTAATGCTCTTGTGGCTGAATGGGCAGAAATTATGGACACTATATGACCTGACAGACGCACGATTGGAGTAGACCTTTCCAGAGATGCATATATGTGGTTGGAGAAACCTGTCTGTGTAATCTCCAACCACATATATGCATCTCTGGAAAGGTCTACTCCAATCGTGCATCTGTCAGTAACCATTAAAAGACTCACAACAATAAAAACAAACCAGAGGAATTTCATACAAGGGATTTTGGAAGTGCATTCTTATCCAAGAAGTCTGGCCAAATTTATGAAATCTCTCAAATCAACCGATCCTGATGAGCTCCGTAGTGACTATTGAGATAGATGTGACGAGTCATTCCTCTCGCTGATATTTATGGAGCACCTGCACAAGCAGAATCACTCCTGGTGTCAAAGGTGCACCAAGAGTTTTAACAATTCATAAATGTTACACAGACACTTACTCATAATAGAAGTTTCAGTAGAAGAGTGGAGGCTGTTACAGCAGTAAAGGGGGAACTAAATCTGGAATGAAATGTTTAAAAAGCGTGTATGGGTGTGATGGTCAAGTGTTCGCAAACTTTTGGCCACATAAGTCTAGTTTCAGTTCCATATTCAAAAGTAATAAAAGTCTTTCTCACGTGAAAATGGCATTGCTTAATTTCATCAGTTAAAACATTTACTGTTTAATGCTTGAGTATATTTAAAATTAGCTACATTTTTAACTTTAAGTTGAGTATATTTTTGGCTGGATATGTCCACTTTTAATTGAGTAAGATTTTGACACATTTATACTTTCACATAAGTAATTTATACAGCTCTGGGTACTATAAACCTGATACGTGCTACCTCTGTCATAAGAACCTTTCTCAACCAGTTAACCTAGCAATGCAAAAAGCAACTAAAGGAGCATATAGAGGCAGGAGAAGTTTCCTTTGGAAAAAAGTAACTCCATTTACAGGGAAGACAGAGGAAAGTGATCATGGCTTGTCGTCTTCTTCCTTTTCCTTTCCTTTTGCTTCTTCATCTTCTTTCTCCTCTTAGCAATAAGCAGTGTTTGTCTTATACATAAAAACATCAGATTCATTTTGGTAGTACCATGAGGAACACTAGTAGCCTACAGTAGTTCATGAAAACAACACGTAAATACAGTTTCATCTGTTTTTAAGGTGCTGTTGGTTCTTCAAGAAGTAGACAACAACAGTGAGTAATGATCCATTTAGACTTATCTACAGCACAAGCCGATCAGTTGATCATGTCCTGTTTAAGCTTTTCTAGTGAATTATGCATCCGTACTGCAGTGCCTGAATTTGCCTGCACTTTTACTCTCAAAATACGGCCTATGATTCCAAAATCACTGATAACATGATCTGTGCCAAGTACTTGGAGGGAGGTCAAGATTCATGCCAGGTAAAATCACAGTAGACCTGTCAGAATGAAAGCATTTTACAATGATTTATTTAACTGCAACCCTCTTTAATTCTCAGTATGCTGTTTAGCAATAGATGATGACCCAGCTTATCTGTTGATTTATCTAGCAAAACAATATATTTTAAGAAAAAAATCTAATATATCTCCATCTCACTTAGTTATTAATTTTTCATTTTCTAGAGTTCCATGTTAAGAATTGTTTTAGTATTGTTGCATCTCAAGGAAATAGATTTTATTTATTTATTTCATTCAGTCATTCATCTTCAGTAACTGCTTGATCCTAGTGAGGGTTGCAGTGGATCTGGAGCCTACATTCAAGTACACAACTATTAACTAATGAGTACCTTAGTTAGCGGTTATAATACAGATTCATTCACTTTTTAGGTTATGATGTATTGCATTCAATTATTTTCCTTGTCTCTTTTTCCAGGGTGACTTTGGTGGTCTTATTTTGTGAAATGGGGAGCTGAAAGGTGGTATGTCCTGAGACTTTGGATGTGCTCTCTCTGACTAAAGTCTGTTGTTACACTGACTGGGCCAATACCATCATGGCTACAAACTAACAGAGAAAATTATACTTTTAAAAATGGTACTTTGTTCAATGTTCAATCTCATTATGCACAATAAATTAAGATTAATACATAATACTTTCCTCATACGATCATGTCATAATAAATTGCTTCTTTTTTCACTTACTTGACCAGACATTATGTAGGCTTAGGTATTTACTATATTTAATGTTTGGTTAGATGTAGGATTTGCATAAGGTTAGATATGGGCTATAGATTGTATTAAAAGCTGTTATGTAACCTCCTCAGTTCCATTTTGTCTTTTTTTTTTTTTATAGCCATTTTTCTGTTGTTTTTAGTATCAGATGCTCACTGTCACTTTATTAGGAACACCTGTACACCTTCACATTCATACAGTTATCTAATCAGCCAATAATGTAGCAGCAGTGCAATGCAAAAAAAATGTGCAGATGCAGGTCAAGAGCTTCAGTTAATGTTCACTTCAAACAGAATGACGAAAAAGCATGATCTCTGTTGCTTTGATCGTGGCATGGATTTTGGTGCCAGAAGGGCTGGTTTGATTATTTCATAAACTGCTAATCTCCACACACAACAATCTCTAGAGTTTACACAGAATGGTGCAAAATACATTGAGCGACAGTTCTGTGGGTGGAAACGCCTTGTTGATAAGAGAGGTCAGAGGAAAATGGCCAGATTGGTTTGAGCTTCCAGGAAGGATATCGCAATACAAATAAGCACTCTTTACAGCCTTGGTGAGCAGAAAACATCTCAGCCCATCTTGAGGTGGATGGGCTACAACTGCAGAAGACCACATCAGGTTCCTGTCAGCCGAGAACAGGAATCTGAGGCTATCATGGGCACGGACTCACGGCATAATTAAAAAAAAATATTTAAAAAAAATCACCTGGTCTTTTTCCAGTCTTCGACTGTCCACTTTATTTATTTAGGCAGTCTCTGTGTGTGTAACCTTATTTTTTTTTGACAGGTCTACCTGATAAGATAGTTTGAACAGTTGGTAGCTTTCAGTTCAAGAATATTTTGCTAAACTTTACTGGCTGTTCTGAGGGAAATGCTCCATGACGTCACAAGTAGATATTAACATATACATATATATATTCACACCCTGACCATAGTCTGTCGTGCTCATTTTGGTTTAATTGTCCCAGTAGTAATGAGGCTCACTGTAATTGTTTTGCTGTTGGTGTTTGTGCGTAAGTGGAAGATCTTTTATTTCTTATTCAAGAGACTTGTAGTGCCTCATCTGAAATTATATCCAATTTTGTCAGTTACTGAAATAATGATTTGACGAGATTATATTTTGTTAATGTCTGTTAAAATCTTTGTGAATTAGACCACAGCAGAGCTGAAGATGATAAGATCATCGGGGGTTATGAGTGTACACCTCACTCGCAGCCCTGGCAGATTTATCTAACCTATGATGATGGACAGCGCTGGTGTGGCGCATCCTTAATTAACAACCTATGGGCTGTGTCTGCTGCTCACTGTTACATTCCGTGAGTATCTCACAGCACTTTTTCTATTTTCCCAGTTGGAGAATGTCAGCAAACATGATACTCTGATCAAAATTTAAATGTACTGAACCTGAATAACTGAAGCCATGATTTTAATATCGGCGTGTTACTACTGTATGCTGTGATTTATATGTACTAAAAACTGATGAACTAGATGGTGCTTCCTTTGCAGAAACAAATATTTCTTCCAAGCACACTGCCCAAATGAATACCAAGCACCCCATGGCGTATTGATATCCTAGAAAAGGGGACAGCATATTGAAGTCCATCAAAGTTACTTAAAATTAAAACAGCAGCCACAAAAATGACCACAGAACTACATTTATATCAAGAAATACTCATGTAATTTCTATGTATTTTAATGAAAACTTTTACATTTATTAAATATATGTGTATTTTATCTGCAGTAAAAAAAATAATGCAACACAATCATTTTTTAAAAAAGCAGTTAATGTATTTGAAAACTTCCATTCTTAGGGCTCATCGTCTTGCTCTTCACCTGGGGGAACACCATCTGTTCATTGACGAAGGCACAGAGCAGAGAATTTGGGCCGAGAAGGTCATACCACATCCCAACTATAATGACAACACATATGACAATGACTTCATGCTGATCAAACTGAGCCAGCCTGCAGTTTTTAACCAGTATGTGCAGCCTATACCTCTGGCGTCCTCTTGTACAGTGGCAGAGGAGGAATGTCTGGTGTCTGGCTGGGGAAATCAGATCAACACTGGAGGTAAGGCAAAAAATAATATAAAATAGATGCGAAACTTTATGAAAAATGTGTGTGATAACCTTACTAATCTAACCTATGGTTTTTGCTGTATCACAGGATCAGCTCATGATTAAAGTGGCAGTAGAAAATCATTTTAGTGCCACTAACAGGACTAGTAGCACTGTTAAGAGGAACAATCAGCCTACAGTAGTTTACTGACTTATGTGTTTTCACTTATTTTTAGCTGCTGTTGGTAAATAGACAACAATGCTTTTATCTGAACTTTAATTTGCAACACAAGCTTATCAGTTGATTATGTCTTTTCTAATCTTTTCCAGTGAACTATGCATCTGTACTGCAGTGCCTGAATGTACCTGTACTCCCACACTCAAAATGCGAGGCGGCCTATGGTTCTAAAATCACTAATAACATGTTCTGTGCTGGGTACTTGGAGGGAGGCAAAGATTCATGCCAGGTAAAATCACAGTAGAACTGCAAGAGGAATTAATTAATTAATTTTAAAATTATTTATTTAATTCTAACCCTCGTTTCTGTGTTCTGTTTTGTTCTTTGTTCTGTTTGTTAATTAGAAATAGATGTTGACCCATGATATCCCTAGATTTATGTAATAAAACAATTTATTTTAAGATAAAAACCTAATATATCTCCATCTGAATTAGTAGTTTCATATTAGAAAGTTTTACTTTTGCATTTCAAGGAAATCGATTTTAATTAATTATTTGGCCCGTGAATGGCACAACAGAAGTGTGTTTGCCTGTTGTTAGGAGAACTGTGGTTGTGAGTCTAAAAGAGTAAAATTGGCTGTGCTCTCTGGGTGAGAGGAATGGCATTACATTACTGAAGATGAATGAATGGATGAATGAATAAGTGAACTGATTAATTAAGTAACCAATTCATTCTTTCACCTTATCCACATTATTCATTTAATTATATTTACCCCTCCCCCCAAATTTGTTATTTGCCAATTCCCACCCACTAGACCACATGATACCTACCAACCAGGCTAGCACTTGAAGCCAGCCATCACATCTTTCTGAACTGGTGCTCATCCTGCATCACAGTGCAATTGAACACGCTAGGAGGAAACTGCCCTCTTACAGGTACATTATCTAACACCCACAATTGTCTAGTGTTGCTGTGATTGACAGGGGAGAGAGTAATGCTGTAATGCCATCCCTCCCACCCAATTTTGAGCACTTAGACTCACAACCAGGTTCTCCCAGTTCTGTCTGTTGTGCCACTCTGGAGCCCAATAATTTCATTTCGAAACAGATTCTTCCAAGCTCATTTTTGTTTATGATATACAAAAAAAATACATTCACTGCACTACAGATTCATTCACATTTTAGTTTATGATGTATTGCATGTACTCATTTCTTTTTTTCTTTTGTTCCAGGGTGACTCTGGTGGTCCTGTTGTATGCAATGGGGAGCTGAAAGGCGTCGTGTCCTGGGGCTATGGATGTGCGCTCCCTGGTTTACCTGGTGTTTATGCTGAAGTCTGTCGCTACATTGACTGGGTCAATATCATCATAGCTACCAACTAAGAGAGAAAATGATACTTTAAAAATGGTAAAACATAAAACTTTGTGTAGTCAGATAAAACTATTTATGCTCAATAAATAGCCATTCCTTGACATCTACAGTCACGTCACATATTGTTTCATGTCCTCATTCATGTGTTGACAGAATGATGTCAGCAAATGATCATCAGCTCTAAACTTAGAAATCTGCTCAGGCAAAGGACACATGTGGTTTATTCAACCCCATTCACAATATGGTCATACAGAACATCCTATATATTTAAAATGAATTTTGTAACTTTTGCTTTTCATTGCATGACTGTATTCTGTAATTGATCTTGTTTCACCCAGAAGTGGATTTAATTTCGAGTTGGAGTCCTCAGTGAGTGTTTCCTTGCCATTATTTCCTCTGGCTTGCTTATTATGAAGTTAAATTTCCATCCATATTTCTGTAAAGCTGCTTTATGAAGATGTCTCTTATTAAAATGCTATGCTAATAAAGATGACTTGAAATTGAATTAAGCAAAGTAGGAGCACATAACAAATTAGAGGCAGATGGCCCAAAAAAGAGCCACAGCAGTATCACATTTCAATACCAGAGATGGTAGATACCACATAACCTACTGCTGTTACTACCGGTCACTATCATTGACCTCAGTCTATAAAATTAAAGGTAAAAAAAGTAGTACTTTGTGTTAATAGTACTACTCTGTAAAAGGGAACTTGTGTAGTAGACAATAATTATGTAGCTTAACCAAGCTCAGAAGCATTTTTGGTACACAGTTCCGCTGACTTTCAAAATACTTTTAAAACCATTATCAGAAGCCAGGAAATCATAGTCACTACAGTTTATCCTACTCTATTCAAACCAACTGGTCCACCATAGGAGGTCTTGTCTTTTCGGTTTTCCAGGACAAGCCCCTGATTATATCAAGTGTTGTAGACCAGTTGGGTTGTAGCAGGGGCTCCTGAGAGGGCATTTAGTGATGCCTCACTGTTGTGTAGAGGAAACATCATTCTGTTCCCTGATATTCAGTATACCTTTACCTTAATTAATTAATACATATGGGGTCCTCCACTTTTACGGTCAACTATTGCTTCTAACAGTTACTGAATATGAGCTTTTCCTCTTATTCTTTGAAAGGAGAACACATCTATGTATCTGTAAAACTGCATTGTAAAAGTAGGCACAGCTAAACAACAAATTTTCTTCAGTACCTTGTTTGGCTGTCCTGAAGATACACTATATGGCCAAATGTTTGTGGACACCTGATCATCACACCCAAATGTGTGCCTTCCCCAAACTGTTGCCACAAAGGTAAAAGCACACAATTGTCTAGAATGTCTCTGTATGCGATAGATAGATAGATAGATAGATAGATAGATAGATAATGTGAGTCATGGGAAAAGGGAAAGAACACCCTCCTTCAATTCCATGTTTTTTATTTATCAGGGCCTAAATAACAATTATGATGTCCTCACCAACTTATATGAGCAAACAAATAACCTCAGGTGACCAAAAAAAAAAAAAACCAGAACAGATCTCAATACGTTATTTTTTCCCAAAAAGTAAACCAACCTTCAGAAAAAGAGTTGGAAAAATATAAGTACCATAATTAAGTAAGTAAGTAATAATGGGCCCAAATTCCCACAGCCATGCTCCAAAATCTAGTGGAAAGACTTATGAAAAGAGTGGAGGATGTTATAGCAGCAAATGGGGGAAAAAATCTGGAATAGGCTGTTCAACAAGAACATAGGGGTGTGGTGGTCAAGTGACTCTATAGTGTATCAATGACTGACACTCTCTGACACACAGATGCTATAAATCTCTGAATGTTTATGCATTTCTTAAAAAATTACATTGCTGGTTATTTCATCTATTTGGCAACACATCACATAAGGTATATACAGTAAATAAATAGTCTGTTTTCTGTTTTGCATATGAAGATGTTCAACTCATATATATATATATATATATATATATATATATATATATATATATATATATATATATATGATTATATATATATATATATATATATATATATGATTATATATGATTGCATATGATATATGTCATATATAGGGTTGCGGGGAGCCTAGAGCCTATCCCTATCCCAGGGGACTCGGGGCACAAGGCGGGGGACACCCCATTGCACACACACTCACACACTACGGACAATTTAGAGATGCCAATCAGCCTACAGCACGTCTTTGGATGGAGGGAGGAAGCTGGAGTGCCTGGAAGAATCACCTGAAACACAGGGAGAACATGCAAGCAGGGCGGAGGCAAGAATCGAACCCCAACCTGGGAAGTACGAGACAAAAATGGAGGGACTCTGTAAAAAAGGGCTGTAATTTCTAAACGATTAATGCAATATTTTTTTAAACCCATTGAATTAAAGCTGAAAGTCTACACTTCAATCACATCTTGGTTGATTTCAAATCCATCGTGGTGGTGTACAGATGCAAAACTATGAAAATTGTGTCACTGTCCAAATACTTGTGGACCTGACTGTAGTTTAGCTGATAGACTCATTTGTGGTCTTTGATTGTCTTCTAGTGGAAACATAATGTAACAACTTGATAAAATTCACAATTTACTCTTGAGATTTAAACTCCACACATCTACATAATATCTTTAAACAATACAAAGTATGAATAATATAATTTTGAAAAACTTAAACAGACGAATTCCAAAAAACACAAAAAGGAAATTATTCTTTACTTGATAGTTTAAAAATTATTAGACAAATTTACCAGAACCATTATCACATGTTTCTATAGTTGTCAGGTCAACCCATTCTAGTGACTCTAGTTCCCAACAGGCACCGCAGCCTCCAAACATGGCCGCCCTGGCTCCATTTCCCACAACAACCACACACACACTTTTGATTGTGCACATCTGCATTCAATCACACACACGCACACACAATTTAAGAGACTCTCCGTCACAAGAACTTTGCGTAGTATACACTCAATAACTTTGTGTCTCTGACGTCACCGAGCCTGTTTATTCTCTGCCTGGTCTTTGTCGGTTTTGACCTTAACTTTGTTCTTTGTGTTGTGTATTTGCCTGCTCTCAGATATCCTGTTTGTTGATCGTCTGACCCAGGCCTGTCCCTGGTTTCTGATTATTGCTTTTTGTGGTTTTGGATTGTTTGCTCAAGCTCTGATTAAACGCTGTCTTACCTGCAGCTGCATCTGTCTCAGCCTTCTTTACATGACAATAGGCCCGTTAAGTTTATTTAGCTATGTACACCTGTTGACTTTCATAGAATACACGATTATCATTTTGGAGGATTTTCTTCAAACACTAAGCTGTGTTTAATTAGATAAGCAGTGTGACGTCAGACAGTTGACTACTGTAGCACATACTGACCAGTAATCAACAGTCTGACGTCACACTGCTCTAATTAAACAAGGCGTAGTGTTTGAAGAAAATCCTCCACGGACAGGTTTTCCTCTTTAATTAATTTATATACATTAATTTATTAATAGGCTAGATTATTATTCATTAATCATAATCCATATATTATCTGCTGTTTAACAGCACTAGACTCTTTGGACCAGTGGGGCTGCAGAAGGAGAAGAAGAAGAAATTGTGCAGGTTGACCATTAAGCAGCATTTAGAAATTTAGACCCACTCACTCATCCAAACCAAAAACCAACCTGTATACTTAATTTAGTCCTAAAAATGACTACTTGGTGATTTCAGCCGAAATCCCGTTTATTCCGTTACAGAGAGAACACGAAAAAAACAAAAAGGAGTCATTTTTCCCTTTTTTGTAAGTTTCAGTTTAATGCAAGAAACAGATTGTTATTATGTCCACAGACCCCACTGCAGCTCTGACCAGGACAAACCACTTCATTAAGATGAATGAATCACCTGTAGTTCCATAACTGCAAACAACAGGCTAAAATGAGCTAAATGAATGTTACTCCTTCTTGCCAATTCTTTAAAAAAAAGTTTTAAAGACTTTTTTTTTAGATTTTTTTAAGCTTTCCAGACCTTCTGTGCAATGGGCATTTTTTAGAGAGCTGTAAAGGCATTTTTCACTCACTCACTCATTTACAGTAACTGCTTTATCCTGATCAGGGACACTGTGGATCTGGGGTCTATCCCAGGAACTCTGGCATGAGGTGGGAATACACCCTGGACCACCATTCCATCATAGGGCACCATGCACACACACATTCACATGCTCATTCACACCTAGGGGCAATTAATCTTAGCCAACTCACCTACTGGCATGTTTTTGGGACGTGGGAGGAAACTGGAGACCCCAGAGGAAACCCATACAGACACTGATGAACATGCACAGAAACACACAGACAGTCACCGTGCTGAGGATCGAACCCTGTAGCTGTGAGGCAGCAACGCTACCCGCTGTGCCACCACGCCACCCAAAAGTCATTTTATACCATGAAAAGTAAAAATATTGTATGTCCTAGGGATGCAGTGTTACACAAAAAAGGAATATCTAAAGAGGGCATTTGTTCATGAACAAGGCTGGCTCTAGCCTTTTGCCCCAAACAAAGTGAAGTCTGAATTAAGACTTATCCCCATTTTCAGGTGGTGTTGAAATGGTAGGTGAATAAACAGCTGTATTTGTATGTATTTGTATTTGTATGTTGTATGTATTGTATTTGTATGTATCTCCACTGGATAAATTAAATGAATAGAGTTTTGCACAGTCTTTTTTTATACAAATTTAATAAATGGAAAGTGCTCTTTCAGAGGCACTGGGCATAAATAAACATGAAAAATGCTGATTGAGTGCCTCTGCAAAGGACTACAATATCCAAGAGCAACTGCTGCCCCCCCCCCCCCCCCCCCATGACGTCACACACTCCGGTTTCGTATTGATGTGGTAGTAGCTGGTGATGCTTGCAAAGAAGAAACAATGCAGGTAGGCTGAATGGGCCAAAATAACAGCACGTTGGTAACCTTTTGTGCATTAGAGTGACTGTAATGAACATACTGTATCGTCGTAGCATAGCATACGTGTGTGTGTTTTTGGTGAAATGTATCAGTAGGGTTAAGTTAGCGTTATAAGGCTAAATAAAGCAGAGGTAGCCTAGCTTCAGCTTCCATAGTTAGCTTCTGCTTCAGCCTCAGCTTCAGCGAACTATGGGCGTCGGGTTTGCTAGCATTAAGCAGTTATTAGTCGGAATCATTTTTTTTTAGTTTTTAAAGTATTCACACCATTCTGGTGCTATTAATTTTTGTAGTGGTGCACATTCTGATTGAATATAGCCACCGTGCACATTCCCTAAATAACACATTAGTGGGTAATGAGCACTGTTGGTCATTATGGCAAACCTTTATTCATTCTGAGCACAACATTCAACCTTTCCTTACCACTTTCCAGTTTTCCTACTGCCTTTCGATTAAAGATACTCGGAAAAGCTCCAGTCTCTCGCCTAGATTGTTGTCCATTGTTAGTATCGGTGTGTATACCACTGGTATTATTATTTGAACTGTCAGTCTTGTTAAATATTCCAGCCTTAAACATTTGCGAATATGTTGTGTGCATTTCAGGAGTTTTAACTACTTCTAAGTCTTCATTGATTGGATTCCTTCTGGAGCTGAGGATCATGGAGCTCGCCAGTCAGTCAGTCAGTGATCTGTTTCTTGCTAAAGGAGATATGTCTCTAGCTTTGGAGCATGTGGCTCCTGCAGGAACAGCATTAGATCACACAGTACAGGACATCACAGCCCAGATCATCGGCCTGGGAGAGGGGAAACTGGACCTTTACGTCCCATCAGAAGCAATACTTGAACCAATATCTCCAGCGGAGGTAGTGCCAGAAGAAAATGCACTTGCAGTTTCAACATATGAGGCTACTGAAGATGAAATAACTACTCATCCATTTCAGTCAAATCAGTCTTCAGATCCAGGTATGCCAAATGAGATAATAGAGGTCAACAGTTCAGTATCAGACTCAAATCCCAGTGAAGCTTCAGAAGGTTCAGCTCCATCATGTGAAGTGTCCCTTGAAGACTTGACATCTAACCCTACAACTCCTGGAGAGACAGGAATCTCTAAAGAGGATAACAGTGTCAGAAAGTTCATCCCACCAAAGAAGGACAGAATGGATCCACTAAAAATGGACATGTCCAAGCCTACCGTGATCCCCCTCACCTGTAAGTTTACCTGACTTTTATGTTGATTACTGTGTATGAAATGCATTGGCTTTTAGTTATTGTCATGTTTTCATTTTTCTGTTCTTTCTCTACTTGTATTGAAAACAACTTGAACTTGCAGTATGCTGAGAAGTTATTAGTTTATGATCCATTTGCAGCATCTCAGCTCTCACTGCAGTGTTTGGAGTGCCATATCATCTTCAGTGACAACAAGAGCAAGCAACGTCACCTCAAAATGAACCACCCCACTGAGTACGAGCAGTGCATGCTTGGAGATGCACTGTTTGCATGCTATGTGTGTGATCGACATTTTACCTGCTCTACAGAGCTCATGGCACATCAGCGTGCTCACACAGAGAAGCAGCCCTTTAAGTGCCCCATTTGTGGAGAAGCCTTCAGCCGATCATCTGAGCTTACAAGCCATAAGAAGGTGCACTATAACAAGCAGGGATATACCTGCTCAGACTGCGGCAAGCTCTTCAAAACCCTTACTTTGCTTAAGTACCACCAGCGCGTACACACTGGAGAAAGGCCATATGTTTGCATACATAAAGAGTGTGGCAAGAGATTTACCATGCCCAAAGCTCTCCAGAAGCACCTGGAAGCACATGAGAAGGAGGAGACAGAAGGTGTAGAAAACTTGACAAATGCCACAAGCAAAACAAAGAAAAAGAGGAGTAAGGGTAAGTATTATGTGCGTCTAAACAGTTACAGTCGGTACTATTATTTACTGTGGCACATTCAAGTTTTCCTGCTGCAGGAACTTTCCGTGGACATACAACATTTACTGACATGAACCTGAATCGTACCATTGTTTTGCACTGGGTGACAATCTATATTAGAATGCATTCACATGTAAAGCATCCCTCTCAATGATCATAAAATTCATGATAATTGCTTAAACTTTGTCTATGTAGAATTCATGTCTGGAATCTGGTTTGATAGTTGATGGAAAAATTATATTTCTTTTTAGATCATAATATGGAATTATAGAATAATAACCTTTATATTTTACCACATTTTAAGCAGATTACCTGTAGAGTTTAAATGGGTCCCTGGTGGTCTATAGCGGCTAAGGATCCCACGCTCTCACTGCCCCTGAGAGTGACAAACCCAGCCACTGGGAGTGTACTCTCAGTACCAGTCCCAAGCCCGGATAAAATTGGAGGGAATGCGTCAGGAAGGGCATCTGGCATTTAAAAAAAAAACTGTGCCAAATCAAACGTGCGGACCAGTAGTCAGCTGTGGCGACCCCCAACAGGAGCAGCTGAAAGAACAACAACCTGTAGTGTTTAAGCCTCTTTTTGAGAAAGTCTTCAGGTTTTCATAATTGAATCTTTATTAGCAGTGATGAGTTCTCAGCCTCAGATGCTCTACGCATGGTGTACAGCTTCAGAATGTTGAAGGTTGCAATCTAATTGCCTGTCTGCATTTCTGGGTAAACGCACTTCTGTGCAGTAGTTTTTACCCAGATAACAAACTTTTGAACATTGCGACACAGTGAGATTTTTGGAGCATGATGTAACCGCTGAAAATACTTTAGCGAATCCTCTATATTTTGTTTAAAGAAGTTAGTGGGGAGTAAACCAGATATCCTCACCTGTGTGCCGACAGGCTACAAGTAGAGGTCTCTGATTGGTTCTGTTTCACCCCTTTCTATCCAACAGAGGCAGTGTGTTACACCTGGATACCTTCCTGTGTGCATATAGTATCATATTGTGATTTACAATGCAGTATTTGCAATAAATATCACCATCATACAGCAATCATTCTCTTTCCCTGTGCACATGTTGGACTACATAGCTCTGATACGGAGCTATCTGCTTAGCAGCTTGTAATCACAGATGACCTGTCCTCCAAGTGTGGGCATGGCATCCTCTCATTTCTTTCTACCTTGGTGAGTGTTCTTTCTTATATATTACAAGAATTTTTCATAGAACACTTTCAAGGCTCCATAGCGCCTGTGAGCCTCGAGTTGGTTTGCCGTCTTTAGCATTATTGCCCTGCATTTAGCTATTCAGCTGCCACTCTCTGTTCGCGGATGTTCATTTCTACAAATACTGAGTTTCCACCATATGGAGCACGGCACTTAGTGCACCTCTTTTTGTCCCCTGAGTTCATTCCTCAAACTTTTTTGATTGCCTCTGCATTTTCTCCTTAGCATATTCCATGTTTCCATCCAACTAGCTGATTAGCAGAACTTGTGGCTAATGTGTTGCTAGAGTAGTTGAGTGGTTTTACCCTTGATATGGCATGTGCTGTTTATTTATGAGCCTGCTAATTTAGCTGGATTCCTGCTAATTTGCAGCTTCCTATTTTATAGTCAGTATTCCCTCCACATAAAGTAGTTACTTTTCCCATCACGTGGTCGGACTGCCCCATAGTCACTTTATAAACATACAACAAGCCTTCTACTCATTTAGCAGTTGTCTAAATCTCTTGGAAGTGGAGGCATTAACTATGTGCTCACTGCCCTGGAATTGACCATTTCAAGGACACTGTGTCTGTCCCAAGACAGCATGTGTGACTTGCATTTTAAAAAAATGAAACTTTGCATTTTAAAAAAGAACTTTACCATACTAACTTCTCCATAACATAACTGTCAGGAAATCGACAAAATGTCACTACCTTTTACGCTTTTCTGGCTTTCAAAAACAAGTTTTTTTTTTTTTTTTTTTAAATAGTTTCAGGTCCTATTTGTGTGGTTTCTGAGATGTAGGTGGCCTGGAATTTTGCTGCAACCTGGCAACCCTGGGTAATATTAGCTCTTGGTGTGCGCTTCACTGACAATGGGAAACACACATCGAACACAGCTGAAAAAGGTCCATCTAACACCGCTCACAACAAGCTGCTAGAATGTATGCTGGATGACTGTCTAATGTCTACTCTCAATTGCCTATTATGGGGTTACTCTAAAAATTCACTAGATAGTAGCCTATAGCATAAGTCAAGTGTGATAGCTTCTCAGCTTAATTTTGTTTGAGGCTATGTCTTTATTAATGTCGTCCTGCCCCACCAAAATACAAGCAGCTGCTGGTCTGGTGTGTTTGTGCCCTCAACAAAACTTAATGGCAGCAAATCTTTGGATGTCCTGTATAATGCAGCCTGTGTTGTGTTGCATCTTTTGTTTTTTGCTCTGCATGTGTTTAAATGTGAGATGATGGTAACTGGAAAGAGGTTAATTTCACTTTAGTATTATAACTGACATCAATTTAATAAACATTCTTTTTATACCTAGAGCAGCATTGTTCATACTAAGCTTTATCAGGCTGATACATTTATTGGATTGTATACAGTGGTAACATGTATTTGTAATAATCAGACAGTTTGACACAGACAATTTGCACAATATATTTACTTACTCATAGTGAGAAAGCACAAACATGAAGCTTCAAGCTCCAAAGGAAGATAGACGTACCGGCCAGTAAGAATTGTATGAATGAGTTGCAAGCAGAGTAAACTGAAAAACTTAATTTGTGTAGTAATCTTATTTGAGATTATGGCTTCTTTTCTTAATTTTTGTTGGTTGGTGCTCAACTTCATTTGACGTTAAACATGTTTGAAAGAATTTTACTTTATGCCTAAAGACATGTAATGCGGAAACATACTTCTGGGTTCTGCATGGCACGTTCAGAAAAACAAATTAAATCCATATACAACTACAAAATAAAAAGCATAAATAATTTTTTGTAAATTATGTATTAGGACAGATAAATCAGTTGCCTTTGTTGTTTTACACTACTTTTGTAGAAATGGGATTTAAAAATCCCAAATGTGTTACTTAGTAATAGTCTACGGTTAAACCTCCCACCACTACCTGGCCTCTAAATGTGTGGGATTGATGAGTGTCAATAGTGAAATAATGTTAGACAGTCTTTGTAACAGATAGAGTAGCAGAAACATGTTTTGACAGCGTGAGAATAGGCTCTGTGCCCAGTATGACCCAATATGTCATGGTCCCTGAATCATGTCTAAGGCCAACCCCAAATTTTGTAAAATATGCAAGTAACAAAATGTAATGAAAAAAATTCATTAACGTTATACATGTTCAGAATAAGAGAGATAAGTTTTTTGTTAAAGTTTTCATGAAATTTGCTTTTGCTTTGAACTGATAGCCATGGTAAAGATGGCTGTGGTCCAGGTAGGTTCGGGTATAATGGCACGATGCAACCTAAAACAGCACCTATTACAATAGAATTCACTATGTAACAGCTCAAGGACTTATTGACAGCATTCAGGCAGGGCCAGACTCTGTGGTGTATCTTCTGGATAGAATGATGACTCATAAGCAGTTCGGGTTTAGCAATAAGCCTGCTACTGATACTTGTGTCGTGACACTTGTGCTCTCACCAGACTAGGTACTACTCCAAATGTGTGCTGCCCAAAGGGCTGAGTGCAGATGCACTGATGATGGCCTGGTGAGGACATTGCAGATGGCATGCAATTGCAATATATCTGCTCTTTTGCTGCTAGCATTGGTGCAGTTCCTTGACCCCAATCTTGACCCTACAGTAAAGGAGCTGATTGACTGAAGAAAGATCAGAAGTCAGTGGAACACTTGGACAAGGATATGGGGGCAACTCTGCTAACTTGGTTTATGTGTCACCAGGCATGTGCAAATCACTTGTGTGGAATCTGCTTTGCTTGCCTGTGTCACTTTTCCCCTGTGTTAGTAAATAGGTCTATAATTGTTTGGGGGGGTGGGGTTGGCGATGTGTCTGTACACCCTGATAAACATCTGAGAGAATGGTCTAAATCAGATTAGTGGGTCCTGATGGGTCCTGACGACATTGTTTTAGTAAAACAAACTACAGTAATGCTGCCGACCCCCAGCTTTTTCACGGCTTAAGAACTCGTGCATATCAAACTGCTCACACTGCTCTGTACCAGATTTCATCCTTGTTGGACTATAGAAGTGCAATAGAAAAGGAAGATGCCACGGTTTGAAATAAAGGGCTCTATTCAAGTTGCCCTTTCTCTAAACAAAAAAGAAATTAATTTTTTCCTGTTTAATAGAAGGTTGCACCAGGTCCTGAGAAAGCTCCTTTTTCGTCTGCTACAGGTGACTGATGTAGTCCAGCAGTGCAGGCGTAGGGCTGGTTTAAATGTGTGGACTTGCCTGAACATTTTCATGTTCCCATTACCCCTATTCAGGCTTGTGTGGCGTTGCCCCTGAATAGGCTTGATATTTCTCTGCTCACACTTTTCCATTTAAAAATTGCAATAAACAATATAATCTTCCAGAACTAACAGCCTAAAAAGAAGACAATAAGGAACACAAACATTTCCACCATTTCCGATTTAGGAAGAGCACAGGAGTGCATATTATCACCTGTGTAGTCGGGAACTTTGTCAATTGCGAAAACTCAGGTGGATGGTGGAGTTTTAGGTGATTCTCCAGTAATGAAGAGTAAACAGTCATTCTAGATTAATATGAGACTCATATTATGTTTTATTAGGAACAGAAAGACTGCACTTTATGCATATTTTTGAATGATAACTTGCACTAGCGAAGTCCGATGTTAAATTTCAGAACTCCTATGCAAAATGTTTGAAAGTTGGCAGGTTTGGTAATATAACATAATCAGAATAAACATCACTGGATACTGTGGCAGAGTACTATCCTGTAAGGATGATTAAATTGTTATATTGCATACACCTAACCCAGCTCAAAAAATCTTGTACTTCCAAGGGCAGGCACTCCAATTCAAAATCCAATTCAAAGTAGTCAAGTTGGGACTGGTGGCCCATTAGAGAGAAATATTCACCACAGGTGCCACTCTTATAAGCTATGGAGTGGTTTGGTAGCACAGAGGTAATAGACAGTATGAGATATGGTCAGCCACATCAACCAGCTGGAATTGAAGGTTGTGTCTCAAGATCTCAATTGGGTTATGGTCTGGCGATTGACTTGGCCAGTCTAAAACCTTCTAAAAACTTTTTTCCCTCTGATGAAGTTCTTTATTGTGTTGGCAGTGTGCTTTGGGTCATTGTGTTGCTGCATGATGAAGTTCCTCCCAGTTAGATTGGACGCATTTCTCTGGAAATTGGCAAACAGAATGTTTCCGTAGACTTCTGAATTCAGTCTGCTGCTACCATCATGAGTTACATCATCAATAAAGAATAGTGAGCCCATTCCAGAAGCAGCCATGCAAGCCCAAGTCATGACACTACCTCCACTGTGCTTGACCGATGAGCTTGTGTGTTTTGGATCATGAGGAGATTCTTTGTTGCTCCACACTTTGGCCTTTCCATCACTTTGGTAGAGGTTAATCTTGGTTCTGGAACTTTTGTGGCTCCAATCAATATTTCTTTGTGAATTCCAATCTGGCTTTCTGATTCTTACAGCTGATGAGTAGTTTGCATCTTGTGGCCTCTATATTTCTGCTCTCGAAGTCTTCTTCAAATAGTGGATTGTGATACCTTCACCCCTGCCCTGTGGAGGTTGTTGGTGATGTCATTAACTGTTGTTTTTCTTTTATCAGTACATTCCAAATTCTTGTATTGGCCCAATGCTTGTACAGTGGCTCTGATTGATTTTCCCTCTTTTCTCAGCTTCACAATCACTTGCTTTTCTCCCAAGGACAGCTCTCTATTCTTCATGTTGGTTTATCCTTTTTAACAACAAATGCAGTCTTCACAGGTGAAACCCAGGGCTCGACCAAAAGTAGACATTGCAAATAATTGCAAATTATTGCAAATAATGTTATACTTCACAAAGAGGTGTCCAGGTGTTACACTCTGCCCCTGCCAGTTATCCATGGTCCATAGAATCATATCAATTGAATTGCCTCCATCTGTTAAAACAGGTGATTCTTGGCAACACTTATTGAAGAAATGTACCAGCCTTTCTAGCAAATGCATGCAAAGCTTGCAGTGATGTATACTAATATATAATAAGCATTTTTACTGGGTTCTTTTGTTCTATACATTTTACATTCTTTTTTATTTGTTGGTATCAAAGCAGTTCAGTCATATAAATTAATTGAAAAATTTTCCATGTTTAAAGACCATTTTAAGGCTTTCCCAAAGGCATGGCAGAAACTTTCTGCATGCAAAATGCATTCCTTGGGCATGAGTATGGTATATGATTTGTCATGAGTAACAAGATATTTATACAGACAAATTTTTACTGTTCCAGGTACATCCTCTAGGAAATATGCATGCTCACAATGTAATGAATCTTTCAAGACAGCCAAATCACAGCTGCATCACAATAAGACAAGGCACTCACAGTGCTCATCCATTCTACCATCCAGCGGTGCTGTGGCAGCAGGAAGCCCATGTGTTACAACTCTGACTGAAGTAGTTCAACTACCTCTACCACACATGGAAGCCGCTGGACAGGCAGTACAGCAAATAGGCCCACTTGGAGTTGAACAGATTAAAAGACTCATAGAGAAGATGGGAAATGTCCAAAAAGTAAATCAGCTGGTCATTCTTGGTCTTGATCAGTTACCTTTGCAGGCACAAAGCTCTGGAATTCAACAGTCACAGGGCCTCATACAACCATTGCATTTTGATTTCACACAGCCAACAGTTCAACATGCTGTACTTCAGCAGGCAGGGGACAAGAAAGGACATGAAGGGACAACATCAACTGGAACTGAGGAAGACACATTATTAGAATCATTAGAAGTTGAGGTTGCTGTTGAACAAAAGAAAACTGTGGTCCAGGGTGAGACATCTATTTCTGCAGAGTGTCCAGAGAAACAGGTGACAGTTGTTGAATCAGACATGACAGGAATACAGGGAAATGAGGTTCAGTATGAACCTCTGCCAGAAGTGACTGAAAAGGACATTTTACCTCCTCAGTTGGATGACAGTCATCAAATTCTGCTTACAACAGAGGAACAGCAGATTCAAGATGCAGTAGATGTCAAAACTCCAGAAACAGGGAACGATTCATCTTTGACTTTGAAAAATGATTCTGAAAGTAGAGTAACGAGTGAGGAGGAACTTGTGATCAAGAAAACAGACATCACAGTGTCAGAGAAGACCAATACTAATGCAGAGACAAGTCAAAAGGACTCTGAGGCTGCAGATTCATTAATAGAACTTGAGACCCAAACTGTGCAGGGGAATGTAGTTAACCCTGATAATGAACTGATGATGAACACCAGTGCAGATCCTCTAAGTCAAAAGGCATCTGAGGCACTAAGTTCATTAGTAGAACCTGAGCCACAAACTGGGCAGAGGAATCTAGATAAACTTGATAAGACCAATTCCAATGTAGAGTACCAATGTCAAAAGGCAATGGAAGCAAAAGATTCATTAGTAGAACCAAAAACTGAGCAGAGAAATCCTAACTTTGATAATAGTCAAGAGATTGAAGCTCAGTTAGAGCAACAGCATTTAAAGGAAATTCTGTCATCAGACGATCAAATATTACAGATGAATAAACCTTCCCTTAGCAATATACAGCACGATCAAGAAAGGTCTCCCTTGGAGCAGGCACTCTTTATTGAATCCGTTGTACAGCAAAGCAGAGTGGAAACCAAAGACCAGACTCTTTTGGCAGAAGATTCCACATACATTAAGAAGGCACTGCCAATAAAGAAGAAAAGTTCTAAAAAGCAGGTGATCCCTAAGTCCCAGTACTTGGAAACTCAGGATGAAGTTGCAAAAAGTTCATTACCCATAACACCTAATCAGAAAATTAGAACTGTATCAAAGACACCAAAAAAACAAGAGACGACAAAGAAACATTTTGGATCTAAACAACATAAGAAAAAATATTCAAAGCCAAAGCTGTTAAATATATCCAACAACAGTCTGTATAAAGATCAACAAGACATAGATCCAGGAAATGTGCCTGTTCTCATACACAGTGAGACTGAAAAGTTGAAACAGAAACAGAAAGGAAGGAAATCTGAAAAGTCTACTGGGCTCATCCATGCCCTTAATCTCCCCTGTGAAAAAAAAGTAATGAAGGTGTCAGAACAAGCACTTCGAGGAAAACCACAGAAAAGAAAGTTTGAAAACCAGAGAGATTTGGTAAAGAAGGGAAAGTCTACCCAGGAGACCCAGCAAAACGAAACCCCTGTCCCGAAGAAGAAAAAGCGAGGCAAAATTACTGAGGCAACTTCCCAAAAGAAAGCAAAGAGTAACATCACAGCGAAGAAAGTAAATAAGAAAAGCCACAAGTTAGCAAAACAAAGGGAGAAGGATAAAATTGTATCGGAGACCAAAATCGTAGATCAAATAAAGCAACAGGCCTTGCTTTTGCTGAAAGGTCATAAGCAACCACAGCTGAAGGTGCACAAGTTGGATGCTAAGACCACAGGATTAGACCACCAACTAATACATAAGTGTCAAACCAAAGAAATTTATGGTCATGAGACTTCAGTGGAGCCAGCAAAGGAAGCGATACAAAATAAATCACTGCAAGCACTCAGCCAAAAGAAAAAGAAAGCAAAAACAATGGGAAAGAAATCCAAAGTAGATTCAAAGCAATCTTCTCATTTGCAAACATCTCCTATTAACTGTGACTTCCATTCTGGTGCAAAGCAAAAAGTTGTGAGGAAGCGTAAAGCTCCTGCAAAAATAGATCAGGAAATTGCACTAAGCCCTCCATTTTCTCGGCTCATAATTGGGTGCCATGATTGTGGGAAGAGCTTTTCAGAGGTGTCTGCTTTGCAAGAGCACATGGCATTGATGCACTCTGAAAATGGAGCCCTCCAGTCTATTGTATCTTGTGATGTTTCTGAAATGCCCACAGTTAACCTGAGGCCAAAAGAAATAATGCCCACAAATACAGTCCACTCGAGCAACTTCGAAATACATGTACCAACAGACTGGGATGTGGAGTCGGAGATGAGAGAGATTGGTTTAGGGGATGAACAAAGGAATGAGCACAGGCTTTCATTCCCAGCCCTTAATCCTTCACCTTCTTTTCCAATGACAACAACTTTTGTTGAAGTAGAGGGTAAACAGGATGACACTCTTAATCAGGAGCCTCCACTTGGAAATAAAAAGGCAATTGGAAAAAATTCTGCCTGTCATGTTGAAACAAATAAAACTAAGCTAAGAGAACCGGAAAACCTAGATGTACACTTACTTCCACCAGTCTCACTGTCTGAGCCACACCAAAGCATGGATGTTAAAGAGGCATTGCCTTCAGATGTGAATTTGGTCATGGTTGAGGACCAAAATGAAGGAGATTACCATATATCCACTAAATTATACAGCCTCTCCCAAAATAACTCCCACAAGGTCTCTGATCCACAGGAAGGGCTAGCAAGCCACAATACACACAGTCACAATCCATCTTTTATTCAGAACCAGTTGTCAACAAAACCTGTGAATCTAGCATCCACTAATAATGCTGGGTCTCACTTAACAGAGCAATCAGAGATTAAGCAAGAGGCAGACGAAATATCCGTTCAGACAGTAGCGAGCCAAACAAACACTTCTATGACAAGAGGTAAAAGAGGACGAGGAAGCAAGGGTAGGGGAAAGAGGCAACTTGGAAAAAGAAGTTCTACTGAAAACAGACATACAGAAGAGATGGTGGCCAGTGAAGAAGACTGTCAGGTTGTCTTTGAGCTTTATTCACTTACATGTAACAGTGAGGAAAAGAATGAAGAAATACTCAAAAACAGAAAAGCCACTAATGCCACCGCAGCTTCTATACACTCAGCCTTGAAGGAGTCTTCAGAGGTTCGTGAAGTATACGTCTTACCACAACCTGCTACCGCAAGTGCTTTGGAGGTGATGAAATCAGTAAATGGTTCCCTAACTCAGAAGTCTGGAGAACATGACAAGAACAGTAGTTTCTCCAGTAGCTTAAGGAAGGGGAGAATCTCTGTAAACTGCCAGAGTGGAATGAGAGGACAGGTAGGTTTATGTTGAGTATGCAATACAGACATCCTAATTATATGTTATACAATTATTTAAAGTAAAATACAATATACAGGAACAATAGCTAATGGGGTTCAGCCAGCAGGATTTATAGCCTTCTTATTGTATACCTTTGCAGTACATGCAAACACCTACAGAAATGGAAGCAAAAAAATCACAGAAGTCACAAAAATGAGAGTAGTACTTTTTCAAAGTCTGAGTATTTTTTTTTTTGTTTGTTTGTTTGTTTTTGCAGCATTGTTTGATACTAATAATATTGCTTGTGGGTCTAAGTCTTTTTAATATATTTAGTGGAAGATTTACTCTATTAAATTTGTGCACCACTTTACGCACATGATGTGACGAATGCAAATGGTTTGAATCAAGAATTTTTATTTGATTCTTATTCTGAGATGAACTTTTGTTATGTATGTCTTCATTGAAGGGCAATCAACAGTCAGATAATGGATTAACTTCTGCTGGCACCTCTACTGATGTGAAAATAGAAGCCAGTACATCTGTTCTCACACCCCATGATGTCCAGGCTAATGATGGAGATTTTTTGCAAGGAGTCCAGATGATTTTGGTAAAAGCTGAGGATCAACAAATTTCAAATGATCCCCACATTTTACAGGAAGCTCAACATATGCAAATTCATCACAATCCATGTCTAGGTAAGTATTTTTGTTAAGTCAAAATACATTTTAATATTTTAATCTAATTAATCTAGTTGTTTTGCAAGTTCTTTTGCAGCTGTTGTTTATTTTTGAATACCTTTTCTTATCACACACTCTAAGAAAAGCACCTGGACCGTTCCACAGTTGGAATTTCCTCTGGTTCCCCAGCGGTGGCTCAGTCTACTGCTAAGCAGTGTATTTTCTACCCTGTAAAGGAGGAGGAGGGGGAGATGTTGGTGGAGCCTCAAGTTAATAACCAAGAGACTTCAGGTTCAGAAGTGTCGGACGAGAGGACAGGCCCATGTAAGATCAGTAAATATTTAATGAGGTAATGAGAGTTTGGAAGTGAAGTTCTGGACAACATATCACTAATTTGTCATTTCTACCAATCTGTAGGGGGTGCACCCGGATTAGAGGAGTGTGAGATCAGGATAGGATACCCTCAAATGGAAATGCACCATAATTTATACTCAAGCACTGAAGAGGGTAAGTAACAGTGGTATAGTTTAATTAAACATTTTGCTTTAACTAGAGCTTATTTAGGCTTGTGCAATATGATTTTTCCCTGCACACAATTTAACATAAAAAAAAGGTTTAAAAAACAAACAAACAAACAAAACAGTTTAAACATCCAGAACTGGCAGGAAAAAAAAAGACACAAGAACAAGTATTTCCACGATTTCTGGTTTGAAGAGAGTACTGGAGGGTAATAATATTCCCCATAGTTGCGCACTCGGAATCTGCAGATTTTTTTTTCCGTAGTAGTGAGCAGTAAACAAGGAGGATGGGGCTTCCAGATTCATGTGTTGATTGGCTCATCTCCCGTTTTACTGAGGAGAAAAACACTGCTCTTTTGGTGTATTTTTGAGTAATGACTCGTATTATTGTACTCCGTTCTTGAATTGCAGAACTCCCATGCAAAACTCATAAACGTTGGCAGGGTTGGTGATATAATCAGAGTAAACATCACTGGATATAGTGGCAGTGTAATATTGTGTAAAAACAAGTAAATCATTATATTTCATTATATATAAGCTTAGTTTATTTATACTTTGCCTTCTATGAATGTGCAACTGTGTCACATGCAGGCAGTGTTGGTGCTGAGCAGCAGAGCCCCGAAGATGTTCTAGAATTCCTTTCCCAAACATCAGATATGGAGGACTTCGATAGTGTCAATTCTGAGCCAGAAGCTGAAACTCACATTATGTCTTGTTACCATGGTATCTATGCCAATGGAGCAGTGCGACAGTGTGAAATGTCCAGCACTGAGCAGCCTGCAAAAACCTCTGAGTAAGTCTTGTTGCCATTAATAATTATATTAGGAAAAGTGCCCACATTTGTCTTAAGTGTAGCTTCTGTTGCTCTTTTTTCAATAGAAATACAGGTTGTCCTGATGCAGACGACCAACGGGCAAGCAGTAAAGAGCACTGTGAACCCATTGACTACTTCATTCAGTATTTTAGTTGGAATATATGGAAGGATATTGCAGCTTGCACAGGGCAAGGGTCAAAATTGCTAAAGCCTGTTACCGAAAAGGAGGTGGCCCAGTTTGTAGGAATCCACATTGCAATGGGAACCCTAAAGGTGAGTAATAACATTCAGCCAGGTCCATAAATATTGACAAAATTATAGTTATTTTAACTGTATACCACAGGATATTGGCAGTAAAATTAAATAATGTGCAATAATGCACATTAAAATAATTGAATGTAATTTAAAATTTAATTTAATTTTAAAATAATTGAATGTAATTTAATTTAAATTTAAAAATATATATTGTTCCAGTTGTGTTTTTTAGACTTGAAATTTTATGCTAAATAAACTGGTCTACATCCTTCTCTCCGATTAACCCTCAGTTTCCAAGCATGAAGCTGTACTGGGATGATTTCACCCGAGTGCCACTGATTGCTGATGCCATGTCTGCAGCCATGTTTTCTGAACTTGCATCTAATCTAAGATTGGCCAGTCTTAAAGGGGATAGGCCAGACTGGAATGGACAGGATGCACATAAGGATCAGGATGCACATAATTGCACAGAGACTTTGGTATCCAAGAAAGATCCCCTGTGGAAGGTTCAGGCAATAGTGAACCGAGTTCGAGAAGGCTGTCAAGCACTTAAACGAAATGGAAACTATGGAGTTGACCAGTATCTCCTTCCTTTTCAGAGACACCCAACACACTCATTACATCACACAGTCATGATAAATGCTGCTGGGTTGGTCATGGACTTTAGCTTGCGTGTCAGTGACTGTAACAGAGAGGAAATTGTTCAGAAAATGGTTTCTCGTGAAAAAAGTGATAATCAAGGAATGGTATTTCTTTGCAAGCCTGAGCTATCAACACCTTCCATGTTGGAGCATCTCCTAGAGGCAGGAGTGCGTAGTGCTGGCAAGGTTGGTGGTGCTAGGGGGCAAATAGGTGATGAGTTTGTCACTTCTGATGGGAAACTAAAACTGTTCAGATGCCATCATGGCTTTATCCTGTCAGCAGTAACAAAGGAAAAGTCCCGCTCAACATCGCTTGTCAGTGGTTTTGAGAGGGCAATCAAAGCTGCAAACCTGAACAGAGATTTGAGAAGCCTTTATCGCACACCATGCACAAGCCCATCACCAAGTGCCTGGCCACAATCTGTACTTTGGGACCTTATTGATCTGGCATTAGTTAATTCTTGGCTACAGTACAAGCAAGATCAAAGCCATCTTCCAGAGCCACTGTCACTTATGGCATTCCGATTGGAAGTTTCCAAAGCTTTAATTCGTTCCAGCAACATTGCTGTGCAAGACTCCTCACCCCCATATGTTCCACCACCAATACGGTCGGGATCAAATGCATCCAGAGGGCGTTCGGATGTCTTTGAGACCCCTTTACCTGATGCAGCCACACGATATGATGGATTGGGCCACTGGCCAGAACAACTTTCCGAGGGTGAAGAAGCCAGGTGTAGATTTGGAGGTTGCGAGCAAATGTCTAGAGTACGTTGTCTCAAATGCTGTGTTTTCCTCTGTATTTCTCGCAATCACAACTGCTTCCTGAAGTTTCACAGTCAAGGAACTACATGAGTCTACTAAACTGCTCTGATGATAGGCCATATTATTCTTTTCTTATTTTTATTTTTATTTATCACCATGATTTGTTATTTGGTTTTGACTGGTATAGGGCAGTTTGTCTGGTGTAAGTGATGGTTTGCTCTGTCCTGATTTTGCTAAAAAAAAAAAAAAAAAAAAAAAATTTTAGGTAAGTGGATCAAATATCCTTTCTAAGGAGATTTTTTTACAACACCTTCAGGGGTATAACAAATGTGTTTTCTTGATAACAAAAAGTGTACCCCAGAGTTGTTTTATTGAAATAAATTATTAAAGTAAGTTTTGAAAATATCTTTCTTTAGATTTTACTCTGGTGACCTTTAGTCACACCATTTTTAGTGTTAACTTATTTATGTTGGCTTGATGAAGGCAAACCCTTTGCTGTTAAAATTTTGGTTTACATAGTAAATTACTGTTGTTAATTTTTTACCGTATTTGCACTGTGTTCGTCTTTACCCCAAGTCAGAGTACATACACAGGCCCACAATTTGTACGAAAATATAAAGTTGTAATTGTACAGTATGATCTGTGAACAGATTCAAGTTGTGATTTTTTTTTTTTTCTTTCAATATATGGTAGATGTCAGTGAAGAATGTATAGTGTCAGTTTGGCTTTTAATTTCGAATTGTCAGAATGTTTTATGTTTTGTCTGATTTTATTTTTGTAATTAATTAATTGCTAAGTGAAGAATGTGTTTGTTGGTGCTTTTTTAATCTTTTATGGGGCTATAGCATTATGTTGACTGTTATGTTATTTCCTGCAGTTTTGAAGCTTGGTGTGTTATCAAGGTGAAATAATGACCTTGCAGATCCATTAATTTATTCATACTGTCCTCTTCCTATGGAACGAATTTGAATTTGTCCAATTTCTTTAACAGAAATATTAGAAATGTCTTGTGTATTTTAAGAATAAACACATTAAATGAAATGAAATAAAATTAAATTAAATCTACACCATTGCTACTTAACTAGGTTAAGTACCAGAAACTAAAAATACTGTATAGTGTAAGAGTCATCTGGAAGCGAAGGGAACAGTGTTTTGAAAATATCAGTTAAAGATGAGCATGTAGTTTGTTTAGAGAATTTGCAGTGATATTTATACAAATCATTTATCATTTCCTAATGCAAGTTTGCCATTTCTGTTAGTAAGTCAATTTACATGAATTAGCAGTATAGCTCTTAGTCTTAGCAGAATTTCTTGAAAAATAGACTTACAAATGAAAGGGTTAATCCTATTGATAATAGTGAAATTTGAGTATGATATGTAAGCAAGTTGTCTAATAGGAGTTGCTGTGGCTAGACTCACTGTGTCTTATCTTAGGAGCAGTTTAAAGTTTAAATATCCAGCAGTGCAACAACTCCAGGTTTATATCAGGAGTTCTTAATTTTTTTACAGCCAAAAAAAAAACTTTAACTTCAAGATATATATATATACACATACAGACCCCTTAAGATTTTATATGAGCATAATAGAACTATTTAAATATCAGGGTTATTTTATTTTAAATATCACATTTTATTTTAGATATCAGATTTTTAAATACATTTTTTAGATTAAAGTTAACTTTAAATTATTCACAGAGTTAACTGAGGTTTTGGAGCAATGCCTGTATTCTTGTTTAGTTTTATCACAGTACTTCCATGGAAACTTCAACATCTGAGCTGGTCTTTAGCATGAAAGGTGAAACGCTGAGGTGCCTGTGTGTGTGTGTGTGTGTGTGTGTGTGTGTGTGTGTGTGTGTGTGAGTGTGAGAGAGAGAGAGAGAGAGAGAGACAGGCAGTATGACAGGATCCGCTGCACTGCTGCTCGTTCAAAATGTGCTATTAGATATTACATTATTTATATTTTATAAGTGTATAAATGTAAATTACATATGTATACTATTATTAGATAAATAATGTATTAGAGGAGGCGATTGCTTGCAATTTTTAAAAAATACTTTGTGAAATGCAATGCAAAGTAACGCTATTTTGTTTATTAAAATGTAGCGTAAGATCTCATGAAATAACTTTAGCCATGCTGAGAACACCCACTGGTCAACACAGCGCAGCGCAAGCTTTTGTCTGATTTAGAGAAATGTCAATGAGCCGTTTGGTAGCCGAAAGAGTCGGCTCTTATTTGGGGAGCTGAACCACGTGATCTGACTCACTAAAAAGAGTGTGGTGTCTGCGCATGCGCAGTTTCCCTCCATAGGCCCATTATCTCCGCTAACCGTAGGCTACAGTAACATCTTCGACCCACTTGCGCCCCCTTTACATTATTTGCAGGAGTAGTTGGTGCTGGTGTTTTCCCTCCATAAAAAGTGTAGCTATATAAGGTAAGCATGTGGCCTTTGTTGTTTGTGGTTTACCCCTTTTCATAGTTACAAAATACTTTGCACATGACTTGTATATGCACTGGTTGGTTAAGAATTTGCTTAGCAGCCAGTTGGCTAACCAATACAGGTCAACAGTTGGCTAGTTTATTTCTAAGGGTGTTAGCTTAGCTCGCTATCAAATTAGCTAAAGCATACATATACGACGGTTTGTTTGGGAACGGATGCACTCATTAAGTTAGCTTTTTCAGTAACCAGCTACACCAGCAGTGAACTTGGTGGCGGTTTGTTGCTGGTCCCGGAGGCAGCTCTTCCCCGGGTGTCTGTTTTCATGCAGCAGAGAAAAGGCCATGTCACTTAGGCCCTGGTTTGTTAGCGTGCTTAGCTAATGTTTAACTGTTTCGCAGCTTATTACTAACTCCCTACGACGTCGACACGCTTTATTTGATTCTCCAGAAAAAAAGGACATGGGCATTTTGCTATTTAACTTCCCACGCACTGAGTAAAGTCAATCATTTACATCTGTCCTGCTTGCTGTTAAAGCTAACTGGCTAATTCGTTAGCTAGCCGTGCCGTCGCTGTTGGTCACGGCAGAATTTACATGACGGGGGATTGTTAAACTTTTTAAATATTAGCTACCAACTACTATTATCTGTTTAATGATTTCTTCGGTATTAATGAACCAGCTCTAATTATACACTGAAGAGCAGCTCGATTGTGCGAACAAAGTTTGATGTAAGCAGAGTAGGTTAGGAGCAGATGGCAGGGGAATCATAAGCTGTGGAAAAAACTCAACACAAATCAAACCCCAAAAAAAGAAGAATCTGTATCTCGAATATCCGCTGGTTTCCCTCCAGCCTGCTTGCACAGCTGACGAAAGACTTTTATCCGAAACCTGTTTCACTGGAAACTTTTTATACCACTCTGAGCTACTTTTACCACCTCTACCATTATTACTGAACTTACTTCTTGGGTGTGTGTGTGTGTGTGTGGTGTGTATATGTACAAACAGTTATATATTCTGTACTGTGCAAAGGTTTTAGGCACTTTATATTTTTTGGTACAAACTTTGTTATAGATTTTTATTTTGTTATAGTTTTTTATTTTATGACTTCTACATTATTGATTCAGTATAAAAACATTTTGGATTTCCAAACATTAGTTCTCCAGCACAAAATTAAATGTTACAGAACAATGTTTGTATGTCAGTAAAGAAAGCAGCATATTATGTAAGAGACACTTTTCAGACAAAAAACATAATGAAGGCTGCTGGGTTTGCTGCAAAAATAAGAAGCAAGTGTGACAGTCAAAGTCTCCAGAAGAACTGTGGCTGCTTCTGCAAGATACTCAGTAACACTTACAGCTCATTTCCTTATAAAACTGCACACATTGTACCTGAGACTACTATTTTTTAAAGCAAAGGATCATCACACCAAATATTGACTTTGTTTCATTTAGTACTGTTTACTGCTCTTTATAGTATTTTTTTTTTATGTAGAAACATTTAATTTCATTATTTTTTGAAGACATCTTTGCTCTACAGCATTTCTTTGCATGTGCCTAAGACTTTTGCACAGTACAGTGTGTGTGTGTGTGTGTGTGTATATATATATATATATCACATACATACACACACACAGTATAGGTAAAATGTCACTATCATATTTCATTATTTAACAAGAGCAAGGAAACTTTTCTTCAGTAATATAGTATTTATGCCTCTCGCTTTAAATGGAGAAACGATAGACCTCATCATGAAGCAGCTTACAAATTCAGCTGTATATTTATATTCTGATCCCTAATGACCTCGTCAAAAAAATAAAACTCCTACCTCAACTTCATCAGGGAAACCTCGAGAGGAACCAGACTCAAAAGGAACCCATCCTCTTCTGGGTGACACTGGAATTAAAACCATTATTCCTTCACAATTACATACTGTCATATTCATAAGGCTGTATATTATTGGTGTTATGGTCTTTATAATAACAGCTATTCAAGTAGGTTTGTAAATATGCATGTGTTTCCTTCCAGTAGTGGACATATAGGCCCACTCTTCAGAATGGATTCTGATATACTGAAGATAGAGGAAATCGTGATGGGAGGTGGGGAGACTGCTGCCCCTGCTGACGTGAACGCTGAGAAAGCGGGGAAGCCCTACACCACAATCATCATCCAGGATCCTCCTGCAGCCCCTGTCATTCAGTCCTGTAAGAACTGTTCTTTTAGCCTTGAAGAGGCTTACGATAGCCAGGGCAAAGATAGGATAAGTATAATTGTATTGGATTGAAAGATTTTGTAGAGTTGTATCGCTTTCTAGTACCTTGAAATTTCGGACAGTATTTCCTGGATTACTACACTTCTGAACATGGATCAGCTTTCACATCCCGCAGTGGAGGATTAAGTGTGCTTTTGCAATGTGCATTGTGTCTCAAAGGCGCAGTCTAAAATTTTGGGGGTTGCAAGTGGATTTGGGGGGTCCTAAGATTTTACTGATGGTAAAGCTGTAGTATGTGCGAAAGCATGTGCTGTGATCACAAAGTGCAAGAAATCCCATTAATGCACCACCTTTTTTTTTTGCATGCTTTTATGCATTTTATGCATAATGCAGGAAGCATTTGCATTTCATGCAAGTATAAATGATTAAACAATAAACAAAGAAAGTTTATAAAATAAAAAATGGGACAAATCGACGCTTTCTTCTGCATTTTCAGCTAACTGAAATGTAATCATGGAACACAAGATAAGGGACATTTTTCCCAGCAGTTTTCTTATTTACAGTAATTACCAGGAATATTTTGTGCAGTGTTGGCCATCTAGACATGTATTCTTATTGTATGTGTTAAAATTTCTTCTTTGGCTCAATTTACAGACCAGCATGAGAGCTTGCAGTGTTTCCAGTGTTTTATAACCTTCTGTAATTCTAAAGCCAAGGAGAGACATATGAAGAAGAGTCACCGTGAAGAATACAAACAGCAACTGCAGCAGGTTAGTTTTAGATCATTTTAAATCAATGAGTTCCTTAATATTTTAAGTAGGGTTGTTAGTACCACAGACACACATTAATTTTTAAGGATCCATTAATGCCAGTGTTGGTATTAGTCTGATACCATGCTTATCTACTCATTAAAATGTACTTGTAAAAAAACTGACAACAGCAATTCCTATGCAATGAAAACAATAAAATGTTTGTGACATCCCTTGTTGATTAATACTGAGTAGGTTACTCATTTTGGTATTGGTGTTGGCGAGTACCAAAAAAAAAACATGTACTCCTGCGCTGTCCAAAAAGTCTTTGTATCGATGTATCCCTGCAATTTTTTTTTTTATTGTAGGTCTTGGTTTGTGTGGTCATTGCAGTGCTTTTCAGAGTAGTTGGAATTGTTCAAACCAAACAGTGACCTAAAACCTTTGCTTGTGTCTGGTTAAATGGCCTTTTGAGAGAGTTGTGTGTTATAAAATTATAGAGTATATTTTGTTTTTTTGTTTTCTATAGTGTGACACACTCTTCACCTGTTATGTGTGTGATCGCACATTTCCATCCTCTGAGGAACTGACACGGCATCAGTCTACTCACAACAAGGAAGACAAGCCCTTCAAGTGTGCACACTGCAGAGAGAGCTTCCGTACATTCTCAGAGGTGAAGGGATATTCCTATGAGCTTTTTCTCGTTGTCACTAGTCACGTTTACATGGACACTTTTTGTTTCAATCGGAATGAAATAAATCGGATTGATTAATCCGATCGCAGTGTTTACAAGAACGCTGAATAAAGTAATCGGGTTGATATGCGCGTTTACATGACAGAATCTTCTGACGTGCGCACAGTGCACGATTACACATTTCCCGCCGATCCAACATGCAGATACTAGCAGCCACTCTCTTGCCATTGCTTCGTTTTTTCGTTTTAAAAAGCAGACTTAACATTTGCCTATTTCAGCTGCTAATTAGAAGACGACGAGCGCGTGATGTTTTGTGCGGTGCTGCGTGTATTTATCAAGCAATTAAAATGCCCCTTCCCGAGCCCAGAACAAGGCGTCTGTGGATGAGGGTCCGAAGCAAGGACTGGTGGGACAACGTCGTTTTGCACCACTTCAGAGACGAGGAGTGGAAGGAGAATTTTAGGATGACACGACAGTCATTAACGACACTATGCTCAATGGTGGAGGGGAACATGGCATCTGGTGCGGCTACGGTCAGAGCCCCAATACCGCTGACAGCCGTGCGTCATACGTCATTACGTGTTTGTACGTCATTGCACATGCGCAGAACTATCTGGTTTCATTTTCAACCCGATGAAGTGTTTACATGTCCTCTCCATCGGATTAGAAAAGGTTTAAACCACCCCTTACGATCCGAATGAAATTTTAATCGGTTTTTAATTCCGGTTGAAGTGTTTACATGTGACTTTTTAGATCTGATTGTGCTTCTAGTCCAATTACGATCGGATTATTAGTGTCCATGTAAACGTAGCTACTGTTCATGTCTGTGTCCTGCTGGAGTCAAACGCTCTTGCTCTAAGCTCATCATTGTGTGATGTATTCAGTCCTCACAAATGTGCGGCAAAAACCTGTCCCAAACAGCAAAACTGATGAAAAATTAGTTTCTTTTTACTTTCTAAACTTACTAGTTTAAAAGATACAGTGGTGACAATGGTATACCCAGTTTCTCTTGGATAAGGAGCCAGTTTAATATTAACACACTGGTAAAAAGTCACTGTCAAAAGATGTCTTAAAACCCTGATAATTAAGTGTGATTGCCTCACACAGTGAATGTCATGATTTCATGAAGTTGTTGGGTAGTTATGTGCCACAGTAAAATGGACCTATGCCTAAACAATTGTTTGTGATTAGATATCGACCTTCAAATTGCGCCTGAAGCATCTGCACCTGCCCCATCATACCAAAACAGAGGAATGCTTACACATATTTTTTTTAAATGTTTGAATGACCTTATATGAGAAATTAAGCTGACAGCAGAGAGCTGAATGAAATAATCAGCTATTTTTTCAGCTCGTTTTTAATGTTTTAACACAATTTTAACACAACTCTCTCTCTCTCTCTCTCTCTCTGCATATTTAATTTAAACATTTATAAATGCTATTTAAAAGTTTAAACCAATATGAAGGAAAAACACAGCCTTCTTAATCTGATAAATGCCTCCCAGAGCCTGCACTACTCCCAACCACTGCGCGCTTAGATTTAAAATAAATGCTAAGATAAACAGGCAGCACTTCGCTGAGGACTGAGCTCGTAGCAAAAGGTTCAGATATCACTTCAGAGATATGGGTTAGGTACAGGTTTGAAAAGTCAGGTGAACAAGTTAATGTAAAAGACAATGCTGCATTACATCTAAGTGACTTGGATGTGTGATGAACATTTTTTTTCTCAAACAGCGAGCTGTATAGTCAGTTGCAGTGGCATTTCATGTCAGAAAAGACATGGTCCTGATTTACTCTGTTGAGAAAGAAGGGTTCACTAAGAGTTCTATGGCAAATAGTGCAAATAATGTTTTTTAAATATATCCTTTGTTTAAATATCCTTTATTTAAAAGAACTATTGTTTGCACTACTTACTATAGTTGGTGCTGTTACTATTTTTCCATTCTAATAAATAAAACACTTAAGTAAATTTGTCATGTTTCAATTACATTATCTAAGAACAAAAAAAAAAAAAAAACATAATCAAGAATCGTTCATAAAGTTGAAAAAATTTGAGGTGTGTTTTTTTTTTTTTGGCCAATATTGCCAAGCCCTAAGTATAATAGCTAACAGTGGTCAGTCAAGTGAGGAGCGACGATGAGGCTCGTGTTAAATGTTGTGAGTGACTTTTACCACATGTGATGAGACTGAGACTGATGTGGAAGATGCTGATAATCAATGTCTTTACACATTTGTCATCGCAAGCTTAGAAAACTTTGATAAAGCGTCACTAATGCCATTTTTCAATAAATAGATTGAAATATAAAGGTGGATGGGGAAATGTGGTGATTCCCAGTCCAACACAAAAATATGATGAATCAGGTGTCTGCTACTTGTTCTCGCATACTACATATAGTCCTAAACCTTCCATGCATAATAGTCCAGGTATTTTTTGAAGTACCTTATGTTCTTGGCTGCATTGCAACAAAGAAGCCATTTAAGGCTGTAACTAACTTGTATAGCCTAAAGCTCTTTTTATTATCAGCTCATTTTAATTGGTCAGTTTGTCTTCTCATGTCTGTAGTTGACCACACACCGGCGGCAGGTGTGTCCTGAGCGTCAGTTTGTGTGTAAAGAATGCAACGAGACATTCCGGAGCCCAGCACTTCTCCGTACCCACCGTCTGGCCCAGCACCCCGCGCGCCCAGATGGAGACGACACTGACAACCCCAGCAAAACCCACCGCTGTGGCAAATGTGGAAGGGGATTTGAAGAGGAGTCTGAGCTGCTGCATCATCAAGAAAACCATGCGGCAAACCAGCACTGCAATGGTAGTGGCCCTGTCAAGAGGCGTGGCCGGCCTCCCAAAGCAGAAACAAGCTCAGCAACTGTAGAGAAGAAACAAAAACAGGGCAAAAGTGAAGAAAATGAAATGGCAGAGAAGTCAGAGGACATGCCCCCAGCACCACCAGCTGCTGAGGCAAAACCTAAAACAGGGGGAAGGAGAGGACGGCCACCAAAATCTGCTTCGCAGGATCCCAAAGCTGACGAAGATAAATCTGACAGCAAGAAAACAAAGGCTGCTTCTCCGACAGCTCGCCAGATCCCATGCCCAGAGTGTGACCTTGTTTTCTCTGCACCAGCTCAGCTCCGGGTGCATAAGAAAGAGAAGCACACACAGCGCAAGGCACATCCATGCCAAGAATGCGAGGAGAGCTTTAACCGTGCTGAGCAGCTGGAGGCCCACATGGCCCGTGCACACAAGGCTGGCCGTTACTCCTGCTCAACATGTGGCAAGAGCTTTGGCCGAGAGAGCAACCTTAAAGCCCACCAACAGAGCCATGGGAAGGAGGATGAGAAGTCTGCTGGGGGTGGCAAGAGATAAGCTGAGCATGAGAGAGGAATGAGGCTTTGACACAAAGGGGTTAGGGTTTCAAGATTATTAAAGCAGACTTTAGTGGAAGAAGACGAGAAAAACATGTTTTTGTTTATAGGTTGGAGACAGGCTTGAGATGCTTTGAGTGGGTGAGACTCTTTAGAGTTTTTCGTGGAAACTGGAAACCCAAAAGTCCCATATGGCTTCCTCATTTCATTCTGACATATTTTTATAGCTGTGGCGTAGTATATGGTTTGGGCCACAATTTAAAATGTATAGCATAATCAAACCCATGTCTCTCATATGCCAGAATTGTAGGGGCATGAACCTGATTTAAAAAAAAAAAAAAAAAAAAAAAAAAGCCCACTCATAGTGAAAGGCTTTGCATTTGGCTTTTATTCAAATATTTTAATGTAATTTTTATAAATATCATGAGTGAGTTGTTTTTACATTTATTTTTTAGAAGTTTGGGAAGGAAGGTATGCCTAAGTGGAATTAGTGTTTTCTAATGGCAAGCATCAGTTAGCGAATTAGCAGATTATTTAATTTCATGTTGCACCACAAGGTGTTAACTTTTAACTTTGTTACCTGTGACTAGAGATTCAGAGCTGAGATAAGAGATGATTTCCCATGTTACCACATTTTGTTTTATAAAAATTTCTAATTTTATTTGTTTATAATCTGTGGCTCCTAATCATGAAGATGCAGAAAAATGACATGTACAGAACCTGTTGCTATGTAGAAGTGAATTCAGTCTTTTTCCAGCTACTTGTTTTGAGAAGAGATACCTGGTCTAACACTTACATGAGCTAACTTTTTAATGGTGCACATGTACTCTGTAAGTCATTAAAACTTTAACCAGCAATTGTATTACTATGACTACTTGATAGGGATTGTTCAATGTGAACTTTATACCTCTCATTTTATCATAGTAATGCAGATAAATTTTTAAACTCTTAAATGCAGCTATATGATGCACAGAATAGGTTTAATTGTTCTAATTTGAGCAATTAATCAGAAGAGTTAGCTCAGGTCTGTCATCAGTGTTATTAAGCAAGTAAAAATGTTTCATCTGACATCTGTAAATTAATACATACACAGTGGCCCATGTTTTGATGATTTTTTTTTTTATTTTTTAAAATTTTTTTTTTTTTTTTGAACTGTTAGTAATGCACAAACTTTGACCACTGTAGCCCTCTGGAAAAGATGTGTCCTGCTATGTCTTTAGTGTAATTTTCCCCTTGTTGCCTAAATGGTTTAAAATTAAAGAAGACCACCTTAAGGAGCTGCTATGGAATCAGTGTGCAAATGTTTTATGGTCCAGCAATTTCTCCGTTCTGATTTTTGTCTTATTTAGTTGTCATAACTCTGATTCATTCAGACTGTTCAAGCAAAATGAATCAATTGCTCTGAACCAAATTAATGTTTCAAACCCAGGTATTGGGACAAGCACGTGGTGGAAACTGACAGATCGGATTAAGGCATCGTGTATTACATTTCACTCTTGGATAATGCTAATATTTTCAGTCTTTGATAGATTAGATATGTAATGAGTTTTAAAGACATGACAGTAACTGTCTAGTAAGTTTTTGTCTCGTCATTCCAAAACTTGTGCTGAGAACAAAATAAAGCATCATTAGACGTGATGTGTTGGTTATAGACTGCAGTGCGCGTTGGGACAAACAATAAATAAATAAAATCTTAATAATGCACGACAGGAAATGGAAGTCGATGTATACCGATGCTTCAGCATGTTCGCTATATGTCATTCCAACTTAATGTCTACGTTATCTGAAAACATTATTTTTACTTTTAAGTCATTTGTAAAGTTCACATTTCAGTAGTGGCATGCGGAGGGAAATTACCAAAACTGTGAGAATCATCTGCAAATATTGGCTTTGTACACCATTCATGAATGATGGAATAATGCAGTCAAACAACTGAGTGACACTTTTTTCAGTGTATGGATGCCATCTCCAAATGTGCGGTCTATTATTGTCGACAACCATGAAGGCCAATAGTCTTTATAGAGCTACAAAAAAGACATACTGCTCATGTTTGCGAGTTGTTTGTCCGTGGTCACCAAAAAGAGCCGTCTTGATATGCAATTACATTTAAACATTTTAGGCTGTGGGCCAAGCCCCAAAAACATTCATTTCATTTAATTCTGTTGTGGAGCTATGTTCTTTTTTTGGTGTCCATGTTTAAAATACACTATATGGCCAAAAGTATGTACCAATTCCTAACCAATAGGCATTAATATGGAGTTGGCCCTCCCTTTGCTGTTATAATAACCTCCACCGTTCTGGGAGGGCTTTCCACTAGATTTTGGAGCGTGGCTGTGGGGATTTGTGCTCATTCAGCCACAGGAGCATTAGTGAAGTTGGCCGAGGAGGCCTGGAGGGCAGTCGGTGTTCCAGTTCATCCCAAAGGTGTTCAGTGGGGTTGAGGTCAGGGCTCTGTGCAGACCACTCGAGTTCTTCCACTCCAATCTTGGCAGTCTATGTCTTTGTGGAGCTCGCTTTGTGCACAGGGGAATGTTGTCATGATGAAACAGGGTTGAGCTCCTTAGTTCCAGTGAAAGGAAATGGTAATGCTACAGCCTACAAAGACGTTCTGGAAAATTGTGTGCTTCCAACTGCTTCTCTTATATGGGTGTGATGGTCAGGTGTCCACAAACTTTTGACCATATAGTATAGTATTTCCATTAACGAGGTAAGAAATGTTGACAGTAAAGATTTATACATATTTTTGTAAAAGGACAAAGTGTAAATTTCAGGCTATATGTTAGGACCATCAGATTAAGAACACCTTTTACTGCAAATTTTTTTTTAATCTCAAGGTATGAAACTGTCATATGGAAAATGTCATACAGTAAAAGGTCTTCAGAGCAGATCTATGACCTACTTTTTTTATATTATCAGTTTTACCACAGTGGCAGCAGCAGTGACAGATAATGATGGCCTACAAAAATTCATTAAAACTTTTTCATTTTGTTCTAACATGTATGTATTCATTTTTACATTTTTTTATATACATAAAATGCCTGCATTCTTAAGAATGTCCAGTTATCACTCCCCACACAGTATCTAGCCGTACCTGTACAATGTATTGCCACACTTTATCCTTATGTGCACAATAACACAAACACCTTTGCTACATATCTGAAAACAAACCCCTGGAAATATCAGCATGAAGAAGAATGTGCAACGAAGGTCCGTGAGCATGTAGTCTCCAAAACAACAGGCCCTGTAGTAAGTTTCACAGAAAAAAGGTTGGACCAAGTTGTAACTATGATTGTGCCTTAACATTATAGAAAGTGTTGTTGCAAAAAATGTGCTGTTTTAATGTAAGCCTGTTGAAGCTTCAGGATCAGCTAATAGCCAATGCTATAGCCAATTTACAACTAAGATGAACATCCAGACATCCAGAGAAACAAAATGTTTGTATTTAGCATGACAAAAATTCTGCTTACACTCTACCTGTGTAATGTAACAGGCTTATATGCTTTAATTAAACAAACAAACAAACAAACAAACAGAAAACTGCAAGGTGCAAGCAAAATTGCAGCTACAAAAAATGAAATAAATTTGAGCCAGTCTTTCCTCAGTTCCGAGCCAGGGATTGATCAACTTTAGGGTTTTTTTTTTTGTTTGTTTTTGTTGTTTTTTTAGCTCTCTACCACAGTATATTGAAGTTTAAATTAAATAATAATATTTATGGCAGTTATGACATTTATACTTCAGGCAATCATTGACTCAAAGGATTTGCAACAAAGTATTAAAAATGACTATTTGTAGGTGGGCGCACATAAAAAGTGCTTTAATTCCTACACCGTTCACCCGATTTGAATGTACATACCCTCAAATAAAAGCTGAAAGTCTGCACTTTGAGCTCATATTCATTATTTAATTTCAACTACTTGTTGTGGTAGACCCTCTGTATTTGATTGCTGACTTTGATATGCCTGCCTCCTGGAGGGTGTTCTTGATCTGGCCAGCAGTTGTGAAGGGGTTTCTTTACCAGGAAAAGAATTCTTCTATCATATGCCACAGTTGTTTTCTGTGGTCTTCCGGGCCTTTTGATGTTCATGAGCTCACCAATGCATTCTTTCTTTTTAAGAATGGACCAAATAGTTGATCTGGCCACAGCTAATGTTTCTGCTATATCTATATGATGGCTTGCTCCACGGGCAGTGGCAGCTGTTTGGACTTCATATTGAGAGTTAACAGCAACAGACTCCAAATGCCACATTTGAAATCAACCTTTCATCTGCTTACATTTAAGTGAAATATTGAGGGAGTAACACACATCTGGTTAAGTTACTTTTTACATATAAAAACGTGCTGTAATTCCTACACGTTCACTCGATTTCGATGTAAGTAACCTCAAATTAAAGCTGAAAGTCTGTACTTTGAGCTCATATTCATTATTTAATTACAACTCCTGTATACTTTGGTAGACAGCTAAAATAACAATAACTTTGTCATTGTACAAATATTCCTGGGCCTGCCTGCGCATTCCTGAGCCCCAGCTGACCCAGTGCTGTGACAGATTCACTGAGTGGAGCTGACTGAGGCAAAAGTCGACCAATATATCAGTCTGTTATTCCAGTGCACTGAATAGTTACAGGATATTTTCGAGTTGGAAAAGGTCTACAAAAATGTGACAGTAAAAACACATGCCAACCCCACTTGAAATAATATTGCTTGTGTTTACGGCAGAACTAGAGTTTGTGTGGTATTCCTCCACACTCCAGTTCAGTAGGTGGCGGTGCTGCACTTTAACCTGGTCTCCCAAACGCCAAAAACACCAACGAAGAAGAAGAAGAACAACGACCACACACAAATACTTAACGTTTTTATCCTGTGGAACAGGTTGTGTTGTGGTTTTTTTTGGTGAACTTGGAAGCAGTTCTTCACCTTGTGAAGGTAAATGTCAGCTTCTGGATGAATCGTCTGTGAAATTGAAAGCGGAAAAGTGAGAGGCGCGTGTTGAGTAGCAAGGTTAGCTAGCTGCTTTCAGCTACACCAGCCTGTTCTAGTGACTACAGCAAACGACCACATTCACTAATCCTTTTCACACTGTAAAGAAGCGCATGCAGAAAGAAAAGTGTAAGCTCTTGTGCTCCTCTCCTCTCACAGGCAGACATGTCTTCAGAGCTAACTATTGACATCCAGCTAACAGAGTTGGGCTTTTCAAGCTGGGATTTTCAGGTTTTAAAGCAAAAGGAGACACACCAGACTTCAGACCTGGAATATGCATCTTCATCATCTTCATCAACAACAGCGTCGTCAGTGTGTCCCATGCCAGTGGAAGTCCTCGCTGATGAGGAAACAGCTGTAGGTCAGATCACTCCTGTTGTCTGTCCAGACTCCTTTCCCAGTGATAATGGCTCTCTGGTTAATGCCAGTTTAGTTCATGGAGACTCCACAGAGACTAGTACAGGTGAAAGCAGCAAGAGTGTTTGTGAAAAAGGAAGTGGACATGTGGGAGAAATAAAAAGGAAATGTCCATGGTACGATGAAAAGGCCGATGAGCAGCTTAAAGAGGATAAAAAGAAAAAATTACACAAAGATCAGAGGAAAAAAGACAAACTCAGAGAACGAGGAGCTGAGAGGAAGCTGATGAGTGATGTTGACGTTTCTGGGGAAGAAGAAATTGAGGAGGAAGAAGAAGAAGATGATGATGATGACTTGATGGAAGATGAGGAAGGTGATGATGTTTTGTCTTCAGGTGAGTGAGTGTGTAAAAATAGACAGCGTTTGAACATACGATGTAAATAGTCTTTGTTATCATCTTAGAAGTAGTGCAGTTATACCTAAGAATTCTAGAGCTATACTGCATAGACACCCAGTATATTACATTATGAAGTACTTTAGACAATTAGGTAGCCCTAATTTGAATGGTTTTAAAATTGTGAGTACTTATTTGATCATAAGGCTGAATCTCTGAATACTTTTATATGTAAGAAATAAAACATGATGGAGCATGCTATTACAGAAAATGAATCATCATCTGCCCAGTCAGAATGAGAATTCAACAGTGCTGTGGAATAAGTATTCTCAGTACTGTCAGTTGAGCATTGTACCTTTTATTAATGGCTCTTTCGAAGGACTAGGTAATTTCCATCACATGAGTTTGTACCACTACTAAGTGAGTATTTGTTCCATTACCAAGTAAGGTGTACTATACCCTCAGTGGATATAAAAAGTCTACACACCTCTGCTAAAATTGCAGGTTTTTGTGGTGTAAAAAAAATGAAACTAAGATGAAGCATGTTAGATCTTTTTCTACCTTTAATGTTATACAGCAACCGACAACATTCAATTGAATACAAATAGAAATGTTTTTTGGGGGGGAGCTCACAATAACCTTATTGCACAAGCATGCACACCCTTTTATAATGGGGCATGTGATTGTGCTCAAAATTAACCAATCATTTTCAAACTCAAGCCCAAAAGTAATTATCATACACCTGACATCAGTGAAGTGATTCTGATTAACCCCAAATAAAGTTTTTGTAGGATTCTTTTCATCTTCTTGGTTTCATCCGACTGCTGAAGCCACGGTCTGCAAAGAGCTTACAAAGCATTGTCTCATTGTCCAAACATATCAGTCAGGAAAGGGGTACAAAAGAATTTCCAAAACATTAGATGTACCATGGAACACTGTGAAGGCCATCGTCAACAAGTGGAGAAAATGGAGCACCACAGTGACATCACCAAGAACAGGACATCCCTCAGAATTTGACAAAAGGACAAGACGAAAAACAGGGAGGCTACCAAGAGATCTAAGGCAACAAGGCTGTCTGATGAAACCAAGGTAGAACTTTTTGGGCATCTTTGGCACAAAAACAAGACTACTTATCACCCAAAGAACACCATACCTGCTCTACTCAAGATAGAGGGATCAGTGTTTTGGAATAGCCCAGTTAGAGCCCAGATCTAAATCCTGTCAAAAACCTGTGATATGACTTGAAGAGGATTGTGCACAGGAAATCCCCTCGCAATTTGAGAGATCTGGAGTATTTTTGCAAGGAAGAGTGGAATAAAATTGCCAAATGAAGATGTGCTGATTTGGTAGACTCTTACCCAAAAAGACTGAGTGCTATATTACATGCGAAATGTGCTTTAAGTATTAGTTACGTGGTGTGCACACTTATGCAGCCATGTTATTGTAATTTTTTTGTTTCTGCTGTTACTTAAAGGCAGAAGGTCTAACATTAATCATCTTGGTTCATTTTTTTTACATCACAAAATCCTGCAGTAACAGGATTGTAACGATAGGCTTGATAGGATTGATATTCATTTTTTATACGGATTTGTGAGACAATACATGCTGTGAATGAAATACAATTTGAGTTTATGCTGTAAAATATATGTGATAAGACATACTGACATTAATGCACAAAAAAACCCTCCTCTCCCATAACAAAATTATTTAGAATACACAAAGAGACAGAGTTGGGAAACAAATTGTTAGGCTACGCTATTTGGTTTTGCCATTTGGATGCATTAGTTGATTGGACCAGCTGTCTGAAATGGAAAGCAGAGAATACAAGCCTGAGCTGGAACAACTCAAATGATCTCATACGTCTTGCTTGGGAAACATTACTGTCTGAGTATTTACTGATTTTGTTAGTAACTCAGAGTCAAACCTTATTGTACATCTTCTCAAATGGAAAAAATAAACAGTTGCTATTATGTCTCCACAGACACAAATGGTCCAGAAGAGCATCGTTGCCAGATGTGCAGCCTCACATTTTCTACAACGTTCCTCCTACATGAACATTTGCACATACATAATGGTGTGCGTCTGTACCGATGTGCTGAATGTGGCAAGCAGTTCTGCCACTTAGTGAACTATCGTAAGCACCTGCGCTCCCATGCACAAGCATCCACTATCCAGTGCATCATTTGTACAGCCCAATTTACAGCACCGGAGGACCTGCAGCAGCATCTGGACACAAACCATTTTGAGGACAAGTTCTATCAGTGTGATCTCTGCAAGCGCATTTTCACCAGCATGGCAGAGTGCAAGAAGCACGTGCAAACTCACAAGCGGCGCACAAAACGCTACCCATGCCCCAAATGTGAACGCAGCTTCCGCCATCGCAGCTCTATGCTCTACCACCTCAAGCGACACAATAAAGGTGTATTCCTCTGCACTGACTGTGGCCTGGCATTCTCTACAAAAGCCGTCCTCCTGCGCCACAGCTTTCATCACCTGGGCCTTTTGCCCTACACCTGCATTCGTTGCAAACGCCATTTCCGTTTATCATCTCATTACATGAAGCACGAGTGTAAACCAGAGCAGCTGCAATGCGTGGCATGTCTCGTCGTCTTCAAGAGTCAAGAGGACTTCCTGAAGCACAAGAAGGACACAGGTTGCTGGGGTCATCAGACAGCCCTTAGCACAAAGACAAACGACATCCGATGTATGGAGTGTGGGCAAGTCTTCGACAGTTCAGAGGAATTAAAGAAGCATGCTGGGATGCATCAGAGGGTCATGAGGTGCTCGGAGTGCGGGATGGGTTTCCGCTCATCCATTATGCTCATGTCGCACATGGGTGGTCATGCGGCTACGCGGCCATGCCTCTGCAAAGAATGCGGCCTGGGCTTCTGTCATCAACAGGCTTATGACAGCCACCTTAAAACCTGTGGGCTTGTGAATCCAGCAGAGGTAATTACATTTATTATATTTTTCCTTATATGCTATTAACTGTATAATACGCAGTTAATATTTTTGTAATTAATTGGTTTGTAATATGATTGTTTTATATTATTATAATATTTATTGTAATTATATTTATCATTTTTCTACAATTTTATTTGTGTTATGTTCTTTAAATAGGTTATGTATTATATTTTTAATGTTTTAAGTACATTTTTTTAAATATTTGAATTAGCTAATCATGTGACAGCAGAACAATGCATAAAATCCTGCAGATACAGGTGAAGAACTTCAGTTAACATCAGACATCAATCTTTTTACTATACCTCCAATTCTCTTTGCAGAACAGACAGACCATGCTGCCCACATCTTGCCAACAATCCTTCATTCACATTGTTCCTTTATTTCTGTTTTTTCTTGTTTTTGTAATAACAGTGCAGATGATGGACAATAGACAGATAGACAGATGATGTTTATTTTTCATGAGAAAGCAGTATTTGGGGATCAGTCATGTTTCACTTGGGATCTAATGCAAGCACACTGCTACATCCACAAAACAACAGACAAAGTAAAAAAAAGTCATGTAGTGTGAGCAGCACAGCATTTCTGAGATTTTTAAAATCATGTAGTGTCCACTAGTCATTAGTTTAAAGTTTGTTTGTTTGTTTTTTTTTTCTGGGCACATTAATATGGAATTCACTTATTGTGATGCAGTCTCAGGTGTTAAATCTTTAATTTAATATATTTATTTTATATAAACAATACAGTGAGAGAAATTAATAGAAGCACAATGAATGAAATCACATCTGCCATGTTTTAGAGGTGAAAAGACCTGTCCAATACTCTGTGTCCAGGTCAGGACGCTATAGTCCATCTCCACTGAATGACGAGCTGCTAAGGCTGACCCTCATCTGCATATTCACATTTACAAATTACAAATTTATGTTTACATTTTAGTATGAGGTACTGCACGCAATAATTATTCTAATTATGATATTGGTTTTTATTATTTACATAAAATATTACTCTCAAATGTACACACACTCCAATCAGAGGGGATTTTGATTATACAGATAAAGATGAAATTAATAAATAAGGAAACTGTCATGGAATTTGCATACGTGTATTTCGTGATCAGTTTTGACTATATCCATCTTTGATGAATAAGGCCCAATGTGCCTGCCATCAAAAAGTACAATGTGGTTTTCTCAGCAATTAGCACTGCTGCTGAGTGAGAACTTGGTGAACAGTATACTCTTGATTAGTACTACCACCAAGAAACGGCAGCTTGCCAGCCAAGACCCCATGTTGAGATCTGAATGGAAGGAACCCTAATATGTAAATGATGGTGTTAACTTTAAAAAGATCAAAAGAAGAAATGTCAGAGAAAGAAAAACAAGCAGCGATCAACCAATTGCTTCCATTTCCAAGGGCCGTACAAAGCTTACAGATGGGAGCAAAGTGCTGAATTCCAGCCATGGAAATATCTTTGGCCACACTGCATCAAAATAATACGAGCAACTATATAGCTATATGTGCAGATTTTGAAAGAATGTAATGGGGAACATTAATTTTATTTCTGATCCCAAATGTGTTGTGTAACCTTTTACATGCTGTCTGTTTATTGATAAAATGCTCTCAAAACTAAACAGACATTTATAACAATGTTTTTACAGATTGCCACAAAGAAGCAAAAGCCAAATTCAAAGAAGAAGGAAGCTGTCACCACTCCTAAAAGCAAGGAAATTCAAACTGTACCACAGTTTGTGCACCTGCATCCAACTGCCATAGTAAGTGGCCAAACAAAACCTGCTGAAGGTCTGACTACAGTCACTCTAAATAAAGAGCCTCTTTCTCCTATACCAGTGGTTATGCTTTTGCCTGCACCCTCTACGTCTGCATCCGATAGCATCCAGAAGCTTAATTCCGAAGTCTCAAAGAAATCCCTGTCGGCTCCACAGGTCATTCACATTCTATTACCCTCTAATAACAGTTCTGTACATAAAGAGTCTGACAAAACAGTACTGTTAAAAGACATGGCTAGCCATGTGCCTGGCTCAAACATTCTTTTGCCTTCGACATCAGAATCTGTGAAAAATGGAAAAACAGGATGGACACTATTAGAAATTCCACGCACATCTGGTTCAGTAACTAAAATATACACAATGAAAAAGGAAAATGAACAAGTGGCTGACATCAGATTGAAGCCGATATTGCACATTCCACAGTTGAATGCAAAGAATGAGCAGAAAAAGAAAGTTTTGTCAAACTTAGAGATCCTACAAGTCTTGCATATGATGAAGAATAATGTTTGTGGCGATAAGAGGAAGGAAAGTCTACCCAACTTGACCACTGCAGCATCAGACAATGCAGAGATGAAAGCAGATGATGAAAAGCTGAGACGGTCGAGGCTGGAAAAAAGTAACCCCTCACTTGAAAAGACAAGAGATGTCCAATTAACAACAAACATAGAGAGAGATAGTCTTAGTGCTGTGACAATGCAGCCTCGTTGTCCTGACTTTGATTCTTCAGCAGTGATGCTTGACAGTTCACCACGTAAAAGACAGCCTAAAGAGGATCGAATCCCAGAATCATCGATTCATTCATTATCTGAGTTCTCCTTAAACTTGGATGAGTTATCGTCTAAGAACAATGTACAAAAATCACACAAACTCCCTGAGGAGGAAGACTTGGGTCTGGATAGAGCACAGTTGATGTTAGGTGATGAATCTGATATAGTGCAGTGTGACATTTGTGGAAGAATGATTTCGGGAAAAGACTTGGTCCAACATACTATGAAGCATTCAGTCTCTTCTGTCCTCTCTACTTCCTAGGTCCTGGATTTTGTAAACTTGAATGAATGGTACAGCTTAATTTCACTGTAAGAACGTTTATAAAAAATAGACGACTCTGAAAAGCTTTCAGAGTCATCCTACCTTCCTTCCTTTTTCTCTTCCTTATAATTTAAAACACAGGAAGTCATCCTATTGAATCCAACATTATTAGGGAAAACAATAATAGACTGGCTATGTGTATTCATATGAATGAAACACTGAATATTACAAAATTGTTTACTGATTATGCAGATAATTTGCACAAATGAGTACTATTTTACTTAATGTTGCTGATATGTTTTGTTTTGTCTGCTGTGTATGAAGATCAGGACATTGCATTTAATAGATACCATACATTGCTTTTAATAGATAATTATCTTCAGGTTCAAATCAAGCTGAACTGATTTTATGTTCTATTTTCTTTTAAACCTTTTTTTTAAAAAAACTTGTTTTTAATATAACAAGTAAAACTGGAGTTCATGATGGACGTATGGTTTTAGTTGATTTGAGTTACTTTTTGGGAGCGGGAATAAAAATGCAATCAGATGTTCTAGTTTTGCCTTAAATTTTTTTATTTTATTTATTTATTTTTTTGCATGTACACTATATGGCCAAAAGCATGTGGACACCTGAACTTCTTACTCATAAGGGGTTTTCCTCAAACTGTTGCCACAAAGTTGAAAGCATAGAACTGTATAGAATGTCTTTGTATACTGTAGCATTATGATTTCCCTTCACTGGAACTAACGGGCCCAAACCTGTTCCAGCATGACAGCGCCCCTGTGCACAAAGCGAGCTCCATGAAGACATTGTTTGCAAAGGTTGGAGTGGAAGAACTCGAGTGTCCTGCACAGAGCCCTGATCTCAACCCCACTGAAAACCTTCGGGATTAATTGAAATGCCTACTGTTCACCAGGCCTCCTCGCCCGACATCAGCACCTGACTTCACTAATGCTCTTGTGGCTGAATGGGCAAATCCCCACTCCAAAATCTAGTGGAAAGCCTTCCCAGAAGAGTGGAGGTTATTATAACAGCAAAGGGGGAACCAAAAGCATATGTGAGTGTATGGTCATGTGTCCACAAACTTTTGGCCATATAGTGTACTTTACGAATGTCTTATTGTGAACCAGTTACTTGTTAACATGTTATCCAGCTTTGTGAAGACCATTCCAAAACACCAATAAGCTGTGAATATGGAGTTTACCCAGTCGTTGTCTTTCAAATTGAGCTTTAGTGCCCGATGTCATCAACAAGGCCTTTCCGCCCACAGCACTGCTGCTCACCGCATATGTTTTTCTCTCCATTCTGCGTAAACTCTAGAGACTGGTATGAAAGTTCCAGGAGATCAGCAGTTTCTGAAATACTTCAATTCAGCTTTTCTGTCTGCAGCAACCATGCCACGGCAAAGTCAAAATAAAAGAGCAGATGTAGAGGTGTTCCTTATAAAGTGGATGGTGAGTGTATAGCAGCTCTCATACTGAATAGGCTTCACACTATTTAGACAAGACAATTTTGAGAGAAATTCACAAAATGACCATATAATGTAGTATTTGATGCAGATAATGTTGTGATATGGTTATATACTGTTGTACATGTCGGACCTAATGTGCAGTCAGAGCTATGGGTACTCTGTCCTCCAAAGCTAGCAGTAGGCTCCCATCATCTCCTTGTATCGTATCTCAATGTCTGTTGCCGAAGCACTGAATACAGATGCACTGATGACATTCTAGTGAGTTCTTACAACCCTGTCTCTCCCATCGTGCGTACAGGCATTTCGTTAGCCATTCTGCTGCTTGCAGTGGAACAATTACCCCAATCTGCAGCTACTGACCCTTTTTTGACAGAGATGATTGAAAACTTGCTCTTGATAGTGGGGCAGCTAGGCAAGGATACAGGGTGGCCCTCCACCAATCGATGCTAAACATGCAACTCAGCCCTGTGAAACCTACCTTGGTTGTTGTTTGTGCTCATGCCCAGAGAAGCCTCAGAGAGAAGAGCACTGATTTCTTTAACTAAAAAACCAGCAGAGCCAAATGGAACAGCCATATGGCACCCTCAAATTGCTACAGCCTGGCTCATTGGCTGGGCACCCACATAAGTCCATCAGTCATAACATTAAAACCACCTGCCTAATATTGTGTAGGTCCCCTTTGTGCCACCAAAACAGCTCTGACACGTCAAGGCATGGACTCCACAAGACCTCTGAAGGTGTGCTGTGGTATCTGGCCCCAAGACGTTAGCAGCAGTTCCTTTAAGTCCTGTAAGTTGCAAGGTGCGGCCTCCATGGATCGGACCTGTTTGTCCAGCACATCCCATAGGTGCTTGACTGGATTGAGATCTGGGCAATTTGGAGGCCAAATCAACACCTCCAACTCTTTGTCAATTTCCTCAAACCATTCCTGAAATATTTTTGCAGTCTGGCAGGGTCCATTTTCCTGCTGTAAGTGACCACTGCCATTACGGAATACCATTACCATGAAGGGGTGTACTTGGTCTGCAACAATGTTTAGGTAGGTGGTACGTGTCAAAGTGATATCCACATGAATGCCAGGACCCAACATTTCAGGGGTGAAAACTTTAAGCCAGTGTGTGGCAAGGAAAATGGTTTCCCAGTAGAACATTGCCTAAAGCATCACACTGTCTGCTTGCCTTCTTCCCATAGTGCATCATGGTGCCATCTCTCCCCTAGTTAAGCAATCCACATGCACCTGGCCATCCACATGATGTAAAAGAAAACATGATTCATCAGACCAGGCCACCTTCTTCCATTGCTTCCTGGTCCAGTTCTGATGCTCACCTGGCCATTGTAGGCACTTTCAGCAGTGGACAGAGGTCAGCATGGGCACTCTGACTGGTCGACAGTTATGCAGCCCCATATGTAGCGATGCACTGTGTGTTCTGACACCTTTTGGTCCTAGCCAGCATTAAACTTTTTCACCAATTTTTGATACAGGAGCCTGTCCGTGGAGGATGGGGGGCTGCCAGCGGACCCTTCACATTGCTCGTGGGGCAGTAACTAGATCATACCGGTGACTTCTTCTGATGACTATCATAGGAGTACAAACTTCAATTTTGCCATCAGCTCCCAAGCTCTATCCCTCTGCTTTTGGAAATAGAACCCACGTTTCGGAACAAGGGTTTCTTCTTAATGTACTTCCCAGTTCAGAAGAAGGAGAGTGATTTCCATCCAATTCTAGTTTCGCAAAGGCTGATCTTTGCAAACACATGGCAATCAGGACACACTGGACACACAAAAGACAGGTTAGGCCATTGAAGCTTGTTTTTTATATAATTTCAGTAAGAAGTTTTGGTGTAAGCGCCCATGTTGTCAATATTCATGTAATTTCAGTTTTCATGTAATGCTTCAATCATGTTTATTTAACCACAAGTAGGTACATATTATAGGACTATGTTTTTTCACACTGAACACAATTTAGGTAACATAAGCTGTTTTTCCTCTGGTTCATTTTGAACTTTGTAGAGTGCTGGAAAAAAAATTGTAGCGTACTTGCTCATTCAGTTGTGCTCCATGCATGCACTGCAAAAACCTTGCCCACAGCTGTGAAATGGAACATTTAGATACTTTAGAACATTTACATTTCAGGGGTGAAAAACTAAGACAGTGTGTGGCAAGGAAAATGGTTTTAAAGCTATGCCACTGACTAACTTTTACTTTTAAAATTTATTATTATTATTATTATTATTATTATTATTATTATTATTGTTGTTGTTGTTGTTGTTGCCTAATATACTTTGACACGTGACTGCATTTTTTACAATACATTAGGCTGTTCATTTTTTAGACATAATGCAAACAAGATGAATTCCAGTAATATGGAATGGAATAAATACTTGTATCTAGTTCACCATACAGAGATTGTGGATTTGCCCTGACCTACTTTGACTGCCCTGTGATTTTCAAATAAAAACCCTGCACATGCATTCAGTTCTCTGCTTCTTATCTGACAATGTTTCAAAAAGGCAGTAGTCAGAACACAAAATACAGAAAATACCCTGAATTTTATGTAATAAATTATTCAATATATTTTCAGGATATTATTAACTTGTAGCATATTACCAAACATATTGATGCATATATAGTTGATAGTAAATGTACCCCACCATGTAACCTTTTGCTTACCATTATATGTGCATTTGAATATAATTTAATAAATATTAAAGCCCATTTATTGGGTAAACAATGGAAGTGTAGCTAGCCAAACAGTTTATTGTAAGGAAAGCGAAGAGAGAGAAAACGTTAGAGAACTGAAAACAGGCAGTGAGAGAGCTGGTAAAGGAGCATGACTAATGTAGTGAGATGAATCATAATGGTCAAAGCCCATGTTCACACTCCCCAGCATTTTCCAGAAAACATTACTGCCAAAAACAGTACACAAAATTATATTAACTGCTCACCACCATGTATCTGTCACAAACCATCTAACAGAAAAATATAAAAATCTTAGAGTCCCATAATAACAGAATGCACTGTATGAATTCAGTACAAGTTTAAAGGAAAAACTTGTTGAATCGAGTACAGTCAGAAATCCCCATTTTAAGATGTTTGTTGATGATTAGAGAGGCACATTCTTATGTTCCATGTATTAACAGCCTCCGCCCACAAAACCTTGTGGTGTTCAGTGGAAAGGAGAACTGCTGCTTCTCATCCTGCCGACTGATCTTTAGGTGAGCTTCTTTTCAGTAAGCCTTATTTAATTTTCACTGGCAGCCTGATGGAGTTTTACATTTATATTGGCATAACATAGCCTAATGATTTGCATTCTGTTTTATTTTGGTAGAAACCTAGTTTTTTGGTGGAAATATTGTATTTGGCTTTGAAACTTTTATTCAGCAGAGCACATTTTAGTAGCAAACATGCAGTCTTTGAGCAGATAAACACAGCCTTGATTATACTGCCATTATTTGTAAGTAACAGAACAAACCCTTCTTCTTCTAATGATGAGGTGACAAAATTATAGTAATACAGGACCATTTATTGAAACAATACAATGTGTAATGATTAGCTTCTCATAAGAGTAAAAAGGGGTGAATGCAGGTGATACTGAGCTCAGGGATACTTCCCTGTAGTGGGTTTATTTTTTGTCATAAAAACAGCAAGTCAACATTAATGTTACTTAAACTGTGACTCAGAACGCATATTTTTTCCTGTAACTTTTATGCTTTGTGGTCGTAGTTGACTAAACATAGTAGAAATCCGGAGTCATCAGTGGTATGAATTTTGTGAAATTCTCCAAAATTAAGGAAAAAAGTTTAAATATTGATTAATTAATTAAACTGTAATTTTTACTTTAATCCAAATGAAAATACAAAAAAAGGTTTTGTTAGATATGTAATTTTACTTTTTACCTAAAAGAAAAAGCCTAAGACATTATCGTGTACATTCTGGCCTAACCCCAACTAATACACTGAGCTAATTTAAGTGTTTTCACTTTCAGAACAGCATTAATTAGCCTGGACATGGGTTCTACAGAATGAATGATGCATATTGAAGGGATGAAAGGTGTTCAGATACGCGGGGCTGTTCAAACGTCCTTTAATGTGTATCAGGGGTCAGTGTACCTTGTGAATTCCCCACAGCATCATACTGTCACTACCAGCCTGTATGATTCACAGCATACTTAAGACTTTTATGTAAACAAAGTAAGATACATGGAGTGTTCGGACATAACATGTTGAATTTGGATGTGATCCTAACTGTTATTCTTAAGTGCTCTAATCAACAATCAGATATAGAAAACATTGTCACAGATTACCTGAGTTCACTTTATACACATACATAACCTAGCCTAGATTAAATATTATAGGAGGTTTTAGTGTTTACAGTAATAATGCAAATATTGAACTAAATGTCTTTAGTTCTAAGGAAGTATGGAGATACAGGCATGATGCAGTATAGGAGCTGATTTAGTACAAATGGCAGTGAATTATCTGATGTTTCTTTCAGAGGTGACTAACTAGGGTGATTTAAAGACCACCATTTTTAATAAATTTGAATTTAACATGGTTTATCTTGGGTCAAACACACACGAGTGACTTTAGATTCTTTGTTAGTTTGCTCTGGAAATTTTCTAGTTTAGCCCTCTTCATGAGAATTTATGTCTAAATCTCTTAACAAATGCAAAGGATTCCATGTACGTGTACATGTGCATAGTGTGTTAATGTTTTTACCTCAAAGGTAGTCAGACTCAGACATATAGGTATTAGGCTATTGCTCGTGAAGTTTGTTGGTGAGACCGTTTTTATAAACTGTTGGTTTATTACTTATTTGCAGGTGAAAACAAATCAACACACCATTTACAAGAAATGACAAACCAAGGCTTTCCTATGTGTCTTTTACTTTTTTTCTTAGGTAAGTGCAGTGGGTTTTTTCACACCTAGGTCTTTTGCTCACACATGAAGTGAGACCACCATAGCTGCTTTTTGCTAGGTTTACTGATTTCCTGTGGTAACACACTGTGTGCTTCCACCTTGCAAGCGTATGAGTAACTTATTCCACTTCATGTGTGGAGAGGTTGTTTATGAACATGTGGTGTTTGTTTAAACCCATTTAGATTTGTGTCAACTCTTATAAACTTTATGTCAGTGTGCTTCTGTAGTCCCAACCTACAGTACAGAAAATTCGAACCCATTAAAAACAGTGCTGCTCTTTTTTGAGCCAATTTTGTCATCTGTGAGTGTTGATTTCCTGTTAACTGCTACTACATTTTTCATCTTTAAAAGCAGTTCAGTAACCTATTTTATTTCAGGTTGTGTTGATTATTATAGTAACGTATGTGTCTAACCCTGGATACTTCAAGACTGGACAATATGAATACATATACACGTGTAGGTGGATAAAAATCTTCTATTAGTCAAAAGTTACTAGTCAGTGGTAGTGGATTTCTCATTGCTTTGTCAAGTCCAGTGCCTTGGAAATCTAACTTTACTACTAAGAATCTAACCCTAGTACTGACCCCTAAAAAAGTAATCCAAGTACTGATTGCTAAGAATCTAATGCTAGTACTAGCTACTAAGAAAGTAATTGTACTGACTACTAAGAAACTAACTATAGCAGTAACTACTAAGAAACTAATCCTAGTACTCACTACTCAAAAACTAAACCTGGTACTGAATACTAAGAAACTAATCCTAGTAGTGACTAAGAAATTTTCATCAAATTCAGTTTTTTTTCCAGCAATTTTTGACTGATGTTATTTATATCTGAATCTCTTTATTTGTTTTATCTTTCACATTCTTTCTCTCCTGTCTGTCCTAAGCCATGATCAATGCAGAAGAGACAGGTAAGCATTATGTTTTCTGTTCGTTTTACACACTTTATATTGCAGTGCTGCAAATTTAATAGAAAAGGTGATGTTTTTATCCTTTTTCCTGAAGGGGGTTCATGCTATCGGATAGCTCCAGGTACACTGGCAGGCGTGGTTCTTGGTGACATCACACTTACAATACTGATTGTCGCTGCTACATATTACTGTGCTAGTAAGCGTAGAATCAAGAAGGAAAAAGGTAAATCATGAAAATTGCTTCTTCTAATGGCCATTTTACCCAGTACCATATGTTATCTATTTGTAGTGACATTAACATGTATATGCATGCTTTCACAGCTGATAAAGTCTACATGAATGTCAGAGCGAACTGCAAACAATAAGGAATTTAAGAGGATGAAGATCTGACAGTAACAAAGTTATACTTTCCCATTTGATAAAAAAAAGGTTTGCATGGTCCTCCTCTCAATTTTCAGACCAGAAGATATTTATTTGTGTTATATTAAGCTGTTTAAAAAAATTGTCCAGCACAGTTGCTTCATCCAACAGCTAATAACTAGATGCATTTGTATTAATGTAAATTTACTGTATTGTTTAATACCCAATGCTTTGAGGAATTCTTCTTTGAGATAGAAATTCTATATTAGACAAATGGTATTTCTCAGCTTAATTTTATTGGTGAACAAATACAGTGGTATCAGTTGATCCGAAATGTTTATTTCACATCAAAATATAATGTTAAACAATGAAAAAATGAGATTTGTTTCTCTGAGGAAATTATTAGCGTGTACGCTTATTAGGCAACTATAGGTGTGCACAATTATTAGGCAACTAAATTTCAAATAATTTTTTCACTTACTTGTTTATTCTTCAAACTTAAAGTATAATCAATTTAACAAGTAAGTAACAAAAATTAATATATAACAATTAGTAAAAAAAACAGTTTTGGCCCTTCAATACTATTCAATGTTGAATATAGCCACCATTCTTTTCAATAACTGCCATGAGCCTTCCATCTATTGCATCTGTCAGTTTCTTGATCTGCTAATGATCAATTTTATCTGAGGCAGCCACCACAGCCTCCCAAATGCTGTTCAAAGAGGTGAGTTGTCTTCCCTCACTTTAAATCTAAACACTTGAGAGTGGCCCAGAAGTTCTCAATAGGATTTAAGTCAGGTGAGGAAAGGGGCCAGGTCATCATTCTGTCAACTTTGTTGCCTTTGCTGGCTAGCCAAGTAGTATTGTACCTTGATGTATGCAATGGAGCATTGTCCTACATAAAGAACATGGCCTTCTTGAATGTTGCTGACTTCTTCCTTTACCACTGCTTGAAGAAATGTCTTCTAGAAACTGACAGTAGGTTTGGGAGTTGATTTTCACTCCATGTTCAACCAAAAAAGGTCCAACTAGCTCATCATTACCAGCCCACAGCAGTACCCCTCCTCCATCTTGCTGATGCCCTGCTCGAACTTCTACTCTGTGCCCAATAATTGGTGAGAGACAAACACCTCTCACGGATCTCTTTACTGTGGCATTAAAAAGGAAGGCCTCTGTTATTGTGGGAGACTCTTCTCATCCCCTGTATAGTTCTTTCCAGTTACTTCCCTCTGGTAGACGGTATAAAGTGCCTTTAGTAAAAAGGGCCAAGTATAAGAAGACCTTTATCCCAACTGCGATTGGTATTTTAAATAGGATCTTAAAATGAATTTTTTATGTATTATTATAGTTGTGAAGTGATGTGTGTAATGTAAAGTGTTGTTGTGATGATTATTTGTATTGTTTGTGTGTTGAGCCTTTTGTTTAAAGACAATTTTCTACCCTATTTGGGATAGACAATAAAGCTTTTGAATTTGAATTTGAATTTAGTGATCTACCCATGGGCCCACCCCTCTGGTCCATCTAGAGTCAATCTCAATTCATCTGTCCATAAAACTTTTGAGAAATCTGTCTTCAGGTATTTCTTGGCCCAGTCATGACACTTCAGCATGTAAGTCTTATTTAGTGGCGCTCATGTTTCAGCCTACCTTACCTTAGCCATGTCTCTGAGCACTTGACATTTTGTACTTCTGGACACTCCTGGAAGGTTGCAGTTCTGAAATATGGTGGCACAGGAGGTTAACGGGTTCCTGGTAACCTCATGTTTTATTCTTCTTAAGTCTTTTGCAGATAACTTGCGCCTTTTCTTCTCCACGCGTTTTTTTGTGACCATGCTGAGTATTCATAACGAAGCATATGATTGTCCTGTGGTCATGCCTCAATAATTTTGCAATCTGCAGTGTGCTTGTCGTAGCAAGTAATGAAGATCAAAGATCACTCTGGAGAGCAGGGGTGTTGAGGCCAATAGACTTTATTCTTTCAAGAATCAAGCCGAGCAGTTCTCTGCAGAGAAAGCTACTCAATTCTTCAGAAGGACATTCTTACAGTATATACATTTACATGAAAAAAAAAACTTCCACACCCTGTTTTTCACAAGACTCAACATTCCCATATATGCTTATCTTATTGTTTAAGGAAGCCTTACTCACTTAAATTTACAGTTTGTTCCTGCTCTCCCCACTTAGCAGGATACCAATGCCTATGTAAGGTCATATAGATCACTTTCAGGCCTCCGTGTCACCTTGTGCACTATACCAGTTCCATACATCTATAACATTGATTAAATATTATCAAATATGAGTATACATTTTGTGGTTAACATTTTATGGTTACAATATTCCTATATGCTGCATCCCTCTTATAGGCATTTTACAATTTTTGACTTTTCAGTCTCAGTTAAATCTCTTTTTTGGCCTATTTTCCTGGGGTAGTGAAGCTACCTAATAATTATGCACATCTTATAGAGGGTGTTAATCACTTTAAGCCACACCATCCCCCATTAAACAATTAAACATCACCTGTAAATAATTATACCCACTTGGCATTCAGGTTTATTTGGTTAAGAGTTGGATAATATGCATAGAGATAATGATCAGATCATAATAATGACTTGCCTAATAATTGTGCATGCAGTATAAATGACTTAAAACTAGTTAGATTTTTTCTGTCTGTACATTTATGTAAATAATTTTAAATTTATGAATAAATTTATTTTTGTCTCCTTTTCTCCCTTTGTTTGTTTTACTTTTTCATCTGGGGTGTGAAATAGAAAATTCATAGTATGATAAGCCAATTTCACGGTTTGCAGTAAATCACTGTACCTACTTTCAATATGTAAAACTACAGCGAATGTGCAAGTATTAAATTATTTGGTTCACTAAAATGTTTAAAGCATGTTAAGGATTGTTAACTCCTTAAAGTCATATCTTATTATTCTACAGTGAAGCTAATAGTTAATTGTTTCGTTGTTACGAGAGCAAAGAATATAAAACAAAGTCTGGACCTGCCAACAAGTCCTGTACATTTAAGGTGCTAGCTATTAGCTTTCAACATAAAAACTTAGTAATACATTTTCTCAGATTTTTGCCTTTAAAAAAATTTTTGAGCCTTCATACTTTGTATAAAGTATACTTTGTGCTAATATAAATTGAGTCTCATCTTTTCTGACCAGCCATGCCATAGCCTTGGCAAGTCTTATGATAGACTGCTAAATACCCTGCTAAATATGTCTGGGTTGCCTTCCTGGCCACTATCATACAGTTGGGGCCATCATGTAACATGCATACAGTGTATAAAATTGTGAAAATACAGGACACATATCCACATTATATTGTTGCACCAATCTTGTACATCATCTAACTAATCCTTCATACTAATAGTTCTTACTTACGTCTGTGACTTACATCCTGTTTTTAACCACTGATTCTTTCTCTTGTATCAATAATCTTGTATTGGTGTGTTTATCTAAGTAAAATTAAGTAGAATTGTTCTGCACTGCACTCTGTGCATCCGGTGACCATCTAAAGCTAAGCAGTCTCTTTCTCTTTCCTCCTGATAACTAACCAAAGGGAAAATACTTGAGCATTTTGTTCTAATCTTTTTTTGAGATCCTGTGCATTTAGCAAAGTCAGCAGTGCATCTCAGACTAGAACTGGGAGTCAGCTTGACAAAGTTATGTAAATATACACTACAAGGCTAAATATATGTGGACACCTGACTATACCCATGTGTGGGTCTTCCCTGTAAGCACACAATTGTATAGAATGTCTTTGTATGCTTTAACATTATGATTTCACTTCACTGGAACTAAGGGGCCCAAACCTGTTCCAGCATGACAATGCCCCTGCACACAAAGTGAGCTCCATAAAAACATGGTTTGCCAAGATTGGAGTGGAAGAACTCGGGTGTTCTGCACAGAGCTCTACCTGAACCCCAACTGAAACTGAACACCTTTGGGATGAATTGGAAATGCCGACTGCGCCCCAGGCCTCCTCGTCTGACATCAGTGCCTGACCTCACTAATTCTCTTGTGGCTGAATGAGCACAATTCCCTACAGCCATGCTCCAAAATCTAGTGGAAAGCCTTCTCAGAAGAGTGGAGGTTATTGGACTAAATTTATGATATGATGTTCAACAAGCACATATGAGGTAGTGTATCTATTTACCTAAGTCTGGTCTCTCAAGTGGAACAATGGAAATATGTTCGCCCCATATTCCTCTCATATACTCTCCCCTGTCGGTCAGTGCTACACTAACGAATCATGGGTGTCTGTGAGCTCATGTGTGCAGAAGAAGGTAGATAGTGCTTTCGTCCATGTCTGTTACACTGTCCTGTGATGCAGCATGAGCACCAGTTCAAAAAAGCTGCATTTGGAGGAAGTATAGGTTCACCCTGCCTGGTTAGTAGCGGTCAGGGAGAAAATGGAGAAGAAATAAAAAAACAAAAAAGAATATTCAGAGTAAGTGATTTAAGTTAGCAACTTCAGTTCAAATGTTAAGTGAATATTATGAGGGGGAAATTCTTCTTATTCAGAGTGAGGCTTAACAGACCCATTCAGATAATTAAAATTACTCACTTGCGATTCATTCTCAAGGTTGATTGTGTAAAAACATTTGGTTTCACTTTGGTGTCACTTGCAATATAATGTGGTATTAATGCAAGAAACAAAAACAGTTTAGAATAATATGATAATATACAAATGAGAAACAGTGGCAAATATGTAAATAAACATCTAATACTAGTTGTCTAATATATTGCAAATATATTAAGGCCGAATGTGCTGATCAGGACACGGAAATTATGCAACTTGTAATAATCCTGTTAATTACACAATCACTACAAATTTCTCAGTATTAGATTCCAATTTATAGCTGCCATGATGTGAATATTTTATCATAGAGGAGACATTTCCCACAGACACCACCCTAAGAAAAATAACTATGAACAACGCTGACCTGATATTTTTAGAAAGCAGTTTTCATCAGTTTCGGTCATGAGCTATTATGTATATTATTTAACAGAAACGTGGATTAAACCAAACGACTTTGTAGCATTAAATGAAGCTAGTCCTCCTGGGTACAGTTACATACATCAGCCCCGTCTAACTGGCAAAGGAGGAGGCATCGCAGTCATCTATAATGATAATCTAGGCATCACACAAAAATAAATTCAACTCATAGTCATAAATTCAACTCATTTGAAGTTCTTTATACTAACATAACATACATAGCCACTAAAAATAAGTCTACCCAGGTGATTCCAGTAATTATTACTTACAGACCCCCAGGGCCATATTCGGAATTCCTATGTGAATTTGCGGATTTCATCTCTAACCTGGTTGTTTCTTTAGACAAAGCATTAATTGTTGGAGACTTTAATATTCATTTTGATAATCCAGAAGACCCTCTGAGAACAGCAGTTGTGTCCATACTTGATTCTGTAGGGGTTAATCAGAATGTAATAGGACCCACTCATAGTGGTGGTCACACTCTTGATTTAATACTAACATTCGGATTAAATATAGAAAATATAGTCTTATTTCCACAGTCTGAAGCTATCTCAGATCATTACCTCATCTCATTTAAAATGTGTCTTAATCACAATATATGCACCTTGCCACGTCACCGTACTTTCAAACGTACTTTCACGTCAACAACTCCACAGTTTTATCAGTAATCTCCCAGATTTACTAACCATGATTGGATCACCGTCTGATCCCAAAGAACTTGACCAGGCAATTGAATCAAGCTTTGAATCAACGTTCTGCAACTCGCTAGATAAGGTAGCTCCACTTAAAAGAAAAATAATTAGGGAGAAAAGGCTAGCACCCTGGTATAGCGATCACGCACAAACTTTAAAACAGACCACTCGAAAACTAGAATGTAAATGGCGTCAAACTAAATCGGTAGCATTTCAAATAGTATGGAAGGAGAGCCTTTTGAGCTATAGAAGCTCTTAGTGCTGCTAGATCAATGTATCTCTCCACCCTAATTGAAGATAACAGAAATAATCCTAGATTCTTATTTAATACTGTAGCAAAATTAACTAGGAACAATAGAAACACGCACACAATCATTATATAGCAGTGATGACTTCATGAAGTTTTTCAATAGTAAAATTGAAAATATCAGGCAAGAAATTCAGACTATTAATTTAAAACCAGACAGTTTTATAACTAACCCTGTAGACGATAATATAATTATATCAGATCAACAATTACAATGTTTTACTACTCTTGAAGAGACTGAACTAATTTCACTAATTTCATCATCAAATCATCAACCTGTATGCTAGATCCTTTACCTACTTGTTTCCTCAAACAGATAATTCCTGAAACAATCAAACCTCTTTTAAAAATAATCAATTCTTCCCTTAGCATTGGCTATGTACCTAAATCTTTTAAATTAGCAGTTATCAATCCCCTGATTAAAAAACCTAACCTTGACCCCTGTCAGCTGTCTAACTATAGACCAATATCAAACCTCCCCTTTATCTCCAAGGTCCTAGAAAAGGTTGTAGCACAGCAGCTGTGCTCATACTCACATAGGAATAACATTCATGAAATGTATCAGTCAGGATTTAGGCCTCATCATAGCACAGAGACAGCACTGGCTAGAATGGTAAATGACTTACTACTGGCCTCTGATCAGGGTTGTGTCTCCTTGCTGGTGCTGCTGGACCTTAGTGCAGCTTTTGATACCATTGATCATGCTATTCTCCTCGATAGACTAGAAAATGTAGTAGGCATTAAGGGAACGGCCCTCTCCTTGCTCAGGTCTTATTTGACTGATCGTTATCAGTTTGTAATCATAAATGGTGACTTCTCTTCTCATACTAAGGTAAAGTTTGGTGTTCCACAAGGTTCTGTTTTAGGCCCACTGCTCTTTTCTTTATATATTCTACCTCTGGGCAAAATTATTCGTAAACATGGTATTAGCTTTCACTGTTACGCTGATGACACACAGTTGTATGTTTCAGCAAAGCCAGATGACAGACACCAGCTTAATAAAGTTGAGGAATGTGTAAAGGACATTAGACACTGGATGCTTATTAACTTTCATAGTAACTCTGGATGGCCTTTATGTTTCATCATGTGCAGCAGTAAAAGACCTTGGTGTGATTATCGACTCTAGTCTTTCTTTTGAAGCTCATGTAGATAATATCACTAGGATTGCTTTCTTTCATCTCAGAAATATTGCTAAAATAAGAAATATATTGTCACGATGCAGAAAAATTAGTTCATGCTTTTGTTACCTCTAGGTTGGATTATTGTAATGCCTTACTGTCTGGATGCTCCAGTAGATGCATAAACAAGCTCCAGTTAGTCCAGAATGCAGCAGCAAGAGTCCTTACTAGAACCAGAAGAGTCCTTACTAGAACTGACCACATCACCCCTATCTTATCCACACTGCATTGGCTCCCAATCAAATTTCGTATTGATTATAAAATACTACTATTGACCTATAAATGGTCTCGTGCCACAGTACCTGAGTGAACTTTTGGTCTTTTATCATCCGCCACCCCTACATAGATCAAAAGGTGCATGCTATTTGTTGGTACCTCGAATAGTGTGTGCTACAGCTGGGGGTAGAGCTTTCTCTTACAAAGCCCCACAGTTATGGAACAGCCTTCCACTTAGTGTTTGGGGCTCAGACACAGTCTCTCTCACGCATTCACTCAGGTTTGTTGACGGTGGAGTGGCTGGCTGCCTTATGTCCCAGGGTGCCCTCATGTCTGTGTTAGCTTCTGGCTCTCCCTTTTAGTTATGCTGTCATAGCTAGTCTTGCCGGAGTCCCTGCTTGCTCTCTGCACACAAAGTACATCATGCTTAACCATTAGAGGACAAAAGCTTACCTAACAATCTCTCTCTCTCTCTCCATCTCTCTCTCCCCCTCACTCTCTGTCGAGCTACACATGCTACTTCTGCGATGCCAGTGATCCTGACCCCTTCGGCTTTTAGGCTGCGGTTGCCACGAACACCTTCATACTCAGGACTCTTGCAGAAACTGTGGTGAATTTATTGGTTGCACAATTGCACTATTTGTCCATATAGTACACAATAATAGAAGGGAATAATTTATAATCGCACTATCCGTTCCACCCAGATGAAGGTTCCACCCCCAGGGGCCCTGGCTGCTAGTGGGCCCTTGATGAGCATAGATATGAACAGCATTAGGAATTATTACACTGTTAATGTTAATGGTATTAGTTTATGGGGATGAATTTGTAACCAATGTCAGGTCCTCTTTTAACTGGAGCTAGATAAGTGGGTTAAAAAAATATGGGTAAACATAAAGCCACACTAAGTGTCTTGTTAAAAAAAAATCTTAAAAAGAATGAGAAGCCACGAAGAACGTTTTCCCAAATGAGTTGGATTAAAATAGGCCAAAGAAGACTCAGCATGATGTTACTGCTGCCCACTGAGTCAGGATTTGTTAAAAAGCTGATTTGGTGGATGAGTTTCTGAGGGCGAAAGCAAGAAAGAAGCCACTTGCTTAAGTTAAAGCTGTGTTCTATGGATCACTCAGGCTACTCAAATGTGTAATTCTGGTGGATGATCAGTTCTCTATGTGTTGGTTCATGTATGGCTGGCTGGAAAGGGGGGCCCTGCATAGCTTCCTGCCCAGGGGATTTAGTAATCAATTCCTGTGTGAAAACCGTGTGTAATTTTGGAGTACTGCCTTAAGCATGGCACGCAGAAGTACACTGACGCTTTTCTCTGAATGCCAATGTCCATAATTTCTTAACTTGTATCTATACTCACTTGTTTCTGCTCCAAATATGACCCTTTGTAAGCATCAAATATCCCCATGAGGAAATTCTCATCTAAATAAGAAAAACAGTATATTATTGTCAGGTTTAATAATAAGAGTTGAAAAGTTTCCATTTAATTAAGATCGAGGTCAGTGGAAAAACCCACAGATGGCGAGAGCGAAAGTGTGCTCGTGTGTGTGTGTTGAGGGGAAGTGAGTGATTAATATCATATCTTCCAAGAATGTTTGTGTTACTGTGACTTGGCTACATTTCAGAAAGTTTATTTATTATTTCATATCCAGTAGTTCTTTTTATATACAAATTATGTATTATAATAATAATAAAAACACATTCTTCAGACAATTTTTAACCTCACCTGTAAGTTCCTCTTTCACTACGGTTTTTGATTTCCTTCCAAAACCACACTGGGCTGTGTTCCCATTTATTCAGAAACAAGAAACAACAAAAAGCCTAAAGGACGTAACCAGCTTTACTCATGCAAAATGCATGAAGTAGTTGTGACTTTTCTGACAACACTGACCATAACGATAATCAAATTCACTTTTAGAAAGCACAGTTTTGAAGAATATCCTCTGTTATGAAGGCTGTGATCTTACATGCCTAGGTAACAATGTGTCAGGCTATGCTTTCTTTTGCTGATAAAACCACACCACTTAGCATAGACAGAGCTGACGTGTGTAGTGTAGACCCACAACACCACAGGCTGAGCGTATAAAGATCACACTGAATTGGTCTGGTCTGAATACGGAAATGATCTGACTCCAAACACTGAACACACTTTCTACAACACCTACATACCAATTCGAATATGAGAAGTTTATAAGTAGGTGTATTCATTTTGCATCATTATGAGGGAAGAGCCCATATATTTCAGCTTGGACAAATCTGTTTAATCAAATCCTGACAATTAGCACAGGCAAAAAAAAGTTTCTCATACATATATTAGCTTGACTAACTATATTAAAAATAAGAGTTTTGATACTTATGGCTCTTAGCTTCACTTTTTTTGTTAGTGTTTGCATTTTTAGTTTGTACATCTTTTCATATTTCTGTTGATTAGCTCTGAATTGTAATGAAAGGCCAGAGAACACTGTGTTAAAAAAAAACAACAACCAAAAAACAAAAAGCAACCCATGACTCCTCCTAGTATCACACTGACCAACAGACAATGACACGTCTTCAGTGTTTGCTCAGTCCCTCACCACAGTGTATCTTGAGATTTCAGTCAACTGCAAGAACTGCAAGGCTCTTGTACACGGGATTCTGGTTTAAACAGAGGCAAATATTTGTGCATCCTTCATAGGAGGATAATTAATCATACAATTTGTTTTTTCTAAGTGTAGTCATCATGGGCTGGATTCTGCACTCGATGGCTCTTCTCACTGGACTTTTTGGTGAGTTTGTAGTGTATCTCTATTGCATCTATGTACTTTTTTTTTTGCTTTTTAAATAGGTTATTAATAGGTTGGGGGTTTTATTATACTTTTAAGTGTTTGGGGCATGTTTGAAAGTATTTGATTTGATATACAGAGATTGAGTCTCGCCTTCTTGGTAATGCAAGCCACATTTGGATAAATGGGATGTTAATATTTTGACGAAAAACGGTCTGTGTATACAGTTTTTAATTTCTAATGTTTCTAATGTTTTCTCAGGCTGTGTGGCAGCAACTCAAGGTAATGTCTATTCTAGTAGTAAAAAGCAAATGAGCTTGCTTAAAACCTGTTCATGTAGTTGATTTTGGATCCTCTGTCATACAACAAATGTGCTCTGTCTCTGTTTCTCTTTCAGACTGTGGCACATGCTATCAGCTAAACATGGGGGTTGTTATTGGTATCATTACCTGTGATATAGTTCTCACACTTGTTATTACTATCTCAGTCTACTGTTTTGCATCACAGGAAAAAAGGAAGAACAGCTTGCATACACGTAAGAACTCCAGTGAGACAGGTATGTGTTCGTTTATTTGTTTGTTTGAGAGAAAAAGACTTGGATGTAAACATAAATGAACTTGATGCTTGCTCTTGTCCTAAGACAAAGGAAAATTTCGCCAGTCGTCAAGCAGACCAAAGGAGGTGGAAATTACAGAGTCACCTTATCAGGTAAAATTTCTGCTTGCACAGATGTAATAAAAAGCAATAAGAACCAAGTCTGATAAATGACAACATAAATAGTAGGAACTACTCATGTTTTACATTTTAATTTTTGTGAAAATTGTAATGAAATCCCTTAAACATTTATGTCCTTAAACACGTATGTAAAAACATATGTCCTTGATAACTAATTTATTGGTTGTAATGTAATGTATTTCTTTGTTAATTTTGTAACAGGAACTATATGGAGTACAGTCAGATATATACAGTGATCTTCACCAGTATCAGAAATAATGCTTCTACAGGTTAAAGGATCTCTGTCGCTTAACAGCAACAATTTATAAGTTGACAAGGTCCAGAATGCAATTTTAGACATTTCTGGCCTTTCTGTAAATCTGTTACCTTGAATCTTTGACTTTTAAAATTATTATTATTATTATTCACTATAAAATGTTTTGTCAGTGTGTGCCTGAGACAGCAGCTGTGATTGGACCAGAAAGCCTAGAGGACAAGGCTGAGAATTCAAAAAGTAAATATACCAAATATGGATAATATGGACTTTGGCTTTTTTTTATATTAGTAATCCTTATGTTCATCTAACCTTAATGTGTCACGTAGTCAAATATGTATCTAACTATTGTAGCAATGTTTGTATAAAATATCTATATAAAAGATTAAAAACACTTGTTGAAGAGCAACAAAGCGCACATTTTCTAATGCCTAACAGACAGTGTGATAAATCATGAAGAGAGCTAAACTGGTACTTCCCTAAATGATTTGTGTTCCAGGACACAAATCAGCACATGATTATGAGTCAAGGAAACAATATGTCTGAAGTAAGCAAAGGAGACACAAGGAGAAACAATATATCAAAGAGAATCAAACAGTATGTTGTGTAAAGTTTGATATACTGTTGATATTAATTCAATTCTATTCAATTAAATTTTATTTGTATAGCACTTTTAACAATGGACATTGTCACAAAGCAGCTTTACAGAAAAATATAAATTCAGGATATATATTTTTTAAATTCATACATTTATAAATTCATCCCTAATGAGCAAGCCAGAGGCAATGGTGGCAAGGAGAAACTCCCTGAGGTGATATGAGGAAGAGACCTTGAGAGTAACCCATCCTCATCTGGGTGATACAGGATATTGCAACTATAAATAATTCCCTTCTGTAACTGTGTACTACATGGACAAAAGTGCAAATGTTTAACTAGGAAATTCATCATAGTTTTCATATGAAGTCTATTTTGTTGAAGTTATCAACTGTTCACTGATGGAGACTTGAGTGCAAAACCGTTTGTGGCAATTGCAGTCCTAAATCTATCATAGCAATTGAAGTACAATTCTATTATTAGAAGTGAATAATATTGATTATCTCGTTACAATAGCACCTGTCAATGTTTGAGATATATTAGGCAGCAAGTGACCAGTTGGTTCTCGAAGTTGATGTGTTGGAAACAGGAAAAATGGGCAAATGTAAAGATTAGAGAGACTTTGACAATGGGCAAATTGTGGTGGCTAGATGACTGGATCAAAACATCTTTAAAATGGAAGGTCTAGTGGGGTGTTCGTGGTATGCAGTGGTTAGTACCTACCAAAAGTGGTCCAAGGAAGGACAACCGGTGAACTAGTGACAGGCTCACTGATGCGCGTGGGGAGTGAAGGCTAGTCCGTCTGGCACAAATTGCTGAAAAGTTAAAGCTGGCTATGATAGAAAGGTGTCAGAACACACAGTGCGTCGCAGCTTGCTGCGTATGGGGCTGTGTAGCCACAGACCTGTCAGAGTGCTGACCTCTGTCCACTGCCAAAAGTGCCTACAATGGACAGGTGAGCATCAGAACTGGACCACGGAGCAATGGAAGAAGGTGGTCTGGTCCGATAAATCACATTTTCTTTTTCATCATGTGGAAGGCCGGGTGCGAGTGCATCGTTTACCTAGGGAAGAGATGGCACCAGCATGCACTATGGGAAGAACGCAAGCTGGTGGAGGCAGTGTGATGCTCTGGGCAATGTTCTGCTGGGAAACCTTGGGTCCTGGCATTCATGTGGATGCTATTTTGACACATTCCACCTACCTAAACATTGTAGCAGACTAGGTACACCCCTTCGTGGCATCTGTGGGGTGTGCTGGCCATCAAGTTCGATCCATGGAGGCCCCACCTCGCAACTTACAGGACTTAAATCTGCTGTTAACGTCTTTGTGCCAGATACCACAGCACACCTTCAGGGATCTAGTGGAGTCCATGCCTCAACAGGTCAGGGCTGTTTTGGCAGCAAAAGGGGACCAACACAATATTAGGCAGGTGGTCATAATGTTATGGCTGATCGGTGTATTATTTACATGAGCTTCAAATGAAACACTGGAGTCAATAATCACATCAAGGTCTTTTACTGCTGCACATTATGAAACAGAAAGGCCATCCAGAGATACTCTGAAATCAGAAAGCTTACTTCTAGCTGCATGTGGTCCTAGTACAAGTACTTCTGTCTTGTCAGAATTAAGTAGGAGGAAGTTACTAAGCATCCAGTGTCTAATGTCCTTTACACATTCCTCTACTTTATTAAGCTGGTGTCTCTCATCTGGGTTTGCTGAAACATACAACTGTGTGTCATCAGCATAACAGTGGAGGCTAATACCATATTTACAAATAATTTTGCCCAGAGGTAGTATATATAAAGAAAAAAGCAGTCGCCCTAAAACAGAACCTTGCGGAACACCAAACTTTACCTTAGTATGTGTAGAGAAGTCACCATTTACATCTGCAAACTGATAACGATCAGTCAAATAAGACCTGAGCCAGGAGAGGGCTGTTTCCTTAACTCCAACAACATTTTCTAGTCTATCAAGGAGAGTAGTATGGTGTCAAAAGTTGCACTAAGGTCAAGCAACACAAGCAAGGAGACACAACCTTGATCAGAGACCAGTAGTAGGTCAATTACCACTTTAACCAGCGCTGTCTCTGTGTAATGATGAGGCCTAAATGCTGACTGATACATTTCCTGAATGTTATTGCTCTGCGATACTACTGGAACAGCTGGCATTCTATATTTACATTTATATTTATAAGAATTTAGCAGATGCCCTCGAGAAGTGCTTTGTATTCTCAATCAAAAACACATCCTCATGCAAGTAAATAGGCCAGGATTTAAGAATACCAAGTTCATTCATTCATTAATTCATTCAATAATTCATCTTCAGTCATTGCTTTATCCTAGTCAGGGTCATGGTGGATCCAGAGCCTATCCCAGGAATGCTGCGCACAAGGTGGGGATACACCCAGAATGGAACACCAAATCATCGCAGGACATATTCACAGACCAAGGGGCAATTTAGCTAGTCAACCTACTGAAATGTTTCTGAGAGGTGGGAGGAAACCAGAGAACCCAGAGGAAGCCAACTAGCCATCCAAGCTTAGGATCAAATTGTTTCTTTATTTGCTTTATTTATGCTAGGGTATGAAACAAATTGATTTACTTATTTATTGTTTATTTTATTTATGATTTATTTATCAGTAGCTGTTTATTGCTTGTTTAGTGAAGAGGTAGATCTTTTCAGGCTTCATTTGAAGATGACCAGTGCCTCAGCTGTTCAGACAACCAGAAAAGTTCATTCCAGCACCTGGGTGCCAGGACAGAGAAGAGTGATGAAGGATAGTGGGGGAAAGTCATACAGTGCTACACACTTGAAGAGATCATGGTGCAGAGTGGCGTTTGATAAGTGCTGTCGGTTAAGTGGGTGCTGGTTAGTTTTTGGCTTTGTAGGCAAACATCAGTGTTTTAAATCTGATGGGGGAAGCTGTAGCATGTTAGTGAAGGGAATACAGCAGTGGGGTGATGTGGGACTATTTGGGACAAAGCAGAGCATGCAAAGGTCAAATCCAGCACCACCAAGTTACCAGTGTTGAGCAAAAGCCCCTCAACCTTCTACTGCTCAGGTCAATTATAAGTCACTTTGAATAAAAGCATTTGCCTAAAGAATAAGTGTAAATGTAAATTAACCTGTTTCTGCTGAGGTTTATTTGCATCAGACTTCGACAAAGGCCTCTAAACATTCATTCAACATACATTTTGGCTAACAGTGAAGGCAAGGTTTCCGAGTTAATGATGTCAAAAAGAATTCATATTTAGGATGAAGTATCAAGAGTGATTTTGTGGAAGTGCAAGTGCTGAATGTCACCACTTTTGGAAGTTTTTTTTTTTTTTTTTTTGTAATTGTAAATATTGTGTTGGTGTGGACTTCTGAATTGTGTACTTTATCTTCTTTGATTACAGTCCAGGTTGTTGAATAAATCACCTGTGGGCAGTATTTTGAAATTCAAGTATGAAATGAAAGCTACATTATTTTAAACATAAGTGTAACAAACTAATGTAGCAAAAATGGTTGGTTTTCTGTTTATATACAGTCATCATGACAAGACACGACATACCCTTTTCCAGGGTAGAGGGTGATGAGAACCACATACAAAGAAATGTGCAAAGAAATGCTGTAGTGCAAAGATGCATTCAAAAATAATGAAATTAAATGTTTCTACATTTTAAAAAATACTATAAAGAGCAGTAAACAGTAATAAATGAAACAAAGTCAATATTTGGTGTGACAACCTGTTGCATTAAAAAAAATAGTAGTCTCAGGTACAATGTGTGCAGTTTTATAAAGAAAAGAGCTGTAAGTTTTACTGAGCATCTTGCAGAACCAGCCACAGTTCTTCTGTAGACATTGACTGTTGCACTTGCTTCTTACTTTTGCAGCAAAACCCAGCAGCCTTCATTATGTATTTTTGTCTGAAAAGTGTCTCTTACGCAATATTCTGCTTTCTTTACTGCCATACAAACATTTTTCTGTAACATTTAAATTTGTTTGGAAATCTAAAATGCTTTTGTACTGACTACAAATCAATAACAAAGTTTGTACTGAAAAAGTATAGGGTGCCTAAGACTTTTGCACAGTACTGTTTTTGTACTGTTTTCATTTTGTATTTAAATACAACTCATTGTTGTAGCTGCTTGTATCATATATTGTATCATAAAAACTTCCTCAGTGGCAAATAAGGACATATCACGTGTCTTTTTGCTTGTTTTTACAAAGCAGCTATAACTGAACAAGATGTTCTGGTTTTAATTTTGCAATTAATAATGGTTCTTAATGTTAAAAGTTAAAATTAACATTATTAACGCATAGCGACTGACTGTACAATGGAAGTTTCGCCACATGAGGGAGACACAAGTCTGTTAAAGAAGCTTAACCTGGTCCCAAAGTACATTTTTGCTCAATTAAATGAAGTTGTTCCAACCCCTTTGTCCTAGAAAACTATAAAATATGATGGGGTCCTCCAGGACTAGGGTTGAGATCCACTGAATTATTTGAAAACCTGAATAAAAAAAAGACCTGTGACAGACTGGAAGTGCACCTGAGGTAATCAGTTAAGCAAATATCAGTGATGTGCTCTGGGCATGTAGAAAATCCCTGATGTACCCATGCAACCTTTTTGCTATCTGCTTTATAAAATCATTGATCTTTTCTGATCATTTTTCTGAAAAGCCGTTCAGTTCTATTAGACTATATTATATAAAAAGTCAGCAAAAGTGTTTTTTTTTTCAGCTATGTGGATAGTTAATACATGGATACAAACCAGTAAGACTTTTTTTATTAAAGATAATTTCACTCAATCTCATCTGTTACTGTGAGCCAGAGGTCAACACTATCTGCTGCTAACTCCAAAATTATTGCCAATTAGGATGAAAATGGACACAAAAGTCCCGAACACAAGAATACATAGTTTATAAGCTGTATCATAAGAAAATACAGCTATACCTTCAGAGTCAAATACTTTTAAAGAATTTATTAAAGAATTTGGTGCAAGGTCGAAATTTAATAACTGAATTCAAATCAATATTGTATAGTGTTTTACAACAGACATTATCACAGAGCAACTTTTCATAAATCAATTTCCTGACCTCAGTAACCTAGCAGAGGACAACGCTGGGAAAGAGAAATGAGTAATTAACTAATCTGGATTCATGTGGGACTGATACAGGGAGTTAGCGTTTTGAGAACTTAGGAAGTTACGATGTTCAGTATTACACCATGGCAGGTTTAGAAGATCAGGATGAAGGTTTCATGTTAATAAGACCAGTTAGGGACCATGAGAATTAGGGATTACATCAGATATATGATTATAAACATCCAGGTGAGGTCATTTCTAAAATGATTCATCGATGCTCGAACAGGAGGAACATAGTAGTGGTTCCATAAGATATATAGAACGCTACTTATATCTTTTACCCTCTCTATCTCTCAATCAGTTTAAACTTTCTGTGTAGTTCTATGTTGCCCTGCTACTGCTGCACCAACAATGAGACTAAGATGGAGGAAGGGTGGTTGTCAGATGGCTGCTCTCTTGAATTCCCTCACGGTACAGTTCAGAGAAATGACTTCTAACAAATTGCAGTGGTTCCCATGCATGGGTGAAACATAGGTGGTACACGCAGGTATACTGGTGACCCAAGTATATTTCATCCTATTAAATAAAATATATGCCCATTCTGAGAAAACAAAGCACTTTATTTCCAACCTCACAGTGACACGAATGCAGCACAGGGTCAGAGGGAGGATGAGTATATATAAGGACGTATATTTCTAATCTGTGACAAACACTGCAACTGAATGCACACATCACCTTAATCACACACAAATATATGGCACCCCAGAGAAGTAAAATGTGTTTTCCTGATTGAGAAAGAAAAAGTAAAATAATAAAAAGGAACTAAACCATGTTTTGAAGGAAAGGCGATCATTTGTTTACACACACCAAATGATGCACTGACTACGAACAGCATAGGTAATAAATGAGTCAAAAGCCGCTAGATGCTTATTTTAGAAAGAAAAATAAACAAAAAAGAGAGAAATCAAACTAAAGATAAAGGTCTGTCATGATAACAGTAATAATGTTAGCTTGCTATTCCATCAACATACATTAAAGTAGTAACGTTACATAGTCTTCTACTGTTTATAATTGATTCAGCAACAATAAACAATAAAACAATAAACAATAAAAATCATTTCAGGGGAAAAAATGAAAAATAAAAAAATGTACAATAAATTGGTTGCATAAGTATGCACACCCCTAAACTAATACTTAGTTGAAGCACCTTTAGATTCAATCATTCAATCTTTTTACGTAAGAATCAATCAGTTTGGCACATCTTGACTTCGCAATATTTTGCCATTCTTCTTTGCAAAAGCATTCTAACTCTGTTAGTTTGGCTGGACATCTCCTGTGCGCAGCCCTCTTCAGATCACCCTACAGGTTTTCGATTGGATTTAGATCTGGACTCTGGCTGGGCCATTCCAAAACCTTGATCTAGTTTTGGTGAAGCCATTCCTTTGTTGATTTGGAGGCGTGTATTGGGTCACTGTCATGCTAAAAGGTGAAATTCCTCTTCATCTTAAGGGTTTCAGTAGAAGCCTTAAGGTTTTGCACGTTAATCAGTACGTCAGATATTACTGAGCTCCTTTAATGTTGCTGTAGGTCTCTTGGCAGCCTCTGTGGTAAGTTTTGTCTTGTCCTTTTGTAAATTTTGGAGGGACATCCAGTTCTTGGTGATGTCACTTTGGTGCCCCAGTTTCTCCACTTGTTAATGATGGCCTTCACAGTGTTCCATGGTACATCTAATATTTTGGAAATTCATTTATACCCCTCTCCTGATTGATTCCTTTCGACAGTGAGACTTCAGGACCATGGCTTCAGCAGTCAGATGAAACCAAGAAGATGTGAAGAAAATCCTACAGAAACAGCTGGTCTTTATTTGGGGTTAATCAGAATAATATGATTGATTGGGAGCTGTATGATAATTACTTTTGAACATGAGATTGAATGTGATTGGTTCATTCTGAACACAGCCACATCCCCAGTTATGAAAGGGTGTGGACACTTATGCAAGGTTATTGTAACTTCTTTATTTTTCCTATTTTTCCCTAAAATGTTTCTGATTGTTTTTAAGTTTTAATTTTTATACATTGTAATTTCACATTGAAGGTGGAAAAAGTTCTGACACGATTGATCTTGGTTTCATTATTTTCATGAAAAAAACCCCACCATTTTAACAGAAGTTGGAATTAGGAGACCATGTTTAGGTACTGTCATTTTCAGTAGTAGTTAGTAATGTTACATACATTTACATTACACAAGTCTTTAACCCCTTTAACACCCAGGAGCTGCTGGTAGTTACATAATGATTTATATATATAATTATAATAATAATCAGCTGAGAGCTGAATTAATCTGGAGAGTTTAATTATGACAAGTCAGTAGATAAGATGGCCATTACAACATGCTGATTTTTTCAGTAATGTTTTTGTGGATTAGAGCACATTGAAACCTTTTAGAGCTGTAGTGGCCTGCTGAGTAGATTTACAGAAGCAATTTTGCTGTTTACTCTTTTATTGAGGGTATCCATAATTCTGTATATTGACGTATCCAAGGTTTTCAGATATATTACAGCCCACAAAGCACAAAGATATGATGTCAGTGTGTAATATAAAGTATACACCATCTAAATATTACTTCTATGGCCCAAATAAACATTTCATATATATATATATATATATATATATATATATATATATATATATATATATATATATATATATATATATATATATAGTAAGGAAACACTTAAATCACACATTGGATGCCGATGAATGAAATATTCACGTTCAAAATCTTTACTTATATATGTTGTGTAATTTGTTGAGAACAAAATGATGTCACAATGGTGGAAGCCAAAGTCATCAGCACATCACATTGAGGGCTGGATTCGAAATCACACCGAAAATCAAAGTAAAAAATTGAAAATACAGGCTGATCCAACTTGCATAAATTTCATCACGGCAACTCATAATATAAGTCAATAGTGTGTGTGGCCCCCACGTGCCTGTATGCACTCCTGACAACGTGTGGGCATGCTCCTGATGAGATGGCGGATGGTGTCCTGGTGTCTTCCTAGACCTGGATCAGGGCATCAGTGAGCTCCTGGACAGTCTGTGGTGCTACTTGGTGGCTTCGGATGCTCCGATATGTAATGTCCCAGATGTTCTCAGTTAGATTCATTTCTGGGGAACGTGAGAGCCAGTCAATGGCATTAATGCCTTCGTCATCCAGAAACTGCCTACACACTCCAGCCACATGAGACCAGGCATTGTCATGCACCAGGAGGAACCCAGGGCCCACTGCACCAGCATAAGGTCTGACAATGGCTCTGAGGATTTCATCCCAGTATCTAACAGCAGTAAGGGTACCATTGGCTAGCATGTGGAGGTCTGTGTGACCCTCCAAGGATACTCATCCCCAGACCATCACTGACCCACCGCCAAACCGGTCATGCTGGATGATGTTGCAGGCAGCATAACATTCCCCACGGCATCTCCAGACTCTTTCACGTCTGTCACATATGCTCAGTGTGAACCTGCTCTCATCCGTGAAGAGAAAGGGGACCACTGGTGGATCTGCCGATTCTGGTGTCCCCTGGGAAATGCCAATTGAGCAGCATGGTGCTGGACTGTGAGCACAGGTCCCACTAGAGGACATCGGGCCCTCATGCCACCCTCATGGAGTCTGTTTCTGACAGTTTGGGCAATGGATCACTGGAGGTCATTTTGTAGGGCTCTGGCAGTGCTCCTCCTGTTCCTCCTCGCACAGTGGAGCAGATACCAGTCCTGCTGCTGGGTTGTTGCCCTGCTACGGCCCTGTCCAGCTCTCCTCGTGTAATGGCCCGTCTCCCGGTATCTCCTCCATGCTCTTGAAACTGTGCTGGGAGACACACCAAACCTCCTTGCGACAGCACGTATGGATGTGCCATTCTGGAGGAGGTGGACTACCTGTGAAATCTGATTGGGTTCCAGGTACTGCCTCATGCTACAAGTAGTGACAAGGATCCTAACAAAACACAAAACTAGAGACACCACCTTTTGTGGCCACCACCTGCAAAACCATTCCCTTTTTGGGGGTTGTCTTGCTGTTGCCTCTCCAGTGCACCTGTTGTCACTTTCATTTGCACCAAAGCAGGTGAAACTGATTCACAATCACTTATGCTTCCTAACTGGACAGAATGACTCGACTTGGTGTTATACTGTAATGATTGTTTTCCCTCATTTTTTTTTTGAGCAGTGTATATATATGTATGTACACACACACACACACACACACACATTTTAGAATTGAAACATACAACAGATACTGATTTGACCAATTAAATCTAACTCTACTTCCAAATTCATAAATACTACATATAGTGGCGAGAGTGTCAGTGGTTAAATTCTCGGGCTTCCTTGTTGTTTAAAGGCTCTTTGTTTGCAACACTGAGGTACAAACAGAGTACTGAGATGAAACTAGGTGAAGCTAATCTTTTAATAATCTTACATCAGGTTGGTCCTAAGAGGATTTCAGGGACTTGCTTCTTTGTTGCCTTGCTTGGTCTATTTACGCAAAACTCTACTTAGACTAAAACACCCAGAAATATAGAACAGAAGGGTTTTTTTGTCCAATCTTATTGGAAGTGTAATATCAGTGTTGAAATAGTTTTATGAGCATTATTTTAGACTTACTCTTAACATCTAGCACCATGTATTCCTGGATAACAGTGATATTTAATATAGAGCAAGGCTGTGCAAAATCAAGTGAATGCCTGGAATAGAATTATGTGTAAAGACAACAATCTCTTTACACATAGAGTGCGTACATCAAACATTAAACATTTTTTTTTAAATCTTCATACAGACTGGGCCTAATTGTCATAATGACTAATTGCAAGAAACAAACAAAACAAAACATAATTACCAGGTTCCACTGAACCCTCACTCAGATCACATTCCAGGGCCTTTTATGGTTTTAGGAAACCGGCACTGGCTAACAGGAGTATGTTTTTAAAAAAAAAAAAAAAATTATTACTCCTCTTTGTAACTGTCTCCTCCTTTACAGCATCCATAAATAAATATCAAAGCACTTTCTGATTCATGCAGGGCCTCAGTGAACCCTGTCCTGCAGGAAATGACACACACAAACACACACGCACTCACGCACACACGCATGCTCGCATACACAGAGGCATTAGGGAGTGCTTTCTTTAAAAATTCAGTTAATGATTAAATAATAATATCTCGTATCTAAGTGGCATAATTAATAATACTCTGTAGAAATCTAGAAACATTTAATAGGCAGGATAGGAGTCATTTTTTTTTTCAGAAAACTGGTATGCAAAAAGTCAGAGTCCAAGGTCAGAATAAGTAGACATTTGTGTATATTTTGAAGAACTAGAGTACCAGAGTACGATAAGCAGAGCAAGTTAATATTTGCAGGACTCAGGCAGGAGCAGTCCTCCCCCTAACAGTGTGGAATCCAATGAATCTCTCTCTCTCTCTCTCTCTCTCTCACTCTCTCACTCTCTATTTTTTTATTCTCTTTTTTTTTCCTCAGGTGGTTTCATAGAAATTTATGAAATCAGTATTTGACTTTTGGCATAGCAAACAACCCATATCGAGTTATGAACTTAAACTGTTTTAAGTTGTTGATACTGAACAACTGTTAACCTACTTTTATTTGTCAAGTTTAAGGGTAGTTGGTGTGCTTGGGGTGGGGCTTTGTGCAGGAGACTGAACTGTATTTTGTTGTATGCAGAAAGTCTGTTCTTACTTTAAGGGATGTAACAGATTGTCATGTATCTTGTACATACATAATACTGCATGCTTTGTTATCACTGTTGTTCTATCCACATAGTACAACACAGAGTTTTGTTACAAAAAGGGACACTTTATCTATGAAAGGGACTTAGATATAGATATTGCTTGAAAAAAGAGAACATTTTTGTGTTTTATAAAAAATTCTAACAAAATAACTGTTTAATAAAAACAAAGAAGAGAAACAAACAAATTTTGAGAATATTCTGTACATAATGCATAATGATACCCTCCATTCCCACAAAAAATGTAAGCCTAGATGTATACATCCACCTAAGCCTTACCTTAACTCCAGTTAATAAAAGCGAATCTTGATAAAATGTACATTTTCTCATGGGAACCAGACAAATGTTAGAACTGTAGAAATCTGCTTCCTAATCAACACACACAGAAAATATTTACACATAACAATTGAGCTCAATGCAGGCACAAGGACATGTGCTAAAATAGAAACTGCATTGTGAGCTAGCTAACTATGGGTTTTGCAGTCATTTTGGATTTCACTCTTTAGCACTTACTATGACCACTCAGTTCTACTGACCAGGTTCCGTAAATTAAGTACACTGTTGGCCAAACACTGTCCTGATTTACTTTTTGGCAAAAAGGTAAGAGGTTTTGCTGATGACCTAGATTTCTTTCCTAAAACAATGTGACAAACCAAAAGAGAAACCTCCAACAGAATATCAGTGCTAACTTTTCTAACTGTGGCAACGTGATAGTTGTTATGGTTTGGACAGTACAGCATCATGAGAATGAATTTGCTATTACACAAGTTTATTAAAGAAAAAAATAAAGAGACATGGGTCAGTTTTGAGGATTTAAGAAAGTAGGGAAAGCTGTGTGTCCTGCTTAAAACAAACACACACACACACACACACACAGTGTCCTATAGGGTCAATCAAAGAGAGCAGGGCTAATGTGTGTCACATCGATGATCCTCAGCTAAGAAGAAGTCAGTAACAGGGTTCCGTACTCTGTCAGAGTCTGGCAGAACTGAGAGCTTGTAGATCAACTCTGAAGACCAATATCATAATTTCTCTTATCTTCTTTATTTTTGGGAATACTTTAAGCTTCAAATTGGTTAGTTTCCTATATTTTATGCAGCTGTTTTATGCTGCACCATGCACAAGCAAACACACACTAATACACGTAATTAATTTTCTATAACAGCAGCTCTGGCAGTAATGCTGGCTGCAGTTCAAACTATAGTTTATATACTTTTTATGTTTATGTTCTCATTGTAATACATTATTGTTTTTATAGTTTCCTTAAACCCTCTGTAACTAACATACTATGTAAACTCGTTTGTAAATTAATGAGTAACCTGACCCATTCGTTATTCACTTGGAGCATTATTTGGAGTGCAGTTTTACCTCAAGAGGCAGAGGCAGAGGTCCCTAATTTCTATACAACAATCCTCACAATTTATAGAGACAGTGAGATCCATTGCCCAGTAATAACCTGCTTAACTAGGAGTTTTGTGGTCCAGTAGTGTTGTAGGTAGGGTGGCTGGCTTATAACACTAGTGTTTAGGTTCAAGCCTCAGCCCAGGTGACTGTCTGTGTGGGGTTATTGTTTTTATTAATCATGTTAGCTGTACAGAAAGAGATGAAACAAACTGCATTTAGAAACTGTGTTCATGTAAATTAATCCACATGGAAGAAACAAGTTAACAAATTAAGTATAAGAGGTGAATTTATGTTGAAGTAAAATATTTCATTTGTGTAAACCAATGCACATTTGAATTAAGTAAATTCAGCTGACTTTTTTATGTAGCTTTTGTACTCCCTTTAGTCATTGTCATATCCACTGAAAAAACATTCACTGAATTTACTTGATTCAAATGTGTAAATCAGTTCCATGTAATTGAATTGATTTGCATTAACACAGTTTGTTTTTGTACAGCCAACATGATTTAATCATGTATATTCAAAGCCCTATAATAAAATTGAACTCCACGTAGTCAGCTGAGCTGAAAACTATGCAATAATAATGCTAACCACTACACAACCATACCCCACATAAGCTAAGACAGCCCTAATACATTCCCTTCTTTTCTGTGTAATTCTTCCAAACATAATTTTTATTGTAAATTGTTGATTTAACTTGGACTATCACCTACTATTTATAAATACTGTCTATCTGCATCTGTTTCTGCTGTCTAAGTCATTGATTCATCAGACTGTGAATCAATTGTTTGACTATCAACTCATGCAGCTTTTAGCCAGACTCAGGCTGGGCGGAGTCAACAAAGAATTACTTACAATTCGTTCATTAAATCTCTGATAACTAAGGCTATCAGGAAACACTCGCAAAACAGCCTTGTACATAATATTCAACCTTCATTAAGTTGTTCGTTATTCACTAAGATTAATCGTTATCAGGAAACCTACCCCTGTTTTGCAGATGTTCCACAAACGTAACTATAAAGGGATAAAATGTATGAGGTGTTATTCTTAATAAGTAAAAGAAAATTGTTAAACAAAACGTTTCAGGGGTGTTGTTATAGGAGAATATTCAAATTTGGGCCACATCACACCACCACATAGTTGAATATTTTTCAATAACAGCACTCCCCATTGTGTTTTATTCTTCTTTACTTATGTAATGTGTTCACAGTGCTCTTTTCACATGTAACTACAGGCAGTAGTTACATTAAAATGTAATTATTCCACCAGATGAGTGACAAATTATTTTCAAATTTAGCTGTCTTGACTAACTACTGCTAAACAAGAAAATGAGCTGACTGAAAACATTCACAAATACAGAAATCAGTTCTGGTTGCTAAATGTGTAATGTACCAACTAGTGCAAAATAAGAGTGCAAATCAGGTCACACTAAATAGATCACTTCTCACTTTGCTGAGAAGTGGCAGGTTTTACAGTTGGATGCCTAATATTAAATGCTTACTATAACTTGCAAAGTCTAGGCAAAAGCATGAAGCTGAACATAAAACACAAAACCCATACAGTATATCATGACAGCTGTGGGTATTATTTATTTAATATTTCTTCATACTTTGTCAACATGCAAGAAATTGTCTTTACAGCAATAGCACACTTTGCTAATTAGTTGTGATGAAACTAATTATAAATATATTTGGGATCAGCATTGCAAAAAGGAGTGCATATGTGTTATTTCCATATAGACTACATGTGCATATGTACTTGATATGCATCCTTCATGGCTCCTTACCAACTCAAGGCAGTGGCGGCTCTTTGGTTAAGGTGCTGTGTTACTGATCAGAAGGTTGTGAGATTAAATCCCAGCACTGCTACTGTTTTCACACTTGAGCAAGATCCGTAAACATGCCTTCATGACCCAGCTTCTTAACAAGTTGGGATATGCATAGAAAAAAGAATTTCACTGTACTTGTATATGTGATCATAAGGTCTATCTTCTTATGTTATAAAATCGGTTTAAATTGGTCACTAGTGTGAACTATCAGAACTGCAGACTGTGTCTCCTCGGTGGCAGAAGAGTAAATTGCTAGCGAGGGTTTTCACCCAGATGGCTGTGTAAAAAAACATCACACCCTGCTGATACTGTCAGATGAAATGTATTTTTATACCCAGGATGGCAGTTACCTGTTCTTGAAAAATAAGCTTGTTTATATTTATCTCACTCAGAATGTCTCAGTCAAATAAAATAATATGATGGGGCTTTTTTATAAGCTAATTTGATTTTAACTTGCAGGTTGACTGTCATCCTGATGATGAGGAGGTTGTCTGTGGTTTGTTATTAAGCATAATAAAGGCTTGACAGAAATGAAACATTTAGTATGAGGGAAACTGACACTGATCGCAATCCTGGAATGTACATAACATGTTCCTCTATCTAACGTTCCTGCTGACAAACGTTTTCATAAGATATACTGTGCCTACTTGGGAGTCTTGGGAGTTAATTTTCCTATGGACTGCTGTCTTGTCTCTTGTAGAATGTTATATATCTGACCCTTCTTTAGTATTAGAATTAATAAGAAATAAATGTGCTGCATTTAGATTTTTTTCCATGTTTGGTGCTTCCTTCATTTCATGAGAACTAATATCACTAGCATATGAATGGTGCGCTGTAATGGACTGCTGTCATATCCGGTTTGAATTCTCCCACCTTGCCTATTCTCTATTTAAAAGAAATGTAACATTTTATGTTCTGCTTGGCTTACATCAATTTATTACTGGTGAATCCCAGCCATGGATTAACCTTGTATGAGTATTAGTCTGGGGTATTTCTTGTGCATATACCACAGTAAACATTTATTAAACTGTTACATTTAGTAATTACAACCAGTGTCACTGACATTTATAATGTCTCCTTATGTACATGAGGAGAAAATGCTAAGCATGTAATACACACATCTAAATGAAGCATCAGAATTTGAGGGGAAAATGTGTAGATGTACTGCATTTCTATTTCACTGATCTCACTCAAAAGAGATCTCATATCCCATTCAGTAAACAGAACTGTTTACTGAATGGGATATGATATGTTATATAGGCATATATGGCATATATGTTATGGGATATGATATGTTATATAGGCATTTTGTGAGGATCCATGTATGCGTTTCCTTGAAATCCTTCACCATCGTATTTTACAGATCATTAGCACTTCAGCCTGATTTAGAGTTGGGGGGTGTGGCCTAAAATGTCTGTTCCTCTAAATACAGTAATGCTGAAAATGATTACAGGGACAAGACCCAAGACTCACACAAAACCCACTGGAAATGTAACAATTTATAGATTTTCTTTCATTTACTAGAAATGAATTAACAGCTATGACTACAAACCCTGTCTCCTTAGCCTAAACCTAAGCATTTATGGCTGTAAAGACAACTTTCATGTGAGTTGGCTTGTGAGAAAGTTGGTCTTGTAGTGGCTTCTCATAAAGTCTAATTCTTAATAGTCTGATGGAAGAGGCAGAATTTGATTACTGATCCTGAAACAGAGCACTGAATCTGCAAAATTGTTTTCTGTGTTAAAAGTTTCAGTCACTATGAGTACAGTATATACCTCATCTTCATTTTTAAACAAAGCATATTTATGGCAATTGCTTATTCTATATAATGCATTTTCTGTTCTGAATTTAATCTCAGCATTGATGCAAAAACCGTAGCAAAGTCCTTACCAGAGTTTGTCAGTGATTTTGTTCAGAGTCAAATAATCTTGATGTGTTGCAGTAGGAGTTCTGTCTGCCAAGGAAATCCTGGAAGCTACACCTCCCCTGATAACAATGTTTACAGGAACAGAATGTTATTCTGGAGGATGAGGGGTTTAGGATTAGCAGTGTCTTACAAAATTATGCACTAACATATCTATTATTAGCAGTAATACATTGCCATAGCTGATGTACTCACAACTCATAGTCTAGCAGTAGTAGTCATAGTGGTCATAGCAGTGTGTTTGACCACACTGCTTGGTGTAGGAAGAAGACTACTAGTAGCTTGGATTAATTTAAAAAGGAGTCTAGATATAAACCCACTAAACATAAACCTGTATGACCCAACATTACTTAGTCCTAGAACAGGTTAAATATTTCTGCAAAGTCATTCACTCCTTCTAAGCTACCAAACGTCCTCTGCATACCTTCATCATTGCCATAAGTGTTCCCCTGAGTACAAGAGGAAGGGTGGAGAATTTCCTTTGCTGTCTCTTGCTTGCTTTCTTTTTGCTTTTACTTTTACATATAACAAAATTGTTAAATAAAACACAACTATTTTAAACAGGAACAAGCAATCAAGATACTATATAAAATGAGAGTTACATAGCTATTATATAATTATACAGCTATTAAAATGTATAGAAGGTCCTGAGAGTTAAAGATTATTGAAAACTTATTAATACAAAGACATGATCACAGCAAAAAACATTGTATTATCTTCAGGAATTCGATCAATTTAATGACTGATAAATCATCAAGCCATTAAGTGATTAAATACCTACATATGAATAGTTGAGCACTGAATGTTTATTTCATTTGTCTTTCATTTATTCATTTATTCATTATCAGTAACTGCTTTATCCTGGTCAGGGTCATGGTGGATCTGGAGCCCATCCTGGGAATGCTTTACAGAAAATATTTTAATCTGTCTAACTACCTGTTTTATAAAATAATGTCAAACAATATAAGGTATATTTCAAACATCCAAGTCATTTATTAAAACAGTATTGGTGCTTTTAAATGTTTAAATTTAGCACTAAAGGCACTTCATATTTTAATTTAATCCAGTACAGTAAGGGACTTACTTTTGTTACATTGTGGCTTCATGTTGTTCCTTTCTGCCTCTGAACCACTGTACCACTGAGGGCCCGGGGTGCTTTTCTTTCACTAATGGCTTCTGACAGCAATGCCAGTGCATGGCAATGCTCTGCATTTAGCAGAAAAAGATTTTTTTTCCAAGATTGTTTTTCCATTCAAATTTAATTTCAACCCAGTCTTGTGAATTAACATCTTTTCAAAACCCAACAGCAAATACACATTGAAAAAACTTAAATACAGCTACATTATGGCAAATTCAGTAGACCTACAGTATAATTGTTATTCTTATCAGCCAATGATTCTTATCAGCTATTTTTTTTAATGCTAGCTTGCTAACTTGGATTGTCCTAAGAATTTTTTTTTGCAGAAACCAGATTGCTGGCTACAGGTTTACATTATACATTATATTTGTTCAATCACTATGTAAATACTAAACAGCAGACATCATATAGAGACTCTGGACTTTCGAGATCTTTCGAGTTGTACATACCAGATTTAACTTATCAGTTTATTATCAATCACTTTATCTCCTGGGTGTGCTAGAGTGCAAAGGCAAAAAATCCTACAGCTCACTATAACTGGGATTGAGAACCCCTGTTATACAGTGACACTGATAGATAAAATGCAAGAATAGACTCCAGTTAAGAGTCTCCTTAACCTCTACAAAAGTCTTTTCCGACTGGTCCACCAGCTGGTTGGGATCAGGGCATCTTCTCATGTGAATGATTGAGTTCTATAACCCAAAGGAGCCTCAGCTCCTTCATGGAGTCTGGCTTCAAAAATTCTTGCTGCCATCTACACCTACAAACTGTGTGATGTAAAATAACCTAAGCTAAATTAATCTAAGCTAGAGTTTGTAAATCCAGTAACTTATTTCACCAGTCAGCTTAGTTGTTGAATAATCTCAGTGATGTATTAAGATGCTATTACTATATATATATATGACTGTGGTACTAAACAGAATTGCTTTAATCTGTCATGGTGGTTCTGAGGGTCTCATGCTTTTTGGCCTGTATGGATGTTTATGTGCTCTTCAAGAGATTGGAGCCTTCAAGACAGACTGTAAACACAGCAAATTTCAATTTGGTTTAAAGGTGCAGCGAGCATCCTCTGGGCTTCCTTGTAACATCTGTCTGTCTGATAGCTATCAAGGATGGATGATATGATTTTTAGCATTGGGCAAAATGTAAGTTTATTTAATAATTTAAGGCCACTTCTCATTTTAATTTTATTTTTTAAACTGTTGTGAGATCTGAACCAGACAATACACAATGGAATCTGGGTTAAATGTTATTAATTTAATCCAAGTACACAGAGGAATATTGTTTGAAACCTAAATTCGCAAAACACCTTGGGTGCTCTGCATATTCAGTTTATCTCCCAACCTGGTTGCACTGTGATCAAACGTCATCCTGTTCTGGTTTTCAGTAACCCAATCTGCCTGTTGTAATGCATGGGTGTTTGTAGGATGATGGTTTATTTACTGCTTTTTACTGTCCTTGAGTCAGAGCTTTAAACCTAGCACAGAAAAAAAGGAAAATGATTTATATATAATAAGTGCTATTTTGGAATGCAAAGTATAATGATACATTGTATAATTGATTATAAGCAGTTATTTTCCACGAAAGACTATAAAGATTATCATTCAATGTAACATTCCGTGTCATGCCTAAATCTTGAATAGAATGATTTGAATTTCTGGACTCTTCAGGTCCGCACACAAAATTAGGTATTTAGTGTGTGAGAGTGCTTTAATTCTAAACAGGTGTCTGTCAAAGGATTACTCCTATTGTGTTTAAGAGAATCTGTGCACAGGTTCAGCAAATCCCTGAAGCAAATATAGGCTCTTGCTCATCTGAAGTGGAATTAGATATGGCAAAAAATCATCAAGACAATAAAGCTTTTTATTCCTCTTCTCATAATTAGCATAATGTTATTGAAAGGGATCCTTTTATTTCTTCCATGATTCATATTCACAATCGTTCCTTTGAACTTCATGGGTTGAGCAGCGGAATTACAATTGAAAGAGAAGGAAGGATGTTGATAGATATCAATTCACACTGCTGTATCAATTGTTCTCACTTCATACAGCATGAATTCAATTCTAATTTATTCTAATTTATTATTTTAGGTTAAAAGTGTATAGTTCATTGTTTTCTATGCCCAGGTGCTTAGAAATGATAGTGCTGGAACATTAAAATAAAACTTAGTCTCTAATTTCATGAAAACAGAAAAAGCCATTTTAACTCATTTTACTCTAACATGATATCACTTCTGTGATAGAAATGAGATCTACTGAAGTGTTTTAATGGCTCATTAATAGACTATAATTGGCTTCATAAAAAACTGTTATGACTATAACAAATCTGACTTTGATGGCCACGCATGTTTCTACTTTTCTCCCTCGATTATGTTGAATGCTGCATTTAGATCACATGGAGACCTTCCTGCCTAACTCTGTCCTCTCTGAGGTCTCTGTGTGGGACTCTACAGTGCAAACACTTAATGAAACTTAATGTTTCCACAGAAGTAAAGGGTGGTGAGCAAGCGAGTCTTGGTGCTTTTAACACAACAGGCAGTGGAAGATAACATTTTAAAGTGTGCAATAAAGACAATGTTGGATGTAGACGAATAAGAGGCTTGACCTTATTTCAAAACATCAGAGTGAATGTAATAGAAATAATAAAATAATAAAATTAATAGAAGTCAGCAGAGTATTAGCAGAGTATTTCCAGAGGTAATTTAATCTTCTAATTTAAATAATGGGATATTAATTGAAATAAATGTGAAGCTTGACAGCAGGTGTAACTAAATGCAGAGTCACATAAACGACAGGCAAGACATCAGGGCAGCTTGTACGTCATGGTAGAAGACTGGACCAGTGCTCAGTTGTGGTCCACCACTTTTTTGTGAGTGCTATTTCTTCAATTTTGTAGTTTGAGTAGTGGATACAAAACTCTGGGAGGAAGACAGGTTTTTAGGACTATGAATACACTAGAAGACTTGACTCTCAAAATACTGCAGATGATGTTAATAGTAGATGGTGTTGAACTTTTCTGAAGCCTTACCTTTGATCTGCACATAACAATTTTTTGCCTGGAATAACCAGCCCTTCAGATGTGCCCTGAGAATTAATGTGCATAGCTGCTGAGCTGTCGAAATGCACAAATGCATTTCTCGTCCTGACCTTAAAGAATTGCAGCAACAGAGATAGATTATAACTTCCTCAAGGGGCAGGGAATTAGCCTCAGCAGGCAATGAAGTGGACTACAAGAGATCGCTATAGAAACCACCTAAACCAATCATTGAGGCAGCATCTGTGAAGAGCTGCAAGTCCTTTGGGTTGATAAATCATCCTAATAAAAAATAATGCCATTCTGTTTCCATGAGGCAAGGGTCATCCAGAGAAATGGCATCAGGTGATGAAGGGACTGAAGAGGTAGGATGTAAATGGTGGGAAAATATGCTGCTGAGGTACAATGGCAAATGATAGAGAGATAAAAGATGAAATGGGGATTGATGGAGGAATAGAAGCAAGAAGAGTGATGGTGATGCCTTCCTGCTTGGTTTGATTAAAAAGCTACTCATGTAGTCAAAGACACAATGGATGCCAGAAATCATGAGGATTGTAAAAACAAATCATATTGGCTTTTGCCAGCCAGTTCCCCACCCTGTAAATATAGTGAGAGAAATAGCATGATCAGTGGTGCCATAGCAGCATAAAAATCAAGCTGCTAATGGAGAGAGCAGCAGAGCCATGAGTAGCATGGAGGTCAATAATGAAACACTTCTTGCTGGAGTATTTATATGGCTACACAAACAGGTGTAATATGGTGTGTGAAAAAGTAATGAATAAGGAAAAGTATTGACTATTGTAAAATCTAAGACCTTTGTGCCCAGAAGACATTTTGGGCCACATGCTACATATTTGGCCCTTATGTTAACACCATATCCAAATCCATTCACTTACACAAAAGCCTTTTGATTATGGTTATCATTCTCAAAATTCTAATCTCCAAACTAATCTTAAAATAAGACTTTGGATTTCTTTCTGAATGCCACAGTCATTAGCTGCATATTATGTAATCATCCATATTTGGTATCAGAAAAGGTATCAAATATAATGGGGTTAGTTTGTGCCTGTTCCAGTTTGTGATAGAGGCCTCAACATGAACAGTCTATATGCAAGTAAATGCGATGTGTCTGAGTTCTATGCAAATATTTCTCTCTAACTAGCTGAATAAAACTAGCTAACTAACATAAACTGTTTGGTTATTATTTATAATAGAGTCTAATAATTTGTAAGGATAACATTAATTATCCGAATAGCAGAACAAATTTAGTACCTAGGGGCCAGCTGAAAATGACAAGTAGGCAAATGTAAGTTGTATGCGGCCATATTAAAAGTTTTTTAATGCATTTGGATTCTGGGTGAAAAATGACTGTAAATTCTGGCTTAAAATTAAAAGCTGTAAATTCTGCTCTGAAACACAGTATAATCAATCTGACATGTGGCAGTGTTCTGGTAGACAGAATTGGATGAGGTCATCGCTGTCATTCAACGGTGTATGTGGACCAGATTAAGTGATATGAGCGGGTCATTATTGAGCCATTGCACATTATCTATTAGCGTAGTCATAAATAACTTTAACTTCAAATTTCTGAAGGCATAAAACTGATACTGTATTTAGTCACACTGTTACAGTTAAAATTGCATTTTAAAGTACATAAAAATGCACTTTATGAAGATTTTGTGAAGAAATTTCTAGCTATTGTGTACACCAGCATCTGAAACTTATCTGGCTTAATAAATGGGATTAGGTAAAACTGGGAAACACAAAATGAATAAATAAATGTTGGTAGCCCTGAGTGATGGTGAAGCAGATTAAGAAATTCAGAGGGAGTTTAACTTTAGTCACTAAAACATATTCAAATATATAAACATCCTGTATTTGTTAAAGTTCTGCTTTTGGGGGTCATCTGCTATTGCCCCATTCTATAATATCTCCTAATACAGTTTGAAAAAATGTATTATAATAAACTGGAAAATACCAGTAATTGCTGCTTTTCATAATACATAGACATAGACAAGAGATTGTCTACACAGACAATCATTAAACAATAGAACACAGGGCTATATACTGTAATGTAGGGTAGGGTGAACTCAGGTAACCTGGGGCTATTTCTGCAAGTTTTAATACTCCAATGTTTTCTGTTATCAATCCATTTTTTTTTCTAGCTTTTTGGATCCAATTTTTTAACTTTTGTGCCATAAGAAGTTTTTTTTCTGCCAACCTCTGGTAATCTGGTACACTCCTGTATTAGGTTTAAGAATTTCTTAATCCTCTTAATATACATTATATGGCCATATGTTTGTGGACAATTGACCATCACACCCCCATGTGCTTGCTGACCACCCCATTCCAGATTTAGTCCAGAATAATAACCTCCACTCTGGGAAGGCTTTCCACGAGATTTTGGAGCATGGCTGTGGGGTTTTGTCCATTCAGCATTGGTGAGGTCAGGCAATGATGTCAGGTGAGGAGGCCTGAGGTGAAGTCAGCTTTCATGTGCATCCCAAAGGTGTTCAGTGGAGTTGAGGTCAGGGCTCTCCAACCTTGGCAAACCATGTCTTCATAGACCTTGTTTTGTGTACAGGGGCACTGTAATGCTAGAACAGGTTTGGGCCCCCGCTTTTAACAATAGACATTGTCACAAAGCAGCTTCACAGAAATAAATACATTCAAATTAAATTAAGCCAAAATAAATTGTAAATATGTGAATTTATTCCATGAAACATTACCTCAAGCTCCCTCTCTCCATTAGAATGTTTCACAGTTTTATGCCATTATTTGAGAGTAGAAGCAGTGATGTTTAATGCTAGTATACTAGTATACTTTAAGTGCCAAGAAGGGTAGACCCCCTCCTTGCTCACCACATGTGCGCACACATACCCACACACACAGACACACACACAATATCCAGGTAAACAAGTGCTGTTCTCTGCAACCACCAGGACATCACAGCCACCTTTCCTCTAAACTTCTTCTGTTAAGACACAATTATCCATTTAAATCACAAATTTATGTCAAATCAGTCTAACTATATAACCTTACTCTATGGTGTAGTTCCAAAACAGTTACATATTGTTATTGATGTTATTGTCCTCTGGAGCCTAGTTCTGCTGGCACAAAATCATGATCAATCAGGTTTTAATCCTCACTGTTTCCAAAACAAGGACCCAACCCTTTGTCTTGGCCCATCATGTCCGGAGCTTAATCTAAGTTCACTATGTTAGCACAGGTGTGCTGTATTATGCCTGACCCTACACTCTGTCCCCAGCCTCCTAACAAGCTGGGACATGTGAAGAATTTTTCTTTACTGCACTTTTATGTGTGACAATAGAGGTCTTGTCTTCTTGACGAAAGTGGCTGTGGCTGTGGCTGTGAGGAAAGTGGCTTCTTGACGGCATGGCTGGCAGCTTTATTTCCCAGGGCGCCCTCATGTTTGTGTTACCTTCTGACTCTCCCTTTTAGTTATGCTGTCGTAGCTAGTCTTGCTGGAGTCCCTGCTTGCACTCTGTACATATTCTTTAACCATTAAGTGGCAATTAGTATACCTAACATCCTCTTTCTCTCTCTCTCTCCCTCTCTCTCTCTCTCATGCTACACATGCTACTCCTGAGATACCAGTGATCCTGAACCCTTCTGCTCTCCAGTCCTGCCTGATACAGCCCGATGTCCTACTGCTGGTTGGATTTCTCGTCAGTTGGAAACCACTCACTGTTGCTCAAAATAGCCCCACACAGACAGCCTAAAGTGACATGAGATTACTCTGGATGTTACCACTTAGAAACCATGAAGATGGCTTTGGACTTCAATTGATATGAACAGTTTTGCTACGATGGCTTAGGACTACAGTTGCTTTGATAGTTTTAGGACTGCAATTCCCATGAAAGGTTTTGCAATCAAGTCTCCATCAGTGAACAGTTGATAACTTCAGCAAAATAGACTTCATGTGTAAACTATAATGAACTTCATGTTTACAGTTACAGAAGGGATTTACTTATAATTGCACTATCCGGTGTCATCCAGATGAGGATGGGTTTCCTTTTAAGTCTGGTTCCTCTCAAGGTTTCTTCCTCAGGCTAAAAATGATAGCTAATGTAATGTAATAACATATGGAGAGGTAGTTAGCTAGTTTAGTGCATTAATACAGGCTAAGGAAAACAAACAAGTATAGAAATTCCCAGGGAGAGCTGCGACTGTTTAGGAGTGTTTATATCACGGCTTGGTGCTGTGCTTTATTTTACTCGGTTTTGTCAATGTTTTCACGTATGTACCTGCATGTTCCTGATTCTGAAGCATGCAAGCTTTTATAGGATTATTTGTATATAATATGTTATGTTTATTCTCAGGTACACATATATTTATGAAATTCTAAAGACATTAAATACACAATATGGCTAAAAGTTCCAGTGAAGTGAAATTGTAATGTTACAGACATATAGTGTATATAGGCCAAGTTTTTCTTCTCAAAACCTATTGCAGATACTATACTCATCATTAACTTTACTTTGCTCTTGTTTTAAAGGATTTCCTGTTTGCACCCTTTCCTGTGTGACTGTCACATAACAGGCATGATGTCAATGGATTTTGATTACAGTGTGTCACTACTAAAGTTTAGTAATGCCAATGCTGATTTGCTCTTAAAGCAAGTTAAGAAAAACTTAAAAGATTATATATATATATATTATATATATACCCTTGTCTCCCCTTTATAAAACAGATATAATCAATATGGGCAGCACAGTGGAGCAGAGGGTAGTGTCGCTGCCTCACAGCTATAAAGTCCTCAGTTTAATTTATGTGTGGAGTTGACAAATTAAAGCAGCTGAAACTGTGTTCTTCTGAATAGACTTATTTTTCAAACCATTACCCTTTATTGTCATCTGTATAATATGACTATGCTTCATACTGGCATGCTTCATATGGCATGCTAGAACCACCAGAAATCTTGATAGGCTGCTCTACGTAGCAGAAGGAAGGAGTCATCACTAGCTACTGAAGAAGTGGTTGATGCAACAAGAAAACACACTGCTTTACTGCAGAAACTACATAGTCAAGTACATATTGTATAGTCTAGGAATATTATAGCCTTTATCTTGGGAACACGGTCAATCTTTTTTAGAAATGTTTGCACATATTTTTAATCTGGACAGAGTTCTTTAACAACATTACAGATTCTGCCAGCTCTGTGAATCTTCAGTCTTGTATCATGAATATATGCAGGTTCCTCTGATATTACATTTACTTCCCTCCTTCCTTTCAGTTTAATGTTCCTTACTAGCAGTTCTTCACAGTAAGGTTTAAGAAACAGTGGAGAGTGAGAGTTTAGGTTGTGTAGAATCAGTATAAGTGTTATAATAGACCCATTTCCACTACAATTTTGGAAATTAATGGTGTGATAAATTAAGGGAAATGGAGAACACAGCGGTGATGTGACCTTCCAGGACGAGAATCTGATTCCTTGTACTGTCAGTACAACTCGATACAATGACCTTAAACATGACAGATGCATTCTATGTGATTGCCTGATATTTATATCTGTATGTGTTAAACAACTTAGAACATGGCACATCTGGTGGCAGACCACCCATTCTTTAGGTGAACAAAAAATATTGGAACAGTCAAAGTAATTTAAAGTAAATAACTTTGGAGGATTATGAAACTTTCACCCCTACCCTGTGGAGGTGGTTGGTAATGTCACTGACTTGTTTTGGGGTTTTTCTTCACAGCTCTCACAATGTTCCTGTAATCAACTGCTGTTGTTTTCCTTGGCCAACCTGTTCAATGTCTGGTTGTTAGTGCACCAGTGGTTTCTTTCTTTTTCAGGACATTCCAAATTGTGGTACTGGCTACAGATATAAATACCCAATGAAAATCTAATCGATTTTCCCTCTTTTCTCAGCTTCAAAATGGCTTGCTTTTCTCCCATAGACAGCTCTCTGGTCTTCATGTTGGTTTATCCTTTTCAACAACAAATGCAGTCTTCGCAGGTGAAACCCAGGGTGCAAACCAAGAGCAGACATTCAGAGCTATTAACTGTTTAAACAATCAATCTAACAGGGCACACCAGGGAAACAAGAAATGCCTGTCAGTCACATGTTTCAATATTTTTGATCACTTGAAAAATGGGTGTGTTCAAACAAAAGGTGCCAAAAGAATTGGCCTTGCCATTCCAATACTTTTGGAGAGGACTGTACATTTCCATTTTAACAAGCATTTCGAGCCACACCAGTTGTGTCAGAGGCACTTTAGAGCTGCATAAAACTCAAGCCTGGCATCATGTTGACCTTGTTTTACGCTTTGACTGAGTGTTGTGTAAACCCACAGAAAATCACACATTCTATATAGTGTTAACATTGGTTAAAATCAGTAAAGTCTATAATAATGTCATTGTGCAACCTGCAGGCTTTATAGAAGTGTTTGTTCAGTACTGCTATTCATGGATAACCAGAAAAAATCTCACGTCACATTTTTATTGCACATCTTACTGTCTCACGTCACATTTTTATTGCACATCTCCGAATGCACATCAAACCTTGAGGTGGATGGGCTACAACAGCAGAAGACCACATCAGGTTCCACTCCTGTCAGCCAAGAACAAACATCTGAGGCTATCATGGGCACAGGCTCACCGAAACCAGACAGCTGAAGACTGGAAAAAGACCAGGTGATTTTTTTTTTTCTAATCATCAACTTTCCAGTTTCAGTGTGCCCATAATAGCCTCAAATTCTTGTTCTTGGCTGACAGGAATCTGATGTGGTCTTCTGCTGTTGTAGCCCATCCACCTCAAGGTTGGATGTGTTGTGTATTCGGAAATTCTTTTCTGCTCACTATGGTAGTAAAGATTATTTGTGTTACTACAGACTTCCTGTCAACTCAAACCAGTCTGGGCATTCTCCTCTGATCTCTCATGATCAAAGTCACAGAGATCCCACTTTTTCCCCATTCCGATGTTTGATGTAAACACTAACTGAAGCTGTTGACCTGTATCCTGCATGATTTTTTTGCATTGGGCTTCTACCACATGATAAGCCGATTGGATAACTGCATGCGCTGCTGCCACATGATTGGCTGATTAGAAAAACTGTAGCTGTACAGGTGTTCCTGATAAACTGGACAATGAGTGTTTATGCATTAGCATGTTTGACTGTTCACTCAAATTAAATAATATTAATTTAAAAATTAAATAACTCAAAAAACAAGCAGGGATATCAGTGACAACTGAAATCTAATTACAATTTTAATATAATTTGTGTTCTGTCAGTAGAAAGTTAATGAACATAAAACTCTATGGCTCCAACAAATGGCCAAAATATTACTGTGCACATTCAAATAAAGAGTCTAATTTGAATAGCTGGCTTATCAAAAAAAAACAAAACTGATGTTTGATGAGTTGATTTTTAACAGTTAACAGCGTCCCGAGCTGCAAAATGTTTTAGAAGCCCTGCTTTAGAGAATGCTCACAATGCTACTCATCATATAAAAGGGTGGCTGCTTCATAACACTTCTTCCTGGTGTAACAAGACACATTTCAATTGTGCGTCAATCCAACAAATACCCATAATGACTGTGCATGGTTTAATGTTTAAAATTTCATGTGAATATTGTGTACATGATTCAGGTGAAGCTTGAAACTTCTAAGTATGTAATATATTTCTGTACCACTCACAAAACAGTTATTTAAAATATTATTTATTTCCATGGTAAAAAAAAAAAAAAAAAGGACATAGGTTATTGAAAAGCCATGGCAGAGGAAGTAACAGGGAGCTTACATGTAGTGTCTCTTCACCTGAAAGTACGGTTTGGTTTTGATTTCACAACAAACTAATCATAAAACAAAATACAATGCTGTTATTGTAATACACGTTATGCTGTGTTATATAAAGACGGTTAATGTGTAATCATGTATGGTACTTATACTCACTGATCTTGAGGAACTATAATTAATGCAGTAATGTAGTGAATGTAAACAAATGTTTTATTTATCCACTGAAATGTGCCATGCTGTGGCTGTGCTCACACAGATAAGACCAACACGTAAAACAAGCTGATAAATTTAGGACTCAGACATTGCCAGACCTCCCAGGAACCGTTAACTTTGGTGTACCATTTCAGGGCAGGGGAGAGAACATCACTGCCACCGTAAGTGAATAAAGTAGCTTTATCATTGTAAAAACAATATCGGATTTATAAAAGTTGCTCATATTGCTCCTGTTCTAACTTCTCTCTTACCTCTACTAAACAGCCAACCCGAACACATGCAGAATCCATTACCTTAACCATGAAAAACTTTTTATACAAGATGCCATGTGTGAAATCTACAGGACATTGCAATCATGAGACCATGAGACATGGTTTTAATTTTGGGATTAACTGTTCGCAGATGTTTTAAAGCTTGGTCATCTGTGTAAAGTTGTCTGTATAAAAGGTATTTTACTCATCAATCACAGCTGCAGTCGCTGTTGACCTCTTCACTAGAGTTTAGATGATTTGCCAATTCTCGGATCACAGCATCTCGCCCGATCTGATCATTCCTGCGCTTTTCCATGATCAAATCCTCCAGACTCTGAAACTCCAGGTCGTGGCTCCTCTTTTCAGAGAGCTGTAATTTCATCCTGTAAGGCTGCTTGCCGATGCGCAGCTCTCCACCCGTTTTAAATTCACGTTTACCAAACCTGCACCATGCAGCAAAGCACTCCGAGTTCCTCCAGCACACACTGCTGTCCTTCAGCCCGAGCTGATCGAGCGCGTTCTTCACCACTACATCCGGATTCAAGGCACGGAATTTGTACAAGTCGTTGACGATTCGGCCCCGTTTGCCCTGTCCGGCGTCGGAGAGGTGGTCCGCTGTAACCTCCCCCCTGTGCAAGTGCACCACCTGAAAGTCTCCTGTATAAACCGCCCAGTGGGGATACTGACCCGCCGCCACGAACTCGACCAAGTCGCCGGGTTTGCATCTGTTCAGCAAGTTCTCACACGACTGGAGCGATTCGGCTTCTGTGCCCTTCCTCTCGTAAACACACTCGTCGCGGTAATACACCGCGCACTCCATTTCGCGCAGGCTGTCGAACTCTTCTTCGTCGCCTCTCTCGGCAGTGTGCTCCTCTTCCTCGTCGTCGTCGTTGGAGAAAATGTACGAGACTCCGATCCGCGGACCGTCGTCATCCTCGTAGCCGTTCGGGTCGACTGTGGGAACTTCGTCGTAACTTAAATGGGTCAGTTTTTCCACCTGATTCCCCATCGCAGTCTGAAGATCACAACTCTTTTCAGCTTACCTGGCAGACGAGGCTTGGTGAAAGCAACACGTAAAGATTATCGAGCTGAGAAACTGTTCCCCAAACACATGTTGGTTAACACTTAAACTCGACTATTCCAAATTATTGCGAACAATGTGAAGGTTCATATGTTCCTGCTTCAAATCCTACTCATGGTGGTTGCTGCCTCTTTCCTGAACAGGTGTATTCTACCTGGTCACTTCCGGTTCTGCCTTAAGTCCACAAACTGCCGAAACAGCGTGCCACACAAACAATAAAGTACTCCACTGCTGATTCTGTAGACGTTCCAGAAAAGTTTCAGAGTAAAGGTGACTTTGTGTGAAACTTTAGCCGGCTTTTGTGGGAAACTGCCTGGTGGAAGTGAGCGCAGAGGCGAGCGGGCTGCAGCGCGCTGTGGCCGTTAGTGCGCCCTCCGCAGATTAAATATCCACTAACCACACAGCGCCGTCATTTAAAGACACAGTGCACTGTTTAATCACTCACACACACACACACACACACACAGCATGCACACACACTTCAACCATGCTGTAGCACTTACTTCTGTCGTTTAATCAAGTGGCCTATGCTTTTTACATGACCGGTTTATAAATCCTTTTTCATTTAATTTAAAGTACTTTTAACAGGATAATAAAAATGTGACACTCAGGCAGAGTATACAGTATATTAGTAATCCAACACACCTGTCAAAAAAAGGACACACTTTCCAGGTATTTTATTAATAAAATGACTGACTCTGTTACCCGGCTTAGGACAACCCCAGAATTATGCTATTAGAGTTTTTACTTTTGACCACTTCTGTACTCAGTTACGCAAATGATCGTGTTAAGTGGCAGTGAGAGGGTTCAGTGAGATGATCGCACCACCAGGTAGGTTGTCTGAGCACCACAGACTGATGGCCTTTGACCAGTTTCCCAACTGCACATTATCAGAATGCTTAATTGCCAAGTGCAATGTACTTTGCAACTATAAAAATGCCTCAAAAGAACAACTGTCTGGTTGTGGAATAGAATTACTGAAGGACAGAAACAAGCAAATTACTGTTTAAGTCACTTTGTATGTCCATTTGTACATATACTTTACACTTTAGTCACTTTACACTTTACTGTCACTCGTCACATTACTATAGTGCTGATAGTGCTGGTCTTGTTCTTTGCACTGTGACAAAACCTTCCCTTCAACTGATAAACCACACCTCATGCTTTCTTGCACCCACTTATTGAATTTTATTTTGTATTTTTCTATTTTATATATATATTTGTGTGACTTTTGTTTTGTTTGACTCATGTTAGCAGTTAGCCTTTACCTCACCACATTGAATATATACATATGTCCTTGACGTACTGTGCACAGGATAAATAGACTCTGATACAGACTTATGATAAAGTGTAGAAAAGGTACATTGATGTCATTCTTAAGTATTATTTGCTATGTGATCTCAGCATGTGCACTATAATGTAACAGTATGGACACAAAACGGACTATTACAGTCTGTATGCACTGTAACTCTTCACTGATAATTGATAAGTTCACTTATAACTAAGTTGGTTGGATTGTTACTGCACTGCACTATTTAAGATTTTTTTCTTTTTCTTTTTTTCTACCCATGTTTGAAACATTTGCAAATGTAGCCTCTTTTTAACACTGGTCATGGAAATCTGAGATAAACCAGTGATTCTGATGTGCACAGTAAAAGTGAACACTTCTCTGGAGAGGTAATGTTCTTTATAATTTTTTTAACTTTTTTTTTTTACTCCTTATAATTCCAAAGATTAGGTTAGGTGTATATGTACACTGCTACAATATCAGGTCATGGGCTGTGCCCTGTCATTGCCCTCATCTGTCATTCTGTCACCTTCACTGAGCCCACCTCCCGGTATGTGCTCCAGTTTTTAATCATCCCCCCTTAACAGTTGGCCAGAGAGTTTGCTTTGTTCACCAGAGCTGAAGGACTTGCACTGGGTGTTGCTGTGAGTCATGTCTCGTTACTCATTGTCATGCCGAGCACCCATCTCTATATTTCACCTCACAGAACCCCTGCTCTAAAATGTAACTTATATTTAAATAGATTGTATTGGCTGATTATTTATATTATTAATTTCTATTCATTGCATATTGCACTACATTTAAAAAAATATATTTTATTAATCACATGTGGCTCTCCTAGGCCTCTTCTAGGTGTTTGTGTCTCAGCGTTAACACTTACGTAATGGAGGTTGTTAAACGGTACGTGCACACTATGGAGCGCTCTTTCAGTTTCATATTATTGACACTGAGGTGAGTTGATAATATGAAACTGTCCTGCATTTATGCATAGGCTGCACTCTCATATTTGACACATGAATGATAAATGACTAATAGTAACAACACCCTGTGAGTTTTATAGTGAAGTCTTAAGCTCTTTGAGATTTTTTCCAGCAGTGTGTTAAAAAGTTTCTCCCACTCTGTACCATTGTACTGTGGAGTAAACTGAAGGATTTCAAACTACCTGACATTTCACCACTGTAACTTAGTGACATTTGATAGTGACAGCTTTCATAATGAGTCACAGAAAAAAATGCCCACATTCAGAGTAAACCACCAGCACAAGTTAAGAAAATTGGAAGAAAATGTGCCACAGAGCACTTTTTTTGTTTTCACTGAGCTCACTTTGGTTGCATTAAAAGAATTTTAAGCAGCTAATAGTAAGCCCCTTAATACTGCCTTTCCTGGTTTAGGGTCCTAAAGGCTACTGCTCTTCATCAAAGATGGATTATTGCTGGAAGTGCTTGGTTTGTATCTCTTTAGGTCACGGCAGGGAAGCGCACTGGGAGAAGTGAAAGGAGGCTGTCATGAGTATCAGCTGGTCTGCAGCTTCCCAGCGTTTGTAATGGTGTACCATTTCAGATGGGGTGTTTCATTCCTCCCCCCTTTTTTAAAATTGTTCTGAAAAAGAAAATGATGTTGATCTTCTTAATTCTTTATTACTATACCTAGCCACTTTAATAGGAACATCTGTAGACTTGCTTATTCATGCAATCCAATCCATCCATCCAATCAGCCAATCATGTTGCATTCTGATGCCACTGGAAACACCACTACAGATTCACCAGACCAGGTGACACTTTTCCAATCTTCAGCTGTCCAGTCACCTCAGTGAGAGTTTATGAGAGAGGTCAGAAGAGAATGGCAAGATGGGTCGAGCTGACAGGAAGGCTGTGGTTACAGAATGCAGAAAAACATCTCGGAACGCACAACACAGCGAACATTGACGTGGATAGGCTACAAAAGAAGATGGCTACACTGGGTTCCACTCCTGTCAGCCAAGAACAGTATTCAGAGGCTACAGTGGGCACAGGTTCGCCAAAACTGGACCAGGGCATGTTCCAGTCTTCAACTGTCCAGTTTCTGCCCACAAAACTGCCTCTCACTGGATGTTTTCTGGTTTTCACACCATTCTCTGTAAACCCTAGAGACTGTTATGCAAATCCCAGGAGATCAGCAGTTTCTGAAACATTCAAACTGGCAAACTGGCAGTCTGGCAACAACAACCATGCCCACATTCTGATGTGAACATTAACTGAGGCTCTTGATCTGTTTCTGCGTGATCTTATGCATTGCACTGCCGCCACAGGATTGGCTGTTTGGATTGCATAAATGAGCCGGGGTACAGGTGATCCTAAGCGTAGTTAAGCACAAGATTTCTAACCTTTCATTGAATGAAAGTAATGTTTTAACTACAGCTAGTACATCATACAAAATTTCAAATATCTACTCATTTCACTTCCTTGGGCCTTTGCTTGCACAGCTGATTAAGGATTTGTATCTGAAATGTCCTGATTCTCTGGAAACTTTCTCATCAGAAATGATTTCACATATATATCCAAGAATCTTTAACTATCCAAAAACCCATATGAGAATGTTCATACAGCAAAGGGTTGTATGTCCTATTAATACGAGTTATATGAGTAATATGAACTCTAAGTTATTTTATCCCATGCTACACTGACCTCTACAGGAGCAGCCATTCAGAGTGTTCCATTTAATCACAAAGAAATTCTGAATTTATACCTAAAGATTCACGACTATAGCATATGTGAACAAAAAGCTAAAATTGTTTAGAGCAATTATTCTTAAAATGTTAAATGGTTTAAAGTTTAATGTTATACTGCACTCAATTTTCTCTTGATCATTTTCAACTAACACTTCTTCCCTAGAATGACACATTAGCAGCTGTTTTTTTCCCACTGACACTAACTTTGCGAGACAACTGATAGTGATAGTGGTAGTTCACTGATAGTGCAGTAGTGGAACATTCTGTACAAGTCATATCATAGAAAAGAAGTAGGTTATACAGACAAGTAGGTTACACAGACACATGACACTAATAGTCTAATTTGTTCTGTGATGATTTGCTGCATTTCGTTGAGAACTGTTTGAGCAGAAATATAAAGTGTGCCTTGATGTGATACATTTCACATTGATGGTATTTCAATTGGAAGACTGAATGGCATAAGAGTGGTTTGATTACATTGCTGATGGTCAAATACAAAAAATGTGTAATTACAACTGTACGTTACACTACAGTGCTTTTTCCATTTGGGGAATAACATATCATTCCTTTTGGAGTATGTCTATGTAGCATTTCTCTGATGCCTTTTGATTAGTGGCAAATTTGGAAAATAATTTGTATCTGAGGTCACTTCTACATGGGTCTACCCAGGATTATGTCCTTCAAAGGGGATATTTGAGGAAAGATCACAAATGAGTGCATAAAAGGAATTAAAAGATAAAAGTGTGGTGATCCTGTGCTTCAGTCCTAATTGAACACTTTCCACCCAACGAAATACATCAGAAAATGGTGCTTTGATTTACGCCACTTAATCCATGTACACCTGGATGCAAACCATAAGTAGGGTTCCTAATTAGAGGGTCTTACTCTCAGCTTAGCTTTATACCACAATTTTTAAAATATGAGAAGAAACTGTGCACAATAAACAGAATAATAATGACAGTACCATTGATTGTTGTTATTACAAAACCACAGTGTGTTTAAGCCCCTGTCATGGATGAAGTGAATGAAAATAGCAGGCAGCACTTCTCTATGCCTGACAACAAAAGAGTCTTTGATAGCATAAATAGCTGCATTTACATAAGCCATAAGCCCTCAACTGAGCAGCATATACAATACATTATAACGCTTTCTGAAGATTTTAGCAGGTTATGGATAGACATGGCATTGAGCAGCAGTGGCTCATGACCACAGGTTTTGGTTGGGCAGGATGGCATTAATAATAACATAGCCTCACACAAAATTAAGTCAAGAGGCTATCACACTTGACTTATGCCATAGGCTACTATCTAGTGATTTTTTTTTTAGAGTAAACCTGTAATAGGCAGTTAAGAATCGACAACATACAATCATCCAGCATACAGTCTAGCAGCTCGTTTTGAGAGGTTTTATTGATACCTTTGTCAAAATGTGTTGAAGGTAATATTATTAACCAGGTTTGACAGGTTTCAGCAAAATTTCAAGCCCAATTACATCTCAAAAACCATACAAAAGACCTGAAACTAGACCAAAAAAATTGGGCATAGGAAAAGGGAGATATTTTTGTTCTTCATCTCAGCATGGGAAATATATATTAAAATTAGCATTTCAACGGAATTTAAAATTTATGAAGTTGTGAATGGGGACTTAAAGGACTTGAAGGTTATCACTGGTTGAACAGCTGATATAAATGGTTCTGCCCCTAATTACAAGCTGCCATTAGTATTGAGATCTTCTATGATAAGTACTGTCTTACCTTGGGTCAGGCAGTCAGGGAAGAAGCCTGTTGTTAACAGCTGTACGTTTGTGCCCCTAGGCTGGGCGGTTAGGTTCTTTAAGTAGTAGACATTGATTATGTCTGGCACTGTTGCTGGACCCATTGTTTTTGACCTGTTATTCCTGTTCTGGGAGGCTATAATTTGTATTCTTTTGTCAGATCTGTTAGCCACTGAGAACAGGTGTTATGTAATGACTCATTCTCAAGCACTCCTAATATTGTTCTGTTTTGGCTCTTGATCAGAATCACTTTCATTTAGGCCACTGCTTCTATCACATAGCACTTAGTCTAGCAGGCACCAGTGGCATTGGACTGTGTCAGTAACCAAAAACTCTTTTTTTAATCATTACACAATTCTGTAGTTCTCTCAACTTGTCACATTCTTTATATATTGCCTTTGTCAATGAGGTATATAACACATATGCCTGTTGGTTGGGGTTATTCAAATTGGTAGATACATATGTGCTAGCAAACTGTGTAATGGTACCTTGCAGACTAAGCCTACTGCAACAGATGATATTTGTTAGCTTAATCGTGATTGTATGCAAGGTGTCTGGCATTCATCTAAGCATACATTCTTTAATGAGTTCTTTTGTTGGATATGTTTTATATGTGGGACAACCATTAAGTACTGACATATGCATTGTATGTCATGAATTCCAGGCTGCTTCTTTGTCAATGTGTATGATACAATCACGTGACAAATTAAAGGAGAAACTAATAAAGTTTCTTACTAAGGTGTTGGGCCACCACAAGCCACCAGAACAGCTTCAACTGTACTGGAGGGTTAAACAACAAATTCTCTCTTTCTTCCAAAAGATAGTCCCTCAGTTGGTGTTTTGATGATGGTGGTATTAAGCTCTGTCTTACATGTTGCTCCAAAATCTCTGTCTGGTGTTCAGTTTTTGTTGCGATCTGGTGACTGTGGCTATAGCATATGATTTACATAATTTTCATACACACTTCAATGAGGATAGAAATGTTTTATCATAGGATAAAGGTTAGGATAACTTTAAGAAGAACTATATATTGATTTTCAGTGACTCTTCCCTTTGGAGACCCAGACCACGCCAGCAAAATGCCCTCACAGTGCCGTAGACTTCTTCATTGTAGGGTTCAAGCATTCAGACCTGTGCAGTTTCCTTAGTGTACAAGACACATGCACTTAAACTGGGATCTAAATGCAGCTGTCACTGTTCCTGCTGAAACACAGCCATTTGAACAGACTTTGACTTTCACTGAAGGTCCTGCCATCCTACTGCTCTGTGCAACAATAATGAACCTCTTTCAAAATCACTTTTCATGATCTTTTTCTTTTGCCATTTTGATCCAAAATCTAGGTGAACTTGGGTTGTGGCAGTTTTATACATGCCACAGAGCATGGTTGTTAAATGCTTAATTGTATCTGTGTCTCTTAACTATTATATCTTTCTGTCTATGTCTCTTAACTATAGTTGCAACATATTTATGCTTAATATATTACTGTTATTACAGTTAATACATGATCATCGAAGCTAAATTATTCTCACAAAAGAATTTATTTACTTCCAGAGATGTGGATAAACTGAGGGCTTTATTGTCTGACTGTCAGGAACCAATTGAGGACGCAAGTGCAGGTACTCAATGGCTTTATTAATCGTAGCAAACATGACAGAGATGTAATCCAAAAATGAAGTCAAAAAACAGGCAAGGGTCAGGCGATGATCAAACAACATGAACTGGGCTAAGCAGAATTACAAAACGGGAAAACCAGATCTATATCAAAAAAACAGAGAGACAAACAAGAATGAAAAGGCTTGGTGTCGACAGGTATAGAAACACTGAACGTATACTTTCGCGATGCATGTGTGTGTTGAGAGTCCTCATATATTGTGAGAGTGTGCTGTGAAGGTGATTGAGTTCACTTGTGTGTAATCAGTAGTCTAGTGAGTGTGAACCTGAGAAAGTTTAGGTATTGTAGTCCTCAGCGGCCATGTTTGCAGGCCACGCTGAATTCTGGGATGTGTAGTTGGACACCAGTTCTGAAGTTGACATGACACTGATCCTACTGTACCTTTCCAGATCTGCTGCTTTCCCCCTAACTGCATTGTCACATTGACCATTATTCAATTATATAATAATAATAATAATAATAACATAATCCTAGCACTGTAACATTGTATCGTAGTCTATATTTTCACCTGCTGCACACTAACTTATGACCCTTACCTGGACCAACACCTCTTCAGTGAAATTTCTCTCCTTTCATGTTTCATTCCTCTGTGTCCATTTTTGACAGGCATACTGAATGCTTTCCTACAACAGTGTTCTATGGACACTGTATAAAAATGTAAAAACAAAAAAAATCTTATTATTAATGAATGTAATATTACAGGAATAGAATATTAGGCTATGCACAAAAGAATATGATTGGAGAGAGAAAAGAGACGAAAATGCTCACAAAAATCAACATACCTGGACTCAGCACTTTCCCTGAATTTGTGAAATTTGCACACAAGTGTAACTTCACTACATCCTCCACATTCTTCATTTTGACATGCAATGACAGACTGACTGATGTTTCCTTTTTGCGCATATACACACGATTCTTATGCCTTTTTCTTATAATATTATTTCTGTGTTCTTGTACTTTTGGAACTGTGCTGCTCCAGACTGCTACTTGCACTAAACTGATATGGTCACTGTTGTAGGCCACAGGTGCCAGTCTCTTGCTATATCAGTGCAGCATAGCTCATTTATTCAAGATTCAGGATTCAAGAATTTAAATGTAACACACCTGACTTGAGACAGTGGCTATTTACAAAGGACCTAATGGGTTGAACTCTGTGTGTTAGAAGAAGGAAAACGTATATCTCTGTATAGCTGCAGCCTTTCACAACTGAACGCTGACACCCCTTTGACTCTGCGGTATAACTGGCAAGGAAAAGTGGTACAGTTTCTCATATTTCCTTTATAAAACAAGGTATATTTCGCACGTATTTAATAGAATCTGTTACATTGATTTACCACTGCAGCAAGGTGTCAGGTAGATAGATATTGTGCTCTGACATTTATTGTGCACAAGCAAATCTAAATGGTACAAAGCTGTGCATTATCTTAGCTTTTCTTATTAGCTTTTCTTAATTGCCATGTATGATTACCTTGGCTCACAATGCAGGCATATAATAACAAATGCAATTTAGATGGACTTCATTGGAAAGCCTGCGCAGAATATAATTACTGGATTCTGGAATTGGTGTGCCCTTTCAGCATAGTGTAGTATTCTGGCAAGATTTCTGAAATGCTGAAATGCACAGATACATGAGAGGCACTTAATTATATGAAGGCTGAATTGACTATGTGAGGTTTACATATTACTAGCTTATTCACAAACATTTTGTCCTGGTCAGGGTGAATCCAGAACCTCTCCATTGCAGGGTGACACACACACAATTTAAAGTAGCCAATCCATCTACCAGCATGATTTTGGGTGGTGGGAGGTAACCAGGGTAAATATGGACACCATGTATCATTCAACATTAATTTCACATTATCAACATGACCATGCTATTTTGAGTTAAATATACAGTGTGTGTGTATAGATAGATAGATAGATAGATAGATAGATAGATAGATAGATAGATAGGTACAGTAGATACATGCATACTGTACTGTGCAAAAGTCTTAGGCACCCTATTTTCTTTAGTACGAACTTTGTTATAGATTTTTATTTTATGACTTCTACATTATTGATTCAGTACAAAAACATTTTAGATTTCCAAACATTAGTTTTCCAGCACAAAATTCAATGTTACAGAACAATGTTTGTATGTCAGTAAAGAAAGCAGCATATTACATAAGAGACACTTTTCAGACAAAATACATAATGAAGGCTGCTGGGTTTAGCTGCAAAAATAAGAAGTAAGTGTGACAGTCAAAGTCTCCAGAAGAACTCTGGCTGCTTCTGCAAGATGCTCAGTAACACTTACAGCTCATTTTCTTATAAAACTGCACAAATTATACCTGAGACTACTATTTTTTTTTTTTTAAAAAAAAGCAAAGGATCGTCACACCAAATATTGACTTTGTTTCATTTATTACTGTTTACTGCACTTTATAGTATTTTTAATGTAAAAATATTTAATTTCATTATTTTTGAAGGCATCTTCGCTCTACAGCATTTCTTTGCATGTGCCTAAGACTTTTGCACAGTACAGTACATACATACACACAGATAGATATATACACACTGCAGTAATGTCAGTACTGTAACAATAATATATTCACTGTTACTTAAAGAGAACCTATATATTTATATGAAGGTTATATCAAGTCTTACTCAGTGGGACATCAAGTGGCCTGGCCATACCTATCCTCATTATGCACTAGATGGCGCTACTGAGCTATTTCTTGTCAACATTTTTTAATAATTTTGCATAACGACATCTTATTAACTTGAGAAAAGTCAAAATAGTGACAGTGTAAGAAAGTAGTTAATGGTGGCAAAGATTTGGTAATGTAAACGCAGAAGCCAGGCTGGTATGTGGAAGGGATTCTTTAAATTGTATGTGGTGGGTGGATGGGTGTTTGTGTGTGATTCACCTAAAAAGGGCTGTTAATTAGCTGATTAATTGAATTAGGAGTGTTGGGAGCAGGGAAAAGACTAAAATGTGCAGGACAGGATCAGGGTTGGGAAGCTGTACCTTAAGATTACCTGAGATGTCTGCTACCTTGGCAGCTTCATGAGACCACACTGTTAGGAAGCATCAGGACAACCTAAAGGCAAGTGTAGGTTTTCTAGGATAGTTATTCATGTAGGTGCTAACAGTGTATGTTTTCATCATGAGAGGTAGCCTAAGGGTAACATTGCTGAGGTATGTAAATTAGTGAAGGTGACGTCCAAGGCCATAGTATCAAGGTGGATGAACATATTGGCAAGCCTAGACTGAAGCTATAAAATTTCTTGATATACTGTAATGAGTACTGCTCAGCATCAAACCCCAATTTCACACTGGTGCATTGCAGCATAACAGCTTTCCTCATTTTTATCAAATGCACAGAGCTCACCATAATGGAATGTGTGCACTGAACTTACAGACTACAGGAATGCAAGTGTAGGGCCAAGCTGATTAATAAAAACACAACCAAAGCAAGAGAGCACTATAATAATCAAAAACCATGAAAAAGCAATGGTATGAGAAAATGGCCATAAAAAGAAAAATGAGATCAGGGTCAAAATCAAAGAAACAGTTATGAAGACAGTTTAGTAACATGACAGAGAAGGATTCTGGAGTGACATTTTGCAAAGGTATGCAAAACAGCTCAGAGTTTAGAAAGGCATGTACTAATTGTGCTCAGGTCTGCCCAGTGTGTGACAGTGATTGCAGTGATTGGTCACATGAAGGAGCATGGGGTCCGTCAGCTGACATGGAAATTGACTGGACTCAAGGTTAATGTAGTTTGACTGGTTGGGAGTAATACAGAAAATAGTACAGCACTGGCTAAAGTTGTAAATTACAGCTTTACAATTATTATTGTTGTTGTTATTATTGTTATTACAACTGGGTACAATTATTAATAAATATGGTATTAGATTCTACTGCTATGTGGAACTGTATGTTTCAGCCAAAACAGCTTAACAAAACAAGATAAAGTGCAGCAGTGAAAGACCTGTGATTACTGGCTCCAGTCATACTTTTGAACCTAACAGAAGGTTGTTACTCAGGTTGCATCCTCACCCACTGGTTACAAACAACTCTCCTTTTACAAATGTCCGTAGTGTGCAAAAGGTCTCAGGGTCATTATCCTCCATAATTATGCAAAGTACACAGGACGGAAAGTGAAACTTTATTGCCTCATCCCTGTCATCCACAGTGTCAAAACACACTACAGACATTAACCAGGTGCTGCCTGTATGTAACATGCTGTGCCAACACATGGGACACCTAACACCCAGTCTGGTTGCTCAGTCGTCAATGTTCTGTAGAAGATGCAACAACAGTTCATGGAAATGCCAGTTTGATTTGTGATAAAGATGTATTTCAACTGCAAAGTGTTTTAGAGTATTTTTAAATTCAAAAATACTGAGCAAAAGTGTATTTTGGTCCAAATGTTTTGGTCTGACTTCACAAATATCACCAAATGTACAAAATGTACATATTGAACATACTGACATCTCTGTCCAAGGGTGGATACTAAGAAAAGAACCTCTAGAGCCATGGTAGTCTAGCATGTTGGATTAGATATACCTTTAAAGTAAAAGTATCTCAGTTCATGAAGATTTAAATGATTGCTAAAAAATATTGAAATATGAAACGAATGGAATGGAACTGGAATGAAGAGAAGACAATATGGGCACTTTAATACAGAGATAGCACTATTGACTATTATAATACATTTTTTCATTATAAAATAAGAAAATATTAACCGTATTTTGAATGTTCCTGACTGTGTATCCGGTGGCCTGAAATTCTATAACACATTTATATCATATTGGATTTATGGGATGTACATAGTCTCTCAACAATCCCACCTCCTCTCATAGTCTCACCTTGTTTTCTTTCATTTGGCTGCTGTAGTAACACTCAGAAAGAAGGTGGGGGCATTCCAAGTACATGGCCAGCTACTCAAATGTCTGTTGGGTACCACGAACTTCAATGCCCTATGTAAACAGGGAAGAAGCTTGTGTGCTGGAAAAAGAGAGGGGGAAAGGGGATGTCACATGCTGGTGTTAGTAAGAGTAGCTGCAGCTCAGACAGAGGCAGGGGCATTTCTATTTTTAGGGTGACTGGAATGTACACAGAGCCTCATGGAAGGAAAGCCTGACAACAAACAACACTGCATGACCCATCGTATAAACATCTATCTGCTACTGTTTCAGATTGCAGATACAAAGATACAAAGAGACCCCAGAAAACACGTTATAGATTTGGCTGTGTCTGGATGAGCTTTGCTTATACTAAAGCAGGTACAAAAACCCACAGGATGTGTTACACGCTGGCTAAAACCAGGTAAGACGACTGACTAACTGACAGTATAGATCTCTAGAGACATCTGTAGATACAACTATTGGATATAGATGACTATAGCAACTGTCACATCTTTAACTTCAATTCTTTAATGCTATATACACATACATCAGGTTGTATCCGCTGTTCTGAGTTGATAGTTATTAGAGACTAACATAAGAAACTAACATGATAAGTAAATATTATTATATTGTGTTAAAAAGAAGACATTTAACATGTTGGTTCTTTCTTGCAAAGAATAAATAAAATGTGAACAGTTCTCTTGCAAGAACATTGCTATCGTTTTAGCATGTGAAGACATCTGAAGTAGAAACATGATGATAAAACATGCATTCTTGTGAGCTAGAAAAAAAAATAAATCATGCGTGGTATGTGTAATTAAATATTCTCTATATAACCTTATGGAATTTAATGTCTGTTTAATCAGTCTTATAATAAAGCTGTTGTAGCTTAGAAAAAATGGCAAACGCTGTGGTGTAGTGGCAAAGCGGGCAGCATTGCTGCTTCACAGCTTCAGGATCTCTGGTTCGATCTTGAGCTGAGTTTTTGTGCATGTACTCCCCATGTCCATGTGAGTTTACTCTGGGTTCTCCGGTTTCCTCCGACCTCCCAAAATCTAGTAGGTTGATTGGCTGAGATAAATTGCGCCTAATTGTGCATGAGCGTGTGAATGTGTGTGCATGGTGCCCTGCAATGGACAGGAGTCCCATCTAGGATGTATTCCCGCCTCACACCCAATGTTCCCAGGATAGGCTCCAGAAAATGTGTTGTTTAATGATTGCTAATAGTGGGTCTGACTTCTGTCTCTACTGAATGACAACAACTCACTGATAGCATATTCAGGTATTATGCCATCAATCATGAACTCAGTAACATTCCCCTAGAGGCATAAAATGTCATTCTATTAACAGCATGACAAGGAAAATTAATTCTCTTTGTCCTAATAATGACCAAATTCAAGATGTGGTAGATCTTAAATCTGTCATCTGCTCTTGCTCACAGCTTAGATGGTGCATTAACGGAGGTCCTCCACTATAAAGACAAAGAGCTGTTGTCCACCCTCCCCTTGCAGCTGAACAACTTGAGGAAAGAGCAAATCCTCACAGATGTTGTCCTTTGTTCTGATGGCAATGAGATCCCCTGTCACCGTAATGTTCTGGTGTCCAGCAGCCCCTATTTCCATGCTATGTTCTGCAGCAACTTTTGTGAAAGACACCAGGCTCGGGTGGATATGCAGGGAGTTCCCTATAATGCCCTGAACAGCATTGTGGACTATGTTTACACAGGAGCCGTTAGTATTACAATGGAGTCAGTTCTCCCTCTGATGCAAGCTGCTGCCATGCTACACTATGAGCGGCTTTTCGAGGCATGCTCAACCTTCTTGCAGGCCCAGCTCAGGCCGGACAACTGCTTGAGCATGATCCGCCTTTCAGAGATTCTACACTGCACCAGTTTGCAGCAGAAAGCTCGAGAGATGGCTGTGAAAAGCTTCTCTGACGTTATGACTTCCGAGGACTTCTGTGAACTCTCCCTGAAAGAGTTGGTTGGTTACTTAGAAGATGACCAGTTGTGTGCTGAGGAGGAGCAGGTGTTTGAAATCCTCCTGGCTTGGATCCATCATGACCCTTTTGCCCGCCAAGGTGCTATCCACGACCTTTTCCGACAGGTGAGGCTACGACACATCCACCCCTCCTACCTCTTCCAGTTCATTGCCAGTGATCCATTGGTGCAGTCCTCCTCCCTTTGTACTGAGATCATTGAATCAGTCAGACGTCTCCTCTTTTCTGTTGGTTCCCATTGTCCGGGTGAACTGCAACCATTCTGGACTGCTCCACGACGTCATGCCTTTAAAGAAGCTCTAGTCGTTGTAGGTGGGCGTAAAAACAATGAGCGCACATCTCGCGAGGCGCTGCTATTTGATGAACAGACAGGGTGCTGGCAATGGCTGGCTAAGTTACCTGTACGACTCTATCGTGCCTCTTACGTCTGCATGCACAGCATCCTGTATGTTCTGGGAGGTCTCACCATGACCACAGGAGGAGGTGGTGTACCTTCTGCCACAGTTTACACACTCTCCCTAAAAATGAATCAGTGGAGGGTTGCAGAGCCCATGCTGGTGCCTCGATTTGGCCATCAGAGCATCTCCTATCTACAGTTCATCTTTGTTTTAGGTGGCATTACAGGTGACAGACAGATCTCCAATGGGGTGGAGAGATACAATACCATGTTCAACCTATGGGAGTCCATGGCTCCATTGCCAGAAGCAGTTCAGCACCCTGCTGTAGCAGCACATAACCAGAGAATCTATGTATTTGGTGGGGAAGATGCCATGCAAAATCCAGTACGAATGATTCAGGTAAGGTCACTAATGAGCTCGAGATTTTAATGATCTGTCATACAAGATGAAATGTAAATGGTAGATCTTTTGAAAACTGGTTTGGCATAACATTTTATGTTCACTAGGTGTACCACATTGGAAGAAATCTCTGGTGTAAAATAGAGAACAGGATGGTGAAGAATGTTAGTGCCCCTGCTTCAGTAATTGATGGCAAAATCTATATTATTGGAGGTACACTGAGTAATTTAATTAACTGTGCAAAAATAATGTTAAAAAGGTCCAGATTTGTTTATTTGCTTCTATTTGCTCAATCTAGAAACCTTTCCTTTCACAGGCTATACAAGAAGAATGGTGGCATATGACATTAAAGCAAACAGATTTATTAAATGTAAGAATATGAAAGAGAGAAGGATGCATCACTCAGCCACCGTCATCAACAACAGACTCTATGTCACTGGGGGACGATACATTAACAGCCATAATGATGTCCAGGATTCAGACAGCTTTGACTGCTATGACCCAGAGACAGATGCATGGACATCAAAAGGCACTTTGCCATTTAAACTCTTTGACCATGGCTCAGTTCAGATGGTGTGTATCTCACACAAGCCTTTTCCCACATGAATGTGATTATAATGCTGCTGAAAATTCAGCACTGTGTACACAGAGTGGTCATTGAATGCTGAATGAGAAAGCTATGTCTATAAGTAAAAAGCTTTCAATGACTTAGATGCATGCAGGAATCTGCATGTGTTTTACAGAATCATGTATGATGAATATAAGTTGTAGTTGATGAGTTACATGACGTACAGCTGTTCTAGTCACATAGGGAACTTGATCATAAGATATTCTAGATATGCAATAAAAGAGCAGCATCATTTGAGCATATAACAACTCATTGTAACGTAGCAATAACTCTTCCTCAAAATCTTAGGTCACATTTACCAGATGATTGAGCAAGACATCTTGGCAGTTTTTCCATTTCTTTTAAATGTACTGTAAGTAGGTATGCACATGAGTTATTTAGTTTAAATGCTCCTTTAATGTCTAGCACTTTGTAGTGAATGCTTTCATTATCCACACAACTTTATCCAAAAACATTCCTACAATTTCCTATTCACTGATTCTTCTAATGAGTTTCCATCGTCCCTTGAAACAGTGTCTGCAGCTCTATATCAAATTCTATATTGTATTAAGTTTTATTTTTCAATTCAGTTTTGAAACATGAAATATGTTCTGCAATTATTATAAAATTGTTCACATTTCAAAGACATTTCAATGTATAATATTTATTTTATTTCAGTGTTTAATATTGATTTTAAAATGTAATAAAGCATACCTTATGTTTTAGATGTTTGAAATAAAATGTGATTCATTTTGGAAATCTTGTGAGACTCTGTATCTTATTTCAGTACATAAGCAACTCTTAACAATATAGTAACTATTGCATTTAACAAGTAATAAACTAGAGTTGCTACACTTTGGACAGTTCAAAAAGTAACCTGTGAGCATTTGCTAAAGTGAAAATTCTCTAAGCTTTTGCACGTCTTGGTCATGTCACTCCAGTATTGTAATGCAAAGGCATATTAACATGCCCAGACATGAAGCAGTAAATCACCGAGGTCACTGAAGTAGCATTGGTCTCTTCTATTGTTGCGTGGGATGTTTCTAAAATTGATGACATACATTTGTCAGGATCCTAGATTTGATCTTAATGCTGAAACCTTGTGGATATACATTGAAGATACAGTTAATTCAAACATTTCTGAATTTGCACATGCATTTCACAGGAAATCCAGCTATTTACACTTCTAGGACCTATAAGTATTCTTTACAGGCAGTCTGCTAGCTTACACAAAGAATTAGGTGAATGTTGAATGTTCTAAACCCATTACATTTCTGTTTACACTACATAGATCCAGAGTATATTTCCATAAATCCCAAATGTGCTGTGCTAAAGGCTTTTCTAGCAAATGGGGACTATAGGTGTTTCCATGTTATTTTGGGAAACAAACAAGGGAGAACATTACACCCCAAGAATCATGTGGCTGAACTGTGTTGCAGGTGTGACAGTCCAGCAGACTGGAGGAATGATGAAAGAGATGAACAGGTGTGTGTGTGTGTGCATCTGTGTGTGTGTGTGTGTGTGTGTGAGAGAGAGAGAGAGAGAGAGAGCTCTCATGTGTTTATCTTATGTTTATCCTGACTATGAGAGTGCTCACAGACACACGATCTTCCCTCTAGCAGCAACAACAAAACTCTCAGAATAAAAAAAAAACATAAATGTTCCTCTAATACCAGACTCTGTTTATTTCAAAATAAAAATATCAAGTAAGTATAATTTAATAATATATTATGTTCTTTAGGAGGTAAACATTAATTAACATGATACACAAACGATATTTGATGTGATTCATAAAGCATGACATCTTTGAGGAATGCACCGTAATGTGCATTCAAATGTCTAGGAAATCCCCTTGTAGGATTTGGTCTTGGGAGCCAAACATTCAGCATAACTTGGGAAAAGTTATTTTAGACAAAGGACAAATGTCACATGTTGAATAGATCTTTCAATTGGAGTAAGTGCTTGAAAAAATCCACTGGTCATATGGGATATGAGCAACAAACTGTCTGAGTTTCTGTACACTAATGTCCAGAACACAAAATAATCCATTTTTCCTACAATTTAGACTTGGGGTTTAATGATCTGCATGAAATATGCCTACAGTGTTCAATTCACTTATGTTACTCAACGTCTGTAATGATGAATCTGATCTCTGTGTGTAATTGATGACACACAGATTTTTATCCATGACCACGCAGGTCATGTCACATGTTTCTGTTACAAAGTTTTCATATGATCTTCACGTATTTTTATATCACATTGACTTCATGTTATGTGACCTTCTGTAAATTTTATACAATATTTGCTGGTTAGACCAAGCAAGGGAGAATCAACTGCTCTGAGAGTTTTTATAATAGAGAGACAACTATGAAATGATGGAAGTTAAGTTTATAGTACACTACTGATTAAAGAACTTGTTTATTTTCCCCTGTTTAATGATGATTTTGACAAATTGAACACAAGCCTGTTTGATCAATAACCTCTATGAGCTGATCAGTGTTTATCTGTTTAAAACAGAAGGATTGCTTCAGCAGACTTTATTGATTGCACTTCATACAAAAACTTTGATGACCTTAGCACTATGATTGATTGGAAAAAAAACATCACAGACAATCCAGCCCCTCACCCCCAGCCCCCAATGTATCACTTGTTAGACCCGCTTCTGCTCAGTCTTCAAAATATTCTGTGAAGTGTAACTGACAAAGCTCATTTTTATGCATTCATAATCCCATCAATCAATGATCCTAAGCAATACATGGATGAGTAACAGGGAGAATCCAATGAGCAATTAGCTTAATGTTTGTATTTCTTAATCAGGCCTTTTCATTAACACTTACAGTCAGTAATGTATTATGTAATTGGTCTTTTAAAGACAAATAAAGTTTATAATAACTTTTCATGACCTTGCCTATGAAATTTCAGATGGATGCAAGAAGGAACAGGTGATCCAGCGCACTGATAATGTTTCCAGTGAGGTTTTGCAATATTGAACATGATGATAAACAAAGCCACGTGCTCAAGGACGCTTTCCAAAGGGGGCGGGGTCAAGACAACTTCCGGATTCTCAGCCAGACAATATAAAAACGCAGCTGCGCACTTTCGGGCTTAGACACGATTTTTGCAGCAACCTAACGGGTGTATGAGAGTGTAAACGGCTGTGGCATCCCTTGAAGACTTTTAGTTGTTGTTTTGACTTTGTGTTGTTGTGCTGAAACATGCCGTTTCTGGGACAGGACTGGCGCTCTCCTGGTCAGAGCTGGGTTAAAACCGAGGATGGCTGGAAAAGAACGACGAAAGACGAGATCGAGACGAATAACAATGTTTCCCAGAGGTCAGTGGCACTGCTGGCATTAATGTACATTTCCACTCCTCTGCCTGACTGTGTCTTGTCATCATGTGAATGTATTATCCAGCAGAAATAGTGCTAGAAAGAGGAAAACTCGGTGTTCCAGACTGGGATCATTTCCACTGACGCACTTTGTTTATAGTCCTGATGATGTCTAATAGAAATGGCATCGAAAGTGCGAGGGACGATGAGAAAAAAAAACACAACCGGACATCAGTTCCAGCTTGGTTTCATGTTACAGCTGTGCATTTGTGTTTGGCCCACTGTTAATCATCCTACTATTAATACACACATCAGTAATAAGACGAATGCTCATCTGCCTGGCCTGCTTACTGTTTCCATAGCTGTGACGTCATCACAATATTTTGCAGGACTGTTGCTTTTGTAACATAGAAAGATTACTTTTACTGCCTTTAAATCGATACCCAACACCCATTCCTCTCTACATATAGTGTTTTTTTTAATATATACACAATAATACAGACTTTACAGCATGTTATGTATTTGAGCCTGATATGCTTGTTGATATGACTCCTTCTGATTCTGATTCTAGCAATGAAAGCAATCAGGAGGACTATAACAAAGAAAATTTGCGCCTCTCTATTAATTACGACATGGCCTCAAAGAAGCGCAAGAAGGATTTGCTGAACAACAACAGTAAAGTTCCCTGTAAGTGACAACAGCACCTTATAATAATACCTTATAATAGTATAAAGTGTTAGTTCATCCTGTAGCTTGTTGTGTAAATGTATTTTTCTTTCTAGATTTCCACAAAGACAAGTGGATTTACGTGCACAAAGGGAGCACCAAAGAGGTAATGGAATAAATCTTTTAAAGACTTTAATTTAGCCAACAGTAGGCCTGTGATAATCTTATATTTCTTCCCTGTTAATTTATGTTTCATACAGCGTCATGGATACTGTACATTGGGAGAAGCTTTTAATCGCCTGGACTTCTGCAGTGCCATTAAGGACACCAGACGATTTAATTATGTTGTGAGGGTAAGCTTTCTTTCTAGAAACACTTCACTTGTTCCATAAGAGAATGAAAACACAATATCATTAGCATAGGATCTTGTAAAAGCAATACACAGATTAATAAAACAAGAAATATATATATAAAAAAGACTGACCAGAAAAACCTCAAAATGACTGTAATAAACTAATTTGATAAGATATAATATCTATTAAGCAAAATAATACTATAGCAAAAGCAAACGCATCTCTCATTGACTTGGTATTTTAATAGAAATTTAAATGATATATTGATATAGTGTGTTCTGTAAATGTAAGCAGTAAGAAGTAAATGAATCCTCAGAAGTAGAAAGCAATACAGGGTACTTTTTATTACGTGAATAAAATGTCATCTCAGTGTGGCACTTAAGTGAAGACACTGAGATCTAGCAGAGGATGGGGTTAAGCCTTGGTGTGTGGCTCTGTTTTTACCCTTATCACTGCACTCCAGACTAGAGTTCTTCTGGAAAAGTTCTGTCATAGTGATATGTACTTGAGTGCGTAGCAAGTCTGAGCACTTGTCATCTTGTTATTGTTTCTGGGCCACATTCAACTACCTATGCAAAATGTACTGAAAAAAAAGCTGTTTTAAGATAAGCTAAGTGGTAAACATAGACAAGTTCATTTACTTTGCTAAAAGCAAAGGTTAGGCTGAAAGCAAAGGACAGAAGAGTGTATCGGTGAAGACCAGTGTGAAATGGTCACAGTCAGGCAGTGCGCAGCTGTGCTTAGAAATGATGGCCACATGAAAGCAGAGTGGAAAGTCAACCTCCTCCTTCTTTCGCCAGTAGAGCACCTTCACAATTTCAGCTTGCTAGTTTGCTTTGTGAAACCATGTTAAAAAAAAAATCACTTGGTTCTCAGTCAGTCATTAAAGTTTGAGCTTTGCATAAATTGCTATCTGAATAATAAAAAAATGTCAAAATAAATTAATAGAAAAATACTTATGTTTGCATATGGTTATCCATTGCATAGAAAACACTAATCAAAACAGTAGTGCATTGAAGTAGGTTATATTTCTTAGATAATTTGTTTCTAGCTTGGTCATGTGCTGAGTGTTCAGGTTTGTTTCACTGTGTGTTTGTGGGTTGAAGGTAGCCAAGTCTGCTAGTGTTTTGTTGAGCTCAGTTACAGCAATTGCGTTTAGGTGGTAATGGAAAACCAGGCCCATGAGACACGAGAGCAAACAATACACAACACACAGCAACCTTTACTATTCGTTTACCAGTATTCACCTGATAATCCTGTGATGCTCGTCATGGCACATTTTTGTATTTAGGCTCTATGACACATCCTTAATCTAAACACACAAAATAATCTGTGACTTATTAGATCACATTAAGCCTGCAGAACAAACAGATAAAGTGTATATTAAAAATTTTAATTGATTATTGTGTACAAAGTGCCGTGTCATGTGTAATAAAACTGGTTTTCTCTGCTGGCTTGGACAGTGGAAGAGCAGGGGGTGTGAAATGTGTATGGAGATGGAGACTGGGTTAATTGTAATGGTAGGACTCGCTGTCCCAGTTTGAGAGGGTAGAAATGTCACATCCTAATGGATACCACGTGAACACACTTGAAAGGGTTATCAAGGGGGAATTAGTGACGCTCACATGATTTCAGGTCAGTCAGGGGGTCAGCGTTGCTCCATGGCACTGCAATTCTTGGATGGCCAGCATACCAACCTACTCAGCTCTGGCATTCGGACTCAGTGGAAACAAAAATCACTGCCCTCTCAACTGACTACTGTGTGCTGGAAATGCCATCAAGCATATTGTGGGGGAGCATCCACCAGTTTGAACCCACACACACCACATTTATCCTTCTTCATCAGCCTAAAATAATAGAGGGTCTAATATTTATTTATGCACTCATGCCTGTGACCTTTATAAACCTTGAATGTTTTCTTGAGCGCAAAACAGCACAGGGCTTACTGAGACATAAACCAGGGTGCGAGGTGCAGAGGGATGCTTGGCTGCTTCTCAGATTAGGGTTTGTTGTTGCCTGAGCTTGGATGAAGAGAGAAGCATAATGTTGTGTAAGTGATGTTGGAACAGAATGTCTCTAAGTCTGACTGCTGAAATTTATGCCTTTTAGCTGCTTGAGCTGATTGCCAAGTCGCAGCTACCGTCTCTGAGTGGAGTGGCGCAGAAGAACTACATGAACATTCTGGAAAGAGTGGTGCAGAAAGGTGAGGACACACACACACACACACACACACACACACACACACACTTGCTCAGCAGCTCACCCATTTTCCTTTCTTCCCAAGTCAATATAATCATCTGACCTGTTTTGCTTCTGAATATTTGTAGCTCTGTTAATTTAAGGATTTAAATTCAAATGCATGTGTAACTGTACATGTATTCATATATTCACACTGTTGGCAATAATCTATTTACAACAGCATTTGGCCTCAATCACTAGAATAACTATAGGAAATTTCATAATTACATGCAATGGAAAGAATGACAAGGCTTTGAGAGCAAACAGGAACCTCACAAGTATTGTAAACCAAGTGGTCCCTCTGTTAAACAAAAGTGCATGTTAAGTGCACTAACTTGTAGATCAGGCCCAAATAATAGTATGATGATGATGATGATTGGCCTTTTTGCATGGACATGGACTTGTTTATATAATGTAGCACCAATAGAGAAACTAGCAAATATTATATTGAAAGAAATGAAGATGAAATAGGACTACATCCCTTTTAAAACAGCATATTTAAAAAAAAAAAAAAAAAAAAAAAAAAAAAAAAAAAAAACTGAGCAGCTCTTTTTTTTTTCCATCTTCTACCCAAGCAGAGTCTTAATCATATTCCTGCGTCTCTGGTGACGTCTATGTAAACAGTTGTAATCCTCTGACCTCTTCCTGCTCCTGCTCTGGTTTAGTTCTAGAAGATCAACAGAATGTGAGGCCTATCAAAGAGCTGCTGCAGACGCTGTATGTGTCACTTTGCAGTCTGGTGCAGGACATGGGCAAGTCCGTGCTGGTGGGAAACATTAACATCTGGGTGCACCGCATGGAAAACATCCTGCAGTGGCAGCAGCAGCTGGACAACATTCAGATTAACAGGGTGAGTTTAGCATCTAGGGTTTGCTTGATAATCAGGGCACATTTCCTCTCAGTGGTTAAACATCTCTCATCTAAACCATTATTGGCATGAATAATTAGATAAAGTAGACAGTATGCCTTTCAACTGAGCTGAATTTCTGTAAATTATTTTACTGAATGCCTCATCTGTATGACAAACCCAGAGAGCAACAGCTGACCAGAAATGTCCATAGACATTCATTGCTAAGCCAGTCTGGCATGCCTGATTAAATTGGCCCATAAAAAGGCATTATTATTGGTCAGTCCTGGTCTGCTTTGATTTGGCCCTTAAATATGCCTCCTTTTTGAGTAAGCTCAATGAGTCCTTTCTACATCATGAAAAATGTGCATTAAAACATTCTTTCTGGACAGAAATCTAGAATTCCCTCTTAGATCAGATTTATTAAAAAGCTTTGCGATAATTAGGAGTAGTATAAATGTGCAGGCTCGTGTGTACATTGTAGAAAGGAAACAAGAAGTATGTGTATGGATACAATCAGGTAGGACTAGGAGTACAAGTATAAGGAGAAGCGATCAGTAGATACTCATGTATTTAGAATCTAGCAGGTAGGTAGGTTTGACTTAATGTAACAACAAATATGACCAAAAATCATTTTTGGATGATACATTTTTAAAAAGTATCATATAAAGCGTACTTCATATTATAATAACAGAATTAATGCATTAGAGTTGTGAAAAGTCATGTCAAGTCAGCTTTCATCCTATTTATATACACATCAGTGAGACAAAATTGAGAGACCAGGACCAATGTGCAAAACAGTGTAAGACAAGACTAATGAACATTGAGCTCATGTGTGGTTTTTTTTTTTTTTTTTTTTTTTTTTTTTTGTAAAACGCACAGCACAATACAGTTACACAGGACATTGTTCTTTCTATGTGGTTACAACTTAAATGCCGCTCTTCATCTGTGCCTAGTGCTGTCTTTTACTGTAAATGAAGTCAGATCCCTTATGATATCAATAAAGTGGGGATTTTGTGGAATTATTACACAGAATGCATTGCGCAGAACAGCAGAAAGAGCAGAAAACCTGCGAAAAGCTCATACTTGTGAAGCTGAGCAGTCTGGCTGTGATTGCATAGAAGATGAGATTGACATGTGTCCATTTTGTATCCAAAGCCCACAAGCACCGGGATGACGCTCCTGGACTTACCCGTCAGTCTCCAGCTGAACATCATGCAGCGGCTCTCGGATGGGCGGGACCTGGTCAGTCTGGGGCAGGTGTGTCCTGACCTCGGTGTACTGACTGAGGACAGGCTGCTGTGGAAGAATCTCTGCCAGTACCACTTCACAGACCGACAGGTACAATATGTTAATGCTAAATATCAATTTAATTATATTGTATTTCATACTTCTGGATAGGTGTGCCTAGTGTTAAGTGTTTGTTATGAAGTAGGGGTGTGACAGTATATTGTTTATTTATAGTGTAAGGTACTATAAACAAAATCACAAGCTAAGCTAAAGTCAAAAGATAATCAAATAGCATTTTATTATGTTTATTGTATGACTTTATTTAATATACCACTTACAGATTCGCAAGCGACTGATGGTATCAGATAAGGGGCATCTTGAATGGAAAAAGATGTACTTTAAGCTGTGCCGGTGCTACCCTCATAAGGAGCAGTACAGCGACACCTTGCAGTTTTGCACACATTGCCACATTCTGTTCTGGAAGGTGAGACTGAAATATTTCTGTACAGCATCGATAAAGATTTTCAGTTCAAAGTGTAGCACCTAAAATGCTTTACTACTACTGTGTGTCTGAATTTTGCTAACAGTGACAGCTGGGCTTTGATCTAATGCACAACCCTTCACACCAAGTGCTAAAAGCTTCCTTTCTGTTATTGTCCTCTACAGGATACAAACCATCCCTGCACAGCCAACAATCCAGAGAGCTGCAGCATTTCCGTTTCTCCACAAGGCTTTATCAACCTCTTTAAGTTCTAAAGGGACTTTTCTTGGTTTTCACTGTTTGTACATAGTGTATATAAAGTCAAAAGTGCAATAGATTCCCAGATGGTATGAGAAAAGCAAGTCAGTGGAAGTCAGTGTGAGGCATTTGGATGAGTTTGAAAAGTCTGAAAAAAAGAATCTGTGATTATGAATCTGAAAAATGCAAAGAGGAGAAGAGGAAAAATATCAGTATGTAAAGGAGCTCCATTTATAGGCAATGGGTATTCATGTATTTTGTTAGGCACGAATATGTTTACTCCAAAGATAAATGTGCTTTGCTAGGTGCAAACGGTTTGCATTACGGTTTGCCCTCATGCTGCAGTAATTCTTAATATAAGTTGAGATTTTTTTTATGATATGGCAGTGGATGAACTTCTGTTGGACTTTATATTTGCATTTGCAAAAGCATGCTGGAGTTTTCAAAAGAAAGTGAGGGAAATGGTATGTCCATCATTATGGTGTGCAATACTTTTCTATGGAACTTTTTTCCACTTTTATACGTTTGATATTTTGTTTGTTTAAATGTATTTGCTGCAGTAAATGCAATATGAGTAAACACTTGAGTATAGTATGACCTGTTACAACACTAAAGTATGGTGTAATTTACAATGTCATAATTCACTGATGTTTCACAAATATGTAGTAAATGCACACTGAAATGTTTGTCATTGTTAGACACATTCACATGTTGCCTTTTGTGCACACCAACAGGAGAAATGTTATTGAGCTATGCATTAATATTTGTAGCATACATTTTTTTTTTTTTTGCAATTCTGTATGTTTACTACCACCTGCATGGTATGAATTTGATACCAAAGAGCTGCTTATTTATTTGATTCTGTGGCGTACTATGTTATTCTGACCAGGAAAATAGAGGCCCTCTTTTTTATGCAATATCCCACTTGTGTTCAGTTATGCAAACATTGATACTCTTGAAGAGCAAGCCAAAATACATCCTTCTCCCAATGGGTGAAAATAAACCATGGTCTTCTAGTGCTGTGCAGTGTCTGTCTTACTGCCATCTGGTGGGATCAAATATATTTCAGTCACAGAGATATGACCACTAACTGAATAGAACAGAAATAATGGTGTTGTCCTTCTTTCCAAAAAGGCCTTGTAAAAGTAAAAGAAAATAAATAAAGGTGTAGAATATTTTTAAATCTGTTCTCCTAATCTTTTTTTGCATAATCTTTATAGAGTAATCACACATTTTAATAGGGTACATTTTATTTAAATTGATCTAAGTGTTATAAGATAAAATTACCATGCTGGTTCATATCAAAATAAATCAAATACCATTAACAATTTTCTAAACAGCAGCATTATTTAAAATAATAATGTAAAAGAGCAACATGCAATATTAAACAAGAGACTGCAATTGTTTATATTATAATTAATATTCTAGTTCTCGCTCTCTCACTCTCTTTTTTTTTTTTTTTTGCACCATCGCTTGATCAGGGCATTTGCATATTTTTAGCAACTACATAAGAGAATTTGGGTCAGTAACAAAAAGCTCAGCCAATATTAAATCCTTTAATTATTATGACTCTTTTGTAAAGCACTTCATTAGTAGTGAGGTTGACTAGTAGGTTGACTCAGCTTTAAACTCATTCGCCATAGTATTAACACAATACATGATGAAAATGCTTGATGTACAACACTATCCATAGGATATGAAGCAGTTCAACTGGCCACTGTGCTGTATACTCCAGCAGGCATTTTCCAGTTATACTGTCATATTTCTTTATTTTGATAGATGCTTTCGTACATATGAGGAAGAAGCCAGTCTTAATGACCCAATAGAACACACAGCCCCCTTTGTCACTAGCACAGAACTTTAAAAAACTAAGCTGAGGACACTTGTATGGTAAATGTGTCAGAAACTGCCCAGAAGAAAAGTGACACTTTAGTACAGCTTACAAACAGAAGACATACATGTAAAACAATAAATGTTTAGAATCCAATGATAAAACTGTTGGTACAATTAGTACCAATAGTTTTGGTACAAGGTACAATTTACTGTTCTCATTAACACCAAAATCTAAAATATAAACAAAATGTAGTGAACATACAGAAACAAGATTTTTTTTAAACCAGTGTGACAAGGTGTTAAATTGTAGATAACAAAAGCTGGCATGGCTTCAGTAGCTTGCAAAAACACAATGCATTATGAAACAATTTACAAAGACAAGATCTGAAAATACACTATCTGGCCAAAAGTATGTGGACACCTAACCATCACACCCATATGTGGTTCTTCTCCAAACCTTCCCCAAAATTACAATTTCCCTTCACTGAGACTAAGGGGTCCAAACCTGTTCCAGCATGACAATAACCCTGTGCACAAAGTCAGCTCCACAAAGACATTGTTTGTAAAGGCTGGAGTGGAAGAACTTGAGTGACCTGCACAGGGCCCTGATCTCAACCCCACTGAACACCTTTGGGATGCACATGAAAGCTGACTGCACCTCAGGCCTCCTTGCCCGACATCAGTGCTCGACTTCACTAATGCTCTTGTGGCTGAATGAGCCCAATTCCCTATAGCCACACTCCAAAATCTATTGGAAAGCTGCCCCAGGACAGTGGAGGTTATATATAACAGCAAAGTGGGAACTAAATCTGGAATGAGATGTTCAACCAGCACATATGGGTGTTATGGTCATGTGTCCGCAAACTTTTGGCCATATAGTGTAGTTCATGCAAGAGCTCTTAATGAGGATCAGTCAGTAATTTAAAGGCTCTACACAGTGTGCACAAAACATGCCTGCTTTAATTTGTTCATTTGATGATGGAGGATAAAACAAAAACATGTTTTCGCTGTCCCAAATCTTTGTTGGCACTGTACCAGAGAAAGACAGGTCTTGAATCTTAAATAGTGTAATATACATTTTTAAAAGTTACTAGAAGTCCTTTATGAAAGCTCAAGTGTAATTAGCAGGGATTCCACTGTATGCTGTACATATGTATTAATACGGACATGACCAAGACCAGGATAAGCTGATTGATTTGATACAATAGTTTGGCAACTGAAAATGCAGTGGAAATATTTGTAGCTATTTATAGTGTGATATACTGGGAAAACTGTGTCCTCCTTTTTTCAATTGTTTTCAGCTGTGATTTATGTGACATAATTTTACATAATATTTCAATCAGTAGCACAACTGTAAACAGCCTTGGGATGTCCCTGCTCAAATAAAATATCCAGTATAAAAGTACAACAAATTAATAAACAAATACATACATACATACATTGTTTTAATATTTCTGCTGCTGCCATTAGGTTTTATCATCGCACTGCATCTACTATGGCAATTAACAAGAAACAGTAAGAAATACAATCTACAACAGAAGCATGAGTAATTTTAACATCTATCTATACAGATTCACTTGCGCATCCTATCAGTACACTGAGTAAAGAGTGTTTAGCAAAAAGCTTCAAGCACACATTTTAGCACCAAATATGAGCCATCACATGATCATCAGGGACTTACGCTGCTCCTTCAGTTAGCTACTAGGCCTGTCACAGTTATAACATTTTGGCTGACAATTCACTGGCATACAAATGATTGCAGCAAACAAGGAAATGTCTTTCCTGTTGACCTTCTGCCACTTATATCATGAACATTATATCAGTTGTGTAATAATGCAAATACACAGCTATTTATTGACACTGAACTCACCAGAATTTCTGTGTAAAATGCATAGGAAAGACATGACACTAATAATAACTAAAATCTATTAAAACCTAATGTTGAAATACTGAGCTTCTAGCCAGAGCAGCATCACAGTTACAGAACATAGTTACAAATAGTTCATCATGAAAAATGATTAAAATATGTTGGCACAACATCTTGATTATAGTGACAAACTAACAGAAAAGGAACACCAGTTCTAAATATATGTATAAACTGTGGAATCTAACAGTTAATCACCTCAATCCCAATCAGCTTGAGTAACTGTGGCAGGCCTACTAGTAACCAACAATATGTTTCATTTATACAAATTATTAAACTGTAGGTTGATTTTTTTTTCTTGCAATTTCCCATAAAGCATAATAAAATAAATTAGATCTGTAAAAAATGATCAACAAACATATAAATCCTAAGATTTCTGGATTTAGCAAATTTAAACAGCATGATTCTGAGCAGATGGACTACAAGAAGACTATGCGTTTTCTTTTCACAGCACAAAAATGGCTGCTGAAAATGACACATTTTGTAACATTTTTCAAAAAAATAAAAAATTATTTGTTGAACTGGTAATTGTGCATTGGCACTAGGGGTGGGACGATATAATATACAAGTATGAGGTGATAAAAACAGTGATAATCAGTCTGATCAGTGTAACATTAAGCTATACTAGCACGAACACTTATATGACAAAAAAAAAAAAAAAACCCTAAAACATATTTTAGTATTTAGCTTGAGCAATAACAAGTTTCTTCACCAAAAAATAAATATAACACCTTGCATCAGAACCTACATTAGTAACAAAAAAAGAAAAAGGAACCAAAAAAGATGTGTAAACATTTTGGGTGAATTATTAAGTTATCAATATTAACATAAATAAATATTTTTAACAGAAACAAAAGAAAATAACAAGGACTAAGAACACAGTAAACATGCTTCACATAACAGAGACATCTAATTTGTACAATAACCCTGACGGATGCCCAAAGATTCTTAAAAGGAGGTAGTGAGAGCATTTGAGGTGCATACTGATATTCAAATATAATATTCCATAATTCAACAGTGACTTCAACTAGTACATATTAGCTTTAAAAGTGCAGTTTTATGCGGTTTAGGAGATTTTCAATGTGGTGCTTCAAATGTTCACTCTTTAAAAGAAGCACACACTTACTGTACAACACAGAGAGGTGTAAACTCAGATGAGTTAATTGTGGTTCCAGCGCTGGTGCTGTCCATCACATACAGTCACACACTTTACTGTTTGGCCCTGAAATTTCACAGCAGATACAGAGACAGACTGTAAGACACTGTAATATTGTGGGCCTTGGAATACCATATCAAGAGAATATATATATATATATATATATATATACACACACACACACACACACACACACACACACATACACACACTATAAAATATTTATCAATTTAAAAATGCTTATAAATTATGAATGTCACATCCAGAAGGTAGATTCTAGTGCTGTGATACACTATATGGCCAAACGTTTGTGGACACCTGACCATCACACCCACATGTGGTTCTTCCCCAAACTGTTGCCACAAAGTTGAAAGCACACAATTGTATTGGATGTCTTTGTATGCTGTAGCATTAAGATTTCCATTCACTGGAACTAAGGGGCCCAAACCTGTTCCAGCATGACAATGCCCCTATGCACAAAGTCAGCTCCATGAAGACAGGGTTTGCCAAGGTTGCAGTGGAAGAACTTGAGTGACCTGCACAGAGCCCTGACTTCAACCCCGGGATGCACATGAAAGCTGACTGCTCCTCAGGCCTCCTCACTCGACATCAGTGCCTGACTTCACTAACGCTCTTGTGGCTGAATGAGCACAAATCCCCACAGTCATGCTCCAAAATCTAGTGGAAAGCCTTTCCAGAAGAGTGGAGGTTAACAACAAAGGGAGGACTACATCTGGAATGGGATGTTCAGGTGTCCACAAACTTTTGGCCATGAAGTGTATATTGTGATATATAATGATAGTCAACTTTAACAATACTATTATGGACACTTCAAAATATAAATAGTCTTGACAGTTCTATTTATAGTAAACAGTTAGTATTTCAGCTCTATTTACGCATGAATATTGTCAAAGGTTCATATGGTTACATTTAGTTAGACTGGAGGCAAATAACATGTAGCATTAGCTGCTTACCTAACCACTCACTTTTTGTTACAAGAGCTAATCCTATTTAAAAATAATTCCTGGCTGTGATTTTACTGAAGCTGAAACACAAGCGAGTGATGGCAGGTAAACAAATGTCACATGTCCAACATGCTAGAAGTAATTACATAGTAATTTCATAAAATACAACATCATAAACTGTCATAAAAGACAAGGCAAAAATTAATGTCAGCATATGCTCATATAGAAAGCACATACAAAACTGCATTCAGAACACATGTAAGTTTTTCATTTTTAAATAACTTTACCGTTTTATTACTGAGATGCTAGAGGTTATTGCTGTTCAGCACATGTCACACAACGGTACATTCTCCCGTTCTGAGTTCTTAATGATCCACTCAATTGCATCCCATCCCTACAGAGAACAAAGACACAACAGATTAAACACTGGTAAACAATTACGCCCTAAAAGGAATCTATTTTTAATATTAAACTAAATGATGAACATCTTGGAATGTCTGATCAACAGCCTGGAGACTCGTTTATTATAATGTATCAGTACAATAATCTTTCTGATCTCTTATCATAAATTTGATTTTGAGTGAATGGGTTTTAATATTAAATATCCCCACACACAATTAAATATCATCACTGTAAATTTATAAAATGATAGTAATTTAATCACAGGTTAAGACATGATGTCTATAATCAAACTGTTGATCATACTGTTAGGGTCTGTGGCTTTACCTGAGGTACACCACAAGGTTTACACTTCCTTATTAGTGAAGAAACTTCATTAGTTTATATGAGCTCAACACTTTCAATATCCGTGATTCATAGTTTGTGATTCAGGAACTATAGAACTGTGAGATTTTGGAAATGCACAATACTGTCTTTTATTTCGACTTCAGCAGAAACAGCACGTGAGCCTGAATATTTCCACTTGCCTTCTAAGGTAAAAACCCACACATGCAAATTTTTATGCTTGTATTTGATGATCACCATCTTTGAACTATACTTATTAATTACAGGCAGTTTCACTTCCTTCTTGTGTCATGTTTAGGCTTTCTGATTCAAGCTTTTTTTTTCCCAGCAGAGCATTTAATTATACATAAATTAAAAAGATTGACTTGGCAAGTCTGTGAGTTCAAACTTATTATCTGGGCAAATAAGTATACATGAGCTAAAATTTTAGTTTTCATATTTGAAATTTTGGATCTGGCAATCCAGAACTGTGTGATTCTGGAAATGCACAGAAAATTGCTGCATGCCTGATCAACACTTTAGCTTTTTTGTCATTGTATATATAAAATACAGATTGTATATACAAAATAAATCTTTATTTTAAACTTAAAGATCATTTTACAGTTTTAAAAGAAAAGGTTCTGCATTTCTAAGTAAGCTATTTTATCAACTTTTGAAAAGAACAGCTCAGTAATGATAAATGTAATGTTTTCACATTTTCACATCCACACTCAGACTTCTTCAGTGCACTTAATGTAAATCTGCAAAGCAAAAGCAGATCTGTCTCCTATCATATTATACTCATGTGGAACGCTATTTTGGTCTGCCTGATAATATATCTGAAAGAGTTTGTCTAAATTCTTTTGGGTTATTAATACTGGCCTAATGAAAAGAATAAATACTGAATAAATCCTCTGGAAGACATAATGTAGAAAATAGGATTATTCTGAAATAATAAAGCACATAATCTCTAGCTTTAAGATCTTTTGTCTGCCTCATGCGCTGAATCATCTCAGGACACCGCACCATTCTGTAATATCTCCAAAGAAAACCACATTGTTTACAGAGTAAATTCCTCAATTGCTTCAATTTGCTGATTGTGTAATCCAGGCAAATGAGAACTAGTTTGGAGCTGCCCCTTTATAAACCCATGACATCATGTGATGTGATGTATTGAAGAGGGTATTCCAGTGAATGTAGTCAGAAATGGACTTAGAAAGCTGCACCTAATACAGTGGCCTGCATAAGTATTAGCCCACCCCCACCCCCCAAATGAACTTTTCCACATTTTGTAGCATTACAATGTGGAACTGAAACAGACTTGATTGGGTCTGGGTGCATGTGTATGTCATGAATCTACACAAAATAGTCCATAATATTGAAGTTTGGGGAAAATCAATATAGCTTGCGAAATTATTTACAAAATAAAAAAATATAATGTGATTGCATAGATATTCACCTCTGTTGTGAAATCCCTAAATTAGTTCTGGTACAATCGGTTGCCATCAGAAGTCACCTAATTGGTTGAATGGATTTCACCTGTGTGCAATTAAAGTGCCACATGGTCTCAGTATAAATACACCTGTTACTGGAAGACCCCAGAGTTTGTTAGGCAACATAACAAAACAAACAGCATCATGAAGACCAAGGAGCAGTCAAATCATGTTTGAGACAAAGTTCTAAAAAAAAAAAAAAAAAAAAAAAAAAAAAAGTATCAATCAGGGTTTGGTTATAAAAATATTCTAAACACCTCGCAGAGTACCATTAAATCTTTTATTACAAAATGGAAAGAATGTGACACAGCCCAGCTCCACCTAGAGAAGGCAGCTCAGCAAAGGTTATCAGGTAAGAAGGGCATTAATCAGAGAAGCAAGCAAGAGGCCAAGGGTAACTCTGAAGGAGCTGGAGAGATCCACAGCTCAGATGGGAGAAGCTATTCACTAGCCAAACATTGTCCAGACATTCCACCACACTGGGTTTTATGAAAGAGCAGAAGGGGGAAAAAAGTAATGAAAAATCCGCATAAAACTCCTTTTGGACAGGGCATTTTGGAGACTCAGCAAACATGTGAAAAAGGTTCTCTAAAAAGCTACATTTTCAGGACAAAGCTCTACATTTAGCAGAAATCCAACACGGCTCATCACCCTGAAAACACCATCCATACAGTGAAGCATGGTGGTGGTAGCATCATGTTGTGGGGATGGGGGCTGGGAAACTGGTCAGGTTAGAAAGAAAGGTGGATGGAACCAAATACAGCAAAATCCAAGAAGAAAATCTGTTTTAGTCTGCAAGAGACATGAGACTGGAGTGGAGTTTTACCTTACTACGAGGACATACACATTAAGCATACTGCCAAAGCTACAGTGGAGTGGTTCAAAACCAATAACCTGAACGTGTTAGAATGATAACCAAGAAGAAGAAGAATGGACTAGAAATATTAGGATGCAGGAGACATATCCCAGAAGACTTGCACTCAAAGGTGGTTATAAAGTATTGACCCATGGGGGAGTGAATATTTATGCCATCAGCAAATGTCTGCTTTTTTGTTGAATTCACCACTGTATCTTTAAATGTTGCATATTGTGTAAATCAAATGGTAAAAATCCCAATTTAGTCTATATCAATTTCAGATTATACAAAATGTGGAAAAGTTCAAGGGGGTGAATACTTATGGAAGGCTCTGTATACCACACATGTAGTGTCTATCTCCGCACTTGTCTTTAATTTAATTTTTAAATGAATAGTTTAATTACCTTTCTTGCATTAGCAGTCATACTAAGAGCCATCAGTCCCTCAAGGTAGCTGCTCAAACTGACTCCTTTCACGGTGATTATTGCCTCTTGGGTTAAAATTGTACTGTTGTAAAAAGCACAATGTAATCATACTGACAAATTCTGTGAGAATTAAAATGAAGCCAAATAATATACTGTACATGAATACAAAGAATAATAATCAATGCCCCAACTTACATGTCTGGGTTTTCAGGATGTGGTCTGTAAACTAGTCTCTCATCAACAGATACTAAATTTGTGAGCGTTATCTAAAAAGATCAATCAAAATTATTGTTAAGGTCACACATAAACTATTGATACTACTTAAAACTGTTCAGGAAGCAACACGTTTGCATCTAAGTGGAGTCTGTAGCTAGACAAGAATATATGAGGCAGAGGCTGTTGGTGTATGTTAGGCTGCAGGGGTGAGGGGACCAAGATTTCTTTCTGTCTGTAAGGAAGATTTTACATACAATAAACAATAAAAATCAAGTAGATTTGTAGTAGTCTTTTCTTGCATCTCAGTACTCACGTTTGTTGAGCAAAGCTCCATTTTTTTCTCTTCAGGATCGACAATGGAATGCTCTTTAACATAAGTAGTGGTTCGACTTGTCCCCAGTATCTACAGAAAGACAATTTATAGATGACTATTTACCTTAATATGATGTATGCATGTATCTTAAGGTTCCTAAATTAACATTTATTCAGGTTAACAGACACACATTATATAAATATATATATATATATATATATATATATATATATATATATATATATATATTATATATATATATATATATATATATACACATACACACAGTATACAGTGTTGTTTTGAGTCTTTTTGAGTTTTGAGATGAACTTATATTGGGTGGTCTGCCTCCAAAGGTGCCATGCTCGAAGTTCTATAAGTTCTATCATCTCATATTCATCTTTTGATCTCAAACCCAAATGACTTCAGAATCCCAGGGGATCAGCAGTTTCGGAAATACTCAAACCAGTCCATCTGGCAACAACCATGCCATGGTTAAAGTCACAGGGATCACATGTTTCCCTATTCTGATGTCTGATGTGAACATAAACTGAAGCTCTTGACCTGTATCTGCATGATTTAATGCACTGCGCTATATATGTATACATACATACATTTTATTTATATTATATATATATATATATGCACAGTAGGGTCCAAAAGACAGAGAATAGTGAAAATGCTTCTATTTTGCATTCTTTTCTAATTTAATACAACAATTTTCATTACAGATTATATTATGAAACAGTTAAATGAATTTCTGAGTTTCGTAGTATTTGCTATGTGTGCACTCATGCTGGCCTGGACTCCACAAGTTTGTCCAAAAACCTGTGATCCATTTTAGCTCAAATCCATCGGAGTGTTGTCATTAGAAGAGATTAGGCATGAGGAAAATCTGCCCTTTTGTACAAAGCAGTTAACATGGTCAATATCACAAATTTGCTTACATTTAATAGGGACCTTGAAATAGTGCAGAATCTTGAATACTAAATATTCAAGATATTGAACATTTACTTTCTTTGTTTTAAGTATTTCAAAATTCTAAAACCTTTATTTCCAATTTTAAATGAATAAAAAAATTAAACAGACTTTTGGACTCTATATCTCACAGTATGGCTTTACAGCTTGTCTGAGGGTTTCCTTTACAAGATAAGTCTACTAACCGCTCGCACCACACTCGGCAGGCCCCACTCTGTGCTCAGCAGCCGATGGCTGTGGAGACGGCCATGTTTATCCAGGTTCCTGTCCAGGACGTCCACTCCTACCACACTGGGGTTCATGGGATTGGGGTACTTTCTCATCGCTGCTTTGATCACCGTCTCCCAGGGATAGCTGGAAAGAGCAGAGGAACCAGGCAAGTGATTGCAGTTTTGTGTGGATGTTGTAGATTCAAAGTGTAGTTTTGTACGTTCTTGTATTATCTTGTATGTAGGTCATGGGGACATGTTATGTTTCACCCCAGCATATGCAAGTTTAAAGGAATGGGAAGACAATAATAATGGGCTTCATTTTGTAGAGTGACTCACTTTAAGTGCCACTTCATGCAAACTTATTGGCAAGGTCTTTTCGGTGGACTGTATAGTTAAATGAGGCATTAGCAACTAACAGGACTATTACAACAAAATGGGAAGAATCGATTACAACTCTTACAACAGAGGACTGTTTTTAGTCTTGATTTCCTCATCATCACCTTTCCTAGAGAACGTGAAAGTGAATTGACAAAGAGAAGTACAAAAGTACAAAACCTGGTCATGTGACAACCACATCTCACTGGTCATCGTGTGTCTGTGTAACACAGATCATAAGAAAACAACATTACACTAAAGCGAGTGTGAATGCCATGTTACAGTGCGCGTGTGCTAGTTATGGGGACAGACAACTTCCATAAACAGTAAGATCCTAAAGTCAACAAAACTCGATGTATCCTCAGGCCTAAAATGGTCTACACTGAAAGGTTTGCATGTAATTAAGACTAATCATACAAAACAAATGGCCCAACATCCATGTGTCGAAAGTGCACATGAAGATCGTCCCCAGCCTTCCTGCATCTTCACTACCTGAATATATGTTCCGTGCTCCAGATCTTCATTTCTGCAATACTATAAAAGTCCCTAACAAAAACGGAACGTGACTATAAAACGAAGAATGTCAAATTAAAAATATCTGCTGTTTTCTTTATCTGCCGGTAGCATCGTCCCAGTATCCCTGTGCCGTCTTCCGTGTAGCAGAGCCCTCCCTGTAGCCTGGACACTGACCAATGGCAGCTCGCTTTCGGCCATATGACACTCAGCGGCCTTTTGACGATCAATTATGCGTCGAAAATGCGCAACATAGCGCTGTGCTGCTCCTGGAGCCCTGCGCTGCGCATTTCAGTGGTTATTTATTTATTTATTTTTTACCTTCTGACAGCACACACTTAACTCTGTGTTACACGCTGTTTCCTTCCAATTAAGTCTCTTAGGCTGATAAAAAGGGAGTCTTTGTCAAATATGGCGTACTATGAGCTAAATGTGTCCGCGGGACGGGTTTTAAGGGTTTTTTTTTTACACTTGTTGAATGCACTAGGACGCTGCTTTTCGTTCACTTGTTAAACAGGTTTTGTTCTCTTGTCTGGTCACCAAGTAACTACTCAGAGCCCTTCGAATACCCTGCACCATACAAGCAGAAGAAGAAGTCCCATAAAACCCCCTCTTCGTCTTCACATCCTATTAAATAATCCAATCACGCAAGTTAGACGTGTCTCAAGACGGAAAGAAAGGCTCGGATACCTTATACACAGTATATCTACACTATTCCTTAAATACACGAGTATGATTAAGAAAATGTGTAACCAGTAGAATAAGCCAGCTAGTAAGAAAAGAGGATGAGCTCATGCTGGGAAATTCTCCGGGGGAAATTACACTGCGGCGCGCATGCGCACTGGCGTACAGGCGCAGAGTCGCGGTATCGGTTTTATTTGCAGTTTGAATTTGAGCTGATGTGCAAAAGAAGAAGAGGTCAGTGTTTGTGGCTTCTCTTGGATGGACGTCGTCTCCTCGAACAGCAACATGACAGTAATCTCACCCGGTAAGTGTTTGACTTAGAAATGGAAAAAAGGGGTTAGTTTAGAAAAGCTGAAAGGGAATTTGAGAACAAGGAAGTGAGTTTAGGCTGAAGTTCTCTTACACAGACACTCTTACACTCACACTTACACTCTTACACTCTCTCTGTGTGCAGAGCGGCTCTAGCATTTTAGTTCAGGAAGTTCCTCCTAAGGGTAGAAAAACAATATACAAACGTGTGTGTGTGTGAGAGACAGAGTGATAGACGCAGTTACTGTTTACTAGGACACATCAGGGGACTAATGGGGAATGGTCAATATTTCAGTTGGATCTGATTTCTAGAAACTTCAGTAAAGCATTAATATAAGGCTGGACAGATCCAAAATAAGACCTGCCAGTCTTTTTTTTTTTAGTTTTGAGCCGCATCTGATGTTGGATTGGTGACAGACTGTATTTTCCATATATATTTATATTAAGTTCACTAGCATATTTTAGGCTTATAATAATGCACATGAAAATGAGTGTGCACAGTAATGCAGGACACCTCCATGCATCAGTCTGGTGTAATGTACCAGAAAACAGGTTTAGTTCTTTGTAGGTAACTGTGGGATCTGTGCATCCATAATAATAATGATAAAGCACAGTAATGTCTCCAACACAGTAACTTTTAATTTACATAACTGAATCAGCAATAGCATGATTGTCACAAAGAATTACATAAAAACACATAAAGTAAGTTTCTTTTGTGACTATGTAAAACATACCTTAACAGCAGCTTGATATTATCAAGGAACATTTACATTTGCGCATTTGCCTAATGCTTTTATGCAGCATGACCTACATTTGAGACAGGATGCACTGAGCTGTTTAGGGATTAAGGTTTAAGAATACTGGGATTCGAACTCATGACCATGCAGTCATTAGCACAATGCCTTAACCACCACTTGATAAACATGACCTCAGGCTAACCATAGCTACCGCAAGTTAACTCACAAACAAACCAGACAAAATATGCCAACAGTACATAATTAAAAATCCAAATATTCCAGATACTAAATATTACCAACATTATTTAGGAAGAATTTAGGTTGTGTTAAAGATAAGATAAACAGTACTATAAACCATGCCTTAACTCCTGCATAAAGTCTTATTGAAAAGTGATTCATCATTCTCTTTTTCTGAGGTGATTCTTATTTCCAAACGATGAAAGTTATCCCTCCAAGATGGCAGCACTGTTGGCATGTCTGACCCAGTGATGCAGCATTCATATCTGTTGTTTTCCCTTCACTGGTATTGAAGTCTTGACACAATTTAAAATATTAAAAGAGCATATTCCTCTTTTCCTGTTTTTGTTTTCTTGAATAGATAAGGTACTTCAGCGTGAGCTGAGCACCCTGAGCAAGCACATGCCCTCCTGCATGGTGCAGCAGATTTCTGATTGCCTGCGCCGCTCGCGTGCACTCACTGACTACGAGGTGCAGGTGATCTGTGCCGGGGCCACAGACATGCAACAAGCTACATGTCTCCTGCAAACACTCCTGCACAAGGGCCGCACGCCTTGTCTGCTCTTCTTCCAGTGCCTGAATGCATGCAGCCCCTCACTCTTTCGTACCGTCACCAGAGGCTTGGGTAGGTGTGAGCTGACAGGTGTTGGAGAGATATATGTAATATACATAAACATATGCAGAGTGTCTCTAATCTGTTTGTCTGTCCTGCAGTGAAAGTTTCTGATGAGGCTCACCACCATGTGGAGAAGTCTTCCTTTTCAGGTAGGCACTGGTGGTTTTATTTTAGTGCAAGTGTAACTGATTATTCTTTGAAAGGCACTTTATGTGTAGAGTTAAATATAACTAAGAAAGCACTTCATCATCAGATGTGCATTCAGACTGTCAGAGAAGATGATTCCAGTGGATACTGTCTGGCATTACTTGTGCTCTAGGTGAAGAGTATGATAGTTGAATGCATGAGCAGTCTCATCTGCTTCAGTGCAGCTTTCCTTCCTGCAAAAATACGTGTGAGGTGAAATACGCAGTGGAAAATGCTTGCTCATGCATTTGCATTGCTTCTGCACAAAACTGTGTGCATACTCTAGGTATACACACACAGTGCTGTTATGTTTTATGAAGAAATTCCACTATTAAAAAAAAATGATGGCACATCAGTTATGTCTCATAAGGGATGTATGCATGTGAGAGGCAGGAGATTGTGGTCTATAAGTGTGGTGTAGGAGGCTGCAGAGTGTGTTTGTGTGGATCCATTTTATGTTAAGGCTGTACAAGTACATGTACAAGTGTAAAGAACATGAAGATATATTTACAGTGGCCCTGAATTTTTCTTGCTATCTGTTCAGTAAAGACAATACAAGCCATGTCTCCTTGCATATGATAGAATTACATGTATTGTGTATGGAAATTGCTATTTTCAACAGAGTGCCAAGTTTAGGGTGTAGGGTGTACATCAACAGTTAAATTTGTGATGTGCAGTAGGAATGATTTTATATTACAATTGTATGTGTAGAGAAAGCTTTTTTAATTTAATCCTAAATTCAGGTGTACCTGTGAGCAACCAGACAGAAAGGTCAATATCCACATACACATATATTTGAGTTGCAGCATAAGCTTGATGGGCCTGATGGTGTTTAAGAGTGAGTTCTTCAGGCTCGTGGGGGTCTGCAACCAATTCCAGTCCTGTACATCTCTGGCCTGGTGAACTAGTAGACAAATCCAGTTTGGCCAGGGTTTTGGTAACACCAGTGTTTAGATCAGCAAAACACACATAGAAGTTGAAAGATGTTAGAAATTTTTTTGTTATTGCTTCATGCTTCATGTGTCATTGGACTGTTGTGCTTTGGTGTTATTCAGTTGTTCTACATGTAAACTAGATTCTCACTTCCATTCATATGCCTTCTTCAGCTGATGACCTGAATATCTTGATTTCAAATCCTTTATCCTGTGTTTTGTCCCCACTATTAACAGAGGCAACCGGAAATGTTCCCCCATGTGTCATAAACATTAACAATTCCTCGTTGAGCAACTGCATCATTGGAAACAACAACAGCTTGTGCTGTTTACTCTCTCAGTCTGATGTCATTAACGGTAAGAGCATCACAAAAGAGTAGCAGGAAATGACTTCCATAACGTACTGTTATGGTGTCCTAGTCTAAGTCATAATCATTAGAGTGCACTCAATGGAGTTTATCATTTTCATTCTTTATGCATTTGTCACAATGTGCTTCTTTTTTTTTTTTTTTTCTCAAATGGATGTAGTAGAGCATACGCAGAGGAGTCAGCACAGGGAAACACCAGACTCTACAGAGGCTCATAATGTTCAGGTGGAGAGCTCCAACGTAGAGTATGTCATCATAGGGGACAGAAACTATATGAGCGTTGAGAGCAGTCTGGACTCAGAACATCAGGAAGAAACGGATAGTGTGCCAGAGGATTTGGAGGGATAAAGTGGATGAGATGCTGAAGATGGAGACCACAGACTGTATATAAAAATATACGTTCCTTGATGGAGTCATAAAAAACATGTTGTCATATGCAAAGAAACTCAGGTGATGCTTTACACAGGCACTCAGTGTAAAACCAGTGGTTAAGAAAGTATACACATTTGTGTGATTGATAATGCTATGTTCTCTGAAGCGCATAACAGTGTAAATGCTGCTGTCTCGTAACTATCGGTTTTGATTATATCAGTGCCTCAGTATTGATTTGTTTTCTGTTACAAACCGACTTTATATTTTAATAAGCTATGTGTTACTGCTTTTGTGCATTTTTATGCTTCACCCGTAATTATTTTTTTATGTTTATATAAGATATGTTATTTATTAAGGGCTATAAACTTTTAGTCAAATATATATTTAAAAATTATATTAAAAATATTAATTAAAATGTATTGTGTTGTTTAAGCACTTAATGTTTTGGGGAGAAGTAACTGAGCACTATCTAGGGTAGTGGTTTTCAAAGTGGGTTTGTGAAGCAAACCTAGGGGGCCATGGTGTTTTTATTTTGTTACACCATTATCAAAGTTATTATATTTATTTTTGAGTTCCTATAGTTATTAGCATGTTCAGCTGGTAACCTGAATTGAATGGGTTTAATCCAGATCTCAGTAACTCAAAACCAAGTAGGTCTACTGGAACCTAATGGGTTCTGTTGGTGGAAATGTCAGGAATAAAAAGCTCTATAGCTCCAAAAAAAATAGCCAGAAATATTACTGTACACATTTAAATAATGTGGGTGTCATGGTGCTATAGAGGGTAGTGTTAACATTTCACACCTCCAGGGTCTCTGGTTCCATCCTGAGCTTGAGTTACTGTCAGTCTGGAGGTGCTGTGCATGTTCTCTCTGTGTCAGTGTGGGTTTCTCCCAGAAACATGCTTGTAGGTGGACTATGTGTGTGTGTGTGTGTGTGTGTGTGTGTGTGTGTGTGTGTGTGTTTGCAGGGTGCACAGTGATGGAGTGGCTAGGTCTGAATGTGTGTGTGTGTGTGTGTGTGTTTGCAGGGTGCACAGTGATGGAGTGGCTAAGTCTGAGTGTGTGTGTGTGTGTGTGTTTGCAGGGTGCACAGTGATGGAGTGGCTAGGTCTGAGTGTGTGTGTGTGTGTGTGCAGGGTGCACAGTGAGGGAGTGGCTAGGTCTGAATGTGTGTGTGTGTGTGTGTGTGTGTGTGTGTGTGCAGGGTGCACAGTGATGGACTGGCTAGGTCTGAATGTGTGTGTGTGTGTGTGTGTGTGTGCAGGGTGCACAGTGAGGGACTGGCTCAGGGCCTGTGCTCCTGGGATAGACTCCTGTGGCCCTGACCAGGAGAAAAGCGCTTCCTGTAGATGAATAAATGAAATCATGTAAACAATAAGCCTAATATTTGAATAGTTGGATAAAGTTTATAAGTCTGTAGTGAAATTTATTTTGCATTAATTTTACAAAACCCCTCATCTACATTACGTCATGAATCGGGGCGGGGCTAATAGGACTTTTCAGGCGGAGCACAAACAATAATTGGACCGTTAAAAACGTTTATTAATAATGCATTTACTAAACATTTGTACGAGAAGAATATATCAACAGTTATGAGTATGAATGTGTATACAGCCACAACAAATAATGTTAATGTGTTAATTTTCCCTTTAAAACATGAAATAGCTGAGCTATTGAATACAGATTAGCTGCCAAAGTCTGTTTTAAGGTCGTATCTCGAATGGTTTCCTTTCCACCATGTAGTGCACTATGTAGGGCATATTAGCCATTGTTTTGTAGGGTATGTAGTGCACTTATACAGGGACTAGGGAACGATTTGGGATTGAAAACCAAACATCCGGTGTACACTTCCGGTACCAAACAGCTACGCGCGTAGGTTTAATATTGCTGTGACATAAATACGAGTGAGCGCTTTTTTAACACTGCAGTGACGCTCTACACAAATCGCTCATTTTTTAAATTTATACAAGAAATATTTTCAGCAATGAAGGAAAACATTTGAAGTGTCTTAAGGCTGGTGTAATGTAACAGGCTAATTACTAACGTTAGTTCACCTCTGTTGTTAGCAACAGGTTGTTAGCGTAGCTGTGATGGTGTAGCGAGCTGTGTGTTTCAGGCTGTGTGTTACAGGTAGTGTGTGTTACAGGTAGTGTGTGTTTCAGGCTGTGTGTTACAGGTAGTGTGTGTTTCAGGCTGTGTGTTACAGGTAGTGTGTGTTACAGGTAGTGTGTGTTTCAGGCTGTGTGTTACAGGTAGTGTGTGTTTCAGGCTGTGTGTTACAGGTAGTGTGTGTTTCAGGCTGTGTGTTACAGGTAGTGTGTGTTACAGGTAGTGTGTGTTTCAGGTAGTGTGTGTTTCAGGCTGTGTGTTACAGGTAGTGTGTGTTTCAGGCTGTGTGTTACAGGTAGTGTGTGTTACAGGTAGTGTGTGTTACAGGTAGTGTGTGTTTCAGGCTGTGTGTTACAGGTAGTGTGTGTTTCAGGCTGTGTGTTACAGGTAGTGTGTGTTTCAGGCAGTGTGTTACAGGTTGTGAGTTACAGGCAGTGTGTGTGTGTTACAGGCAGTGTGTGTGTGTGTTTTAGGCTGTGTGTGTTACAGGCAGTGTGTGGGTTACAAGCACTGTGTTACAGGCAGTGTGTGTGTTACAGGCAGTGTGTGTTACAGGCACTGTGTTACAGGCTGTGCATGAGTTACAGGTTGTGTGTTACAGGCACTGTGTGTGTGTTACAGGCACTGTGTGTGTTACAGGCACTGTGTTACAGGTTGTGAGTTACAGCCAGTGTGTGTGTTACAGGCAGTGTGTGTGTGTTACAGGCTGTGTGCCTCAGGCAGTGTGTGTGTGTGTTACAGGCAGTGTGTGTGGGTTACAGGCTGTGTGCCTCAGGCAGTGTGTGTGTGTTACAGGTAGTGTGTGTGAGTTACAGGCTGTGTGCATCAGGCAGTGTGTGTGTGTATGTTACAGGCAGTGTGTGGGTTACAGGCTGTGTGCTTCAGGCAGTGTGTGTGCTTCAAGCTGTGATCATGCAGACTATTCAGATCGCCAATAAAGAAGACGGAAAATTATGGCACCGCAAACCAGTGCCATCAAATAATGGGTAAGTTTAAACTTAATAGCTGATGTTTCCAAACCCCTGGTGGATGTTTTGTTTGTATCACGACACCTGTAGTTGAAATACAGCACAGAGGTTCAACCGTGTGATAAAGATGGCATAGTTTGTTGCGGGGTTGGGCGCAGATTTGCGATTTAACTTCTGTGCTCTGTTCAGATTGCCCTTTCCATCCTGTTCCTAAAGACTCCAGTACAGCACATATAAAATAATAATAATAATAATATCAGTATTTTCTACTCCTTGTTATTCTTCCTCTTCTCTGTTCCACCTAATGAAAACCCTTAAACAGAGATTTTAGTTTTTACACCTATGCACACTCAGGGGACAATTAAAGACTACTTCCTTTATAGCTACACTCAATTCCTATTTTCAATTCAGTTTTTTTACATTTATAGAGCACTTTTAACAATAGATATTGTCACAGAAATCCGGCTGTAGATTTAGGTTCCTGCTGAGCAAGCCAGAGACTGTGATGGAATTAAAAGTCCCTGAGATGCCATGAGGAAGAAACCAGACTGAAACGGATACACATCCTCTTCTGGATGACACTCAATAATGACATTGTTAATCATTATTTCTCTACAACTGTACACTATAAAGTCAAACAGTACTAAATGTGTTGAATGACTGTTTATGATTACAGCATCAGCTGAAATTCTTCCCTGCAGAAAAGACAAGTCTGTATTTTAACATGTACACCTGTATACACGTCACTGTCAGGATGTGATTATTAACTGTAGCTCATCTGCCACTAGGCACAGTTTGTTATCCTCTCTCAGTTTCCTCTGCGTTGTTAGGGTACACTAGGTACACACAAGGTAGACGTGTTAGCGTCTCTAGCTTTTTCTATGCAGAATTGGCGCTTTTCGTCCTGCAACACTTTATCATCATGTTGTTCTTTGATGTGCTATTCCACGATCCAGCACTAACACTGAGGTGTTCAAAAATCCCTGCTGGATACACTCATACCTGCACTATACACTCATACCTGCACTGTACACACTGCCATGTCACTGCACTGTCAGTGTCGCTGCTGTGCTGACAATCTACCACCCAAAATATCAGGTGAACTGTGATCTTATGCTGCTCCCTTTCCATTGAGGATGGGGCTGAGAAGCTGTATAGTGCAACAGATGTGCTACGTAAACCTACAAAGGGACTGACTTGGGTGTAGGTAAATTGTAGCTCTGTACGCTAATCTGTCTTCCATGCATCATTATACATCTATGCATTATCTGCACTGGACACAATACGGCAACTGTAACTAACTCATCTGTGGATAATACTGTGTACATAACTATAACAGTCTATAGAACTGCAACACAATATACTGTGCTTCTTGCACCTTAGCATAGCTACAGTGCATATAGCATTAGCATACAGTGGATATAAAAAGTCTACACACTCCTGTTAAAATGGCAAGTTTTTGTGTTGGAAAAAATGAAACCAAGATAAATCATGTTAGATTTGTAACTTTTTCTACCCTCAGTGTGAATTTACAACATATAAAAATTAAGTGGAAAAACAGTCAGAAACATTTTAAGGAAAAATAGGAAAAATAAAGAAGTTACATTAACCTGTTGCATAAGTGTGCACTTCTTTTTATAATTGGGGATGTGGCTGTGTTCAGAATGAACCAATCACATACAATCTCATGTTCAAAAGTAATTATCGTACAGCTGTCATCAGTGAAATTATTCTTATTTGATTAACCCCAAATAAAGACCAAAGTTTCCGTAGGATTTTCTTCACATCTTGGTTTCATGATGTCTTGTTGAAAGATATCAACCAGAAGAGGGGTTTAAAAGAATTTCCAAAACATTAGATATACCATGGAACACCATGAAGACCATCATCAACAAGTGGAGAAACTGGAGCACCACAGTGACATTACCAATAACAGAAAGTCCCTCCAAAAAGGACAAGACAGAATAATTACCAGGGAGGCTACCAAGACACCAACAGCAACATTAAAAGAGTAGCAGGATTATCTGACAAGTACTGATTACTCTCTGCATGTGACAACAATCTCTTGGATTCTTCACATGTCTGGGCTATGGGGTAGGGTGGCTAGACAGAAGCCCTTTCTCATGGAGAGAAGAAAAAAAAAAACATTCAAGCCCAAACTAAATCACCCCAAACCATGTGGCAAAATGTGTTATGGTCTGATGAGACCAAATTCCGAAAGATAGAATAATTCCATAAACCCAAAAGGTATGTTTGGCACAAAAAAGCACATCACCAAAAGAACACCATACCCATGGTGAAGCATGTTGGTGGCAGCATCATGCTTTAGGGCTGCTTTTCTTCAGCCAGAACTGGGTTTTTTATCAAAGTGGGGGGAATCACGAATAGTTAATTTTAGTGCAAGATGAAAAGAAGTTTCACATTTCAGCATGACAATGACCCAAAGCATGGCTTAATCCAAAGGAATGGCTTAATCAAAAGAAGATCAATGTTTTGGAATGGCCTAGCCAGAGCCCAGACCTGAATCCAGCTAAAAATCCGTGGGGAGACCTGAAGCGGGCTGTACACAGGAGATGCCCTTACAATTTAATGGATCTAGAATGTTTTTGCAAGAAAGAGTGCATTATTTTGCAAGAGGAAATATTGCCAAGTTAAGATGTGCCATGCTGATAGACTCTTCCCCAAAAAGACTGAGTGGTGTAAAATAATCAAAAGGTGCTTCAACAATGTATTAGTTTAGGGGTGTGTACACTTATGCAGCCAGGTTAATTTAAGATTTTTGTTTATTCTCTCTGTGTTTTTCACTTTATTTGTATACTTTGCAATTTTACATTAAAGGTGAGAAATGATCGGACATGATTTATTTTTCAATATTTATTTTACTTTATCTTATTTTATCTTCTTATTACTTCTTATTTGTGTTTGTCCTTTTATGTATTCTGCTGGAACACTCTAATTTCCTCTTGGGATCCATAAAATCATGTCTTGTCTTGTCTTATCAATGAATTGACCAGTGCAGCTGTATGAAGTTAGATGAATTTATTATCCATTTCTTGAAAATTGTCTTTGGTTTCACCGTGGTTAAATTAAAAAAAAAAAACACACACACACACACACACATGAAGAAAAGAATCATAAATCACAACATAAAACATAAATGAGCTTCAATTTCCTGTTGTAAATATGTACACATATGTCCTGAGCAAGTATGTAGGAATAACTAAATAATTTACAATCAAATCCCCACAAAGGGACATTTAAATTAAAACCGAATTAGCACGTTCTTTGTTATTAGACTTTTGAGCAGGTAACATTGGGCCTCATTTATCAATCATTTAGTAAAGTTGTGTGTAAATGTTTTTATAAGCCAAAGTGAACTTGAAAAACTCCAGCCAGATTTACAGAAGTTTAACTAATCATGAATGTCTTTTTACTCACAGCAGAAGTTATGAACATAAATTGTCTATAAATTGCTAAGCATGTTCACAGCAATATACATAAAAGGCAGAGCTGATAAAGAGCTGAAAACAACAAAATGACAACAAAAGTGTGCGCTAAATCTAATGCTGCTCAACGAGTGCAGGGTGTTGGCTATCACACACACTAATTCCTGTTATAGAGCGCCATTTCTTTTGTCCTGATTGAATGGCTATTCTTATTTGTCTTAAAGGTGCTTTAGCTAAAATTAGTCAAATTTTTTTTTTAAACAATTGGGTGTCTAAGAGTGAAGTAGGTGGATTTGACATTTGAATCAATTTTTTTTTTACTCCACAAGCCCACCAGTGTTCACAAAGCTCCACCCCCAGGATCTACAGTGGCCTCTAGAGTGTCTATAAAATGCCTGACAGGATTCCCATCCAAACACAGACAAGAATTCCAGACCAAATTTTCAAATGGGTTTTCTCAGCCACCTAATACACTTCTGCTTTAAACCATTTTTTAAAAATAATGTTCTGCGTATTTTCCGGATTTATTTTTATTTATGATGCAAGTAAGAAATAAAAAGTATTTTTGCACTATTACACCTTTTAATTTATGGGTTTCTTTTGGATTGTTTTCTTTGAATTTGTGTGTGAGATGGAAATGAAATGCTATTTATCCTTGACAGTGTAATCTCTATATTAATTTGCAGTAAGTCATGGCAGTTAATATCAATCAAGTTTCACATTAGTTGCCTTCATTGCATTCCATTGCCTTTATTCCAAATCTTAATCATATTAGTACCTGGCATCTCTTATTGTAGCTTTACGACTGGCACAGTTGAACAGTTAGTATACTGCCGCAGTGTTGGATTGGCTGGTTAGTATAAAGCATCTGAATACATCTGAAAACTACACCAACTACAAAACAGCCAAAAGTGTTTTTCACTATTGTTCCCACCATCAGGGTGCTGCTGACGATAATTCGCAGCGCAGCTGGCTACCAAAGTAAGACAGTTCGTTTCCTCCAAGTGGCATTTGACACTACTGGAGAGGCATTTCTTGCTGGTGATCACCATGGGAATATCTATGTATTTGATATTAGCAGAAACAGGTATGTAAAACTGAAACAAAAAAAATAAATCAAAACAGTACTTGTCACTTTGCTGGCACCAATCTCATACTGACTGTCATTTAACAGATTTAAACTGGTACAGAAAACAGGACAAGCATGCACAGCCCTGGCTTTCAACCTGCGCAGAACGACAGAGTATCTGGTTGCCCTTTCTGATTATTCCATCAAGTGCTACGACAAAGGTACATTCTCACAGCTTTCAAACCACAGGTTAAAACATGGTTTTAAGCAGTACTGGACCACTCCCCATGCCCTCTTCACCTCTTCAGATATTATTGTGGCTATAAATCAGCTCCTTGGCATATTTTTATTTTTTATTTATTTTTTTAACATTATGTATGGAATAAAACATTTACAGGCATGTTTTTGTAGGAAAATTATCAAGGATGGGATGTTACTTTTACCACCCTACAACAATTTGCCTATGACAGTTTCTTGAGCTTCATGTCATACCTGTCTTGTCACATCCACAAACAGCTTAGTTCCTGTTATCACTTTTGTTACAGCAGCTATAAACACATTAAACATATTAGAATGAGCGCATTAATATAAACCCATGATTTGAATTACAGACAGCACTGCTGCCAGAACCATGCTGTAATGGAAAACTGCTTCTGACCAATCAGATTTGTGAATTCAACAGAGCATGTGGTATAAAAAGAATTATGTGTAGCTACTGTGCACCATTTCTTCTTTTTAACATGAGTTTTAACCTAGCATAATGTCATATAGCGTATAGCGCAAAGGTTTGTATTCTTGTCTGAGAAAAGTGCTGTATGTAACTATTGTTATTGTGTTTGTTGTTGTCTCTGTATTAGGTGATGACTTTTGCCCAAGTGCCTCATAGATAATAATTTCTCTATGTTTCAGAGACCAAACAGTTGGTGAGCTGGATGAGGGGTCACGAGGGTGCCGTGTCTTCTCTGTCAGTCCATGGTTCAGGGCGCTATGCCATCAGCACCTCCTCGGACACGGCTCAGCTCTGGGACTTGGACACGTTTCAGAGGAAGAGGAAACTCAATGTGCGCCACTCTGTGGGAATACAAAAGGTCTGAGCACAGCTTTCTAACCCTTTGGTTCTGGTTGGGTCAGAATTACTTGTTTTTAATTTTCAGATTTTCACTAAAGTGGAACAAAATGCTAAATTAATGCAGTAATGTAGCATTACTTGAATGCCAAAAAGAATGTAAACTTTTTTTTGTTTTGCTTTTCCCCCTCCTGATTTTATTTTTTTCCCTAATTTATTCTTGGCTAATTCCCTCCCACCAGCCAGCTCTCCCCTATCATACAACAGCTACCAACCTGGGAGGGAGAAGGCTAACATGTGCTTCCTTCAAGACACATGAAACCACTAACAGCATCTTTTCAAACTGCTGCTCCTGCTGTGTCAGGGGGTGGCGTAACATACTCAGAGGAAAGTGCTATCCTCCCCTTCCACATGCATGAGCTCTTAGCTCTTAGCCCGTGATTGTTAGGGGAGAGAGTGTATGCCATCCCTCCCACCTAGAGCGAAGGCTAATTTTGCTGTCTTGGACTCCCTGCCATGGATGGCTGTAAGATTGTCAGGATTCAAACCTGGATGATAGGGTGTATGCTTTTCTGTTGTGCCCCTTGGTAGCCATTCATTTTTAAAATTCATTTTTAAAATAATTGTTCAGATTTGTATCACAGAGACTTTTTAAGCTAAGAGCAACCGGATTGTAACAAGGTAAAATAAGTGATGAAGAGATGTTCAGCAGCTGTGTATACATAAAACTTGATCCAACAGCTTAGGGCCTATTTCAGGGTTTTAAATGCTCAGCATGAAAATGACCATCACATCTACTACACACAGGTCAGCCATAACATTAAAACCACTTATAGGTGAAGTGAATAACATTGATTACCATTGATCTTGTTACAATGGCACCTGTCATAACCGGTGGGACAGATTAGGCAGCAAGTTCTCGAAGTTGACGTGTTCGAAGCAGGAAAAATGGGCATGCGTAAGGATCTGAGCGACTTTGACGAGCCAGATTGTGATGACTAGACGACTGGGTCAGAACATCTCCATAATGGCCGGGTGCGTGTGCATCGTTTACCTGGGGAAGAGATGGCACCAGGATGCACTATGGGAAGAAGGCATGGTGGAGGCAGCTCTGGGCAATGTTCTGCTGGGAAACCTGAAAACTTGGCATTCATGTGGATGTTACTTTGACACGTACCACCTACCTAAGGTGTTGACTTTGCCTACAAATTTCCCAGATCTCATTCCGATTGAGCATCTGTCAGATGTGCTGGACAAAAAGTCCGGTCCATGGAGGCCTCACCTCACAACTTACAGGACTGCTAATGTCTTGGTTCCAGATACCACAGATAGCACACCTTCAGAGGTCTTGTGGAGTCCATGCCTCGACGGATCAGAGCTGTTTTAGTGGCACCTTGGGGACCTACACAATATTAGGCAGGTGGTTTTAATGTTATGGCTGATCGGTATGTAAGCAAATCATGTTATTGTCTGAATTATGTGCTAATATTCTACTACCACTGTAGGAAAATGTGGGTGATAGTTATCAATTGTTTAGCCTAACATGTTGTATTATGAGTGTTACCTGATTCAGCTAACAGTTGCTTAAAGTTCAGCATGATTATGAAAGCTGATAAGCTGGAGCACTGGCTGATGAGGGATGGTAAAAAACCAGCAGTTTCAATTAGATTGAACTACACACACTTGTTCATGTTAGTTGCTAAAGTGAGAGTGAAACTGGGATGTTTACTGTGCAGCAAAATTTGGCTGTTTATCTTTCATGTGAAATCCTGCTATTTTATTTCTGTAATACATTATTATTATTTTATATGAATAAATAGAATTATAGAATAGAATTATAGGAAATATAGTAATTGACAGGATGGTTTGATGCAACCCAACACAAAATGAAGCTATTGTTACTATCCAAAAGTTGATTAGTTTGAAATAACCATGTTATAATGAACATGTTTTATGTCTCTTATATCACAACAATATGCTAGTGCTAACAATTCATTTATTAAAGTCTGAGAGGTTGTATGCTTTATTCATTTATAGTTACAGTTAACGTTGTGGAATGTCGATAACATTAGTTCCTGTTAATACTTACATTATAACAGCTATAAACAGCTATATGCAGTCGTTCCCTCACCGTCTTCTTTCTCTCTTGAAGTTAAAAAGACACCCAAAAAATAAATGCAGCTTGTCATGATACCAATCCACAAAGCCCATTGTTCTCAATACTTTCCTCTTGACAGCGTAGTTCCAGCTGGAGACTCCTTCCAAAAATGCTACATAAATGTCTTCACTATATCATTGATTACACATGTTTTGAATCTATATAACTCTTAACTATGCATGTTGTTACTATTAAAACTATTATGGGTTAGAACAAGTGCAATAATATAAAACTTGTAAAAAAGTCAATAAATCTTTATGTACAGTTTCATATCATACACTATACCCATTCTTATATGTATAGTGAGTTTTTCTTATTTGTTTGTGCATTATTGTTGTATTGTTTCTTGTTTAGGTGTTTTTTCTCCCACTGGGTAACACCATTCTGAGCTGTTTTACCGACGACTCTATCTTTGCTTGGGAAAGTGACACGCTGTTTTGCAAATATCAGCTACCAGTTCCACAGGATGGACCACGGATACACTACAAGGCATTTGCTGTCACACAGTAGGAGAATTAATATTGTCAAAAATAAACCTTTATTGGCAGATTGTCATGATCACGTGAACTTTCCATCCAACTGTTATGTGAAAATTTTAAATAGGAATTCCAAAGATTTGAAAAGTGCCTAAAAAAAGTTTTACCAGACTAATGACAGGAAAATGCAAAAAAAAAGGTTGATGAAATAGCATCTCTGATGATGCAGATCAGAGGGTTTCTTTTTTGCAGCCAGGGAGTTTATTTTAACTGTTAAAATAAATTTCACTGACCCCCACCAAACATTATTCAAATAGTAGGCTCATTTTTTAAATTGTCTATAATAAAATTTTGCCAATTTATTGGAGTCATAGAGTTTTTTACTTTTGAAATTTACACCAACAGAACACGTTAGGTCACAAATCTGGATTTCTTTAAATCTGCTATAGATTTTGATTCCTAATGAGCAAGCCAGAGGTGACACTGGCAAGGAAAACTCCCTGAGATATGAGGAACAAACCCTGACAGCAATCAGACTCATTAGCCCATTATTAGTTATTGATTATTTGGAGCGTCCGGCATACAAGTCCCTGTGTATGAGTTGTTACTGTAGAAACAATAATATATTAGAACTAGTGCATTAATATTAACCTAATGTTCATGTTACTGCCAGAACTACCTGTGCTGTAATATAAAAATAATGCACACCTTCTGAAAATTCAGATTTGAGCATTCAACCGCACTGTGATATAGATATAGATATAGATATAAAGATCTTTATAAAGTCAGACAGTACTAGATGTGTTGAAAGGATGTCCAGATGAGCAGTTTGTGAATAAGAGTCCTAGTATGAGCACAGGACAGTGTTTATGATTACAGCAGTAGTTCTTGGGTACAAATCTACCATGTCCAGGTGAAATTATCCACTGAATCAAGGGGACGTCTTGGATATAAAACGGTCTTGCTATTCTTCTATCCTCACAACATTTACATATTTATATATTCATATTTTGCATTTTATCATGGTCTATATCCTAGGTTTGTTCATGTGCTGGTGATAAGGCACTGAGGTCTCTCACAGACTGAGTGTAGTATTTGTTCATGTATAAAAAGATGAAATCTAATATCACATACGTAGCATCACACTATGCCTGGAAGAAAGCCAGCAGGTTCACAGTATTCAATAACCTCAGTCTTGGTGCTCTCAAAAGACAGAAACAAGTGAAATCCATTAACACAATTGTAGTTTAACGAGTAATGATATAACTGTAGAATAACAATAAAACTTTAGGAAAATCTTGAAACTCTTAGATGGAGAAGTATTACACATGATGTATCTTTGCAGAGATGGAAAGACACTGGCTGCAGCTGGGCGCTCAAACCTTATTCATTTGTGGAGGTTGGACAGTCGACAGCTCTTAAGAATAATACAGATGCCACAAGAAGTGCGGACTGTGAGGCACCTCGATTTCCTGCCAGACAGTTTTGATGGAGGATCCAGCCAGGTACTGTAGCACATCAGGGACTGGAGCTTTACTGAGAAAATTTTTTTTCTAAAAATTAATTAAAATATATCTATATTTTTTTCATACTTAATTATTGCTTCAGAACCGGCTAAAGATTTTCATGTATATGTGAATATTTATTTTAAATATAACAATTGGTTAGTATTGTATTCTGCTTTCTTCTACTGTACTTTTCCGTAAACTTTTCTAAATTTCTGTATTTAATCATATAGAGTTTCATGCTGCTAAAAGATTGTGCTGCTATATTACCTTCTTCTGGATGTTTGTGTTTCAGATCCTTGGTGTTTTGAGCCAAGATGGCCTCATGCGTTTTATCGACATCCAGACCTGCAAGCAGCTCTTTGAAATCGGCTCTCATGATGATGCTGTTAACTCGGCTGCTGTTTGTCCTAAAGGCCGCCACATTGTAGCATTGATGGACTGTGGTGCTCTGAGAGTATACAGCGTGCAGGCTCTCACTCAAGAAATCAACAAGGTAGAGAAGAATCATAGCTGTGTTTTTATTAAAACGTGTTAGGATTTGACAGTAATTGGCTAGATAAATAACTGTTGCCCAATGAGGCACTACTTTATGGGTACATTACTTTATAGGTTCAGATGAACATACATTCATGGTTTAAATTAAATATCATCTTAATATTGTTACCTGTGAACAAAGCTTAGCCCTGTAGTGTATTCTGTATTAAAGCCTGTCTGCCTGTCTGTCTGTCTGTCTAGCCTCCACAGTCGTTGGTGAAAATGATAACTGCAGGCAAGAAAACTGACACTTCCTGCTTAAAGATGAAGGTGCACGCTGGAGCTGTGCTTCGCCCGGCCAAACCGTCTGCACGCAAACTGCGTACCAAAACTCTGCGGCCCCCAGCTGTTTCCACACTGGAGAACAAAGAGGTTCTACTCAATTCTATTCTACTCTGAGCTATTCTACTCGATTCTATTCTATTCTACTCCGTTCTACTTTATTCTATTTTTCCTACTCTATTCTTTTCTACTCTACTCTATTCTACTCTATACTGTTCTATACTGCTATACTATGATTTTCTATTCTATTCCTTTTCTATTTTATATTACTTTACTATTTTTTTTTCTCATTACCCTAGGTTTTTCTATTCTACCCTATTATTTTCTACTCTACTGTACTGTAATATTCTTTTCTAAACTCCTCTATGCTTTTCTGTTCTGCTCTATTGTATTCTACTCTACTTCATTCTATTCTACACTACTGTATGCTTTTCTATTATATTCTACTCTATTCCATTCTGTTCTACTCTACTTCATGTTAAAGGGATGTGTTTTTTCTTTCAACCTAATTGCTATTCACTGCATGAGTACCACACACATGGATTTATATATTAGTAAAATAATTTGAGTTACTTATACGTATCTTAAGGCTTTGGGGTATCAGGATGAAACTGTGGCAGTTCTGTGTTTACTTTGAGCTTCACAAACTAAGTTGGTAACACATAATTAATTTACAATTTATTTTGACAAAATGAATTATGAGATTTTTCCCTTAGTCCTCCATTATAAGTGAATTTTGAGTTACCATATGTTTCAGTGCTTTCTCAGTACAGGGAAACATGCCAAAATCCTTGTCTATGGTAAAAGCACAAACACTAGAGATGCAGTAGATAGGGATTGACAGAACATGAGTATGTAGTGCATAAGTATTTCTTTAAGAATTTTATATGTTTATAGATTAATCTGTAATCTGTTAGGATTGTTTGTTGATCTGTTATCTGTGCCGTATTGCTTTTTCTAGACAATTTTCCTTTTTAAGGAACTCATAAAATGCTGAAAAATGCCTTTTTGTTTTATTACTCAACAACCTTGCAAATGTAAGTCCTTTACCTTGCCCATCCAGAATGGTTTGCCAGGTGGCCTTAATAAGAAGCAACTTCAGGCATTACTCAGAACGTATGGAGAGTATCCAGCTAAGTACAGGTAACAAGTTTACAATAACTAATCATCTTAATAAGCTTTTGCATGTTGCTATTTTCTGATTACTGTGGGTAGTTGTATTTTCTGTTTTCTGATCTGTGTGTATGCATGTGTGTGATAATTTTAGGATGTTCATTTGGCGTTCTCTGCTGCAGCTTCCTGAGAATCATGCTGTATTCAGCAGTCTAACGGATAAAGGCCTGCACTCTGCTTATATGTGTCTGCATGAGCGCTACCCAATCAAGAGCCACAAACTGCAGAGAGGACTGCAGAGGTCATAATAATAAATAATATGCTTGATTCTCATTGTGCTTTTGTTTCCACTATAGAATTAGATGCCAGTTACAAAGCTTAGTCAAATGAAATTAGTACAATAAATAAACCTAAAATAAAAAAGTGATAAGGAAGTTAAATGATATATATATTTTTACATTTTTAAATAAATAACAAAACTGGATGTATTTCTCAATTTACCAGTCACTGTAGGCAATGTTTTCATGTTATGTCTTCAGGATGTACACTGTAGAAGATGACATGAATAAACAAACACAATTATATGGATTTTATTTTAAGTAAAATAGTAAATTTGGATGCAAAAATATCTTGTAACCTCCCTCTCACACAGGGTCCTGTCTGCCCTGGCTCACTGGTCAGCCATCTTTGGAGAAGCAGAGTATCTCCCGCTGCTGGCGTTTCCGTTTGTCAAGCTCTTTCAGAACAATCCTCTCATTTGCTTCGAAGTTGTGGCTACTGTCATTGGTACACACACCAAATGGATTAACACTACATATAGTGTTGTATAAGCAGTAAATACATGAACGTACGAATGGTAACTCAGCTGTAGAAATTCATCTTTGATACTTGAATAGTCCTTTTTTTTTTTTTCAACTGTTTTCAGTCAACTGGTGCCAACATTGGTTCGAGTACTTCCCCAACCCCCCGCTGAACATTCTAAGCGTGGTAGAGAACGTACTCGCTCATCATGATAAAGAGCTGCTGCGCCATTTTGTCGACTGTGGTGTCACTTCCCAGGTATGTGAGCTAACTTCAGTTTTATTTGCAGGTTGATTTTTTTAATATATCTTTTGCCGTAATTAAATAGTGTAGACTGTAAAAATGGAAATATGATTGTTTTCAAATTGGCAAATATTAAATTAAGAATAACAGAACTGACATTGCCATGACAACATTTTCACATTTTTGGACAATTTACTTTTAAAATTGTCATCATTCTTGGTAGGCCTAAAGTTGGTCACATATCGATCAGACGTACAAAATTATATAGTATTGTGTCAAAGCAGATTCAAGTCTTTGCCTTATGAATCGACATTATATCAAATTATGTGGAAGCCGGAGGTTGGATTAAGATTCTGCCTCACTTTTAAATCATTGTGAATGAGCCAAAAATAATTCTTTGCACTTGATCAAAACAAATCTTAGTGTGTGTTGGATCATTCACTTTTTCCCCCTCAGCTATATGTGTGGCCTCTACTAGAAACCCTGTTCTCTGAGGTGCTGACCAGAGATGAATGGTTGAAGCTGTTTGATAATGTTTTCTCCAATCATCCTTCATTCCTCCTGATGTCTGTGGTGGCCTACGTGACCTGCTGCAGAGCGCCATTACTCCTCTGCACTCACAGGGATGACTTTGAGGTACTTTTCATATCACAATTTTATCATGTTATCTAGCGCAATAGTCGATTGGTTATATCAAAGTTGTTTTCTCTGTGGTAAAAGATCCTCACACGTGTAATGTATGCAATAAAATGTGTACTTTATCAAAATCAAAATGTGTACTCTTTCTCCTCACACATTGGCAGATCTGTAGATATATTTGATTCAGCAAAGATAAATACCAAATGATCTGAAATAATAAATTCAGTTTAGCATGTGACTCTCAGACTGCGTGCTGTGCAGTTTGGAGTAACACTGCTATTTTCAAATGTTAAACTGAGGTTTTTGAACCACTGGATTTGCCCATTCTGTTATGCAATATGCGCAGACTGCAGTAAAGCATTCTGGAAGTAACATTATTGTTTATACTGATTATAGATTATTGATTATCAGTGATAAGCAGCAGAACATTCTGCACACCAATGATAAAGTAATGTGTTATTTGCCTGATTGCGGACTGTCATTTAAGTCCTGGGCATCTACTGGGAAATGGTAGAACTGACAACAGTTGCACCAGCTGTCATGCCTCATTTTGGCCAAAAGTCTCAATTAAACACTAACACTGGGCTGCCAGATTTATACTACACACTGCAATCATGTGTCATTTGATCTGTTGATCATTTGATCATTTGATGTGTACAGTTTGTGTGAATGTTTATAATATATATAAGGACTCGGTAAGTTTAGGTTCCCATAGTTTCAGGTACTGTTGGTTTGACAGGTGAGCTTATCTTGCAAAAGACTGCTCAGAATTTTCATGTGACTGTGACAGAAGGAAAAGCACTGACTGATTTTCTTTTGCTGTCTGTTTAGATGTTCATTTAAGTACTTACCAAGGCTGTGGTTTGTAATTTGAGCTGTGTTGAATGAAATATCAAGCCTACTCACATTGCCATTGTCTGTTTTTCTTTAAACACTCTCCCTTTACAGTACTTTTTCCATCATCGGAACAATATAGACATGAGCGCTATGCTAAAGGAGACGTATCGGTTGATGGAGCTGACCCCAGCAGAACTGCACCCGCACTCCATGCTGAATGATTTTGAACCTTTGACACCCGGTCAGTATCCAATCTTCAACAAGTATCCCACGTTCATAGTGGAGTACCAGTGCCAGGAGCGGGAGCGAATCCGCCAGCAAGAAGTGGAATATCTCAGAGAGAGGTGGGAACTTCTGCTTTTCTTTCCAGAGCCATACAAAATTAACTGAATGTTAAATAAACAAGAGTAGATGGAGAACATGTGTTGCATTTATTCTGTCATTAACACTCAGGTCTTTTTGTGGTGTTTTTGTGTGTTGGAACAGAGAAAATACCTAAACGTGTATTGTATGCATCCCCTAGGTATTGATTAAAAACTGAATTTCTAAACCCTAAAACACAGTACAGCTAGTGAGCATTAGTTTTGAGCTGCCCATCTCCTAGAAAAAAAAACGACTTTTAGGTGTTAATTGGTGTTTAAAAATAAAGATTCTGTGTTAATAGCAGTTGTTTCATGTGTATGTATGTGTCTGGGCGCAAGCAGACAGGCACTTCAAGAGCTACGTGCTGAGGCAGTGAGACAGCAGGCTGAGGATGAAGCCTGGTACACACAGCAGGAGCTGCTCCAGCAAGCTGAAGAACAACGTCGAAGAATCCTGCAAGAAGAAGAAAGCAAACTTGCCCATCAGAGAACCAGGTCTCTCCTTTCTCTCTTTTTTCCTCTTTTTTTCTTTGAATTGGTCTGAAATTTCAATTACAATATTTATTTATGTCTTCTTATAAGTATAATTCGTATAATAGAATCTGTCTGGAAAGCCTTTGACATCATGTGACACATACTGGATAAAGTAGGGCATTAAACTTTGGCTAACTAGCAAAATAAAATATACTAGCAAAATAAAATCCGTATCATTAGCTACATGCTGCTGAACTAGCATACACAGAGAAATATCAATATGTAAATTCAGTTCAGTTCTATTTGTACAGCACTTTTAACAATGGACATTTTTACAAAGCAGCTTTACAGAAATATATAAATTCAGGATATAAATTTTAAATTTATGAATTTATCCCTAATGAGCAAGCCAGAGACAAAGGTGCAAAACTGTTCATGGGAATTGCAGTCCTAAAGCTATCAAAGCAATTGTAGTCCTAAGCCATCATAGCAAAACTGTTCATATCAGTTGAACAGTTCCAAAGCCATCTTCCTGGTTTCTAAATGGTAACATCCACATTAATCTCATGTCACTTTAGGCTGTCCATATGGGGACATCCTCAGCAGCAGCGAGTGGTTTCCATATGATGAGAAATCCAACCATAAGTAGGGCATCAGGATGGATCAGGCAGGTCCAGAGAGCAGAAGGGGCCAGGATCACTGGCATCTCAGGAATAGCACGTGTAGCGAGAGACAGAGAGTGAGGGGGAGAGACAGACAGAGAGAGAGATTGTGAGATTGTTAGGTATGCTAATTGTCACGTAATGGTTAAAGAATATGTACAGAGTGCAAGCAGGGACTCCGTCAAGACTAGCTGTGACAGCATAACTAAAAGGGAGAGCCAAAAGGTAACACAGACTTGAGTGTGTCCTGGGACATAAAGCCACTCCACCATCAACATGAATGTGTGAGAATAGGGGGGCGACAGCATCCGAACATCCCAGTTCACCACAATACCCGTGAACCTTCCAGATCTGCTCCTTTACCTATTAAAAAAACTATTCACAAAAGGCTTGACTAAACAAATATGGTTTAAGCCTAGACTTAAACACTGAGACTGTGTCTGAGTCCCGAACACTAATTGGAAGGCTGTTCCTTAACTGTGGGGCTTTGTAAGAGAAAGCTCTGCCCCCTGCTGTAGCTGTCACTATTTGAGGTACCAACAAAGAGCCTGCACCTTTTGATAGAAGTAGGCGTGGTGGATCATAAAAGACCAAAAGTTTGCTCAGGTACTGAGGCGCAAGGCCATTCAGTGCTTTAGTTCAGTAGAAGTATTTTATAATCAATGCGAAATTTGATTGGGAGCCAATGCAGTGTGGATAAGATAGGGGTGATGTGGTCATATCTTCTGGTTCTAGTAAGGACTCTTGCAGCTGCACTCTGGACTAACTGGAGCTTGTTTATGCATCTACTGGAACATCCAGACAGTAAGGCATTACAATAATCCAACCTAGAGGTAACAAAAGCATGAACTAATTTTTCTGCATCGTGTAGTGACAATATATTTCTTATTTTAGCAATATTTCTGAGATGAAAGAAAGCAATCCTAGTTATATTATCTACATGAGCTTAAATGAATGACTGGAGCCAATAATCATACCAAGGTCTTTTACTGCTGCACATGATGAAACAGAAAGGCCATCCAGAGTTACTATGTAATCAGAAAGCTTACTTCTAGCTGCATGTGGTCCTAGTACATGTACTTCTGTCTTGTCAGAATTAAGTAGAAGGAAGTTAATAAGCATCCAGTGTCTAAAGTCCTTTACACATTCCTCAACTTTATTAAGCTGGTGTCTGTCATATGGCTTTGCTGAAACATACAACTGTGTGTCATCAGCATAACAGTGGAAGTTAATACCATGTTTAATTTAATTTAACATGAATAATTTTGCCCAGAGGTAGCATATATAAAGAAAAAAGCAGTGGGCCTAAAACAGAATATTGTGGAACACCAAACTTTACCTTAGTATGCGTAGAGATTTCACTATTTACATATAGACCTGAGCCAGGAGAGGGCCGTTCCCTTAACAGCAACAACATTTTCTCAATCAAGGAGAATAGTATGATCAGTGGTATCAAAAGCTGCACTAAGGTCAAGCAACACAAGCAAGGAGACACAGTCCTGATCAGAGGCCAGTAGTAGGTCATTTACCATTCTAGCCAGTGCTGTCTCTGTGTAATGATGAGGCCTAAATCCTGACCGATACATTTCATGAATGTTATTCCTATGTAGCTTTGAGCATAACTGCTGTGCTACAACCTTTTCTAAGATCTTGGAGATAAAGGGTAGGTTTGACATTGGCCTATAGTTGGACAATTCAGTTCAGTTTTATTTCTTTGGTGCTTTTAACAGTGGACATTGTCACAAAGCAGCTTTCCTGGTTACACAATTGCACTCAACCTATCCTCATCTGGGTGACAACGGATATTGCAACTATAAATAATTCCTTTCTGTAACTGTGTACTACGTGGACAAATAGTGCAATTGTGTAACCAGGAAAGCTGCAATTGTGCAATTGTGTAACCAGGAAAGCTACACAGTTACAGAAAGAAATTATTTATAGTTGCAATATCCGTTGTCACCCAGATGAGGATAGGCTGAGTGCAAAACTGTTCGTGGGAATTGCAGTCCTAAAGCTATCAAAGCAATTGTAGTCCTAAGCCATCATAGCAAAACTGTTCATATTTTTGAAGTCCAAAGGCATCTTCATGGTTTCTCAGAGATGTGAATGCAAAATTGCTTGTGGCAACCGCAGCCCCAAAACCACCACAGCAATCACAGTCCCAAGCCATCACAGTACAACTCCCCATATGAACTGCAGTCCAAAGCCATCTCCACAGTCCCTAAGCAGCACCCTCCCCAGAAATTCCAGTGATCGTCAGGCAGTCCATGTGGGGCCACCCCCAGCAGCAGCGATCGATCTCCGATGAGAACTCCAATTAGAAGTAGGGACTCAGGATGGATCAGGCAGGTCCGGAGAGCAGAAGGGGTCAGCATCACTGGTATTTCAGGAGTAGCACGTGTAGCTCGACGGAGGGAGAGAGAGGGAGTTAGGTATGCTTTTTGTCCCGTAATGGTTAAGGACAATGTACTTTGCATGCAGAGTGCAAGCAGGGACTTTGGAAAGTATTTAGAACCCTTCAGTTTTTGTGCAGATTTTGTGTCATAGAATTAATTAAAGATAAATTAAATTGAATTTTTTGGCCATCAATCTACACAAAATAATAATGACAAAGCATAAACAAGTTTTTAGAGATTTTTGCATGAAGTCTATAATTTAGCCACTCTAGCAGTGTCTTAGCTACAGTGCTTCAGGTTGTTGTCATACTGAAAGTTGAACCTTCACACAGGTCATGCGCACTGTGGAGGAGGTTCTCTTCAAGGAGCTCTCTGTATTACGTTCATGCTGCCACCACCATGCTTCACTGTAGGGATTATATTAGGCAGTTGATGAGTAGTGCCTGGTTTTCTCCAGTTGTGGTGTATGCCTTTCAGCCCAAAGGGTTCAATGTTTGTCAAATCATACCAGAGAATCTTTCCTTTAGGTACCTGACATACAGTCAGGTCCATAAATATTGGGACAGTGACACAGTTTTGGTAATTTTGCCTCTGTACACCACCACAGTGGATTTGAAATGAAGCAGTCAAGATGTGACTGAAGCGTAGACTTTCAGCTTTAATTCAAGGGGTTTAACAAAAATATTGCATTAACCGTTTAGGAATTACAGCCATTTTTTACAGAGTTCCTCCATTTTCGCAGGCTCAAAAGTAATGGGACAATTGACTGATAAGCAGTTTCATGGCCAGCTGTGGCCTGTTTCCTCCTTATATCATGATAAATTAAGGCGATAAAAGGTCTGGAGCTGATTCCAAGTGTTGAATTTGCATTTGGTAGCTGTTCATGGGAACTCTCAATATGCCGTCCAAAGAGGTGTTGATGCAAGTGAAGGAGGCCATCATTAGGCTGAAAAACCAAAACAGACCTATCAGAGAGATAGCAGAAACTTTAGGAGGGCCAAATCAACAATTTGGTACATTCTTAAAAAGAAGGAATGCACTGGCGAGCTCAGCAACACCAAAAGGCCTGGGAGACCACAGAAAACAACTAAAGTGGATGATTGCAGAATTCTTTTCTTATTGAAGAACAACCCCTTCACAACATCTAGCCAAGTCAGGAACACTCTGGAGGAGGTAGGCCTATCATTGTCAAAGTCTACAATCAAGAGCCACCTTCATGAATGTAAATACAGACGGTTTACCTCAAGATGCAAACTACCGGTAACACTCAAGAACACAAAGGCCAGATTAGACTTTGCTAAAAAACCTCTAAAAAAAGCCTGACCAGTTCTGATGCAAGATTAACTTGTACCAGAATGATGGGAAGAGAAAAGTATGGAGAAGGAAAGGAAGGGCTCATGATCCAAAGCGTACCACATCATCCGTCAAACATGTGGAGGCAGTGTTATGGCATGGGCATGTTTGGCTGCCAATGGAACTGGGTCACTGGGGTTTATTGATAATGTGACTGTTGATAGAAGTAGCAGGATGAATTCTGAAGTGTACAGAGCTATAATTTCTGCTCAGATTCAGTCACATACTGCAAAACTGATAGGACAGCACTTCACAGTACAGATGGATAACAACCCAAAACATACTGTGAAAGCAGCCCAAGAGCTTGGAAATTAAATGTTCTTAAATGGCCGAGTCAGTCACCTGACCTCAACCCAACTGAGCTGCTTTTCACTTACTGAAGACAAATCTGAAGGCAGAATGACCCACAAACAAGCAGCAACTGAAGATGGCTGCAGTAAAGACCTGGCAAATCATCTCAAGGGAGGAAAATCAGCATTTGGTGATGTCCATGGGGTCCAGACTTCAGGTAGTCATTGACTGCAAAGGATTTACCTCCAAGTAATAAAAATAATCCTAATATTTATGATTATATTAGTTTGTCCCATTACTTTTGAGCCTGTGAAAATGTAAAAAATGGCTGTAATTCCTAAACGGTTAATGCAAATTTTTTTGTTAAACCCCTTGAATTAAAGCTGAAAGTCTACGCTTCAGTCACATCTTGACTGCTTCATTTCAAATCCACTGTGGTGGTGTACAGAGGCAAAATTACCAAAACTGTGTCACTGTCCCAATATTTATGGACCTGACTGTATGTCTTTTACTCAGTAGTGGCTTCTGTCTAGGCACTCTATCATAAAGACCTAATTGATGTAGTATTTCTGAGATGGTTGTCCTTCTGGCAGGTTTTTATATTTAATTTTTTTTATTTTTTTAATGAATTTCAAAAATTTCTACAAGTCTGTTTTCACTTTGTCATTATGGATTGTTCTGTGTATATTACTGTATATGTACACGCAGGCACACACACACACACACATACACACACATATATATATGCATATACAAACTGAGAGTGCCATGTGCAGGTTGGCTGCTATGAAACGAGAGTTAAAGGTGAAAGAGCTCGCACTTCTTGATGCTGCCAGGATGCGTTTCCTCAAGCACCAGCAGAATCAGCGCAAGATGGAGCTCAGCCGACTGGACGATGAGATCCAGAGAAAGGTTTAACTACTTTTTTGTTTCACTTTTCTGTATTCTGTGACATTGTATTAGAGCTATGAATGCCCTTTCAGGAAAAAAGGAACATTGCATTATTCCTGCAGTACAAGCCTTATTAAGTGTGAACATGTGTGTGCGTGTGTGTGTGTGCTTTATTCAGATGGCGCTGCGAGAGCAGGAGACTGCTATGGCTGTGCAGGATATGGAAGTAAGACAAATGGAGCTGGATGCACAGAGAAGATTGTTTGAGCAGGTCAGTCCCTGTTACAGCCAGCACAGTGATGATAAACCATACTCACAAACGGAGTCAACACTGAGCCAAAAAAATCTTATTTTAGAAGACATTTTAGATATTATATTATATTGTTCTTGTGATGTCAAATTAATTGCCAGAACCCAGAGTTAGTAGCAGTCCAGTACTGATGGCCTTATATAATTTACACCTAAAAGTTAGATGGTACTTCAGAGGTATGCAATTGCCTGTCCTGTTAAAATATCCTACAGTCAACTCTGCCTTTTTATAAAATGAGCAAAAATCAATAAAATATTGATTTGTGCAAGCTTGGGCTTATACTTATAGGAGCTCACATTATTTTTTTAAAAACATACATAGTTTTCTTTCTTTGTTTTTGTGAAAACTCTTTAAGGATGTTAATTATGGTCTTGAGAGAAATTAATACTAATTAGAAAACTTATTATGACAGTGCTTTTTGTTGGAGAAAAGGTATGTTCTCTCTTCTATTATTTTTATTTTATACACCAATTCTATTGAAGAGTTTACTGTATTGTGTCTTCTGAAGCTCTGGTGATTTCAGGACAATTGTTAATATCAAAATTTGGGATGTGTTTTTAAGAATGATCTTAAAAACACTCATCAGTTTGCATTGGTGAAGCCTTCTCATTGTTTTCAGTCTGATAAAGGGGTTTGGTTTTGCATATTTTCCCAGCAATTGGCCAAAGAACATGAGTGTGTGAGCAAAGAAGTGAGAGCAGAAGTAGATGCCCGGCGACGAAGAGCTGAGATGGAAGATTCAGCTTTTCACAACCTCCTTCAAACAGACAGTGATCTCGGCCAGGAAACCAGAAGGGTACGTACCACGCTTCACTTACTGAGAGTGATCAAAAGAGCTTGAAGTTAGAGCGAGACTTTTTCCATTGAGAGATTTGTTAATTATGCTGTGCTTTTAAACATGCATTTTGAGTAACTACTGGAGTATTATAATATGAAGACAATCCTTTCTTGTAGGTGCTGGAGGAGTCTCTAGCAGAGGCGGGACAACTGGATGTGGATGCTGAATGGCAGACAGAAGTGATCAGGCGATTAAAGATGGCAGAGGAAGAGCAAGAGAAGCAGAGACAGCAGCTGGCCAAACTCAGCCGTGAAACCCATGCCAAGGAGGAGCAGCTTGTTCAGATGATGATGGAAGTGGAGGGCAAGCATGTACGGAACTTCACATTAGGCATCTTCATAGTTTTCTTGCCTCTGCAGAATTCATGGTGTATGAAATGGGGAGGATTATAGTGTAAAAGGCTAGTAAATGGTAATACTCAGAATTAAAATTATAATAATATATTTTTAAAAATATATGAAGTTTCCAAAACCAGAAAAAAGTATTTGAATATTCAATCTTAAAAGAGAATTCAGCATAATTTACTTGTCATGAAGTTTAAAACAGGTCATGTAGATTAGTGTTTTAAAGAAAGAAAATTACTTATAGGAATCAGCATAAGGATTTGTCTATTATCCAAATTACCAGTGAAGCTACATTTATTTTTATATGTATTTTATATGCTGATAATTCTACAAGGGTGGTAAATGTGTAAAAAAAAAAATATATATATATATATATATATATATATATATATATATATATATATATATATATATAATAATTTTTCACATGTATTTTTTCCCTTACAACGCATGCACCTCATCACCCTGCACCCTGCAGGTATTTCCCGCAGCTATGATCAGAAATTAGCTTGTGAAAGTTGATGTAACTACTATTCAGCAGTACTGCAGGAGACTGTATGTAACATAAAATGCAATAGGCTACAGGATTTTTTTTTTGGCATAGGTGACAGCGGTTGGCTACAGACAAAAATGCTAATACAAATCAGATACATACCATCAGGTGCCATAATCCAAATGTTCTGCTATTAGTCATGTCACTCAGTTGACATTTTTACCATGAAGTCTCTCTGGTCTTGTTCACCTTGCACAGCTAATTTTAGGCAGATGGAAGAACGTTTCCAACAATTGCTGGGTGGCTGTAGGCTAGAAATTCTTTGTAATTAGTGATACAGCTTACACATCTGATATTCAGACACATCAAGCGCTTGAATAAGTGGCATTGTCTATATTGTGTGATACCCAATGCTACTTATTTAGCATGTACTGTTTATTATGTGATCAATAAGCTGAGCTTCGCATGACATGTGCATGTTTGTTTGTAGTCTTGGCTTATTTTAAATACCTTCATCCATGGATTTGGCTTTTATGACCTTTGTAATCAAACAAACCTTTGTGACTTGTTTCTAGTGGAATGATGTGGTAGCTAAGCAGACCATGCTGGATGAGGCAAGGCAGGTAACAACTACTGCAGACGTCCAGCAGAAGTCACTGCTCTCCCAGCATGTAGACGAGATCACACAACACCAGAACATACTGAAGAGGAGTCAAGAAGAGTCTTTGAGTGGGTTTAACTTAAACAATGCACCTAAAAAGTAAATCTCAAATTTTGGTTTAACTATAAAAATGAAGATACAGCTGGTGGTAATTTAACACAAAAGCCACAGAGCAGAGGTGGCGCTGCCTTTCGATGGCTGCAAACTGAAATTACAAAGACTTCTGATCCTGATATAATCTAACTGAAATTCTAAATGTATACTGCATGACATTTTATCATTTTGTACATCTTTAATGGAATCACTCCTTGTTATTACTTCGTTGTCACCACTTCTCTACCTCTTTACCCTTCTCCTCAGACTCATTTGTTTTACAGTGACTAGTCAGTTCTTGGTGATTTTCACCTGCTAGTTACTTTGTTATAGTCGTCTTTTTTGACTATGTAAGCAATGATGAGCTAGATTTTGCTGTCCTTTTGAGGAACATCTATCTATCTTGAAGATTTGCCGAGTAATGAGCTCTTATAAGCGGTCAGAGTGACAAAGTATTTTCTGTAGATCTGCAGCGGGAAAGGAGGCTTCGCTCTCCCTGCTCTACACGAGGACTTTTGCAAAAGCCAAGTAGTCCACAAGCTGATACCAATACTGTCTGCCTGAACAACCAGTCTCCTTCAGATAACTCCACATGCTGTGAGTAAAAAGCTTCACAAAAGCTTCCATATGAAAGGTTTAAACACATATAATAGTTCATAAACGGCACATTTAATGTGAACAAATGTGAATGATCTAGAGTTTTGTATTGTGACAAGATGTGCTGTTTCTTTTAAACAGTTTCGTAGAAACAGCAATCCTTTTGAGCTGTCATCTAAAAATAAATGATGTATGTAATGATGTGTTTGCTGTGCAGTTTCTCTGGAACGTGGTCGAGGTAGGTTGGACCATGAGGAGAGGGAGTTGCTGCAGGAGGTCAGGGAGCTCCGCAAGAAGCTGGCAGCCAGAGCTAGAGCTGCAGACTACACCCTGTACTCAGCCAGTTCCCATCACTCCCAGTGACCAGGCCGGCAGCACCGGGCTATTGACTTGAGAGTAACAGATGAAGACAGGGAGTGAGTTTATTCAGTGACTGGATCTCTGATGACTGAAATAAACCCAGTGCTGCACAACATGTTTCACAATTAATGGTGGTCACTGCTTCAAAAAGATGTACATTAAACAGTGCAAGACTATCAAGTACGATCAATTTTAGTATGGAGTCTTTGCATGGAACCTGTTAGTTTTATTATAAATTATTTTTGTATACAACCTTCAGATTTGTCTGAGTGGTAAATAGTGAACCTTTTTCTACAACCCACATTCCATAAAATAGCTCTAAAAATTGTATAGTTTAATTTATGTAGGATGCAAAGGCGTTTCTTCTCTTGCAAATATACTGTTTCAGTAACCACACTACAACCGTCAGTACATTATGTTACAATTTGTCAAGTTTCTCTTACTTTTTCTCTGTATGATAATTCTTAATATAGCTGTTAAAAAATGATGGTATTTTTTTTCATGCCATTTCTCCCATTTTTCATCCAGAACTTTCCACTAAATTGAGGGTTTTTTAAATCAAGAATGCTAAGAAGTAAGTGGTTATGTTGTGCAGTAGTTATGTACCTGCTGTAGAGCTGTTCTTGCACCAATCTCTTTGGTGCTTAATTGTGGATTCTATTGCTGCATGTCTATGCTATTCTATGCTGATTTTAACCCACACCTCCTCAGACTGTGTTTAACTGCATATTCAAAATTGAAAATAGAGTGAGGGACTTGATCTGCTATCTGAAGGAGTAAAGTATTGTGTGGTATAATAAAGAGAAGACTTTTATTTATGAATTTTCCCTTAATTTATTGACTTGCTGTTTATTGCTGCAAATGATTATTGCATATTCTTCATTGCCAGTTTATCAGCTGAATGGTGTTTCAGATGGCATGCCATAGATTAGTGTTTTCCCTGCTTTAACAAACCTGGAACTTTTTTATTTTAATAAAGAGGGCAATTCATGTGCTGCAAATAAACAAAGTCCTAATGCTGATATTTATACTCAGTAACTGGTGATGGAAAAGCTTGAAATAACTCTTCCAGTTACATGATAACATTACATTCACACTTCTATTACAACTTTAATAGAAGAATATGACTCATCCTTTGGCGTTATGGGAAGAAAGTATATATCAAGGATGAAAATACATGTCCATGTGCATGAACAGCACGAGCTAAAACCTCCGCGTGGAACATGACAACGCAAAAAATCTGCCACTTCCGGTTTTGGCCACGGATGCTGCTGATGTTGGAAAGACGCTCCTCAAATCAGCTCAATTCCGAATCTTGTTACTACCTACTTAAGTGCACTACATAGGGAATGGAATTACTCACTTCTGCACCCTATGCAGTGCATTTAACTCCAGTAGCGAGTCGTTTGGAATTAAACCTGAATGTCTTGCCCTGTCAGTGCGCACGTGCGAAATCATGACGTTTCTCCTGGTGCTGAGTTGAGCGCGTGGTGTGTCGCGCTCAGAGCGTGTTTACGTTTATAGCGTTATTGTTTTCTTTTCTTCCGCTTAAGGTAAATTTCAAGGTAAATTAAGATAAATGTCTGCTAAATGGTTTGAAATTAAATGCATTCTTTAAAGTATTGAATGTGTTGTCAGAGGTTTTATTGCTCACTCGTTAGTCGGATATACACTCACGGAGCACTTAATAAGGAACACCTGTACACTGACGCTGTATCAGCCAATCATGTGTCAGCAGTGCACTGCATGAATTCATGTAGATACGGGCTTTGGGCAATGTTCACATCAACCATCAGAATGGGGAAAAATGTGATCTCAGAGATTTTGACCGTCAGTACATGGTGTCAGACTGGCTGGTTTGAGTATTTCTATAACTGCTGAACTCCTGGGATTTTCACACACAACAGTCTCTAGTGTTTACTCAGAATGGTGCAATAAAGAAAAACATCCAGTGAACCGCAGTTCTGCGGACAGAAACGCCTTGTTGATGAGAGGAGTCAATGGAGAATGGCCAGACTGGTTCGAGCTGACAGAAAGGCTACAGTAACTCAAATAACCACTCTGTGCAGTTGTGGTGAGCAGAAAAGCATTTCAAAATGCACAACACGTCAAACCTTGAGGCAGATGGGCTACAACAACAGCAATAAATATACAAATATAAATCAAAATAATCGACTTGTTCAATTATATTGACAGATCTTGCTGTAACTGATGAACTGATGTAAGTGGGGTTGATCATCTACCAGTCTGAGATGGCCATTTTACTTCAGCAGTGAGCATTAATGTTTTAATGTCAGACACTTTCTGATTTATGGTTTGATTTATAATAATAATAATAATAATAATAATAATAATAATATGCTGATATTATTATTATTATTATTATTATTATTATTATCATCATCATAGTCATAAATGCTTAATACTTAATTATTATACTGAATTACAGTGTGTTTGTTTTGTTACTTATTTATTTAAATATATCGTGTGCTGTAAGCTAAGTTGCTTTGGTTGTGTAGGAGCTCGCGGACGCTCGCTTTCCGCTTTCGGCACTATTACCGCTAAGTGTCTAAAAGCCGCGCCCCAAAAATTTTACGTGCCGCTAGATTAACGGTGGTTTGAGGAAGAGCATTGACGGCGAAACGGGACTGGATTCTCCGGAGCGCCTGTTCTACCTCGAATAACGCTAAAGCTCGTAATTCAAGAAGTCCATATACAGAAAGGAACAACGGTACAGTGAATATATATCTACAAAATAGCATGAGAAAAAAGCACTGCGTGTTTCATTTAGTGCGTGTTTAATTCCTGATGTTTTCGTTTTCTAAACTGAAATTAAATTGTTAGCCTGATAGCCTACTATGTGCTTTATTATTATTCAAACCAAAAAGCTAACAGCAAGCAGACAGCAGGGATTTAAATCCCCACTTATCAGAGACATATCTGATCTGGAATAAATATTAAAGTCTGACGATGAATAGGACATAAGACACTTTTACATGTCCTGCAAATATGGCAGGTGAAAAATGAGAGACATCTATATATTTGATTACGGCAAAAAGTGACCACTGCCATCATGCAAAACTGTAAGAAATCTTGAGTTGTACAGTTATTATATCATTCTTTATACTGCTTCAGTCATTTAATAATTCTAAATAAAGCCTTATGGGTGAATAAATCAAAATGTAATATTATTTTAATATTTGTTTTAAATCTAGTGTAAGAATCAAACAAACAAACATTACTTACCAATTACTGTCCAGTGACAGATTTTAAAAAATAATACAATTTAACAGAATAAAAAAAATGAAATGGAATAGTGAGGAAAGGTGATTGTATTTACACAGAACTGAGCTGTGCACATTCTGTATGAATAAACAGCACAGATGTCTAACACACGCAACATAATAAAAGCCAAACTGGAGCGCACAAAACAGCTTGTTGCTGAGATGCATGAAGAAAAAAGAAGAAAACAAGAAGAAAGAAAAAAGAAAGAGGTGAATACAACGTTTTTGCACTCAGTTTTGCCCCCTTTTGTTCCTGTTATACCCAATTTTAAAGCCCATTTGTTTTTGTTTTAGTGTGAGGTACAGCAAATGGCAGCGAGTGAATCAGAAGACTTAGACTTGGATAGAAAGAGAAGAGAGATCTCTCAAGAACTGCCTTTAGGTATTTAACTTATATGAATTTCAAACCTGCATGCTAGAGATGAGAAGACATCTTATCTCTAATAACATCCACATCCTGTTCAAATTTCTTGTTCATCTCATTTATATATGAAAATGAAGAGAAATGTGTATTTTCCCTTTATTGATATATAGTACACTTCACTGTATGTGTATGTGCTAAAAGAATGATACAGCAAAGTCTTGGAAATAGTGGGAATAAATAATGTTGTGCTCAGATCAGGTCTTTCTTGTTGCAGTGATTAAGCATTAAGCTGTGAATCGGTAGCCTTCAAAATGTGGTCTAAACGTTTGAGCCAGTTATTACCTCTTTAGGTCCAGTCTTTCATCTCCGTCATAAATAAGCTGTTCGAGATTACTGGATGTCCTCAACAGCATTACAGCTTTTGACGTACAATTAACTACGATTACTAACATCTATAACATAACCAGTTTAACGGCACTTTAAGCTGAACCTAGAAGTTCAGAAGGCATGAAAAACAAACCACAGTATGATAACTGAAGAAGATGACACTGGAGTTTGTTTAGTAGTACAGCTAGTAGCTGTTTTGTTTCTAGTAGCTGAAATTGCTCCAAGTTGTGAATGAGTGTGTGAATATGTGTGTGTGCATGGTACTGTACGATGGACTGGCATCCATCCCAGGGTGTAATCCTGCCTAGTGTTGACGGGATTGGCTTGAGATCCCCCAGCACTCTATATAACACAATTTCAAAACTACACTAGTTATACTTGAAGTGTTAAAATAACAATAAATGTCTTAGAACAGGAAAATATGTGACTTAGCAAAGATCTTATGTAGTTTCACTGAAGCAATACAATAAAAAGTTATTCCTGGTATTTGTGCACTCATGTCTTTACATTGTGGAAGTGTAATTATGTGTATTATGTTACATAGTTACTTTCTTACTTACTTAATTGTGGAGAGATCAGACAGACTGACTACATTAGTAACATATAACACAAATTCTTCCCTCTGAAAAAGTAATCCCATCTCTGAAAGGACAAAATTTACGGTTTTTATCATTGCATCAAAAGCTTTATAGTTTTATTTTTAAACCCCTTGCTATATGAAGAATTTATGTTTTGTCCTACTTTGGTTTAGAGGTAAATATTGTGACTAGTTTTTCTATCCAGTTTTTTCTCTGCAGTGCGGTTTTAGCCGTTCACTGCTTCAGCTTTCTCACACATCTGATACACCATGACAATAAGTTCACGGACTCAGGTGTGTTTGAGTTTATAACTCATATTCCCCAAGAATGTCATGCAAAAATATTGCTTGAGTAAACTTCATAACATATAACAGAGAAGCATCTCCTTTTCCTGCTATATTTCTTTTTATGCCATGTGCAGCTTGGAAGCGTTTGGTTGTCATTTTAAAGCAAATGTGCAGATATCTGGGTTTTCTTTTTTCAAAATGAGGTTTTATATAAGCAATGACATCTCATGTTTTGCCACCAAAATATTAGCATTTGATGTACTGTTGTTTAAATATACACTTCAAGCTGTCCAAGTTGTCAAAGTTTTCTACTTAGTTTTATAATTTATCTTTACAAATTACTAATGAAAACTAATATGACTTATGTGTAATCATGCAAGATTGTGGTAAAGCAGATGGGACACTTCCAGCATTTGTTTAACTTTGTGGATGTACAGTGGTGTTTGTAATATGATAAAATAATTCATTAATCAACGATGTGGCTCCATTTCATTTCCACTGTGGCAAATACAAAAGACTTACAGAAATGTAATCTGTATTCGATGTACCATCATGTTCAACATTAATCTCAATAGCTTAAATCCAAAAATCCAAACACGACATTAACTATGTTTATATATATATATATATATAGGAAATATATTAGGAACACCTGTTCATTTATGCCGTTATCTAATCAGCAAATTATGTGGCAGCAGCCCAGTGCAAAAAATCATGCAGAGGTCAAGAGTTTCAGTTAATGTTCACTTCAAACATCAGAATGGGGAAAAATGTGATTTCTGTACCGTGGCGTGGTTGTTGGTATCAGATGGGCTGGTTTGAGTATTTCAGAAACCGCTGATCTCCTGTGATTTTCACACATAGTCTCTAGAGTTTACACAGAATGGTGCAAGAAACAAAAAATATCATGTGAGTGGAGAGTCTGAAACACCTTGGCTGAAACACCTTGTGGATGAGAGAGATCAGATAAGAATGAGCAGACTGGTCTGAGCTGACAGCTGATTTTATGCATTATGCTGCTGCCACATGATTGGCATATGTATACACATATATGACAAATTCTCAAAATGTCAGATAATTATATCAAATTTCTCTGTTTTTTCCTTTTCCTTTTTTTCTGTCCTCTTTAATTTAACCATTTTAATCTGTTATATTCATTTTGTTTTGCCGCTTTCCGTCTGTGCTGGTCTCCAGTGCAGCCACTCCAGCTTTTAACATGGGATGCCTGTTATTTTCATTATTTAGTCCCAACCCCTATGTCTCCCTCTTCGCAATCAGTGAGCGCTTCCAGTGAGAACGGGAGCCAGGAGTCAGTGGAGGGAGGAACCTTGGCTAGGTACGAAACTCCCAGTGCACAATGGCACAGTGCACAATGACATCTACTGCAGTTTTATAAATGTTTTGGAACACTTGTAGGAAGTCTTTCAGGTTAAAACTGTGAATTTAAGATTTTAAACAGACAAATGCGTTTTTACATTATGTTGAGTTTATTTTAACTACAGTGGTAATTTTAATCGAAATTTATATTTACCCTAAAACTACATTTTCAATAACATATATTGAACACACATCATACAGCATGCTTCAGTGTATCTTGGCATAGATTGCTCAAGTCTCTGGAACAGTGCTGCACTGTAAAAAAAAAAAAAAAGTGCTGTTGATATTACAGTAATTTTCTGGCAAACTGGGTTGCCAGTAAAGTACTGTGAAATTTACAGTAAACAACTTTAAAGCATATTTACCGTCAACAACAATAATATCCTACATAGTATAAAATAACACACAGTCCAGTACATTTGCTCAACTGAGCTGAAGGTTAAGGGTCTTGCTCAAGGATCCAACCATGGCAAGTAGGTAATTCTGGGATTTGAACACACAGCCCTCTGGCCTATGACTCAAAGCCTTAACTTCTGAGCCACCACAACTAGCACAGCTCTGACTGAGTCAGGTTGCCAGTAAATAACTCAGGTTGCCAGTAAATCACTCTCCTCTTCTGTCACTGCACGCAACCTTGGGGTAACCATGGACAATCAACTCTCCTTTTGTTCTCACACTGCTAATCTGACATGCTCATGCTGATTTCTCCTTTACAACATCAGAAGGATTTGTTCATTTCTATCCTCACAGGCCACTCAGGTGCTTGTTTAGTCCTTTGTTATTTTGAGACTGAACTACTGCAACTCGCTCCTGGCAGGTTTGCCTTTGAGCATCATTCGACCTCTGCAACTGATTCATAATGCAGCTGCACGACTCGTTTTTAACCTTCCTAAATTCTCCCACACCACCCCATTGCTACTCTCCCTTCACTGGCTTCCTGTAGCTGCCTGCATCAGATTTAAAGCACTGATGCTTGCCTACAAAGCCAAAAACGGACCAGCAACCACCTACCTTAAAGGACTTTAGGTAGTTAACACCCTGCACTGCACCACGCTCCCTAGCACTGCTCGACTGGTCCCACCATCTCTCAGGGTACAAGGAAGACATGCATGAAGATGCTTCTCTGTTCTGGCACCTAGGTGGTGGAATGAACTTCCCCTGGATGTCCGAACAGCTGAGTCACTGACAGTCTTCAAACGATGACTAAAGACCTACTTCTTCATAAAGTATTTAAATTAGCACTTTGTTTTAAAGAAAATGTGTTGTCTGTCTGCTTTTCTTACTATATTACCTCCCCAGCAGAATTTTTTAGACTGATAGAATTCTTAGTCCGTGACCTAGTGAACCTGTTTCAGGATGTATTTATTGATGGAGACTTCAAAGCACTTCTGTAAGTTGCTCTGGATAAGGGCATCTACCAAATGCCCTAAATGTAAATGTAAATTTACAGCAAATTTTTTTACATTGTTACAACAATTTTTTACAGTCCAAAAAAAAAAAAAAAACCCTCAATTGGTATGTTGATGATGGTGGTGGAGAGCACTGTCTGACATGTGAGTCTAAAATTGGGTGACTGTGAAGGCCTGTGTCCAGTGACAGTTTGATTTGATTTACCACAGTAATGGCTCCCAGTGACAGTTAAAACTTGTTTGCCACGGGTTTTAAAAAGCATTCATTTATTCATTCATTATCTAGTATAGATGAGATTGTTCTAATAACATGATATTAATCTGACACTGGTTTTTCCTACCTCACCAGACTGAACCATTCACATATAGCATTCTCTTACCTCATTACATGTACACTTTGCACTACCTCACGTTAAGCTTACCTCCTATGCATAGTTTGCTGTTGTTTACAATCATCCTCATATTGCTGTATAATTGCTTGCACTGCACTATTTTTAAATTAAAAAACTTTTTACATATTTTTATTTTGCACTATTCATAATAAACCATTTCGCTCAGGATGCACGATTCATTATATAAGCAATCTGACTTATTCAATCCTTTTTTTCCCCCATCCATATGAAATCTTTCCCTACATTCCTGTCTCTGTTTGCTTGTTTGTATGCATTACGTCAACTGTGCGGGTGTGCCACTGTAGCAAAAGAGTTTCATTCTTTCTCATGTACTCTGTATTCTGGAAACATTCAACAATAAAGCTTGAACTTGAAAGATAAACTTGAACATGTTAAGCGATGTTGGTTCAAAGTGCTTGGAGGATAGGGAACTGTGTGCCATGGTGCTAGGCAGATATCATGCCTATCCTGTACACAAAGCATCCTATGGTCTTAAGTAGTCTAAACATAAGTCTTATGTTTAAAAAGTTTAAAATATAAAAACATTTTTGTCAGTTCTCAAAGCTCAGGCTGTGGTGTTTAAACGGTAACTTTAATAGTTCTGAGTACTCAGAGCAGTGTCATTGACTGTGGTCATTAAAAATGAGAGCAGGATGAAGTGAATGGCATGTACACAAATGTATTACTGAGAGTGGAGCAGTGAAGTGAACATGTAGAGATACTGTCATGTGAGAGAGCACTTCAGTTCTGCGAGCACTGAGCACTGTGACATCTGCACTTCCTCTCCCCTCACTTGAGAGTCAAGAGAATTCAAGTAAAAGAGCCATGGTTTAAAGTACAAAAAAAAAAAAAAAAAAAAAAAATGTAATTTGTAATATTGTATTAATATTCTGATGGTCAGTGCAGAGTTAGATATGCAAGTATGTAGCTATTAACTTTTGTGAATTATTTAGCTAGACCTAGTGCTGAATGATTCATTGCTTTTTAGTGTCAGTAGCATGGAATTGATCTGTGTGTGAAGCATACACTATGTGACTGTATGACTGTATGATTATGAAATCTTCACCTTGTGCTGGTGTGTTCAGGACTCTGCAGTGGGACATGGACCCCTCAGCTCTTCAGCTCCTAGCAGACTCAGAGCACAGGTGAGATTTTAAAGTTAGCGTGTTAAACCTTTGACCAGGTTATTAATCTGAAATGATAGAAGGTAAAGGTCTGTTTGATAAATGTTCCTGCTGTATTTTTCTCCTCAGGTACAGAATGCAGAGACTTGAAGCATCAGAGATTGTACAGATTGATTACATGCCCAGAGAACTAGTGACATACTGTAAAGAGACCCAGACTCCTGTAGCACCAAACCTGTCTGAAGGTAAAATTAAATACAGTGCCACCTCCAGCATTCAGCATTCTCACATGGGGATGTTACTCCTAATTCCTGTTCTAGAGTTTATATCTCATTTACTTAGCTTTTTTAATTAGCTCAATTGTGAAATGTTTAGGGAATGAAATATTTTAACCTACAATAATTATTTTACAGCAAATGAAATGAACTATTACAAAACAGAGTTTTGGTTCTAAAAACCGATTGTAAAATCCTCTATATAGGTGCACCTGTGACCGGATCACAATAATTGAATTCTGTATTAATGCATAAAGTTTTAAACCATTAAAAGCATTACACTTAAGCCAATGTTCTGTCTGTGGAATACACTAATCTTGCCCAATATGTTGTTCAGCAAACAAACGCTTACTGTTAACAGATAACATTGCATGGATTGTTTATTGTGAATATTATTAATAATGAATACAGTTATTTATTTAACAGTTGGTTTTTGTTATGTTGTTTTTGTCACTGTTTTTTAAATGTGGCAGAAAAGTATAGATTCCTTTCACTTGTCACTGATTCAAACTTATTTTACAGTCAGGTCCATAAGTATTTTGCCTCTGTACACCACGACAATGGATTTGAAATGAAGCAATCAAGTTGTGATTGAAGTGTAGACTTTCAGCTTTAATTCAAGGGGTTTAACAAAAATATTTAATTACCTTTTAGGAATAACAGCAATTTTTTAGAGTCCCTCCATTTTCACAGGCTCAAAAGTAATTGGACAATTGACTGATAGTAGTTTCATGGCCAGGTATGGCCTGTTTCCTCATTATTTCATGACAAATTAAGGAGATAAAAAGTCAGGAGTTGATTCCAAGCATTGAATTTCAGAAATGGATGTGAGGAAGGTGCTACACAAAGTTGACACCCGAAAAGCATGCGGTCTGGACAACATTCCTGGACGTGTGCTAAAAGTCTGTGCTCATTAACTAGCACCAGTCTTTACTACCATTTTTAACCTCTCCCTCAACCAGAGTGTTGTCCCCACATGTTTCAAGTCCTCCACCATTATTCCTGTCCCCAAAACTGCCAGTCCTGCCTCCCTGAATGACCAACGCCCTGTAGCACTCACTTCTATAGTGATAAAGTGCTTTGAAAAGCTGGTTAGAAACTACATCCGCTCCCTCCTCCCCAACTGCCTAGACCCATTACAGTTTGCATACCGGTCCAACAGGTCCACAGATGACGCCATCAACTACACCCTACACACTGCCCTCTCCCACCCGGACATGAGGAAGGGAAACTACGTGTGGATGCTGCCCTCACACCTCTGCAAAAAGCTAAAGGATCTGGGACTGAACTCCTCCATCTGCCACTGGATTCTGGACTTCCTGACCAGACGCCCGCAGGTGGTCAGGATGGGAAACCACACCTCCTCCACGCTCACTCTCAGCACTGGAGCTCCTCAGACCTCCATCACATATATCTACAACCAGCGATGCAAGACCAGGGCCAGGAGAATTGTAAAAAACTTTCACCACCCCGGACACAACATCTTCTCAGTGCTCCCATCAGGGAAGTGCTACCGGATCCTGAGGACCAACACAGAGAGACTCAGGAGGAGTTTCTACCCTCAGGCAATCCGGCTAATGAATGAGGACATTTAAGAAGTCTGCATATCTCAAATTCAAAATACAGAAAATTCATAGTTTTTGCACACTACAGCTCTGTATATCTGTTGTTTAACATATTCTATTTATGCATATTCATATTCTACATTTCATTCCTCTAAAGGCTGCTAAACATTTTTACATAATAGTCCACTAGTTTTTATTTTTGTTTTATTATATTCTGTTTTTATTATGTATCATTGTTGTACTGTGGGATGAAGCACTAAGGAAAAACATTTCACTACATTTCATCACATGTATCTAATATGTGTGTGACAAATAAAGAACGTTGAACGTTGAATGTTGATTTCACCAACAATTTGGTACATTCTTAAAAAGAAGGAATGCACTGGCAAGCTCAGCAACACTAGCAAGACCTAGAAAACTAAAATGAAGAAAAACCCGGTGAAGAAAAACCCCTTCACAACATCTGGCCAAATCAAGAACACTCTGAAGGAGGTAGGCGTATCATTGTCAAAGTCAACAATCAAGAGGTCCCTTCATGAATGTAAATACAGATCGTTTACCTCGAGATTCAAACCACAGGTGACATTCAAGAACAGAAAGGCCAGATTAGAATTTGCTTTAAAAAAAAAAAAGCATGACAAGTTCTGATGCAAGATTAACTTGTACCAGAATGATGGGAAGAGAAGATTGCGGAGAATGAAAGGAAGGGCTCATGATCCAAAACATACCACATCATCTGTCAAACATGTGGAGGCAGTGTTATGGCATGGGCATGTATGGCTGCCAAGGAACTGAGTCACTGGTGTTTAATGATGATGTGACTGCTGATAGAAGTATCTGGATGAATTCTGAAGTGTATAGAGCTATACTTTTTGCTAAGATTCAGTCAAATGCTGCAAAACTGATAGGACGGCACTTCGTAGTACAGATGGATAATGACTCAAAACATACAGGAACCCAAGAGCTTCTTAAGGCAAAGAAATGGAATGTTCTTAAATGGCAGGGTCAGTCACCTGACCTCAACCCAATTGAGCATGCTTTTCACTTACTGAAGACAGAAAGACCCACAAACAAGCAGCAACAGAAGGTGGCTGCAGTAAAGGCATGTCAAGCAAGCATTTGATGACATCCATGGGTTCCAGATTTCAGGCAATCATTGACTACAAAGGATTTGCATCCAAGTATTAAAAATAATCTTAATATTTATGATTATATTAGTTTGTCCAATTACTTCTGAGCCTGTGAAAATAGAGGGACTATGTAAAAAAAGGCTGTAATTCCTAAAGGGTTAATGCAATATTTTTGTTAAACCCCTTGACGTTTTTATCACAACTTGACTGCTTCGTTTCAAATCCATTGTGGTGGTGTACAGAGGCAAGATTACAAAAACTGTGTCACTGTCCAAATACTTATGGACCTGACTGTACCTCCTTCTAAAAGAATTCTTAATACTTCCTTACCATTACATATTTTCAATATTCTGCCTCTTAAAATGATTTCTGCCACTCTTGTGAAAAGTGATTTAGCTCTCTGGCCTTTATTTTTCTAATCACCTGGATGTAACTGAGCTAGAGCTAGAACAGTTTACACATATATAATACGTGGCAGCCAGATCCAGAAGATAAAATCTTGGGTCATACCATTTGATATCTTTCATCACATCCTGAAAGTTTTTTGGTTTAAATTAATCCATTTACCTCAGCCAGCCTAATCTGTGTGTGCCACATTTAAACCATACTGGCATTGAAATTAAGAGCTTCTGCTTGAGCATTTCATAAAATATACAATGAAAAGAATCCATTACTTCATCTGACTCGATTTTAAAATATGATTTTGGCGCACAACCACCATTGCTTGGTTCCACTTGTAATCTTACTTAAAAAATAGTTGGGTTTCGAAGATTTGTGAGATACATTTTGAGTAACAGTTTATATATATGTCATAAACAGCATTGTTTCTTGTTTATATACAGTCAAAAAGGTACATAATCTGAATAGAAATAACATTTGGTTACAGAGATATTATTCATACAACTTTACACTCCCCGCAAATCACTACACACTTTGAGATCTTATAAAATCACTCCCCTATTCTCTACAGAAGAGGAGGAGGATGAAGAACTCCCTGTGGTCAATCCCAAACCTGAATCTGAAGAACATGTGGTGGAGGACAATCAGGAGGCTATGCAAGGTACTGGTGACCTCTTATTACAATACTTTATTACAAAATTATTACATAAAGGTTATGTTATGCTGACAAATGCACTTATGTTTTGTAGAACATTCTAAGGAGCTCACAGAGGAGGAGAAGCAGCAGATTGTTCACTCAGAGGATTTCCTGATCTTTTTTGACCGTAGCATTCGGGTGGTGGAGCGAACACTAGCTGAGGACTTGGACATTTTCTTTGACTATAGTGGACGTGACATGGAAGACAGAGAGGGGTCAGGGCATTACTCATTAGAACAAAGATTTAATCAACGTACACTGGATATGAGACACATTCACTCTTTTGCAAATTTTCAGCTCCCCATGTTGAGAAGCTTAGTGTACAGTATATTCAAATTATAATTCTCTGTGTTAATTTTAACAGGAGGTCTGCTGATATTGAAAAGGGAAAAAATAGACAGTTATTTAAATGTATTTAGATATAACACTGCCACTTTATCAGGTGCACCAGCCTTGCAGCTAAACTTATTGGCCATTTTATCAACCTATAACCAGGTGCATTTTTATATACAATTAGTGACTGTAACCTGTCTGTTACTAGCTAACACTTCCACCAATAGAAAGGAACCACCACAGGACAACTACTAAGCAGATGTTATCTGGGTGGTCGATCATTCTTAGCACAGCAGTTATACTGATATGTTTGTGTGTGTGTGTTTGTGTGTGTGTGTGTGTGTGTATCAGGTGCAGCAGCATTATTAGAGTTGGGGTTTTACACACTGCAATGTGTTTTATACACTTGCTGTTGGCCCACCTTTTAGGTATACAGTTTATAGTTCTCAGATAAGAGATTAAAGCTCATTCTATCATGGACAGTGTGTGTTAATGTCTTTGTCACTGCTGCACTAAGAATTCACCCAAATACTATCTGGTCAGTGGTGGTCTTATGGTGGTCCTTTTTCATTGATGCATAGTGTGTATGTGGGCTACAGTCAGTAAATGAATGCAAGAACTATAGAGAAATTAAATGTTGAACAGCAGTAAATACATTTTATTATTTATTAATTATTTATTTCTTTATTATCATTAGAGACACGCAAGCTGGATTAAATCTGTCCTTCAGCCGACAATTCTATGATGAGCAATGGTCCAAACATCGAGTCGTCACCTGTCTGGATTGGTCACCACAGGTAAGGAGGTGGTTTGATAGAGCTAACAGAGCTCTCTGTGAGAGTGGATGAAATTATAACAATTATAATAACAATTCTAACAACACACTTGCTGTTGGTCCACCTTGTAGTTCACAGATAAGAGATTAAGGCTCGACGTTCATAAATAAGAGATTAAAGCCACCATGCACAATTATAACAACACACTTGCTGTTGCATCATTCTCTCAACACTTGCAACATGCAACACTTTAATGGAAATGGCTCAGATCAATTTAAAATTATTTGGTGAAATTATTTTACCCAGGAAACGAGAGAATCATTTAGCAGGGGTCTGCACCCCCTTTTTTGTGCAACTACAGAAGAATTTAAGTTTTCTTGAGCAGATAAATAATAAATTCTAGGACATTATCTGGAATATTTTCAAGTCTGATTCTGATTCAATTACTTCCATATTAGGTCAAGAGTAAAACAGGATAAAGTTGTGAACTAAGAGTAATTTCCAGTCTATCAGTTTTTGGACTGTTGCATTTGTAGACTGAATTTGACAGCATGCATAAGTGATTTCTAAAATAAATAAATTGGACTGGGCTGGATCTACCTTTAAGTGTTGGCTTACAAGCAACGTTATACTGGTATTATTCTTGGAAATGAGGATCATTTTTATTTTTATTCTTATTTATTCTATTTTTATGCTGATTACAAAATTTGTTGTGTTTGATTTAACTGTGTGGAAGTGAAAGTTTTTGGAACCTGAAGTGAAGAAGCTAGGTACTTTTCTGATTAGACACAATCAGACTAGAAAAAACTCTTTTGACCCCACAGTTGTACTATGAAGTTGGTGAACCGACCTTTGCATTTATTAGTATGTTCATTGATAAATCTTTGCTATACTCTGTATCTATCAGTACCACAGATAGTTTACTGTTATTGCTTTAATATTATTTTATTATGTTTTTAATACCACCTTCTCAGTATTCAGAATTGCTGATGGCTTCATACAATGCCAATGAGCATGCACCACAGGATCCAGATGGAGTTGTGCTGGTGTGGAACATGAAGTTTAAGAAGACAACCCCAGAATACATATTCCACTGTCAGGTCAGAATTTTTGCTTGTTGGTCCAATGTCTAACCATGACTGGTAACCTGACAATAAAGCATTTTCTTAATAACAAGACCTGTTTTTAATGCCAAGTCATTAGAAAGTACCGGTATTTGCAGTGAACAGGCCTTTTAATTTAGTTAGTATCTAAGCAGTATCCAGGAGTAACACTGAATTGCAGGCCAGATAGCTGAGGCACACTAAGGTCAGTCTTTGTTTGTGTTCTGCGTGAATAGCAGCAGTAATGAAATTAGCCCATTTGTCTCTTCCCTTCTTTCCCCCCTTTACGTTCCCTTCTAATAATAAATATGACCTTGAATTTATTTAAATACTATACACTGCCTCATCCATTTTCTGCACTCAGCTGTACTGTATTGTAATGAATGATGAAAGCATCCAATACAAAATTAAATGAAATTTCTCATAAATTTAATTGTTTGAGACTTTAAATATCTCATGTGAATTCTTGTGAATATGCAACCATGTTGAAACATCTGTCTCACATATCTCTCCCTGCAGTCCTCTGTGATGTCAGTGGGTTTCGCAATGTTTCATCCAAACCTCGTAGTTGGGGGCACTTACTCTGGCCAGATAGTATTGTGGGACAATCGGAGCCACAGGAGAACTCCAGTACAAAGGACACCATTATCTGCTGCTGCTCATACTGTAAGAACACACTACTACAATATAGTGCATTTACATCTGCAAAATATCTGCCTACATTTCAAGAGCTTTGGGTCCAGACTGGTTTTACAATCTTCAAGACAATTTGGCAGGACCATGTGGCAGTGTGTAGCATTACCACCTCACAGGTCCAGGGGTCCCCAGTTTAATCCTGAGATCAGGGTACTGTCTGTGTGGAGGTTCTGTGTTTGTTCTCCCATAAATAAGTGAGTTTCCTCTGCATTCTCCAGTTTCCTCCCAGCTCCCAAAAACATGCTATTAGATGAAATGGTGACTCTGAATTACCCCTAGGTGTGAATGAGTGTGTGAACATGTGAGTTATTGGTGACTTGTGATAGACTGGTATCCCATCCAAGGTAAATCTGCCTTACACCGAGTGTCCCTGGGATAGGCTCCTGAATGCACCATGACTAGAATAAATTGGTTACTGAAGACGAAGTTGATGAGTTCTGTTTCAGTTCGGCATTGATGAAGCTCCTCAGATGACTGGCAAAAGGTCTTCAACATTATACCACCTTGACTTACTACTGCTAGACATCCACAGTGCAGCATGTTTGATCACTGTTCATCATTCCTGCTTATAAAGTGTTTAATCATCACGTTGTTTTCTGCAGCATCCTGTGTCCAGCATAAACGTGGTGGGAACCCAAAACGCCCACAACCTGATCACTGTATCCACAGATGGCAAGATGTGCTCCTGGAGTTTAGATATGCTCTCTCAGCCACAGGTAAAGAGACAAACTTTATAACGTGTTGATCAATTAAGTTGGACAGATGTAGCATGTAGGATTAAACCTGCATGCTTTTAAAGGCTGAATTAGAGCCAATAATAACTGAGCAAAAATATTTAGCTTGTTGAGGTTGATGTAAATGAAGTCTTGTCTGTTAGGTAATCATAGCATTTCTGTGAAGATACAGGAATGTCTTTTTTTGGGTCATTCACAGGACAGTATGGAACTAAACTATAACAAGTCTAAGGTAGTAGCTGTGACTGGAATGGCTTTTCCTGCTGGTGACGTGAATAACTTTGTGGTGGGAAGTGAAGAAGGGACAGTGTACACGGCTTCACGGCACGGCAGGTGAGCGTATTCACACGTCCGCAATATGAATTCCATAAGCCATTTCATTTCCCTGACCCTGTGCTTGTCTGTATAGTAAGGCTGGTATTAATGAGATGTTTGAGGGCCACCTGGGGCCAGTGACTGGCATCAGCTGCCATAATGCTGTGGGTCCCATTGATTTCTCCAACCTCTTCACCACCTCATCCTTTGACTGGACTGCCAAACTGTGGTCAACTAAAGTAAGAGTTTTTTTTTTTTAATCTTTCCACTCGGTCAAATATTGATGTAATTTATTAGGACAGTGGTAGCTCAGTAGTTAAGGCAGTGGGATACTGATCAGAAGATTGGGCCCCATCATCGCCAAGCTGCCACTGCTGGGCCATTCATCATGGCCCTTAACCGTGTTTGTTCCAGGGGCACCATATCATGTTTGGCCCTGTGGTCTGACCCAACTTCCTGTATTGTAATATATATGTGACAAATAAAGGCTTCTTCTTCCGAAAAAAAATTATGCCTGTATTTGTTCTTGGACAAATCTGATATTTACCAGTACCAATTTACTGAAGAATGTGTAAATAATGTTATATTAAATTCACTATTGCACTCAAAGTCCTCATTCAACTAAATACAAATTCACATACTACTCATTAACACAGCGATAAGCATTAGCCTGGTAGTTATCTCTCCTCGGCTACAATGTCATATCATGAATTATCGTCTGACTGCAAGTTAAGGTTTCCATGGGGAAAAGTGAAGGGAGGAGGAGCACAGTGAGGGGGGCAAGGCGTATGATTTAAGAGAATGTGCAGGATATTTTCACTTCAGCTGGCGTTACAATCAGCCTTCATGTTTTAAATAATTCAAATGATGTAAATGATTACATTCAATGAATAGGAAAGCCTATTTTCAGATGTATATACTGTAATCTACCTCATCAGACAATGATTTATCAGGAAAATTTTACTGAGGCACAAGGGTCCAGCGACGCCCCTGCTCTCACCAACCTTTTTGAATAATTCAAGAGCAAGGACAGTGATGAGTTGGTAGCAGAAGAAAAGGGTTATATACTTGTTGCCAACCAGCAAAACACACTGGCTTTCTCCAACCTTGGTTTTCCCTCCAAAATGGTGGCCACTCCCTTCCAGTCCTAGTCTGGGGTTTATATTAGAAATAAGAGTTCCTCCAGTGGTCAAAGCTAAGAAGTAATTAAGAAAGCAGAAAATAAACAGAAAATATAGGGCAAAGACACGATACCAATTCTAGTCCCCTTTTTCCAGTAACATATGTTTTGTAGTTGACCCAGCAGCTTTAAATTCTGTGAGTATCTCATCTAGCGCAAATCAGTTATAGTGTTAATCATTCGATTAAAAATAAACACAGGTCCCCATACGTGGCTGATAAAAGTAAGCAGATAAAAGGTCTAGAGTTCATTTCAAGTGTGGAATTTGCATTTGGAATCTGTTGCTGTTAACTCTGTTACCTGCTGCTGTTAACTTTCTGTCGAAGTCCAAAGAGCTGTCACTGGCAGTGAAGCAAGATATCATCTGAAAAATCAAAACAAACCCATCAGAGAGATAGCAAGATCATTTGGCCTGGCTAAATCAACTATTTGGTAGATTCAGTCATTGACTGCAAAGACTCTGCAACCAAATATTAAAAAATGCAATCTAATTTATGATTATGTTAGTTTGGCCAATTACCTTTGGTCATTTAAAAAGATTGGGACCACATATATAAAAGTTAGTGAATATGCAAATGTGTCTGTGAGTTCATTTGGCAAATTCTAGTGACTTTTTGAGGATGTATTAGCTACTTTCCCCTGAAAAGAGTTTGCATCACTGTATTAGTAGCTAGAATGCAACAAAAAACATTTTCCCAAGAGTTATGGAGGGCACTGTAGGACTGTGAGGCCAGCCATAGTTTTTCAGTATTAAGAATCAGTGCAGTACAAGTATGTACTTGCATTTCTTCTTCTTCTTCTTAAATGAGTAGTATATCACACCTTAATAAGGCTCTGCTCGGAAGGAAAAAGTTAACTTATTGTTACTGAGATATTAGTGAACAATATTGGCTGAGGTTTCCATTATTATGTGCTTGTACCCTTTGAAATAATTTGTCGCTATGTTGTACATAAATTTTTTGGCTTGTATCTACCTTATTATATTATAATTTCCTTGTCTTATCTGTTCTTTACACACAGAATAACAAACCGCTCTACTCATTTGAGGACAATGTTGACTACGTCTATGATGTTATGTGGTCTCCTATGCACCCAGCTGTCTTTGCTACAGTGGATGGAGTGGGTCGCTTGGACATCTGGAATCTTAATAAGGACACAGAAGTAAGCATGACTGTGTCTATCAGAAACTTCTAACTTAAACTACACACTTGAAAAATCTAGCAGTGTGAAAAAAAAAGTTACTAAATATTCTATTTTATGCTAGAGCTACTTTTTCATTGTGGTTATTATTTAACAATTTAGTAAAACATGGAAAATGTTTTACATTGAGTTAAATCATTTTAGTTAATTTAAGGCCAGTTATCAAATTAGCAATTTGTCAATTAGCAAATTATCATATTCCCTTTACCAGGTTCCTACAGCAAGTGTTACAGTGGAGGGCTCTTGTGCTCTGAACCGGGTCAGATGGGCATCAGGGGGCCGAGAAGTAGCAGCAGGTGATTCTGAGGGTCGAGTCTGGGTCTATGATGTTGGAGAGGTAATACAAATGGAATTCAACTAAAATAATAAAATTAATAATAATTAACACACAGTGTTATTGTCCAGTAAGCAGGCAAGGGTCAAAACAACCAAGGTACAGGAACACTGTGAGTGGATCAGTTCTTTAAGAATCAGCAGTAGCACACATGTCCTTTCATCTCTCTCAGTGAGAATGACAGCACCAAGCTGAGGTTCATTGTGTTTGTGTATTTTGTACATTTGTAGCAATTGGCAGTGCCACATTCAGAGGACTGGAGCCGACTTGCACAAGTTCTCATGGAGATCCCAGCAAACATTGATGGAGAAGGTGCCATAGAAGTAACCAACTGAGAGCATAGATGTGCTACAAAAGCAGAACACACATAGACATATTTATGTTCAATAATATTAAGCTATTAGAACAGATGAAAGAATTGACTGTTAAAGTTCCACTGCTGAACTTTAGTTATTGGTCTTCCCGAATTCTTCTTCTTTTTTTAACTGTTTTTATTCATGTGATGAAGAAATTAAACATGAACAAAGAAAAATGGCTCTTTATATATAATAAAATTATATTAAATATTTATTGATGAATCCATAAACATATTCAGTAGTTATTGAACAAAACATCTTTGAAAAGTGTGTTTAAAATCCTGTTCAAAAAGTAAAAGTGCATCAACACTGAGTGTTTTCCATCCAAACTATATGAACAAAAAGTTAAAAAGTAATTACTAAATGCAAGTAATTGTATCAGGAATGCTATTAAAGATGGTATCAAGATGCTATTAAAGATTTCTGTGTGGTGTTTTTTCATCAAGTTCAGTTCATCCTTAAAGACTCTGGGATTTTAAATGGATAAAATAAAACAAAGAAGAACATTTCCATACAAATGTTACTGATATCAGTAATATGTTTGATTAATCTCAGAACAGACCTAGTTAATTGGTGACAATCCAGAGCCAGGGCCAGGGAGCAGACAAGCAGGCTAAACCAACCATCTGCTGTCTGCCTTGAGTCGTCACTCAGGTTCCACCATATTGAGACTGTGTCTGGTCCCCGAGCTAAACAAAAATGTACAAACACTCAGAAAGTTTGTTGTAGTAACCTAATCAACATAAAATTAGATACACAGCCAGCACGTATGATTTAACAGATACAGTTAAATACATATACAGTTTTTTGTGTATGTATATATATATATATATATATATATATATATATATATATATATATATATATATATATATATATATATATATATATATGCATCTGCCCTTATCTAACTGGCAGGGGAAGAGTTATTTATAATGATATTTTAGGCATTACACAAAAACCTGAAAATGAATTTGATGCATTTGAAGTTCTTTATACTAAGATAACATACGTAGCCACGTAAAAAAATAAGTCTACCTAGTCGTTTCCACTAATTACTATTTTCAGACCCACAGGGCTGTCTGAATCAATGTTCTGCTACATTCTAGATAATGTAGCCCGACTTTATAGAAAAATAATTAGAGAGAAAAAACTAGTACACTGGTATAATGATCAAAGACACCTTAAAACAGACCACTCAGAAATTAGAACGAATGTGCCGTCAAACAAAATTAGCAGTATTCCAAATTGCATGGAAGGAAAGCCTTATGTAGTAATGTGTAGTATTATGTAGTAATATGTAGTAATGTGTAGTCTCTTGTAGTTCTGTGTTGTTTTATGTAGGACAATGGTCCTGGAGGAACGTTGTTTCCTTTCACTGTGTACAGTACTAGCTGTATATGGTTGAAATGACAATAAAGCCACTTGACTTGACTTCTTAGCTATAGAAAGGCTCTTAGCGATACTAAATCAGCGTACTTCTCTACCCTAATAGAAGATAACAAAAATAATCCTTTAATAATAATCTAAAATAATACTTTAATACTGTAGGAAAATTAAGTAGGAACAAGACTACCACAGAAGTATACACACCATCAGTATGTAGTAGTAATCACTTTAAGAATTTTTTCAACATTTAACATATTAGGCAAAAATTTCAGACTTCTTAATTTAAAGCCAGACAAGCTGATAACTGACCGGGTAATTACAATATAATTATATCAGATCAACAATTAGAATACTTTACTCCCCTTCAAGAGACCAAACAAATTTCACTAATTTCCTCATCAAAATCATCAGCTTGTGTAGTAGATCCCTTACCTATACATTTATTCAAACAAATACTACCAGAAGCTATCGAACCTCTATTAAAAATCATCAGTCCTTCCCTTAGCACTGGTTATGTACGAAATCCTTTAAACTAGCAGTAATCAAACCCCTGCTTAAAAAGCCCAACCTCAACCCCTGTCAGCTGTCAAACTTCCCCTTTATCTCCAAGATCGTAGAATGTTGTAGTACGTGCATAGGAATAACATTCATGAGATTTATGAGTCAGGATTTAGGCCTCGTCATAGTACTGAGACAGCGCTGGTTAAAGTGGTAGATGACCTGCTACTGGCCGCCAATCAGGGTTCTGTCTCCTTGCTTGTGCTGCTTGATCTTAGTGCAGCTTCAGTCACCATAGATCATACTATAATTCTACATAGACTAGAAAATGCTGTTGGAGTTAAAGGAACGGCCCTCTCCTGGATCAGGTCTTATTCGACCGATCATTATTAGTTTGTAGATGTAAACTGTGACCTCACTATGTATACTAAGGTAAGGTTTGGTGGTCCACAAAGCTCAGTTCTAGGCCCAATGCTCTTTTCTCTATATAAATACTACCTCTGGATACAATTATCCTTAAACATGGTACTAGCTTCACTGTTATGCTGATGACACACAGTTATATGTTTCAGCAATGCCAGATGAGAGACACTGGCATAATAAAGTTGAGGAATGTGTAAAGGATATTAGACACTGGATGATGAATAACTTCCTCCTAATTAATTCAAGACAGAAGTACTTCTGCTAGGACCACATGCAGCTAGAAGCAAGCTTTCTAATTACATAGTAACTCTGGATTGCCTTTCAGTTGCATCATGTTCAGCAGTAAAAGATCTTGGTGTGATTATTGACTACAGTCTCTCATTTGAAGCTCGTGTACATAATATTATTGGGATAGCCTTCTTTCATCTCACAAATTTTGCTAAGATAAGAAATATAAGGTCACTAAATGATGCAAAAAAAAACTAGTTCATGTTTTTGTTACTCCTAGGTTAGATTATTGTAATGTCTTGTTGTCTGGATGTTCCAGTATGTGCACAAACAAGCTCCAGTTAGTGTAAGCCAGAGTCCTTAATAGCACCAGAAGATATGACCACATCACCTATATCTTATCCACACTGCACTGGCTCCCAGTAAAATTTCACATTGATTATAAAATATTACTTTTACCTGTACCTGAGCGAACCTTTGGTCTTTTGTGATCTGCCATGCCTGATTTGATCAAAAGGTGCAGGCTCTTTGTTGGTACTTTGAAGAAGGCTACAGCAGGGGGCAGAATTTTCTTATACAAAGCCCCCCAATTATGTAATAGCCTTCCAATTAGTGTTCAGGACTCAGACACAGTCTAGGCTGAAAATCTATTTGTTTAGACAAGCCTTTTGTTAGCTGTCTGTTGAAGCGTTCATCAGATGCTCCATACCGGTTCTGAAGCAGGTGAAAACTTGCCCAGCAGTAGCCGTCTCTGCTCTTCAGGACTGTTTCGAGCACACTGACTGGCACATGTTCAGGGAAGCTGCAACCGCTGCAACCGATGGCAACTCCACCAACTTGAAGGAATACACAGCATCAGCGACCAGCTACATCAGCAAGTGCATCAATGATGTCACTCTCTCCGAGACCACCATTACACACTCCAACCAGAAGCCATGGATGACCCAGAGGTGCGTGCGCTGCTGAGGACCAAGACTCCACCTTCAGAGAAGGTGACAATGCGGTCCTAAGAACAACAAGGGTCAATCTGTCCTGGGCCACCAGAGAGGCAAAGTGCGTACACTCCCAGAGAATCCACAGCTACTTCAAGGACAGCGGTTACACACAGCACATGTGGCAGGGCATCCAGGCCATCACCAAGTACAGGACAACACCACCTGCCTGTGACAGTGATGCCTCTCTTCCAGATGCACTGAAAAACTTCTATGCTTAGTTTGACTTGACAGCAAGGAAGATCACCCCTCCTCCCAATGACCAGCCGGTCTAACCACGGTGATGTGAGGAAAATTCTACACAGAATCAACCCACAGAAGGCTGCTGGTCCAGACAACATTCCTGAAGAGTGCTCAGAGGATGTTCTCACTGACATCACACTGAGCAGCACAGTCGTTCCAATGCGCTTCAAGGCCACCACCATCGTCACCGTGCCGAAGAAGTCTTCAGTGTACTGCCTCAAGGACTACCGTTCCGTTGCACTCACACCCATCATCATGAAGTGCTTTGAGATGCTCGTCATGACACACATCAAGACCCTGCTGCCCCCCTCACTGGACCTCCCTGCAGTTTGTGTATCGTCCCAACCACTCAACAGACCATGACATCGCCACCACCCTCCAGCTGGCCCTCACCCACCTCCACAAAAAGGACACATACATTAGAATGCTGTTCATAGGCTTCAGCTCAGCATTCAACACAATCATTCCTCAGCTCCTGGAAAGCTTGGAAAGCTGAGCCAGCTGGACCTGAACACCTCCCTCTGCAACTGGATCCTGGACTGCCTGACTGGAGCTCTCAGTCAGTCCAGATCAGGAGCAGCATCTCCAACACCACCACACTGCACACTGGGGCCCCCCAAAGCTGTGTGTTAAGTTCAGTCTGCTGACTCATGACTGTGCAGCAATGCACAGCTCAAATCACATCATCAAGTTTGTTGATGACAAGACTGTGGTAGCGACCACTCTCCACTGAACATCAACGGCTTCTCCTTGGATTTTGTCAGGAGCACCAAATTCCTTGGTGTTCACCTGGAGGAGAACCTGACATGGTCCCTCAACACCAGGTCAATAGCCAAGAAAGCCCAGCAGCATCTTTACTTTCTATGAAGGCTGAGAGGCCTTATTCTACAGAGGGACTATCAAGAGTGTCCTGAGCAGCCGCATCACTGCCTGGTTTGGAAATTGCACCATCTCGGATCTCAAGACCCTGCAGCGGATAGTGAGAAGATCATCTGAGTTTCTCTTCCCTCGATCACAGATACTTACACCACATGCTGCATCCGCAAAGCCACCAGCATTGTGGATGACCATACACACCCCTCACACAAACTCTTCACCCTCCTGCTGTCTGGCAAAAGGTATGGAAGCATTCGGGCCCTCACAGCCAGACTGTGTACCGGTTTCTTCCCCCAAGCCATCAGACTCCTCAATACTCAGACACTGCACTCACACCAACCTATTACCACACACACACCCGCATGATCAACTGAACACCACTCCACTCCCTTTGGAATTTTTGCACATTTCTTTCTCTGTCCACATTATCCACAAGAGAACTGTGTATTAGTCAGCTCTGCAGTGTTCTTTACTGTGCCTACTGTCCTGTTTTAGGAAAATTTTACTAGACTTGTGCTGTTTGCACATGTTTGCACATATGCACTTTATGTATTCCTGTGTAGGTCTTGTAGTCTTTGGTTAGTTCTGTGTAGTCTCATTGTGTTGTTTTATGTAGCACCATGGTCCTAGAGGAACTTTGTTTCATTTCACTGTGTACTGTGCCAGCTGTTTAGAGTTGAAATGACTATAAAAGCCTCTTGACTTGACTTAACAGTTCTTAGGTAAATGTGCAGATCTGGAAGGTTCAAGTGCAAGGTTCAGAGTGTTTTGGTAAACTGGGATGTTTGGATGCTGAATCCCCAAACACCTACCCCCCCCCATCCCCACCCCCACCCCCGGCACTCATGCATTTACTCAGGTTTGTTGACAGTGGAGTTGTTGGCTGCTTCATGTCCCAGGGTGCCTTCATGTCTGTGTTACCTTCTGGCTCTCTGTTTTAGTTATGCTGTCATAGCTGGTATTGGCAGAGTCCCTGCTTGCACTTTGCTCACACTGTACACTGTCTTTAACCGTTACGTGACAAAAGCATACCTAATAATCTGTGTTTCGCACGCTCTCTCTCTCTCTTGCTCTCTCTCTCTCTCTCTCTCTCTCTCTCTCTCTCTCTCTCTCTCTCTCTCTGAAAATCACTTGCTGCTGCTGAGGATGGCCCTGCATGGATAGCCTACAGATCACCATGGTTTTACTATGGATGGTCCCACACAGATACCCTAAAGTTGGCTGTGGACGTTCATCTTTGGATACCCTAAAGACAGCAATTGCTAAGAACAGTTTACACTCAAATCTTAATCAGTGAACAGTTGGTAACTTCAGTTACAAGAGATACAAGTTACAAGAGAATTCCAGATACAAGAGACTTAAAGTTAAAACTCTAATGATGCTCATACTCAAGTTACTTTTAACCCAATTTAGCACTGCTTGACTTTATAGCATACAGTTATAGAAGAAAAATGATTTAGAATTGCACTGTGTCACCCAAATGACGACTGGTTCCCTTTTGAGTCTGGTTCTTCTCAAGGCTTTTTCCTCTTGTCGCCTCAGGGAGTTTTTCCTTGTCACCGTAACCTATGGCTTGCTTATTAGGGATAAATTTAAATTTTATATCTGGACTTTCTGTAAAGCTGCTTTGTGCCTGTGGCCATTGTTAAAAGCACTATATAAATAAATTTGCATTGAATTGTTCATGCACTTAATAATGTATGCAGTTTGGTCTATGTGTATTTATATAAATCGTGCATTCCATTGTATGGGTTTGCATCAGAACTTCATGACTTTAGTTTATGTGTTTATGCTGAACCAGTGCTGAGTGCATTCGTGAGCTGACCCCAATCTCTGCCAAATATAAACCATCACATATCCAGGCTTTGTTGTGAACACACGTCATTGTGCTTCTGCCTGGATTGGTCTATTTATAACAGGAGTGTTTGTTAGCAAAGGCCCCTTTCTCAAGCTGTGACATTTTATTCCACAAAATACAAGGGGCTGGGGTGGGGTTGCAGGGTAGCGGTGGAGGGGTAGGGGTGGAGGGACGGGGTTCTTTTTCTGAAGGTAGTGGTAAGGAAGCTACTCTTAGTCTAATGTACAGTCTGCAGCTTTTTCCTTTTGGACATGAAAGATAGTTACTGCTTTATTTTATTTATTTTTTTTTGTTAGCAATATATAAAAATGTAACAATATGCAGAAATAGAAAAAATATTTTAAAAATTCTATTTTCTTGTATTTGCCTCTTAAACTGCAAGAATGCATGTACAGTGTTAATAATTACAAATTTGTTTATACCTATATGTAATATTTTAACATTCTTTTAGCATAACTAATGCAGCATTAGTTAAACATAAAACAAGGTGTGCAATTGTGGCGTCCTTTTATTCTCATAAAATATTAACATTATACTAACATTCATTAATCATTGTATGCGAGTGCACTTTACAAGACCCTAAAGAATAACTGTGTTCTTGTATTTCTCAATAAAGGAAATTAGAGCAGAAATGTGCACTCGCTGAGGTGGAGAGAAGTTCCGGCCTCGCTGTTCTCCAGGGCTGCGTCCCAAATCACATCCTGCCCTCCTAAATACTATCAGAGAATAATAGCAGCTGTGGTGGCGTTCTGGAATGCTGCAATAGCCTAGTATGGTATGCGGTTTGGAACGCAGCCCCAGGTGTCCTTAACCTTAGCGCTTTTCGTCCTCTCGTGAACGCGCACGAATGCACGTATGAGGCGGGATCCTGTTACCATGGCAATTACGTCAACATTGGTGTCGCGCGCGGTCGGGTAACTAAAGGTCAAACTAAAGACAAGCGACAGAGACGGAAGGAAGCAGAATGGCGGAGACTCGGAATTTGTGGCAGCGAGAGCCGGAGGAAATAAAAGAGTAATAAAGTGTAGTGTAACCCGCGCTGCCGCTGAGTGCTGTGGAGTGAAGTAAAGGCGAATGTAACGAGGTATATTGGAGTGAAAGGACCCAGTCCGTGGTAGTTGTGTTCGCGGAGCTTAGCCGCCGTTAGCTAGCCGCACTGTGCGCTATGATCTTACAGCGCTCATTAGCAGAATGACTTTGAGCCGTCTCTAGCAAGTGTGCTAAAACACTTTACTGCACAATAACGACTCATTTGTGCCTTTAATTCTCACTAAACTAAGTTTCCAGCCTGATGAGCGTTTTGAGGAGCAGTGTGGTCGCACAGCCACAGTTAGCTTGTGTGCTTCCTCTTCGACCAACTTTGTAACTGGTACAAAAACAACTTGGCCTCTGCTTCATGTGTTTTCAGGAGCTTTTCAGAGGAGAGCTTTGCTGTTCTGGTCTTGTGTGCCTGTCTGTGTGCGTGTATAAGCTTTAAAGGTCTTTCTTACTTCCGGGCTGTTGAATAGACATGTATACCTGAGAGCATTCCCTTTATTCCACTAACGTTTGGCTTTTTTACATGTTGACATTTAAGGCTTTGGCAAGAATGTGAATTTTGCAAGAGGACACTTTCCAAAGTGATTTAGGCAAGTGTGCAAGTGTAACCTGAATAGTGAACTAACCACAGATTAAAAACTAAACTGTTTAAACGGGCAACTCATGCAGATTGGTCTGTTTAAATCATGTACAAGTGTGTAAATGTTCAGATTAACAATCTCATCATGTTCCTGGTTTAAAGGGAGAATGGGTATAACTTTGTGTTTTTACTTTGCTTTGCTCTGTAGAGGGCAGCCCACACTGCACTTTCCCCCATCTATTACTTCTCCTTTTTTGTTTGCTGTGTGTGAACATGGATATTGATTGTGTGTGAACTGAGCCGGTTGTTTGTGATTGTAAACATCCCCGACTGGAAGCTGTGTGTGAAGTGTTGAGCTTTCAGTTGGATGTTTGCTGCCACTGACCACCACCATCATCTATACTTTCTGAGACATTTCCATTTACTACTACATTTATTCATTTAGCAGAGACTTTTATCAGTCCGTGCAGAATCTAATCCAAGTATGAAGCTGTTTAAAAAGAGACAGAGTGCTCAGATTGTCCTGAAACAAATGCAAGTTGTAGAAAGAACAGAGGGCACCATGGCTAAACAGGGTGTGAGGAGTGCTAGTACTCATGAGTGATACAAACACTACAAAGTACTTTTACCGATTTTTTTTTTCTGTGGCGAGTTTAGTGACAGTCCAGCTGCAGTCACTGTAAACATCCTACACTCAGCTTTAGTGTGGATGAAACGCTGAGAGGAGGGTGTTTGCTTTGACTGGTTGGAGAACCACTGAGATGCAGATTGAGGAAGAAATGGATACGTATGCATAGAATTGTATAAACCTTGTAATCAGAATGATGACACTTTGCATGATTAAATGAATAAACCATAAATAAACCTTTCTTTATTCCTGTTGGCTCAGTTGGTTGCTGGGTTTGTTATAGACATAAGCTATATCAGATCAACACCACACATTCTTGTATAAATTTCACATGATGGGAAGTTTGCAGATTGCTTCATTAAAACATTCACATCATGACTGTTCAGTTAACAGGATCTAATCATTCAGATCATCTAACAAATCATACAGAATTCAGTAGTCATTATAATAATATATATATAATTTCATGTTGTCCTATTGCTAGAACTACCACTAATACAGGTGTGCAGCATTCCAGCTCATCGCAAAGGTGTTCAGTGGGGTTGAGGTCAGGACTCTGTTTAGGCCACTCAAGTACTTCCACTAGTAATGCTACAGCATACAAAGTCATTCTATACGATTGTTTGTTTCCAACATTGTGGCAACAGTTTGGGGAAGACACGCATATGGGTATGAAGGTCAGGTGTCCACATACTTTTGGCCATATAGTGTATATACAAAAACTGTGATCAAATTTGCAACATCGTGATGTTCCTTTTAACACCTATGAGAAGAGAGAAAGTGTCAAGAGTCCCCAGTCTTTCCAACGGTTACCTTATTGTGGGGGAACTTAATGTGTTTAAGGCACTGGGCTACTGATCAAAAGGGTGTGAGTTCAAATCCCAGCACCTCCATGGGATTATCCTCTATCCTTTTGGCTAAAAGCGTCAGACAAATAACAACATTGATGTACCTGGTGATGCGTAAAAAACGAGCAGTTGATTAGAGTATGAACTACAGCTATGACAGTATAGCACACTGGGGCAATCTGAAGTACAGTAGTTATACCATTAGTACAGTATACCATTTTGCTTTCATGAAAATTCTGTCCATGTGTAGCATATTGCTGTGATATGTGACAACGGCTTTTCTTTCAGAACTGCTTAATGATATGCTGTCCTATCAACAGCTTGAAAAAAGAATTCACTTCTCTAAAACTTACTGACTTCTTGTGGACTTCATGAACTAGTCTGTTTTGTATGTGTTTTATACCATTCATACATTAGGTATGTTTTCATTGGGTGGGGTGTGGAGTTAGAGATTATCCTTTCATTGCTCATGTTCCTTTCTGGTGATCTTTATTTATTCTTCTTTGTTAATTCAGTACCTAAAAAAATATGATAGCATACTTAAAACATACCAAAAAAAAAAAAAGAGTCACAGAGGTGGATTATGGCTTAGTATGAGCTAGATGTTGATACTGTGATAAGGAAATCTGAAATAGGTACATCATTAATGTTCAGTCATACAATAACTACTGACGTCACAAAATTATTCTTAAGTACTTTTTAAAATCATACAAAGAGGTAAAAATGGAAAACTACATTTCTGCATTGTTCCGTTAAACTAGAGAAGGCTTAAAGCAATAAACAAGTACCCTAAAAAGAAATTCCAGCAGTTTTCCTAACTCCATCATGTAAGATCAGCAGCAGGTCGCGTGCTCCTGAGGAGCGGTCCTGTGTAAGCCGCTCAGACAGCTGTAGTCCCGCACACTCGCCTCCAGGCCGCCAGGCGGCGCTCTCACCACAGCGCGCTACATTCTTCTTGAACAGCTCCAAAAAGGAGACTCAATCCGCCATATGTGATGTCGCAGATTCGCCATAAACGCCTGCTAAAGTAATTTTAATACAATAAATTCCACTTAAAATGTTATTTAGAGCCATAAATACAAATAAGAATCATTTGCTGTTTTTTGGACTACTGATGTAATTCAGAAGCATGGACCCAGCTCGAGCAGGTAGGCAAAAAGCGCCTTGGTTTACAGTAATGAAAAGAAACAGCCAATGCCGATGATTTGATGAGCAGTGAGCAGGTAAAACTAGCCAGTAACTTCACATCCTAAAGTTGAGCAATTAATTAGGCGCACTGAGTGATGACAGCGTTTCACTTTTGCCTTGCTTTACAGTACTTACTTCTGAATTTTAACTCTTCAGACGCTCTTGGTGTTCACTGGCTGTCAGAGTTGCTTTAATTATCGCAGTTCAGTTCACACCCGAGTCTAAATGTTCGTCTCGAAACTAATCGTCAGTGTCCAAACTCACTACCATATTACTAACCCCAGCTCTAACAGCTCCAAACCCCTCAGAGTGCTGAACCCTGCAGCCAAACACTCTCATGCTAAATACCGCGCTTCTACATTTTCACTGAGTATAAGACTGCACAATTTATTGGCTATATATTCATTATTAATTATTGTGTAGTTGAAAAGATATTGTAAATTATTATTTACTCTAGAAAACTCAGAACATAAGGAGCATTTTGTTTTTTATTATCTAAAATAGTCCCTGAACTCGTGTGCAGTAAATAACCCTACATTAAAACCTAAAGTGTTTAATTTCTCTCATAAACAAACTGTAGCCAACACCCATCATACCCTCACTCACCTCTATCTGGAAAATAACAGTAAAAGTTATTAATATCTGCTTATTAGCTCAGTTATTTTGTTTCCATTTTACAGTTTAGAAAATACCAATCATGAGAGATCATGCTAAGGCTCCACAAACTGTTATAATTTTGATGTTTTTTCCTCTTACTAAGGATATATGAAATCTAATGAAGCCTGTCAGGTGGGTGATGAAATAACTCTGCTTACTATTGCTGGATATTCAGAACCTGGATATCTGACAACATTCTTAAAAACAAACCCAGAAACACAGCTACTCAAATGCCTGATGCAAAAACAGCTTAAGTATATTCCCTAAACAAGGACGTTGGGTCTTTTTTTTTAATGATCACCTAAAACTGATTTTCAAAGAGGGCTTGATAAGAAACATGGTCAGAATACCACACATAGCTCTCAGACTAAACTGATGATTCCACATTACTGCCAAGAAGCAGCAGATCAAAACACAAACCGTCCAGCCAAACCAGAAGCTCCAGAGGAAAGGTGAAGGTCTGCAGTATTTATGCTGAGAGCATTTCCTCTAGCAGGTTTTAAATAAAAACATCAGATTGTACTGCCCACACGAATGCACATCTGTACTCCACTTGTAAAGATGTCAACGTAATGGCAGTTCTGCTGTACTGAATCGTGGCACTGACCACATCTGCTAACCTGGAAGTGAGAACTCCAGAGGTCAGAGAGAGTGTTCAAGAGACATGCTGTGTGTGAGGTGAGCTTGTAACACTGCTCTGTGAGAGATGGTACATTACAGGGGCATTAGAATTGCCATCACACTTCCTACATTTGGGTGCATATAGAATTGCTCATGGTCACCACAAAGTCAGAGCATTTATTCCTATTTATTATTTGTGCATGTAGACCAAGACGATGATAAGACGAACCACTCGTAATGCTAAATAATTATAACACTGCAAACAACTTCACTATACATGACCTACAGCAGTTTGTGAGAATATTTCCTCATCAGTGCAGTTTTGCCCATATCAAGGCAAGCCAGGATATGAAAGAGAAAACATTCTTCAGAAATCGTGCTCTAGCTTGTTTGGAGAATAATAAGTACAATCACCATCTGCTTGTTAGCAGAAAGACACAGTATAATAATAGTATCTTAAACTTCAAGTTATAAAGTTACCAGAGTGAAGACATATACCAACATGGCAGATATGTGTGAAATGCAATCAGTTTTTCCCCAGAAACCTTCAGGCAAGTCTTACTAAAATGGATGAATATGACCCTGATGATATGATAATCTGAACACACTGCAGAACAACAAACACCCCACAAGACCTGCCATTTTGGAGATGCTCTGACCCAGTCATCTAGCCATCACAATTTGGCCCTTGTCAAAGTCGCTCAGATCCTTATACTTGCCCATTTTTCCTGATTCCAACACATCATTTTCGAGAACTGACTGTTCACTTGCTGCCTAATATATCCCACCCCTTGACAGGTACCACTGTAATGAGATAATCAATGTTATTCACTTCACCTGTCAGTGGTTTTAATGTTATGTCTGATTGGTGTATAATAGGTGATCAGTGGTGTCTAGTAGTAAGATGGGGCAGGATAATTAATGCTGTTCTCCAGGCAGATGCTCTGCGACACTGTGTGGGAGGTGAAAGAAAAGAAGTCAAATAAAGAGAATTTCAGCTACATTTTTGCAACCTCAATCAAAGGGTTTGTGGAAATTTTTTCCACTTCTCTATTTCTGAATCCAGTGTTTTTAAATAAGCATAACAGGCAATGTTATTGTCACTTTAGTGCTTTAGTATTCATGAAGTCTCTGCATCATCTCACTATTCTATTAGATTTCACATAAGCATTGTGTGATTAAGCATTGGGTTTTTTTGTTGTTGTTGTTTTTTTTTTGCTGATTTTACTCTGATGCTATTGTACTTACAGAGGGATCTTCAGTTTTCATGTGTAAAATATGCAACCTGTTCTCTCCCAATAAATCACTGCTCCTGTCCCATGTACTTGAGAAACACACTGACGAAGGTGGAGATGCAGAGGACTTTATTATCCCACTCAAACCTTTACAATCTCCACATGTACCAGGTACGATTTATAAAAACATCAATGTCTGCAAGGACCCCATAATGAAGAAAAGTTTCAGATCAGACCCATACTAGATAAAAATTTTTTTTAAACTTTTATTTAACATTCAGCAGTATTATACAACTATACTAATAACTTTACTTTGTTGTAGAGGGCATCAAAAGAAAAAGAGGTAGACCAAAGGGATCCACTAAGAAAGCCCAAGCAGATGTACAGAGGCCTAACAAATTGTCCAGTCAACCAAAGAAAGAAATATCTGATATGTTGTCAGAATCCCCAGGTAAACCACAACATACTGAAGATGGCACTGGTTTGGAGTGCAAGAAATGTCAACGCAAGTTCAGCAACAAACGGCAAATTTCCAAACACATCTGTTTTGCTGAACTCAAAGATGTTCCTGATGAGGATGACTTCCACAGTAAGAGTCTTTATAGTCTTAGTTCTTATCAGCAAGCCATGTCTAATATATTACCATCAGAATTCTGAATACAGCCATCTTTTAATATTGTCAACCCTCTGCTGTCCAGGTGAGAACCCTGGTCCTGTTGAGATAGTAGATGAAGAAGATGAAGATGTAGAATGCTCACCAAAGAAGGCGAGAACAGTGAAGGCAGACAAGGTCTCTAGTGTAAAGGACCCTGATTCAACAGGCTGCACCAAAAACCCCATTGTCAGTGTGGTTCTGGCAGCACATGAAGCCATTCCTGGTGAGATATTATACAGCTATAAAACCAACTGTAGACATTAACTCTTTTATGAAAGTTTTATGAAGGTGCTGTTTTATTATAGGTGCCACAAAAATAGTTCCCATTGAAGCTGCTCCAGCTGAGATGGTTATGCAACCTGATGGAACGGCAGAAGAGTCCACACAGAAGAAAGGTTACCAAGAATATGCCATACAGCAAGCTGTTTATGAAGTGCCTCTGAAATCTAACAGGTACAAATTTCATTCGAAACAAGGCTGCTCGGGGCTCCTGTGTAGCGCAACAGAAAAGTGTTTGCTCTGTTATCGGGAGATTGCAAGTTTGAATCCTGACAATGCCTCAGCCATCAGTGGCCAGAAGCCAAGGGAGCAAAATTGGCCATGTTCTCTGCGTGGAAGGGATGGTATACTCTCTCTCCTGTCAATCACTGCGACACTAGCCAATTGTGGGTAACTGAGAACTCATGTATGTGGAAGAGGGTAGACTGCGCTTTCCTCCGTGTGTGTTACATTGTCCCGTGACAAAGCATGAGCAGCAGTTCAAAAGCTGACTTCATGTGTCTTGGAGGAAGCATGTGATAGCCTTCACCCTCTCCAGTTGGTAGCTGCCATTTAATAGCAGAGAGCTGGCTGAATGGTGGGAATTGGTAAATGACCAAATTAAGGAGAAAATAGGGGAAAATATTTGCTGCAAGACTAATCTGACTTTACAAACACATCAATAAACAGCAGATCTATATAATTTTTAAATGTCTATGTCCTGACGTTTAACCATCTGCTCCACCGTGATATTCATCCCATTGTGTAGATGCTGTTTATTACTCGTTTAAGCTGTTACCCATCAAATGATTGACTTTTTTTTAACTGTCTTTTCACTCAGGATAGGGCAGACCCAGTTGAAAATTTTCACCTGTGAATACTGCAACAAGGTTTTCAAGTTCAAACATTCCCTTCAGGCCCACTTGCGAATCCACACCAATGAGAAGCCGTTCAAATGCAGCCAGTGTGACTACGCCAGCGCTATCAAGGCCAATCTCAGTGTCCATATGCGGAAGCATACCGGGGAGAAGTTCAGCTGTGAGCACTGCTCATTTAACTGCCTGAGCAAGGGTCACCTTAAAGTACATGTGGAGAGGGTGCACCAGAAAATTAAGCAGCACTGCCGCTTCTGCAAGAAGAAGTACTCTGACGTCAAAAACTTGCTTAAGCACATCCGAGAGAGCCATGATATGGAAGACGGGAAAGTCAAGGACTCTTATGATGAGTACAGGCTCCAAACCAGAGAAGGTAAACGACAGCTGCTCTATGACTGTCATGTCTGTGACCGTAAATTCAAGTATGAGTTGGAGCGTGATCGGCATCTGATGGTTCATGGTAGCAACCGACCGTATGGCTGTGAGTTGTGTGATCATGGGTCAACAAAGTTTCAAGCTCTTCAGGCTCATGTTAGAAAGCATCCTTTTGTGTACGTGTGCTCAGTTTGCCTGCAGAAGTTTGTGAGTACTGTCCGCCTCAAGTTACACTTCAGCGAGTCCCACCCAGGAATGGATGAATCCATGGCTTTCGCTGATTCAATCAAAAACAGTTTCTGCCTGTTGAAACCTGGAGATGACATTCAGCGGGACATGCTGAGACAAGATGAATTGGAGATCAGCAAAGAGTTGTCCCTCCTCAATGCACAGGAAGTGCTTGCCACTGAAATGGACAGTGTAGAGGAACAAGAGGCTCAAGGTCCTGGCAGTTTAACTACAGAGGAACTGGTACATGATCCCCAAGAGGACATAGCTTCAGCAGAGATCAACAACTGCCCAGTTATTGATACGAGTGCAGCTGTGGAAGCTCAAGTGCATGGGAGAGTCTCTGAGGATTTACTAGATAAAGAACAGCTGCAGGATAATTTGCCAAACATGGACAGTAGTGTAACAGAATTTAATAATCCTGGCGAAGGGAATGCAAATTTGCCCACACAAACTCCAACGTCTGAGATACCATGCATGTCACCAAAAGAGCAAATGCTGTCAGGAGTCACAGCAGACATGTCAGTTACTCAGAGCAAGAATGAGTCCAGTGTTACTCAAAGCAGCCCTCCCCCTAGTGGTACGGAGGACTTGGCATCCACACAACTAGAGGAAAAATCTGCTTTTGCACAGATTTTAGAACAAATGCAGAAAAGGCAACTAAACATGGAAGTTTTTGATAGAATACGGAAAGTCTACGGAGATCTGGAGTGTGAATATTGTGGTAATATTACAAGGCTGTTTCCTTTTTGTTTTTAACCTTTTTTAACAACAATTCTCTTCTTTGCTTTCAAGACATCTTATCTTTCTTTTTTATAGGTAAGCTTTTCTGGTACCAGGTGCACTACAACATGCATGTAAGAACACATACACGAGAACATCTGCATTACTGTTCCCAGTGCAGCTACTCTTCCATTACCAAAAACTGCCTGAAGCGTCATGTAATCCAGAGACACAGTAATGTTCTCCTCAAGTGCCCCTCAGAAGGATGCCAGTACTCTACGCCTGACAAGTACAAACTGCAGGCCCATCTTAAAACTCACTCAGAAATTGTAAGTGCTAAGGATGTTGGTCTGAGGAAAGAAAAACAATGGAAGTTGCAGTTTGCTGATTTTTTTTTTTTCTTTTTTCTAAATAACTCTAGGTTAAGAAGAGCTTTGTTTGTCCCATCTGTAAGAAGGCATTTCCAGAAGACAAACTTAGGCATCATATCAAAACTAATCATCCAGGTAAAAGAAATGAACATCCCAGGCAGTTTTTTGTCCTAATTTTTATGGTATAATTGTAATAAGTGCTTTTTCTGTTTAGATACATCACTAACGACCACTTTAGAGGCACTGGGAATACGTGCCCATGTAAAAGGTGTAATAGGAAAACGAGCCTCTAAATGTCCATACTGTGATTGCTACTTCACAAGAAACGGAACTGACATGCAGCAGCACATCTGGGCCCATGAAGGTGGGGTAAAATGTCCTCTTATTCAAAAAATCTCACAAGAACTTAAACTGTGGGTGCCAACTCAAAATAATATATTTTCTCTCAACAACAACAAAAAAAACCAGTATTATTTTTATTTATTTAAGCACGTGTGAAATCTTCTATCTTTTTCTTTTCTTTTACTTTAAAAATGTCCAGCCCATATGCAATGTGTTCATTTTTCATTATTTAGTATGTTTGAAATCTGCCTGTAATACACATATCAAGCTCACTGACTATCTGTTTTTGTTCACACATACAGGAGTAAAACCCTTTAAATGCTCATTGTGTGAATACGCCTCACGCAGCAAAAGCAACCTGAAGGCTCATTTCAACAGGCACAACACAGAGAAGAGCCACCTGTGTGATCTGTGCGGGAAGAAGTTCAAGTCCAAGTGCACACTAAAGAGCCACAAGCTCATGCACTCAGCAGACGGTGAACCACTTTTTATTGTCTACTTAATACAAATAGCTCCCCAATCAGTTATACTGGGAGATGGAAGATATTTACTTCTTTCAGGAGTAGACTATAAATTTCAGTTTATAAATGGCTACCACGTGAAAATTTTACGTTACAGTTCATATATGAATTATTTATTATATGAAGTGAAAAACACTCAAGATCACAGCTAATGAGAGAACAGACAGGAGGGAGATGAGCAGTGGACGAGTGTTGAGTGTATCCCAAACACGAATCTTGATAGAGGAACACTTATTAGAATTCGGTCTAACAAGTAATGATTGTTAAGAAAACTTAGAATGTGTTTGGGAAAGTGTACATAGATAATATACTACAAAAATTGATATCTTAGCAAGTCAAGATATCTTGTATGAAGGAAATGTTATCTAATATTTTTCATTATGAGATTATTATATTACAAATATAAGACCATTAAGTCTAACATATTTACTAATTTCAAGCTTAAATTGTCTTATTCCAGTGGTGGATAGTTTTGCTTCTTTCTAGAAATAAACACTTGAAATAAGCTAAATTATTTGCTAATAGAATAAGACAATGTCAAGCTTGAAGTGAGTAAAAGTATATAGAAAGAGGAGAAATAATCTTGTATTTATTTAAAAAAATGCATAATGAATATTTGTTGAATTTGCTTATATTCAATAAATTTTTACTTAGATATCTTTTTACTTTTTGCAGTGTGCTTCTGTCAAAGAGGAATTTGTAGAAAGGATAACATCATATTAGCTAACTTGGTAGAATATGAATATGACAATATAAATAGCCCAGTTTATTTGAGATAGAATTCTGCATAAATAAAATACTGAGATAAAGCCTAATGGATGCAAAGAAGCCCATAACAAATATGATCTCTGGCTATATGTTGGAGATAATGTAGCTGTTTTTGTAACCACCAAGATTACATTGTATGAGCTTGTGTATAATAGGAGTATAACCGCTAAAGAGAAGTCTTAGAACACTCAGAATGGATTCTGTGCTTTCTAATTTTGGAACGGTTCTAGTAAGAATACTTAAAGTACGATGAACAGGAACAGGACATGGAAAGGCTATTCTGTATGAATCTGTGTTGAAACAGTTGCTTGTATTTCACTCTACTGTAGGTAAGCAGTTCAAATGTACTGAGTGTGATTTCACTGCAGCACAGAAACCACAGCTCCTCCGCCACATGGAACAGCACGTCTCCTTTAAGGTAAATAAAATGACCTTTTACCAGCATGCATTTTCCATATACTTAGCATTTTCGTTGAAGAATACTTGACCTAAAATGCTAACATTAATACATAAGTTAATAAATGAAAGTTTAGGGAGTTTCGTCGAAGGTCTGAAGGGGAAGGGGAAAGTTTTGTCGAAGGTCTGATTTTAATGTTTTGGACTCTGGATTTAAATAGACATACTAGAAAAAAACTGTACTCCCCAATATTGCTTTGCAAAGGATTTTCCTCGTTTCTTTGTTTTTGGCTTCTGTTAAAATAATAGCTATAATTAGCTACACCTACAGCAAGACCAGAGCTGCAAGTCTGCTTTTTCAAAAAAGGCAACTCACAAGGCAAATACAGTTTCAATAAAAGGCATGGGGTGGGTAAGGAGTAGGACATCCTTGTTTTAAAAATTATAAACTGCTTTTTTAAAGCAGTTTGATGGGTGATGGTTGATGGTTGATGGGAACATTTCCCGAAGCCCGTATTTGCATGATATACAGTCAGGTCCATAAATATTGGGACAGTGACACAGTTTTGGTAATTTTGCCTCTGTACACCACCACAGTGGATTTGAAATGAAGCAGTCAAGATGTGACTGAAGCGTAGACTTTCAGCTTTAATTCAAGGGGTTTAACAAAAATATTGCATTAACCGTTTAGGAATTACAGCCATTTTTTACAGAGTTCCTCCATTTTCACAGGCTCAAAAGTAATGGGACAATTGACTGATACGCAGTTTCATGGCCAGCTGTGGCCTGTTTCCTCCTTATATCATGATAAATTAAGGAGATAAAAGGTCTGGAGCTGATTCCAAGTGTTGAATTTGCATTTGGTAGCTGTTCATGGGAACTCTCATTATGCCATCCAAAGAGGTGTTGATGCAAGTGAAGGAGGCCATCATTAGGCTGAAAAACCAAAACAGACCTATCAGAGAGATAGCAGAAACTTTAGGAGGGCCAAATCAACAATTTGGTACATTCTTAAAAAGAAGGAATGCACTGGCGAGCTCAGCAACACCAAAAGGCCTGGGAGACCACAGAAAACCACTAAAGTGGATGATTGCAGAATTCTTTTCTTATTGAAGAACAACCCCTTCACAACATCTAGCCAAGTCAGGAACACTCTGGAGGAGGTAGGCCTATCATTGTCAAAGTCTACAATCAAGAGCCACCTTCATGAATGTAAATACAGACGGTTTACCTCAAGATGCAAACCACCGGTAACACTCAAGAACACAAAGGCCAGATTAGACTTTGCTAAAAAACCTCTAAAAAAAAAAGCCTGACCAGTTCTGATGCAAGATTAACTTGTACCAGAATGATGGGAAGAGAAAAGTATGGAGAAGGAAAGGAAGGGCTTATGATCCAAAGCATACCACATCATCCGTCAAACATGTGGAGGCAGTGTTATGGCATGGGCATGTTTGGCTGCCAATGGAACTGGGTCACCGGGGTTCATTGATAATGTGACTGTTGATAGAAGTAGCAGGATGAATTCTGAAGTGTACAGAGCTATACTTTCTGCTCAGATTCAGTCAAATGCTGCAAAACTGATAGGACAGCACTTCACAGTACAGATGGATAACAACCCAAAACATACTGTGAAAGCAGCCCAAGAGCTTGGAAATTAAATGTTCTTAAATGGCCGAGTCAGTCACCTGACCTCAACCCAACTGAGCTGCTTTTCACTTACTGAAGACAAATCTGAAGGCAGAATGACCCACAAACAAGCAGCAACTGAAGATGGCTGCAGTAAAGACCTGGCAAATCATCTCAAGGGAGGAAACTCAGCATTTGGTGATGTCCATGGGGTCCAGACTTCAGGTAGTCATTGACTGCAAAGGATTTACCAAGTAATAAAAATAATCCTAATATTTATGATTATATTAGTTTGTCCCATTACTTTTGAGCCTGTGAAAATGGAGGAACTCTGTAAAAAATGGCTGTAATTCCTAAACGGTTAATGCAATATTTTTGTTAAACCCCTTGAATTAAAGCTGAAAGTCTACGCTTCAGTCACATCTTGACTGCTTCATTTCAAATCCACTGTGGTGGTGTACAGAGGCAAAATTACCAAAACTGTGTCACTGTCCCAATATTTATGGACCTGACTATATATAATGTGTGTGTGTTCATGTTTGTAACATTGCCTTTTCAGCCATTCCGTTGTGCACACTGCCACTACTCGTGCAACATCTCAGGTTCTCTTAAAAGACACTATAACAAGAAGCATCCTGGGGAGCAGTACAGCAACGCAGGTCCTGGAACACCCACTTCAGAGACTGTGATAGAGCAAGGTATGTCTCTGTATTTCCCCTTTTAGTACAAAGGTGTTTTCCATAGAAAATATGGTATAACTGTAATACATTGAAGTGTGAAAAGTCTCTCACTGAATCTGTTCTGACTGAGGTGTAGTGCCTTTGCACTGTATATCTGCAGGTGGAGTGAAGTGTCCAGTCTGTAACTATGTTTACGGAACGAAATGGGAAATGAACAGACACTTGAAGTGCAAGCATGGACTCAAAGTTGTTGAGAATCAGTGGGAGGTGAGTAAAAACAACTCTGACTTCACTAGCACCTTTACAGAATAATCCTGTTGCTCTGACAGAAAGCAAGTCCCACATTTAACATTTATTACCATATATAAGTGCAGTGTAGGAAGCAATAGCAATTAGTTAACTCTAGCTAGTTAGTTAAGCAAAAAAAAAAATTCTGATCAAGCATTATGGGGATGATTCACCAGCAGTGCTTCATTTTTTTTTAGGCAACTTCTTAGAGTTTAAGAATGATGGCATAACAATAATCCAAACTATGCTCTTATGCTTGATCAGGTAGTAGAATCAGCAGAGGAACCAAACACACAGTATCTTCAAATTGCTGAGACAGAGGACGTGCAGGGAACAGAGGCTGCTGTTTCAGTGCTGCAGAACCTTCGCTTTAACACACAGAATGGTCTGTATCAGGACTTTGAAATGTGGCTGCAAAATATTCAGTGAAATGTGCAACTATCTTCATTCTGTTTTGTAGGAGTTGTCTCAGCGACAGCTGCAGACAGACTGGATCCAGCGTCAGTTAATATTCTTCAGCAGATAATCGAGCTTGGCACAGAGAACCCCGACACTGTGGCCTCCGTGGTTGCCATGGCACCTGGCACAGTCACCGTGGTGGAGCAGGCAAGTCTACTTGCTCAAACACAAGGGAGTGGCTGCAGAGTTTTTCAGTAATGAATGAAGAGGCTGGAAAAATCCAGCCAAGGTTTAGTGTGTTTGGAACAGAAGTGCTGTTAAAGCTGTGGAGGTGAATAAAGCATTAATAATGAACTCATCAAGAATATCAGCAAGTTTCACCTCATGTAGCTTCACAAGCAATTTGCTTACATGACATTTTAAAGCAGTTTGATAGCATCACTGATATTTTACAGCAGTGTGTTTCAGGTTTTTAGGATTTTTTTGCCCTTTAAATTGAACCTACAGCATCAAGTAGTTCTGATGAATGAACACTTTATAATTGGGAAAGCGGAGAGGAGAAAGAGGAGCTGCTTGTGTGACTTGACAGTAAGCAGCTACAGTTAAAGTGGGACATTACATCACAAATCAGTGAATGTCCCAAAAATAACCAAGTTACATTGCAACATTGTTACAATGTTGTAAGTCTCATTATATTCTTGCTCTTCCAAGACTTTGTCCTCTATGTTTGTTTATCTTGCTTTCCCTCAACTTGGTCGGGATGTAAAAAAGCACTTGATGGAAAAAGTGAAACTTTTCAACTTTTGAAGCTCTGCTGTGACCTAAAAACAGACAGCTTTTTAAAAGTGGCTACATCCTTGGTGATCTAGTGGTTAGGATTCGGCACTCTCACCACTGCATCACAGGTTCAATTCCCAGTCAGGAACAGTGTCTCTTGCTCCTAAGTGTCCCTATCGTCAGGAGATCAAATCCCAGCAATACCACAGCCATCCATTGCTGGGAGCTAGGGAAGGACAATTGGCCAATGCCTGAATGTGTGAAGGGGTGGACTACTGACACTAGCCATTCGCAGGCATCTGTGAGCTCATGTATGCAGAAGAAGGCAGCTAGTGCTTTCCTCAGGGAGTGTTCTGCTGCTATGTGAGGCAGCATGTGCAGCAGTTTGAAAAGATGCTATTGTCTGGCTTCATGTGTCTCAGAGGTCCTGACCCCTTCTGCTCTCCAGACCTGCCTGATCCCTCCTGATGCCCTATTTCTGGTTGGATTTCTCATCTCTTGGAAACCATTCGCTGCTGCTGACAGATTAATGAGGGTGGTGCCACTTAATAACCATGAAGATGACTTTGGACTGTGGTTGATATGAACAGTGTTGCTACGATGGCTTAGGACTGTAATTGCTATGATAGCTTTAGGACTGCAATTCCCACGAACAGTTTTGCAATCCAGTCTCCATCAGTGAACAGCTGATAACTTCAACAAAATAGACTTCATGTGAAAACTATAATGAATTTCCTGTTTATACAATTGCACTTGGTGACCATGTAGTACACAGTTACAGAAGGGAATTATTTATAATCGCATTGTCCGTTGTCACCCAGGTGAGGATGGGTTCCCTTTTGAGTCTGTTTCCTCTCATGGTCTCTTCCTCATATTGTCTCTGGGCGTTTTTCCTTGCCATCGTCACCTCTGGCTTGCTCATTAGGGATAATTTTATAAATTTGTAAGTTTAAAATTTATATCCTGAATTTATATATTTCTGTAAAGCCGCTTTGTGACAATGGCCATTGTTAAAAGTACTAAACAAATAAAATTGAATTGAGTAGAGGAAGTGCGTGTCACCGTCCCTGGTTGGTAGCTGTCTTACGACAGGGGAGAGCTGACTGGTGGGAGTTAGTAGATGGCCATATTGGGTAGAAAATGGGGAGGGGGGGGTGGCGGTGGCTGCATTCTGTTCATCTTGTGACCGCTTCCCGGTGCATTACATTACATTAGGAAAACAGACTAAATTCTAAAACCAGTCTAGCAAATTTCTTGAGGCACTAATGGCACCTTTTAGCACATTTATCAGCTCAATCTCTTTATCATACTAGGTGACAGAGGAGGAGCAGCAGACAGACCATGCCATGATGATCCATGATGCACTGCAGCAGGCCACTGTGGGTCTCGGAGAAGAGCATCATTTGGTGGTGTCTTCAGATGACGTGGAAGGCATCAAGACAGTCACGGTGTACACACAGGGTGAGGACGCTTCACAGTTCATTGTCTATGTTCAGGAGGCTGTCCAAACTGAGGAGAGCACTACAGATGTGACCTAAAAGACTTTAGAACATTCAGAAGGATGTACAAATGGAAAGGTTTTCAAAAGCTTGGAAGGAAAAATGAAATGAAATGTGTTCAATGCAAGCTGATAAGCTAATGCATAAAAAATAGAGGCAGTAGTTGCATGCAGTATACAAAAACAGCATATGATTTTTATTATTTTTTCAGAGACATGCAGAACAAGTCTACTGAAAATCTCCTTCCCACTCATTCTTTTGTAGCTTTTTATAAGACAGTGATTTTGATGGGTTTCAAAATTATTGAATGGATTTGTCTGCTACATCATATCTGAGGTAATACGGACTTTAATCAGATTCACCAGAATCTGAGCTTGAATTTATGATGAGTCACAGAAAGAATGTGTGTGATTTGATGTTAAACCACAGCGCTGTTGAATTCACGATTCTGATTAGTCAGAAGTATCGCTGCAGTCCACATAAATGGAATTTAAAAACATGTGTAACTGTTGATCTGAAGTTTTCTGTGAGGAGATACATTTTTGGAAGGAGTCTCAGTAAGTTTTACAACATGCTTTTCTGCACTTTCCTGATGCTTGGTAACATGACAAGCTGCAAGCTGTCCGAGAGAGAGAAAAAAGAGAGGCTAGTGAGGGAAAGAATGCAGGATTTGACAATTATAGCAGTTTATTGCTGCTATAATGTAAGTGAGAAGAGGAACTAACTTGTTTTTTGGGACATTCCATAACATTAAATGTAACTGTAAATAGATAAAAAGTATGATGTATCATTCTTCATAAATCATTGGCAAATTGCTGTGGTATAAGAGCAATAAAACAACACCATGTTTTTTATTACTGTCTTATAAAAGCTAATCTCTAAGTGCTTTATTTCTTAATTATTTAACATTTTTGCTCTGAATCTTATGCAAGTATGCTGTCTGAGTTCACCTTTTGATATTTGAGACTTGAATATTCAGGTTTAAAACATTCAAGACGTAGAAACTTCTACACCTTAAATGCATGTGATTGAAAATTTACAATAATCATCCAGGAAAGGGCAAACAGGCCAGGATCCGAACAAACTCATCAATTTTGCCAATTAACAGTTGTGAAGTAGGGAAGGTCATTAGTCAAACTGTTCGGTAATTTTTGCATGTAACTATGTAAATATAATGAATTTTTAACAAGTAAATACTTATGTCAAATGCATTTATTGCATGTTAACACGTATATTTTTGTCCCATTAACATGTTACACTGGTCTTGCACTTAATAGCTGATTCCATTTTTGCTTTTGGAGAGATACCTGGGCATCTTACTGCCACCTACTTGCAATAAGTGGTGAAGCTTTATTGCTCACAAGACACGGAGAATGAAGAAATAGTGGAAAATTAATATTGAAATGAATGTAAATTCATATCAAATGAATGTAATGTAAATTTTCATATCTAATCATTTCTGAAATATCTGCCTGCTTTTGGAGCTGTAAATGAAGTACCCCAACATCTGAGTAATATATTACCTTGGCTATTATAGCGTATTCTGATTACAAACAGGTCAAGTGACCAAATTAGAGTAATAAAGTGGTGAAAGATGAAAAAGCATGAAGCTCATCATGCTTAAAATTTCAGTGTTTTTTTTTTTAAAACTTTACTTAACAGTTTATATAGCTTACTTGCTTTTAACAGACAGTAACTGATGGGAAGAGCAAAATTCTAATATTACACGTGCTCAGTGAAACTGGACTGATGATTGGATTAAAAAAAAGGGGGGGGGGGGTCCCATTTATCTATATGCATAGTTTTGTTTGTACACCGTGTGTACGCATGTTTCTATGCATTCAATGTGATTCATGATGTTTTGCTTATGCATGAGGATCTTTGTATATTTCTGCACACTCCTGACCATGGGTTTGCAGAAACTCATAGTGGTAGAAAAGTGTAATAGCAGGTAAAATGATTATGAGGAACTACTGTACCACACCACTTCTTGTCAATCATGTCAGCATAATTGAGAGCATAATTACTGACTGCAGTGCTCCCAAGATGCAGACAAATAACACAGATGGAATGTAAAGTAAAATCATATAAAAGGCACATTTAAAGAGAGATTGGCATTATGCCTTTTTTTTGAAGATCTGGCTCACACAGCTTTGTGGATGGAGCACTGCATTACATTACATTTCCAAAACCAGCAGCGTTTTGACAGCAAAAATGACAAATTATCGTGCCTTCGAGTTTCAAAACGTAATTGGGGAAATAGAATGACCACATATACTCATAAAATCTTTACTAGTAAAAGTGCCAAATAAAACCAGTTTTGTTTTGCTCCACTTCCTGCAGCAGTATCTTTACTTTATTGTTGGTGAAGTTCATCCTGGTATGCACCAAATCATCTGTAACAAGTAGCACCTTGAGTCGGCTACTGTGCTTTTTAAAGGGAAGTTGTTTACCATATATGGTGATTTGAGGGCATTTTTTTAAAATGCAAATTAGTGTGGCCATGCACAAGCACATCAGTTTAGAATAGTTGAAATGTGCATTGTGAGATGCTTTTCTATTCACCACAGTTACAAAGAGAGGTTATTTGAGTTACCTTAGCCTTCCTTTCTAGCTTGAACCAGAGTAGTCATTCTCCTCTTCAACATGGTAATTCTGTCAACAGAACTATCACTCACTGGATGTTTCCTGTGTTTTGCACCATTCTGTGTAAACTCTAGAGACTCTATAGTTGTGTGTGACAATCCCTGGAGATCAGCAGTTGCTGAAATACCCTAACCTTCTCGTCTGATATCAGCAATCTTGCGAGCTTAATTTGATCTGAGTTTTTAAGCATTACACTGCTGCCACATGACTGGCTGACTTGATGACTGCATGAATGTACAGGTGTTTCTAATAAAGTGGTCAGATCTAATGGTTCAGATTATATAATTTTTTTTAATAAATAAAAAGACTGTTTTTTAATGAGTTTAGGTCATGATTTCATAATTCTGTTTATAATCAGTTCATAATTTAGGTAACCCAGTGGTGCAGTGGGTAGTATTGGTACCTCACAGCTCCAGAGTCTGGGGTTTGGTTCTACTTCTCCCAGTGTCCATGTGAGTTTCCTCCCACCTCCCAAAAACACTTTTTTAGGCTGGTTGGATACATTAAATTGCCCACAGGTATGAATGAGAATATTTGCATATGGTATCCAGGGTGTATTCCTGCTGTGTGTCCAGTGTTCCCAGATACACTGAAGATTTATCACATCCATGACCAGGATAAAGCATTAACAAAATTGATATGTTTCTTTCAGGTGTTGGAAAAGCACAGGTTAGTAAATTATTCTTCTTGTTTCTTGTAGTAAAAAGTCTCTTGACCTCTGAGTATATTTAGGGTTCTCTCTTAAAAGATGAAACACTAGTCTGCAATACTCTTGAGGTCTATACAGTGCAATATAATTCTTCACTCTCAGAAATGCATTGGTACAGTTGAGGCCAAACTTTTACATACATCTTGGATAAAGAGATTCAAACTCAATTTTTCACAATTCCACACATTTCATATTACCATACATTTCCTGTGTTGAGTCAATTAGGGTATCTACCTGATTTCCATAACAGGTCATTTCAAAATAATAGATAAGAGCCAGATTTATTATATCAGATTTTCAGTGGATCAAAAGTGTTGGTGTTGGTACTTGGTGGCACAGCTTGAGGCTAGACTTCCTCGAGCTTCTCACAATACTTTGCTGAAATCTTTGCTCATTCCTCCTGACAGATGCTTTTTCAGCTCAGTCCTCAACTGTTCTATGGGATTCAGGTCAGCAACTTTCTATTACCAACTGCAACAGTGGTCTACCAGCTCGGCCTGTGTTTTGGTAGCTGGTCAGAATAATATGGGTTTTTCAGCAGGGATGCAGGGCAGTCACACACAAAGGTGAAAAGGCAATGGAAAAGCATGCGAAATAAAAAGTAAATTTGTCCTTAGAAGTATGATTTGATTGTGATCATTTGAAATTTATTTTGGTTAAATCTCTTGTATCATTTACGAATTTGTCACTTATCTTATCTATCTTTTGCAGTGAGTAATTATTGTCTCAGTCACTGTCTTGCCCCAGCCAATCACATCTGTTCTGCATACCCCTTAGTTTGTGCCCTAGAACATCCCCCAATTTAAAACAACTGACAAGTCTGGGGTAACATAAGCAAAGTTTAAAAAAAAAAAAAAAATTATATTTTATATATATGTATTACATAAATAAGAATATAGAGTTCTATTTTTTTATTTTTAACAAAAATACCCACTATATAATGAATTAATTATACCAAAATGCTTGCAAAAATGAGAAAATGTTACAGCTGTAACAAACACACAATGGAAGTAATTTCTTTGTATCAATTTGTATTTCAAGATAAAATTCTCTTTTTCAGTGATTCCTTTCATCGTGTCTGCTCTGAGCCCTGATGGTCCTCTGCATCACGCTCAGTGTCATATTGCTCATCCTGCTCTTTCTGAAGTTGCCTCATGAGCAGGAACTCTTTGGGCGTGATGTCATCATCTTTCATCTTCTTCGCTTTGTGTTTCTTTTTTTCAATGAGCTTCTGCTTCCTGATCTCTGCTAATGTGTCTAGCTGCTCTTGAGTTAGAGATGCTGAGCTGCTGATCTGTGAGCTAGAGTCTCTCGACTGCTGTTTGTAGTCCTCAATCTGTTTATAGAGCGCATCATGATCGATGCCAAACACGACTCTCTTCTTCTCCACTGTGTACAGTCTTGTCCTGTGGGAAATTTTGACAAGTTTTTCACTCAAAGAAATCCTCGTTGTAATTCTATTTTTTTAAATAATTATTAGGGAACACTAGACATGCTCCATAAGTAGGTATGACACAAAATATTGTCACTGCCAATACATCTGCTGGGATGTTATAAATACAGGTCAACAAATACATGATCATTGAATCTGAATTCTTACTCGGCATCTTTCTCATTAAGGACAAGTTTCTTCGAGTCATCACTGGGGCCATAATCAGCAATCTTTAGAAGATTTTCCACCTGACATCAGGAAGAAAAACTATAAAATTGTTCATTCATTTTCATCTTGTCATCCTAATCACATGACTGAATAAGTCAAGTTACCTCTTTCAGAGCCGCATACTGTTTATCTAGGACAAAAACTAAAGGAGGAACACTGCCCAAGATCTGCTGTGAGATTAGAAGGTATCTGAAACATACAGCAAATTTTACAATTACATAATTCTTTTTTCTCCACATAATTTTATGTTCATTTATCCAATATAAACATGTTAATATTTCAAAGACACACCGTATCCGCGGGGCACATTTGTCCAAAGTCTGCTGAATCTGACTGTCTCTGTCAGAGGACAAACTTGTCTTCCAGTAGATTCGACAAACAGAGTAATCTGCTAGCAATGAAACCTTGCACCAAAAGTAGAGGACATTTTTGATTAGAGAAAAATAAAAAAAGGTTGTGTCCCTTGGTTCCCTATTCTAGATCCAGAGGGCAACATGTGCAACATGCCAGCTAGCATTAAAAATATTAACATCAACAACAAGTGGAGAAAATCTACAGCAACATTAAAGGAGCTGCAGGAATATCTGTCAAATACTGGTCACTCCCTGTATGCACCAATCTCTCATATTCTTCACTTGTCTGGGCTATGGGGAAGGGTGGATAGACGGAAGCTCTTTCTCATGAAAAAAAGAAAGAAAAAAAAACCTTTGCCAAAACATACATACAGTCACCCCAAAAGACAAAATGTGTTATGGTCTGATGAGACCAAAGTATCTTCTAAAAGATACATTTAGCAGAAAGACCCTAGCTTATTTACCAAAGCACACCATACCCGAGGTGAAGCACAGTGTTGACAGCATCATGCTATGGGGCTGCTTCTCAACAAAGGAATGGCTTCAGAAGATGATCATTAATGTTTGGAATGGCCCAGTCAGAGCCCAGATCTAAATCATATCTAAATCCTATCAAAAACCCCCACCATATTTCTGTTTTATTTCTTTTTTGTGTGTGGCTGTTTTTACTGGAATTGCTTTTGGTTTTTACTTGAAATGACAGTGTTGGTTGGTTGGAAAAATATCTGACATGATTTATCTAGGTTTCAGTTCTTACATCACATCATGATGATGATTTCCCAAACGACAGTAACAGGCAGGCCAATTATCAAGATATGTACAATGTAATATTGATACAGGCTTAACCAGAAGAGAAAGAGTAATGGTAGGGCTTATCTTACTTTAGTGATCTCCACATTGTAACTGGGGATCTGTGCATTAACCTCATGAGAGGACAGCAGGTCTGAGATGGCTTTATAAAGGATGGTGTTCAGGGTTCGCACTCGTAAACTGTCCTCCATGCTTCTTTTCTTGGCTGGTTTCATGAAGCCAGACTGACCTGTGAGTACAGACTGAAAACACACTCAGTAAATCTCTGTACCTCTGCAATAATGTACCTCTGCTGCACATTTTGTCAACTTACCTGAGGAGTTTCATACCACTTTTTCTTCCTGTTAAGAGAAAACGCTGTGCTAAAGTCTGCTGTTTACAGTATTGTTTACTGTTTTAATGCCATGGCTGGTTATATATCAGTTCATACTCACCTCTTGGTAGTGAACATCATCTTCAGCAGGTCTCGACACTGACACACACAGGTGTGAAAGTTTGTTACTCCGAGACACTGAAATGGAAAGGCTCTCCTCAAGGACATGTTTTGATGTCCATCTGGAGTCTCCAGCTTTATTTTACGCATTGTGGTCACTACGCCACTAGTATGTCGAGATAACAAACATTTCTGAATCCAGTGATGACCGTTTAGTGCAAACATGATTAAATATTACTCACGAAACATTAATATTGTTTTTGGAAAAAAAAAAATACACGAGGCTAACCGAGCTAAGCTGTCAAAATCCCGCCTCCTGTGCTGGGATTGGCTAATAGTCTCCGCTCGGAAGTATGAACCTATAGCCAATCATGGCGCAGGAAGGTTATATTGTAGCCAATCGCAGCGCAGAGGCGGGTTTTGTCGGGACGCACGTGGGAACAAGCAGTGAAGCCCAGTATCCCTGATTTTCGCCTGAACCTAAAGGTGAAACAAGTGACACCAGCTTGCATAGACAGGTGTACAGACTACACAGTGTACTGTATATGTGTGTATTTATGTACAGTTCATGGTAACGCATCCTTAAATTTCTGTTTTTTTTAAATTTATTTTAAGCGTCATTTAGCAGGTATTTGTTGTACTCTCATTGAGCCTACGAGAAAATTTAGCATTACAGAATTTAGCTTTAATAAGCTATTAATAAATCTATCAGATCAGGCTTTCAGTGTAATAATAATAATAATAATAATAATAATAATAATAATAAACAACGCAGACATTATTTAGAATATTCCTGTGCATTGATTATTTTTTGGCAAAAAAAAAAAAAAACAGCTCAGTCTCCCCTTTTATAGAGGTAGTATAACTGTAGGCATTAACATTTGTTCAAATGTTGTCAATTCCTTTTTCATTTATTTACTTGCATTTGACTTCAATCTCCTATTAAAGAAGTCAAATTTAGACATTATAGCTTTCTCTGAGAAGCTCAGGTCCATTTTTATTGTCATCCTCACCATATAACAGGCACTGTCAGATGAAATATAAAGCCTCCATGACCAAAGGGCAACATACAAGACAATAAGTGCTCTGTACACAGAACTACATCATGTTAACATAGTGTACAAAACTAGTTACGATAAACACAGGACAGTGTGGAGAACTACACATTGCACACTACACAGATACAAGATCAACTCCACAGCAGTCTTAGCTGTTTTTATCCTTCTTTGTGCAAGCAGCAGCTCTGAGACTGGAGAAGTTGTGAATAATAATAATTAAAAAAAAGTCTGTCCACTTCTGAAATCATTGGCAGCCTTTAGTGAATTCACCATCATGTTACTACAAATTCCTATAGTTAGGATATAGTAAAGCAATAAAACAAAGAGAAAAAAGCATGTTTCTCCTGTTATCTGCCAAAATGCATCATTAAACAAGGCCCACATTACTACCACTTTTAGAAGATTGTGTATTTGTCTATCCATGCTGTGAGTAATGAAGTTTACTTTGTGATAACTGTCACAGTTTTGCTTGACAGGGCACTTGGCAACCACACATGACTTATTTGGTTCTCCTAATGAACAACATTGCACACTAACATTTTACATCAACAGGGAAGGACAGCATTTATTCAACATGCATCAACATGTATAGCTTTGTATCTTTATCAGTTTTTTGAAATTCAGCTGTAATGAACAACGTTCAGCAAATCGTCATTTCAACAGAACACAAATGACATATAAATAACATTTTTGGCAAGCTTTCTGTATGGCTTATAGCTAAACCAAACACTAAGGTGGGACATAAACAGGTAAATAAGTGTTCTGTGAGTGTGCTAAACAAGCTCAGGTTTTGCTCGTCAATACTCACAAGTAATCACATGTATATATTCATTTGTATTTAAGTCACTGGTTCATGATAGGCTCAGTAAGTCTAAAGTATTTGTATTGTAACACATCTCAGCAGTTCTTCCTCATAAGCCCCAATCAAAAGCTGCAGTCATAAAAGTTGAACCTATAGTGCTCCAACACTCTAATCATTTATTTAAGCCCTAACACATGCCAGTATATCTCATATGGAGTCTTTCAGATGCTTGGCCACCAAGCAGCTTTAGACTGCCCTTTCTGTGTTCATAAAGATTTAAGCTAACTTACCATTTACAATTTACTGCACCTTGCACCTACCTAAATATATTCATTTATAAAGTTTGTTTGGCAAAATGAATGTACATAAACTTTAACTGTCATAGAATAAGCAGACTGACCATGTCATGACTTATTACACTTGTACCAATACAATCCACTTTGCTAGAGAAATTTTAGGGTTTCATATAAAATAAAAATATATTATGTAATATTAAGAATATACTCTTCAACAGCACTAATCATCACGTTCTACCCGCTGTTTCTCACATTGGATTATGGATTCAAAATAGAACACAACCCATCCCAAATAGTCTTTTTAATAGAATATTAATGGTTTTAAAAGGCAAACATTTTTTCTATAGTACACTCAGCAGGGGAAAAAAAGCAATTTTGTCAATCAGTACACTGGACTTCTCAAAGGTACTAGTGGCAAACCTATACTCACTGTCCACTTTATAGGAACACCTGCTCATTTATGCAGTTATCTAATCAGTCAATCATTTGGCAGCAGCATAATGCAAAAAAATCCTGCTGATACAGGTCAAGAGCTTCAATTAATTTTCACATCAAACATTAGAATAAGGAAAAAAAATGGGATCTCTGTGACTTTAACCGTGGCATGGTTGTTGGTGCCAGATGGGCTGGTTTGAGTATTTCAGAAACTGCTGATCCCCTGGGATTTTCACACACAACAGTCTCAAGAGTTTACACAGAATGGTGTGAAAAACAAGAAAAGGAAAAAGAAAAAAAAAAAAAAAACTTGGTGAGCGACAGTTCTGTAGGTGGAAACACCTTGTTGATAAGAAGGGTCAGAGGAAAATAGCCAAATTGGTTGAAGCTGCCAGGAAAGATACAGTAACTCCCATATCACTCAAAAATCACTCTTCTTGGTGGGCAGAAAAGCATCTCAGAATGCACAACACATCAAACTTGAGGTGAGTGGGCTATAACAACATAAGCTGAAGATTAGGGGAAAAAAAAGATCTGGTCTTTTTCCAGTCTTCAACTGTCCAGTTTCGGTGAGCCTGTGCCCATGATAGCCTCAGATTCTTGTTCTTGGCTGACAGGAGTGGAACCTGATGTGGTCTTCTGGTGTTGTACCCCTCCACTGCAAGGTTTGATGTGTTGTGAGATGCTTTTCTGCTCACCATGATTGTAAAGAGTGCTTATTTGTGTTACTATAGACTTCCTGGCAGCTCAGACCAGTCTGGTAATTCTCCTCCAATCTCTCTCATCAACAAGGTGCTTCAGTTTTTCACACCGTTCTGTGTAAACTCCAGAGACTGCTGTGTGTGAAATTCCCAGGAGATCAGAAGTTTCTGAAATACTCAAACCAGCCCATCTGGCACTAACAACCATGCCATGGTTAAAGTCACAGAGATCACATTTTTTCTTCATTCTGTTGTTTGATGTGAACATTAAGTTAAACTCCTGACCTGTATCTGCATGATTTTATGCATCATGCTGCTGCCACATGAGGGCTGATTGGATAACTACATAAATAAGCAGGTGTATAGGTGTTCCTATTAAAGTGGATGGTGAGTGTATTTAATTTCATATAGAAGTAATGCATTGCAACTGAACAAAATGCATACTACAGGTATCAGAAAGCACTTTTACATAAGAATGTACAGGGGCTTTTACAGAAGCTTTTACAGAATAGCTGTGTAAAAAATAATTCTAACATTAGAGTTGCCAACTTACAAACTGGCTTAAGGAATATCATAAATGGTACCCAAACATTAATATATCTGTAATTATTTACACACACTCCTTTCACAAACCCAAGAATATCATCTTCAACATGTAACTTAAGGATGTAATTCCAACTCTAGGGGGCCAAATCATTGCAGTTTAGTGCTGCCCTAACTTTAATATATGCAGTTACAATCATCAGCTAATAATCAAGCTGTTTATGAACTAAACATAGTGTGCTGGAGAAGGGCAAACTATATAATATGGCCCTCCAGAAAAGTTTGACACCTCTGATAGAAATCAGTGAACTTTAAATGAACACGAATTCTAACTTAAGCATGCTAATATAAATACAGTATCTCTTCGGTTTCTTCAGACAGTAGGCTCCACCTCTGGAATAAGAAGGTTATGTTTCACTTTATTCACCTCACTCATGTTGAAGCCCAGTAGTACTACAGTTCTCCTCCTCTGGATTGTTTTCATGCATCTGCTCCGTTTTATACCGAAGTGATGAAGCACATCCGTCTTGTTCAACCACAGACGGGCAGCAAGAGTTAGCATCTCCATTTTTGATGGGTAGGGCTTACTGTGAAAGTACTTTGTGAGGAACTCTTTCCTGTCCTCAAAAGATTGCATCTCCATTCCTGATGGGTCCAGGACAAGCTCGACTGGGGCACGTGCATCATTCTTGCAGGCCCTGATGCTTCTGTTGATGTTTTTCTCAGCAGTGGACTCCCTCTTGGGCTTTTCTTTGGCAGTTTGTTTCGCTTCTGAATTCAATATGATGTGTGGCTGGAAACTCTGCTGGATGGAGTTTACCATATCACCATTGACGTGTACAGTGTCCGGATTCAGCCGCTTCTCTGCTTCCTTGACACTCTTGGGAGCACACCGACAGCGCTGTACATGAATAGAAATGGTTTTGGGGGTCGACTTTTCAGAATACACCCCAAAGCAGTAGATACACTTGAAGGCAGGAGATTTCAATATGGCGTGGATGGTGGGTACAATGTGGTGTACTGTTTTTAAATGGTGCTCATAGTCCTCCAAAGTCTGCAGCTTCATCTGGCAGAAGGGACATACTGTAGGTATGGTTTTCAGTGTGGGTGGGTATACAGCTTTCGCAGAGTCTGGGTACATCTTTATGTAGATTTTCTCTTGAGCACTAGTGACCAGCACAAGGTTGAGCTCTCGGTTATCCAGCAAGTCTTTGGGCACATCTGTATTCAAACTGAAGGTGGAAAATTCAATATTGCCTTCATCATCGCAGTCAAGTTTGTATTCTCCTTTGATGAAGTCTCGGTTTTTCTTTATTTTCAAGTTATGTTCTTTGTTTGAGTGCTCCATGATCTGCTTGAAGGAGTAGAACATTAGAGGGCAAAACAGGCACCTCAAACCATGCAACAAATGCTGAAAGATCCACTGCTCGGTCAACAAAACCTTGCACCGTAGGCATTTTACAGTATCGTCGTTCTGTTTCTTCAGGAATGGCGCAAAAACAGCCAATTTGTTCGGTCGATTTTTTTTACGTGGCACCTCTTTCAGGCCTGAAGGTGCTGGCTTGGCAGGCAGTACTGCAGCCTTTGACGGCGTGATTACTGAGGTCTGAGGCCCGTTCTGTGTCACAACTATTGGTGTACGACTGACTACTTGACTAGCGCTTGACTGGCCAGGTATCGTGTTAACTTGAACAGGAGCCAAAGTGTACGTTGGGACGCCATTCACTTTGTTGCCTGTAGGAATGAGTCGGACGGACTGAGAGGCTATGATGGGCTGCCTGGGAGCTGATTGGTTTAGCTGTAACCTGTGAGTAAAAAGCACAGGTGGACGTACACCAGTTTTGCCTGGGAGGTTGACCTGAACTGCTGGTGGCAGAAGCACCTGCTGGGCTGATTGAGGTTGTGAAAGCCTAGGCACCGCCATGGCCATGGGTACCTGTTTAGAAGCATTTTGCATATTTGGCATCACCATATTTATAGATTTAACAAGCGATGAGGAAGACAAGGCAGTCAAACCTTGATGGATCCCACTAGATGCCTGTTGTAGTAAAGCTGGAGTCTGGGAGGAGAGGAAGACCTGCCTCCCTCCAGCAGAGCACAGAAGACCTGTTGTGTTGGTTGGCCCTGCCATGAGCATCGTGCCATTAGATTTAGTTACTGAATGTCCTTTCATTTGCTTGCCTTGTTGCTCAAAGTTGGATCCTGGGACCATGCTTAAATTTTTAACCTGATTCAAATTTGGTGCAAGATTTAGCAAGTTCGCCTGCCCAGCATTTTGAGCAGAGACTGTCTTTTCACTGATAAATGGCATAATATGCCAGTGGAGATCCTTATGCTTGTCAGAACTCAAAATGTGATAGAGGAGATGTTCTATGGTCTCTGCTGGCAATTTACACTCCTTGCAGTAATACTTAGAATTCAGAACTCTGGCACTTTTGTTTTGACCATCTGAGTTTTGGACACTTTCCAGCCTGTGCCCAAAGTAACGGTTCAACAATGTAGCATAGTGGTTCACCAAAACATGTTTCTTCATCACATAAAGTAAAGAGTCACTGTAGCCACAGTTCACACACATGTACCTATCATCAGCCAGGTCAGAAGAGGTTGTGAGGGTTAAAGTCTTAGGTGGCTGAATAACTGACAGGGTGGGTGTCGATGTTGCTTTTGGAGGCATGGGGTGAAAATACTTGAGGTGCTGATTTATGGTTTCTGGGCGGCTGACAAAGGGGCAGCTGGGGCAGGCTAAAAGTGATGCGAGGTCTAGTTCCTCCCTATGACACCGCAGTACGTGACTTCTGAAGGTGTAAAAGGACCGCGTGGAAAACCAACACAGGCTGCAGCACAGTGCTTCCGTCCGATATTTCCACTTAATGAGAAAAGACACAAGCAACAACAGTAATGTCCATGTTAAAATGATGTACCACTGAATCATTCAAGCAGTTAACACTGACCAAATTTTCATTTGGCAAATTCTTGCAATCTTCTTGAGATGTTCTGATGAAGACTGTCCAGAACTGTCACTAGCTCATTCAATGTAATAGTTTTATAGTTTTCAGTGTAATATATCGTTCAATGCATTTCACTTTTTCAGGGACTACAAATCACTCCACAGATTTACTAGAGCTACAAAGGTTAATTCACAAAATTGATGATCAATAATGTATCAGTGGTGTGATGGCCAATTATGGATCTGAATCATTCCTGCTGTTTATTTAACAATCTCTGCCAGCCAATTCTATCTTCTGGTGCCTTTTGACCATCATATTTTAGCCTTTTAACTGAAATCAAACATTTCAAATGAGTAAGTACTATGATAATACACTTATTAATTAATGCCATTAACATGTCAGGATGCCCAATTTAAAGAAATTTACTTCTCTGTAACCAGTGTTGAGATTTTAAATTATTTACACCTGCACAAGAACCCGCTGATTGTAATTCTGCATACACTTCGTGAACATTTATGAACATGGCTTGGGTTGGTACTGGTTAATGCAGAGCATTTTTCAGTGATACTATATTCAATATTTTTTTTAACAGAGAGACAGAGAGAAGAATTGGAAGATGAACAAAATGATGAGACATCCATAACTAGGTAGCTAATTAATCTAATTCAAATATTTATTTAAAGATTAATTGTACTTAAATGTACTTTAGACTGACATTTTCCAGTAATGATCATGAGATTAAACATAAAAATAGTTAATATATTCATCATTTATAAAAAAATAAAATAAAATTAATCGCAGCCCTAGAGTTTATTGAACTGAAATTCAATATTCCAACCTATTTGAAACGGTTATTTGATCAGGACATAGAACTGAGGGTACTGCTCATCTGAATGTGTTTAGCAGGACAGTGGACAACAATGCATGCTTACCTTTTTTCTCCTCTTGCCAACATGACCATCAGTGAAATCACTCCATTCTGTGTTGTTGAAACTTGCCTCACCGGCATCAAAAGGTCTGTATTCCTGTTCATAATGATTAAATAAGACTAAAGCCCCAGAGGAAGTTTTGATCTCAAGTAGACTTGACTTTTCTAATGAACACTTACCTCTATCAAGTCCTGACAATTCTGCAACGCAATGTCGCACAGAATACTCTTCACTCTTTTTCGTGATCTTCTGAGTTTTGCCAAATCATTCACTGGTACTTGATACATTTTGTTGTTGACCCTACAGGGTACAGAACAAGCAATCATTACCACCTCTATCCCCAATTCATTAGAGTATATATATATATATATATATATATATATATATATATATATATATATATATATACATATATATATATATATAGAGAGAGAGAGAGAGAGAGAGAGAGAGAGAGAGAGATAACCTGTTAGGTATAACAGTGGAGGAAAAATAAAACCATGCAGAATAGATTAAAGCTATAGCATAACTGTGCAGAGTGACAGTCTGCTTAAATCTAGCTCTGTAAACCAGAGCTCAGTGCTGTCATTAGTTTTGCTTACGTGAAAATGTGTCATAGCTATAATATAGTTACAATAATGATAATAAGACTATAATAATGAATGGACTCCACGAGATACTTGTCGATCGTTAGCCACTGAAGTAACAGCAGCTGGGCAAAGGGGCCTGCTGTGAGTCTGATCTGAAGTTGATGCGCCGCTTTGAGTGCAACACTGACTGGAGAAAACACTACATATTTCTTGTGCAACACTGACGCTAAGCTTTGTAAAATGACACACTAGCGCTGTCTGTAGCCGGGCAGTGTCTGAGTGTGAGTGTGTGTGTGTGTGTGAGTGTGCCTGCGTGCGAGAGGGAGAGAGAGTGAGAGAGAGTGTGTCTCTCTACCTTCAGTGTCCGCTCAGGAGGAAGGCGGTCGAGTTTGATGCTTTTCGGCTGCGTGTGTTGTCTTCCGGCGTCACCGAGAGGCGCGCAGTATGATGTTTATGAAACTACGCCGTCCACAGATCCACGTTTCTGCTCGCCCTGTTTTGTTGTGGACTGTGTAAGAACATCAGGCCTAGCTTTTTACGCTTTTGTTTCCACCTCAGTGCAACACTAGTCCGCTCTTTCTGGAAAACATGGCGCACAGGAAGACGGGAAGTGACGTAGGCAATTTGCGGATGGCACAGTGAAAAAGTCCTTAGACAAAAAGGTGGGCGTGGTCAAACTCGAAACGTCATATTTGAGTGGCGTTTATGATTTGAGTTGATGGTGAATGTGTACCTTTTCTTCTTAACTTACCTGTTACCCATAAACACCCACCTGTGGCCATACCTTCATTATACACTTAATAACTGATGTCACAACCAGACTTGATTAAACATGTTAATATTACACATTAATAACTAAGTCCTGCTCACCTAATCAAGGTTCTACCTGGCCTTTTGGTGTAACAGTGTCAGCTTATCATAACATTATAACACTGGACTTCAGTGTTCAGGACTTAATGAAGATATAAATGCATAAACTGTATAGTATATACACATTAGAACTGACAATTTGTTTTAATTAGTTAGTTATGTCTATAAGCAAAGGATCCGTCCACCTGCTGAGACTGCAGTGTAAAGTTGGAATACAAACACTGCAGCAGATGGCATGTCCCATAATCAATAAATAAACTCCTAACATGATTAACCAAAAGCCTAGCTCTTTACATTTAGTTCAAAAGATAATGTGTCGTGTCATTTTCATGATATGTTACAGGTAGATTATTAAACTTTCCAGAGTTTTTGTTAACTGTATCATGAAAAGGGAAACATATATTAGTAATGTGCATTAGGGAAGCTGCATTAGTGCAGAAGATAAAGGAACATCCAAACTAGACTTAGAACCTTGGTGCCTATGTTACATAAAATATCCAGACTTTTTTCTAAAATGTCTTCTGAATTTTCATACATTTCTAGCTCTGAAAATGAGTGCCTTTAAATTCCAGACTTTCCTATTCCCTGTGCAAGACTCATGACAATGAGGTGGCAATTTAGTCAAGTGGGGAAAAAACTCTTTATGGTATATCTATGATATTCAACACACAACATGACACACCTGATGTACCAGCTCAGCTAATCAGTTCATCAAGAAAAATACCTTTCCCTTATTCTGGTTCAGTGAAAACAGAAAACCATAAAAAGATATGCAATTAATGAGTGTTAAAACCCAAATATGTACACTCACCATCCACTTTAATAGGAACACCTGTACATCTGCTCATTTATACAGTTTTCTAATCAGCCAATCATTTGGCATCAGCATAATGCATAAAATCATGCAGATACAGGTCAAGAGCTTCAGTTAATGTTCACATCCAACATCAGAATGGGGAAAAGTATGATCTCAGTGACTTTAACTGTGGCATGGGTGTTGGTGCCCAATGGGTTGGTCTGGGTATTTCAGAAACTGCTGATCTCCTGGGATTTTCACACACAACAGCCTCTAAAGTTTACACAGAATGGTGCTAAAAACAGACAAAAAAAACATCCAGAGGGTCTGCAGGCTGAAACACGTTGTTGATGAGAGAGATCAGAGGAGAATGACCAGACTGTTTTGAGCTCATGAAATGTATAGTAACTCAAATAATCACTCTTTACAATCATGGTGAGCAGAAAAGCATCTCAGAATGCACAACACATCAAACCTTGCGGTGGATGGGCTACAACACCAGAAGACCACATCAGGTTCCACTCCTGTCAGCCAAGAACAAGAATATGAGGCTATCATGGGCACAGGCTCAACAAAACTGGAGAGTTGAAGATTAGAAACAAAATCACCTAGTCTTTATCCAGTCTTCAACTGTCCAGTAAACTCTAGTGACTGGCCTGTGTGAAAATCCCAGGAGATCAGCAGTTATAGAAATACTCAAACCAGCACATCTGGCACCAACAACCATGCCACGGTTAAAAGAGAGTTCACATTTTTCTCCATTCTGATGTTGGATGTGAACATTAACCAAAGCTCTTGACCTGTGTCTGCATGATTTAAGGCATCATGCTGCTGCCACATGATTTGCTGACTGGATAACTGCATAAATGAGCAGGTGTATAGGTGTTCCTATTAAAGTGGACGGTTTATACATATATGATTTTACTAGTATGGTCTGCTCAGTTAAACACTAAAGCTGGAACAAGAATGTAATATGCAGCATTCAACATAATGCAGTTTCATATAACCTATATAAACATGGCCTGTAATTTTTTTTTAAAATCACGCTTACTCTGCAATTATAACGTGCATGCGCACACACACGCACATGCACGTGTGCACACACACCCTCAAGACAAAGACTGGCTATTATAGGAGATACAGTATTTATTGGGAATAATTGAGATGAACTTATATTGGTATTTACAATTATACTATGAAATTAAAATAGATGTCCAGAGTTAATGTGATCTCTGTTGTTAAATATTGTATAGAATACAGTGGTTTATATTTCATAAAATTGGAAAAAAGTGACCATAAAGTGCCTTAGCAGTACAGATTTAAAGAAAGTTAGCATCATAGAGTAATAACAGTTCCATCCTCCTCCATGGCCCCTTGAGGTATCATGAGGCGCTGCCGCAGATCTGGGCTCAATGTGCTCAAGATGTCAAAGGTGCTAGATGTGCTCTGTCTAAATGCTGGGTTGCTCTTGTAATGCTGCTGTGAGCTCATTTCTCTCTGCAATGAAATGCTGGACCCAGGATGAGCTATGTAATTGAGGCAGGGCTGTGAGCGGCACAGTTCTTGAGAGTAGGGATGGCCATTTCTGTGGCGATTGTGAATGCTAGTTTGAGAAGATGGAGAGGCTACTGTAGCACTGGAACACTGGGGTGAGAGTTTCACAGTTTTCTCCACAACCATGTCTGAATCATCATCACTCACAGAGCCGTTACGTGTCGAAACATAGGCTCCCATAATCATAGGAAGTCCTGGGTAGCTTATAGAGCCCTCGCTATCAAGCTGGAGTTCTGGGTTAGGGGAGATTATGGGATTTCTTATGTTTTTGCTCTGGTTTGCTGGTTTCACAGTGATGACTAGGTTGCGGCTGTTAGCAATCATCATGTCTGTAACCTGATCCAGGGTCTTGTCTATCACCTCGATACCATTGACCTCCAGGATCTGGTCATTAATGGCCAAAAGACCACAGCTCTCAGCCAATCCACCAGGAACCATTCGTGAGATGAAGATTCCTGGAACTTTCTCAAGTCCACGAGGAGTTACACTGAATGTGATTCCATCACGGATGTAGAAACCCAGAGGCCTGTTTGAGCCCTGGTGGTACAGACGAACCCTTCTGTGGCATTCAGGCAAGATGTCAACATCAATTATGGAGGAGACTGGACGGAAGTTCTGGGGCACTCCAATCTGAACATGTCCTCTGCGACTGACATCAGCACATGCTGCTATGGTGGATTTCTTTCTCCTGGTCACACAGTCGGTACTAACGTTAACCTGGTCCATTTCCTCTGTAAAACACCAATGTTTCAGACAGGTGTGAAATACTATGACAACCCAATATGACAGTTTGCAGTATATCAAGGTATCTGCCTCAAATGTCACATTTCCAAAGAGAATAACATTAAATGGCACTGCAACGAAAGTAAAAGAATTAAATTCACTTAATGAATATCTAAGACGATCAATCTTAGCTCTCAGCAGTTCATCAAAACTACAAATACCATAGAAATGTCATTTTGACTGTATGTTTATTAGGCTGCCCAGTATTAAAAGTCCTAGCACAGCACACCTAAAAATACCATGTTTTAGGATGTCCATATCTGTCCTGGTATAGCATTATGTAAACTACAGTATTTCAGATTTTCTAAAGTACCATTTATTTATTTATTTATTCAATAATTTCTTTTCCTGTATACTTACTAGTGGGGACTACTATGACACAGAAATTCTATGCCACAGGACATAGTATATGGCCAAAAGTTTGTAGACACCTGACCATGACGCCCATATGTGGGCCTTTCCCAGACTGTTGGGAAATTGGAAAAACAAAAGCACACAATTGGAAGCACACAGTTGTCTAGAATGTCTTTGTATGCTATAACATTAAACATTATTACATAAAATTAACATAAAATTATAACATTCCCTTCACTGGAACTAAGGGGCTTTTGGAGCCATGCTCCAAAATCTAGTGGAAAGCCCAGAAAGCCTCCACATTTTGGCCATATAGTGTATTTATAAGAATGACTATACATTAATATTCTCTGTTAAAGCAGGACTGACTTGCTTGTATGGTCTTTTAGTTCAGGGACTTCTTCAATTAAATACAAATAAATATGACTGGAAGACTTAGTCATGCAAACAAGCCTATCACAAAACACTGCTAAGAAATTACACTTAAGTACACATAATTCCTGAGGAGATAAATTGCTTCCTGATTCAAACAGAGAGACTGCAAACAAAAACACATGGCTTGATGAGCGCTCTGATAATAGCCATTACACAAAGCAGATAACAGAGAGAACAAGTTATGGGATACTTTCAGTCCAACAAACTTCTATCATACTACATAACAAAACAATGTATACATGTTTTTACCATAGAAAACATTGTACTGTATTTGTGAATGAGTCATGTATATCAGCACAGTGAAATCCCCGGTTATGAATTCATAGTTATTGTAGAATGTCAACACAAATGACACAAATGAAAATGTAAAAGTTCATTCAACACTGTAGGTGTGTTTTAAACACTGCAAGAGTTAATTCAACATTGTGGGTTCACATAGTCATTCAGTACTGCATATGTTGTTTAAACACTGCATTCATCCAACACTGTACGAATTTATTAAACATTGTAAGCATTAAATGAGGATTTTGGTGCCTACTTCTAGCTTCTTACACTACATGATAAATTGATACAGTATAATTATTTTGAAAGCAAATACTACATAATACTACCACAATATACTAAAATATACTAATAATAATAATAATAATAATAATAATGTTAGATATATATTCATATAGACCACATTCTCATAAAATCTGCATCCATGATGTGGAATGTACAGAGGGAGCAGTAGGAATGTTTGGCCCCCTGGACATGTTAATGTATTGGGCCCTCCTGGAATTTTTTGTGACTCTGGCTCATGGAATAATCCCCACCCTCCCCTCTTTATAGCAAAGCTGGCAGCATACCTTGCAGCTGGATGAAGATGCGCAGTAGTGGCTGTGCAGTAGACACTGCTTTACAGAAATTATTATCATTATTTATGGGCAGTAAGTCTCCATGTACATCTGCATAGCTGATGTAGATTTCTGTGGGAAACAGGTGGTGTAGGTTCAGGATAAACTGCCAAAAGTCCTTAAACACGCCAGGCTCATAGCGATCCAGAGAAAATCTCCTAAACTCCGCACCAAACTTTAGAAAAAATAGAAAAAATGCATAATGACAATTACAGCAAAATGTCTAGTGTTGAATTGGAAGCTATGCTACAGTGTACAGCTGTCCAACTAATTCTCGAGTAAATGTGTTGCTGAATAGGACCTAAATGCTGATAATGCTTGTATGACTACTAAAACAATAAGGTCCATGCCTAGTTTTGACATTTTGGCAATTATTTAAGCACAGGCAATGACTGTTCATTTTCAATTCTGTTAGAAAAGCAGCTTTAGACTCTAAATATAGTTAATTGTCATTAAAGGAAATTCCAGTCCATACATCTCAAACCAAAACATATGATCGACATACATGCTAATGCAATCTTTGCTGTTGCTATTTTAGACTGACGAGCAAATGTACTAGTTTTACAAATGTACTAGTACTGATGAATCATGATGAACTGCGCATGTGTAAGTAAATTAATCTACCAGTCTACTAATGTTAACTTACTTTGCTTTTCACTTCAATAACTGAGTGGCAGCGCCAAGCCGACGATTTGCCCAAACTTCGGATCATTTTCCCTTTATAATCAGGTCCTGGAAAGTTTTGTTCTGTGAGTGCAACCAGAGAATGCCTACAGTTCAGGATACAGGAAAAGCAGCACTGATAGTTGTCTAATGTGCTGAGGAGGAGCGTGTAAATGACCCTGATGGCATCATTTCCGCTGGGAATTAATAAGCTTTGACCTTCAAAATTGTTCAGTGTAATTTTCCTCCAGTGTAAGACTTCTTCTAAAAGCAAACCTACAAAATGGAGGAAGTAGGCAAATCAGCACTGAGATTATCTGTGATTCATGTTCTGGGAAACCTGCAATGTGTTTTCCAGTCACGCAAAATGTGAAAATGAATTAAATCTCCTATAAATATATGTCACGTTCTGGAAAATTGGCTTATAAACCACTAAGAATGCTTATAGTGTATTTTCTCTCTTGACATTTTGCTGAGAATAGTACATCACACAAATAATATCTGGCCAGTAGTGGACCTATGGTAGCCCCTTTTAATGGGTAGGGATAAGGGGGCTGACAAACTGTGCATAGCAACAGATGGGCTACAGTCAGTTATTCGTATACCTATAGAGTGCACATACTGTATATGGTATTCGTGCATGATCCCATAATCATAGGAAGAAAACTTGATCTAATGATCTCGGGATGATGTAGTATGCATGTACATTACATTAATAAGCATTAACATAGTCTTAACAACTTGGTAGTTTTCCATATATAAAGACCCACATTCTCACCATTAGTGCTGTTGTTTAGTTCTGTAACACACTTGTAAATAATAAAGCAGCATTTCAGAGCAACTTTTTAAAGCCATATTTATAAATGTTTATATTCCTGACTGCTAGCTAGGTGGCTAACATAATATAACAACAGAATATTTCAATCACTAGCCTGGTAAACATCCCCCTTTTTTAACATTAAGCCCATACAACTATGTACACAAACCTCAACATGCAAACCTCATTAGTGAGGAATATAAACATTTATGAATATGGCTTTAAAAAGTTGCTCTGAAATGCTGTTAGGTTAGTTAGCTAAATATGTGTACAGGAATTATAGTGACTTCCTACTTCAAGACTTATATATACACTCTCAGACATGCATTCGGTCTCTGATTTGCAGTGATACCTAATGGAAGATGCAATGCAAGTACATGAAAAATTAATTTAAATAAAATGGTGACAAGTGTCTTTTTCTATTTTGCCATTCTTTTTTCCATTGTTTTGCTTGAGTGGTGTTGGAAACTGGGAGTTTCCTTCAGATGGCTGTCAATCAAGTGTGCTTGTTATTAGGCCACATCCAAGTAGTTCTCAGATGGATCAGTAGGTTTTGGGTCATCTTTTCTACAATCATATTTCACTTTTTTTTTTTCATTCAGACTGGATATTTAATAGAACCAGTTTAATAGTTTTTTGCATTGTTTTTAACTTTCTGTAACATTTTACATAATGTTAAAATATTTGATGTCATTCTAAACAACACAGAGCTGTTTAAGAAGTTTAAGAAGGGCAGAAAACTGCCCAGAAACAAGTTCAAGAAAGAAAAATAGGAATCAGTGACCAATACTGAACTGCTAGAGGAACAGAGGCAGTGACTGACACTGGGGAGACTGCCAGTGGGACAGGAGCACAGCCTGAGACTGCCGATGAGCCAAAAGCACAACTTGAAACTGCCAGTGTGACAGGAGCACAGCCTGAGACTGCCAATGGGCCAAGTGTACAACCTGAGACTGCCAGTGGGACAGGAGCACAGCCTGAGTCTGCCACTGAAGCAGGTGCACTGCCTGACACTGCCAGTAGGACTCGTGAAGTGACTGAGATTGACACCAATATTTTCCTCTCCTCACTTTATTCATCCATTGACCACCTCTGCCCTCCATATTCAGACCTAGGAAGTCTTCTCACCCTGCTCGTTGGCTGTCAAGTGTGCTCTGCAGCCAAAGGACAGAATTAGGAACAGCTGTGATAAAGTGGAGGAAATCACAATTTGACTCTGAGTTCTCCTCTGGTGTGACCACTGTTAAGACAGCCTTCTACAAGGAAAAGCAGGAAGCATCTGCATCTACAAACTCAGTATCTTTTTTCATAATTTTCTTCACTTGTCAATGCTCCCGTTCCTTCTTCACCCTTTTTTGGCCAATACTGGCAACACTCAACTCATCCTCTTCTTTCCTCCCTCAGATGGAACTCAGCATGTCTGGAAAACATCTCATCACTGATGGTGGTGTATTTCTGGAGCTGCAAGATCTTTTAATCTCCCTGGGTAAATCATATCATGGTGTCTGACACCCCACAAAACCTTGGGGTAGATCTGGACAACCAAATGTCCTTCTCAGCTCACACTGCTAACCTGGCTTGGTCATGCAGGTTTCTCTTCAGGTTTCTCTCCATAAAGGCCACTCAGGTGCTTGTTCAGTCCCATGTCATCTTGAGACTGGACCACTGCAACTTACTCCTGGCAAATCTGCCCCTGCATGCCATCTGACTCTTGCAACTGATCCAGAATGCATCTGCAAGTTCTCCCACATCATCAAACTGTTGCACTCCCCCTCCATTGGCTTCCTGTAGCTGCCTACGTCAGATTTAATACAAGTGTGCTTACTTACAAAGACAAAAATGGACCAGCACCCACCTACTTGAAGACATTTATCACACCCCACTCTGCACCACTATCCCTTCAAGCCTCTAACACTGCTCGAATAAACCCAGCATCCCTCAAGGTACAAGTAAGACATGCATCAATACTCTTCTCTTTCCTGGCACCCAGGCAGTGGAATGAACATCCCTGGGGTGTCTGAACAGCTGAGCCTGTTATGCTGTTATGCTACTTGCTGTTAAAGACCTCTTCACCAAACACTTGAATTAGTACTTAGTTAAACTACTGTTTTTTTTTAAACAGTCTAGACTTGTGTTTTTTTTTCTTGCTGTATTAACCTCCCCCTTACGGGTTTTTGGCTCAATAGTATTTTTAGTCCCTGACCTAATAAATTAACATGAGGATGTATTTTTGATAGAGACTACAAAGGACTTCTGTAAGTTGCTCTGGATGAGGGTGTATGCTAAATGCTGTAAATGTAATGGTAAATTGACACAGGTGAATTATCAGGAAAAAAGAAAAAGGTAAATGTGGTTAAGAGGACAAAGGGAGAAATAGAATTTTGAATGACAGATAACTGGATTGAAGTCACGATCCAGATCATTCAGTTGCATATCACTGCAGGGTATGCTGCCATCTAGGGTCACTGCTTTGAAACTATATTCAATCAGTTATTCAATGCATAATCTTAACTTGTATTCAATGACTGAATGAATCAATGTATAGAGAATGTATCGAAGTGCAGAATCTATTTTGTTAGTGAAAAATTCTTATTCTACTTGGTTATTACATGTTTCCAGTCACAATTCAATTCCAGGGACAAAAACATACAATAGAGGCAGTGGATAGTCCTGGTCTCACCCATCCACTGATTTTGGGGACAAATCAGCCAGCATTTCTGAAGTAGCTAAGGGGAATAATTGTGGATGGGTCCTCTTGCACATCATGGTGTGGGATATGTGAAGCGTTGGCTAGGGAGGCGTTGCCTTGGTTTTTGATGGCAGTCATGAGACAAAACACTCAGGTACTCCTTCAACTATGTGAAAGTAATGGATGGTCAGTGAGTCCATCCAAACATTTACTCTCCAATCCCTATTTTTCTATTATTAAGGATAATGATGACACAGTTGTTAATCCCAAAGAGCTGCAGGGAAATGCTTTTCCCTGTGGCTCATCATAATCTGACAGTGTGCCATTTAGGTCAGGATAAAACACTGAATAATCTCACGGCCCATTTTTACTGGCCAGGTTTTCTTGGCGATGTAGTTAAGTGGTGTATAGCATGCCACACGTCAGCTAGTGACTCGTCCAGCCACCCCAAAAGAGCCTTTGTGCCATTCCATCAATTGAGGTAACCTTTGAAAGAATGGTGATGGACCTTGTGCGTCCATTAGAACGGAGTTCGGATTATGCAATGTGATTTTCAAAAGCCATGCCTCATTGCAACATCTTAGCACTCAGTGTTGCGGAGGCACTCTTCAAAATAATCTCCTGAGTTGGCATCCCAAAAGAGATTCTGACTGACCAAATCACTGCATTTATGTCACATACACCTCACGAACTGTTATTGGGGATTAAACTGATTTGGACCAGTGTTTACCATCCACAAACAGATGGCCTGGTTGAGTGATTATTTATCAGACTCTTAAAAACATGATTCATATTTTTGGAGAAGCTGGATTTCATTATTTTTAATATTTCTTTGTAACAAAAATATACGTGGCAAACCGCAGTTTTATGTTTTGCTGTGACCTGTTTTTGTTTTGAATGTTTTATTAGACATTAATTCCATGACTGCCGTTTGTTATTTTGAATAGCGAGGGAAAGAAAATGTAATAAATAAACTTTTATCTTTCATTTGACTTGATTGTTTTGTTATTATTATATCGCATATACTATGCATAGTCCAAAACATTACAGTGCAAAATAAACACCGAAATGAGATGGATTGATGACTGGATTTTTTCCAGTTTGTCTGGTAAACTTTATTATTCCTGGACGCAAATCTCTCAGCAGAAACTCTGTAATGTAGATCCAGTGTTTTCCATTCCAAACACAAGGATTAGGCAAAATCAAGATCATTTGCCTTGACAATTTATGCTCTTACACCAACAGCAAAATACCTTCTTGTATTATTCAAGGAGCAGAGAAACTGAGCACATTTTTAATCAGTGTTGGAAATGTTGTGCCCTTTTACTGAACATTTTACTGACATTCAATGTGATACACTGACAATGACTAATTTGCAATACACAAAAATATATACTGATTTACTGAAAGTTTTCTGGCATCTAACTGCTTTCAGATTTTTTGCAATTTTGATAAAATCAGATCAGAAAATAGTTAAAACTGTCACAATTTTGCAATATTTAATTCCTTTGAAAGAAAAATATGATGCAAAACTTACACCCACAGAGTTCTACAGTGTTTACCACTGGCCCTATTTACTGTATATGAAATGCTAATTAATTAAGTATAGCTCTAAAGCTGGGCTTAAAATTGAGGGGGGTGACACAGGTAGGTGTGATCTATATCTTCACTTCATCTGGAGGTTGCTCCCCATTCAGAACTGCCAGGGCATTGGCCACCATTCTCTCCACCATGATCCGAGAGGTGTCCACAGTGTGTGTACCCATGTGTGGTAGGACAATGACGTTCGGAAATGACAATAAAGGGTGATCTCTGTAACAATGAACAATATAACCAATACAGACAATTAGATTTGTACATTTTATTCACTTATTATGTCTTATCTCTGATATGAAGTAGCCAATTAAGGAAAATGGACTGTACTTTGGAAGAGGCTCGGGGTATGTGACATCCAGAGCTGCAGCTTTTATGACTTTCCTTTGGAGAGCATCAACCAAAGCATCTTGGTCAACAACCAAACCTTAAAAAAAAAAAAAAAAAAAAAAAACTCAAAGGTATTTATCTTGCATGTCATATACAATGTATTTTTTTTTTTTTTTTGCATGTTAACTTTGGTTTTTTTTATCTTTGACACTGTATATATTGCTGTACTTTCAAACATTAACAGGCTTATGAATTGTCTCTTTTTGAACATCACATGAAAAAGCCTACATATATAAGGTATTAACCAATATTTATCACAATAATTGCCATTCAGGGTGTATTCCTGCACCCAGTATTTCCATGATAGTCTCAGGATCCTCCCTGACCCTGACGAGGATAAATTGCTTGGTGGGTGAATGAATGCATCAATTAATAAATTAATCAATAAATGAAAGAGAATTGTCTAGTTTTCTTTTTTTCCAAGTTTCTGGTATTATCATGATATTGGACTAAACAATTACTATATTACTAAAAATGATTCCTCAATAATCTTGGTCATAATGACCTGTATCAAGTATGTTTTTCATTTTCTTATAGAACTGTTGACCAAAGAACAGATTTATAGGATCCTCAATGAAATTCAGCAATGTCAACAGTTTTAGTGTGCCCATGTTAAGAATGTATGTTTAACAGTGATGTATGTGATTCTTGGCACATACCTTACATAAATAATTACATTTTATTACATAATAAGCAGGAAAAAAAACAGCCTACAGCTTTCTGCACAAAAATTCCTTTAAATATGCATTCAACACAGCATTCAGGAAAAGTAACCTGGAATGGCAAACTACAAAATAAATGTCTGCGCTTCAAGCAGACAGAGTTTTTTCTACTAGGCCCCTTTTTCAATGAAACTGCAAGTCAGTCAATCCACAGTACACAGACTTTCACAAGAACTCAACACCAGTATGCCTCAGTACCAGTGTCCTACAAACGTTCAACCACTTGTTCTTGACATATCGCACTAACCAGAAATGTGCAGATGGCTGCATGGGCAGATAGACAACCCAAAAATATAATGCCTCCACCATCATAATAAAAAGAGAAGAGGAAGTTTCAATTCTTTGGCAGTCTGCCAGGGGATAGAGCGTCATATCAAAAACACCCTGCACACTAACTAGAATGTGTAAAAGTATCTAAGTATCTTGTTTACGTTACCACATCCATGTCATGCCGCAATTATGGTCAGGAATACAGGAATGCCTGTAGTCCTGAAAAAGAACATACATGCATATCTGAAGTTTGCTAGAGACCTTCTTAAAAAGGACACATTTGATGTAATGTATGCTGGACACCACTATGAACATGAAATGGGAAGTAGATTAGAACAATATCACATTTATACACTACATTTGAAAATTTGGACACTCATACAAAGGTTTTCTTTATTCTTACTATTTCTCACATTTTAGAATAATACTGAAGACCAAAGACCAAATTAGAGTATTTGTTTTAACCAGCATCAAAAGCTTTTTTTTAATGTATACAGTCAGGTCCATAAGTATTTAGACAGTGACACAAGTTTCATAATTTTGCCTCTCTATGCCACCGCAATGGATTTGAAATGAAGCATTCAAGACATGATTGAAGTGTAGACTTTCAGCTTTAATTCAAGGGGTTAAACAAATATACTGCATTAATCATTTAGGAATTACAGCCATATTTTTATAGTACCTCCATTTTCACACACTTAAAAGTAACTGGACAACTGCCTGATAAGCAGTTTCATCCTTATTTCATGTCAAATTAATGGTAATAAAAGGTCTGGAGTTGATTCCAAGTGTTGAATTTGCATTTAGTAGCTGTTCATGGGAACTCTCACTATGCGGTCCTCTAGTGTGGAGAAGGAGAGGAAGGGCTCATGATCTAAAGCATACCACATCATCTGTCAAACATGTGGAGGCAGTTTATGGCATGGGCATTTATGGCTGCCAATGGAACTGGGTCACTGGTGTTTATTGATGATGTGACTGCTTATAGCAGGAATTCTGAAGTGTACAGAGCTATACTTTCTGCTCAGATTCAGTCAAACGCTGCAAAACTGATAGGACAGCGCTTCACAGTACAGATGGATAATGACTGAAAACATACAGCGAAAGCAACCCAAGGGCTTGGAAATGGAGTGTTCTTAAATGGCCGAGTCAGTCACCTGACCTCAGCCCAAGCTGAGCATGCTTTTCCCTTAGTGAACACAAAACTGAAGGCAGAAAGACCCACAAACATGCAGCAACTGAAGGCGGATGCAGTAAAGGCCTGGCAAAACATCTCAAGGGAGGAAACTCAGCATTTGGTAATGTCCATGGGTTCCAGATTACAGGCAGTCATTGACTGCACAGGATTTGCATCCAAGTATTAAAAATAATCCTAATATTTATGATTATTTTAGTTTGTCCAATTACTTTTGAGCTTGTGAAAATTGAGGGACTATGTAAAAAATGGTTTTTGTTAAACCCCTTGAACTAAAGCTGAAAGTCTACACTTCAATCACATCTTGATTGGTTCATTTCAAATCCACTGTGGTGGTGTACAGAGGCAAAATTATGGAAATTGTGTCACTGTCCAAATACCTGACTATATATTTTTTGTTGCAATTACTATACAATTTATCAAATCTTTAATAAAGAAAAAGTGACATTTGTTCATTTCAAGGGGAAAAAATGCATAATTGATTTGCATCCAAGTGAATATGTGCATATTTTTGAATATTTGGGCCAATTTTAGCAGAAACAACTGCAACCAAAAGCTGCTGATAATTGGATATCGCTCTTTCACATTGGTGTAGAGGAATTCTGGCCCACTCTTCTTTGCAGAATTGCTTTAATTCAGCCACACTGGGGGGCTTTTGAGCATTCACTGCCCATTTAAGGTCCAGTTTCGCATCTCAATGGGGGTCAAGTCAGGACTTTGCCTAAGCCACTCCAAAACCTTAATTTTTTTTTCTTTTTAGCTATTCAGAAATGGACTTCTCTTCTTCTTTGGTTCATCGTCTTGCTGCATAACCCAACTGCACTTGAGCTTCAGATAACAGACTGATGACCGGACATTCTCCTTCAGGATTTTCCAGCAGAGAGCAGAATTCACTAAGAACTCACTAAGGTCAATTTAAAAAACTGTGAACTCTATCAAAGTAGCAGTGGAATCACAGTCAGAAATTCTTCATTATAGAAACTACATTTCCCACCCATAGCGATGTGCTTACAAAGATGGAGTAAAAGCTAATGAAGCTACAGCAAGAAAATGTTACCCTGGCCTCAAAGTTACAAAACTGTGTAATTTATCCACAGCTTGACCTGTTTAAGTCTGTTTCAGCCACCCCTTCTAAAATGGCTAATGTGCTCAAAATATTTGAGTGAAAGTGGTTGTGTTGACATGAGGAGGTTCTTTAATCCGAGTGCTAAAGCCTATTCTTATTTTTCTTAGTTGCATCAGGCTTTCTCAAGAATCGATTAATTCAGAGCTGGTCACCTCCTTGCCAATCACCTTAGACAACAAGCAACATCATGGCTGATTCCACAAATTCTTAATCAATTAGGCCATCTTACAACCTGTTCTTCAGTAATAAACAATACATTTATAGCTTAGTGTTCTAAACTTTATAAATCTCAACCTCCAAATGACAGAAATGGACAGATTTTTAAAGGATACAGAAATTCCTAAAATCAATAAAGAAACCTGCAAAAATCTTGAATTGCCTTTATCACTTGAAGAAATTGTGGGAAGTATTAATTCAATGACAATTCAATATATACTCACCTGTCACTTTAAAAGGAACCCCTCTAAATCTGCTCATTTATGCAGTTATCCAATCATTCAATGATATGGCATTGAATGCATAAAATCAAGTAGATACAGGTCAAGAACTTCAGTTAATTTTCATATCAATCATGAGAATGGGTGAAACAATGTGAGCTCTGTGACTTTAACTGTGCCACAGTTGTTGGTGCCAGATGGGCTAGCTTGAGTATTTCAGAAACTGCTGATCTCCTGGGAATTTCACAGACAACAGTCTCTAGAATTTACACATAATGGTGCAAAAAAAACCCCAAAAATATCCTGTGAGCAGACTGTTACTGTACAGTAGGTATGCTGAAACAATACAAACTTTTACTCCAGTCATTTTTGCACTGCAGATACCAGTTTTACATTTAAACCCAGTGAATCCTTCACATATAAAGTGGTGCTAGAAAAGGAAAGTTTGCTGTGATGAGGAGGAGGGATGTAAAGATGCACGCCTGGCACCGAGTTGTCTCATCAGTGTCTCATCACGCCTGAGGGGGAGAGAGAGACGCACGCCTGTTCTTTTCAGGCGGACAGCAGCGACTCCTCCCCTTCTCAAACAGACAGCAGCTGCTCCTCCCCTTTTCATGTGGTCGGCAGCGACTCCTCCGTCCTCTGGCAGCTGCTCCTCCATCCTCTGGCAGCTGCTCCAGCACCACACTTCCTCGGCCTCGCGATCCTCCCACAGCAGTGAGGGCTCTCTGACAGTGCGTCCCTCCTCCCTCCTGGGTTTCAGCACCAATGTAACAAAATTCACGGATAGGCAAGGAGGAGGCGGGAACCGACTGAACTCCAACGTAAAGTTTTAATAATAATCAGAATTCAAACATAACAGAATCCACAAACATAGCACAAACATAAAATGTGTGTGTCTCTCTCTCCTCCTCAGGCATCTCCAGCTGCTCCTTTATCACTCTCTCCCACTGATTAGACAACTCAGTGCCAGGCATGTGTCCTCCAGCCTGGCCCCTCCCTCCTCCTTGTCACATTTGCCAACATAACTTTCCATCATAACAACATAACATAACATTTGCCAACATAACATCATAACATTTGAAAACAAGCCAGGTTATCAGGGCAAAGATGGAGCCAAGCAGGTTCTGTAATTTTAACATTATATAAAATATAGAAACAAGCATTGTACGGTTACAATTTTATTAGCGTACACGCATGTTTACACTTCTCTCTTTCTATTTTAGCTGTCACTGATTAAATAACAAACATGATCAAATGTGTTAGATAAACATGATAGATGTTTTGCTGTCTTAATGCCGGATCTTTGATAGTGACAGATTTTGTTACTTAAATTTACTTAAATACTTGATTTTTGCTATTTTCTTCCAAGCTCAATTTTTCTTTGTAATGTCTATATACATGTCTACTGATATGTTATATATGACAGGATAAAATAAAAACAGTTTTACATTTTATTCCTTTTTTCAGACTCGAGCAGTACTCAGAAACTAAAGTGAGCGGGGGAATGAGAAAATGTTGTACCGTGCAGGCTATATGGTTGGTCTGAGTAATCATTCAAGCCATTGCTTTGGATTTGTCACTTGACATAATTTGCTGATTTGCAAATTGGGAAAATCTCAACTAGCATTTCGGTTATCACATTGTAGCTGAAATCGCAGCTTTGTGTCATTCACGTACATAGAAAATGAACGGTCGTCTGCCGTTTGCTAGTGTGAATGCACCTTTAACTGGGGAGGCATGGGAAGCCAAGTGCCATTGTGGGAAAATGTGCAAGAATGCAAAGGGGCTACACCAGGCAAGGTCCAAGTGTGCTGCGGCCACACTGTGATGCACCACAGTACTGGAAATCTCTCTGCAGCTACTTCTTCTCCAAAAACCCACCCCAATTTACTAGGGAACAAATCCTTTGGCACAAAATGAACACCACAGAATGGGTCAAGATTTCACAAGGATCTGTATGCAATTCTTGAGGCAACATTAGCAAGAACAGCAGAAATAAAAGTGGATACTCTTATCAACCATCACCTACAACTTTTTAAGAGAACCCTTTGGGGTGGAGACAAAAAGGTAAAATAAAGTCAGTCAGGAAGAGCAAACAAACAGAAGAGAAAAGGAAATCCAATGGTTGAGTAAGGAAATCAAGATCCTGAACAGGTGGTTATCAAAAAAACTGCTGAAGCTGAGGAGAAAGAAGGCACCGGGGAGTGAGGAGAGCAGAGGGGATGAGGAAAAGAAGCAAAAAGTGGTGACAGGGCTCTGTCTGGGAAGTTAATGAGGAGTAGGCGGAGGAGTTCATAAAGGAGACCTTCAGCAGCTTGTCTAGGAGTATCGCCTTAGATCCAACAACAGACCGCAATACCAAGAAGCCAACCTTGAAGAAGATCTAAGAAGTGGTAAATCACTTAAGATCAGCCTCTTGCTCAAGCCCCAGTGGTACATCCTACAAAGTACACAAAAAGTGCCCCAAAGTACTACAGTTTGGGATCATCTCCCTCCTAAGTATGACAGGGAGGATACTTTCCTCATTTCTGGCCAAAAGAATGACACAGTACATGACTAAAAATGGATATATAGACACCTCAATCCTAAAGTGCAGAATCCCAGGCTTCCTTAACGAAAGTTAAGGAAAAGAAGGGTGACCTTACAGTTGTCTGGCTAGACCTAGCCAACGCCTATTGTTCCATCCCTCATGATCTGATCCAAGTAGCAATGAACCACTACCACAACCTAGACCACATCAGAAAGATGATTACCAGTTATTTCAAAGACATTAGGATATTATGTTGTCACTGTAAACAACCAACTTCACCATTAAATGGCACTACATTGAAAAAGGTACTGTAACTGGATGTACAATTTCCCCCATACTGTTCCTAGTGGGAATGAACCTGATTATTACAGCAGCTGGAAAACAAACCAGAGGACCAAGAACTTCCCTAGTAGTCCAACAGCCAACAATCAGGGGGTGCGGAAAATGGTGCTTGTTGATGGTGAGGAAAATCAACAAGCACCTTCACAGGGGGCTGGGAATCCCTCCGAGCTTCACCATCAATAAGATCTGGCCAGCTACTGCTCCCCCTGTCCTCTCTGGTGGAGCAGTTCAAAGTAGAAAAGTGCAGGCTGACCATTATAGAAACTACACCAGAGAAGGTCATGTCAGGGAGGCCAGCATAACAACAAAGTCTGGGCTGAAGTGGGCAGCCAACACCATGATACAGAAGACAAAGTGTTCCCTCAATTTGAGAGACATAATTGGACACCCTTGCACTGGAAGACAAGGACTCAGAACGTCACACTTACAGAAGTGGGCAAAAGCCAATCCAAGGAAATGAAGAACCATGGTCCAGACAGAAGTGAGGAACTTTGAAGAGAAAGAAAGTAGAGCCAGAGGTGTTGAGCTGGATCCTTAAGGACAAGGTGGGAGCTCCCTAAAAGAAACATCCCATGGACTGATCTGTGGAAGCTGGAGTCATTCTGCATCTCTTTCATGCTGAGAGTGGTCTATAATACCCTTCCAAACCCAGTAAACCTGCACAGGAGGTAATACTGTGCAAGCTGTGTGATAGGAGAGGAACCATGGCACACATCCTATCATGTTGTAAGACAGCACTGATACAAAGAAGGTACAGATGGTGTCATGACAAAATGCTCTCAATGCTCACAGACATCCTTGTGCAAGATAAGCAGAAGAAACATCAAGACAAAGCATTTCACACACCATCACCTTCTTTAAGGAGGGAGTGAGGCCATCAGCACAAAGTGCAGCCAGGCCAAGCCTACTGAAGTCAGACAATGAATGGAGGATGAGAGTCAACCTGAGAAGGAAGCTCCAGTTCCCAGAAGTTGTACTGGTCACTACCCTCAGGCCACATGTGGTCAATGGAAAGGAAGAAAATCATCAGAGTGGAGTTGTCTGTACTATGGGTGGAGGGCTGTGAAGAAGCAATGGCATGGAAAAATCAGCAAGTACCAACACCTTGTCAATGACACCAAGGACAAAGGCTGGCGGACCTGGCTGTTTCCAGTGGAAATGGGCTGTCTGGGATTCCGTGCACAATCAGTATGGAACTGCTGACTAGAATGGGATTAAGAGGCTGTGACCAAAAAACAGCAGCCCAGAGGCTGGAAGAAGCTGCAGAAAGAGCTTCTTTTGGCTCTGGCACAGAAGGAAAGACATGAGCTGAAAGCCAAGAGGAGAGGTGCAGTGATTTGGCCACTAATGCTGACCCACAGTCTGTAGAATGTTATGGTTCAGGGTCGAAACATTGAGGAAAGTTGGGCACCACCTGATGACATCTCCTCCTGGACAAGACTACATCCTAGTGATGTATTGAAAAAAGACCAATATAAGAACTAAACAAAGGAAAGGAATAAAATTTTAAAATGAAAGTCTGGCTATCCATTTATGTTTAAATGCATGACAGATATTTATTTTGAGAGAACTACACTATGCCTTTACCTCTGCTGATGTTAATGAGGGTACTGCTGGGCTTCATCATGGCGAGTTCTTTAGCGCCAATCAGCTTGTGTGTCTGAGGAGACAGACTGACCACAATCATTACAAAGTCAGACTTCTGCAGCAGTTCTTCCATTTTCTCACAATACACAGCACCCACAGCCCTCTCATCTTCCTCAATCCTGTAATTACCAAGAAATCAGATTTAAAAAATAAAACTAATCCAGTATAGAAACAATGCTTGGTTTTACTGAAATAGTGCACAATGCATATTGTTTCCTCAGACAGAAAGTGCATTATTCATATTATTTTAAAACCTCTTATAGAAAAATATCATGTAACAAACTTGAAAACAGATGTGACTTTAATGTGTATTTCAATGTTAAACATACATTAAAATGTATTTTAATGTCTCTCATGTAAGGTTATTATCATTTTTTATAATTTATATGTTCTGCTACACATTCTAACCCAAACATAATGCCTACAGATGGCAAGAGCGTGGTTTAATTCCATCTTGAATTAAGAAAGACAATTATTATTGCTATAAAGATAAATCCAGAGATGTCTGATTCAATAGTTTGAACTGCAGTCTAGTACAACATATGGGAGTCCTTACCTTCTATTCCTATTGTGATAGAGGATTCGCATGTCAAAACTTTGAGCCCTTCTGGCAACCTTAAATCCGATTCTCCCCATACCAATGATACCCAAGGTGGCACTACTGACATCAGTGCCCAAAGACGACTCTGGCATGTATTCTGATTCATGGTATTTCGAAAAGTTATGTCCTGCATGATAAATAAAACAGCAATTCGTAAGAGGAGGTATTCATATAATAAGTGTACAAAGCTGAAAATATGAATGATCCTCACCTTCAAGAACTCTCCTTGCTGATGCCAACATCAATGCCATCCCAATGTCCGCTGTGGCATTGTCAACTATGTAGGGAGTGTTGCACACCTTCACTCCAAAACTCTTCATGAGCGGTATGTCTAGGTGGTCCACTCCTACACCACCATTCACAACAACCTGAAGTTTGGGTAATGCTTGTAAAAGTTCCTTATTGACCTTTAAGTTTAAACCCCAAACAAAGATGGCCCGGATCTTTCCTGCAAAATGTTCCTTTCTTTCAACAAACTCCTCATAACTGATTATTGTGAAATGCTTCTCAATGCAGGGTTTAAAACAACTGTAGATACCCTTTGGTCCGAGCATAGTGGTCAATATGCAGGGTTTCTCCATAATCTGTGCAGATGGAGGCCAAATACTGTAACAGACAGTAATTCATGGATTTACTTCCTTTGTTAAGAAATAAGGAATGAAGTATGCAGCACAGTACAAGACAAAGGCGAAGTTTTGTGAATGTAACTAATTAAAAAATGCTGGCTAGTGGTCAGATAGACATTTAATACATTCATTCATTTTCCATAACCACTTTATCCTAGTCAGGGTCGTGGTGGATCAGGAGCCTGTCCTGGAAACAATGGGTGTGAATAATTCAATTCAATTTCAATTCAATTTTATTTGTATAGCGCTTTTAACAATGGACATTGTCACAAAGCAGCTTTACAGAAATAAATGGATTCACAAAAATATATTGTAAATATTTGAATTTATCACTGTGAATTTATCCCTAACGAGCAAGCCAGTGGCGACGGTGGCAAGGAAAAACTCCCCGAGATGATATGAGGAAGAAACTTTGAGAGGAACCAGGCTCAAAAGGGAACCCATCCTCATCTGGGTGCAACGGATAGTGCGATTATAAATAAATCCCTTCTATTATTGTGTACTATATGGACAAATAGTGCGATTGTGCAACCAATAAATTCATCACAGTTTTTGCAAGAAGTCCAGCTGGTTAAAATCTATCCACTGTCCACTGATGGAGTCCTGAGTACGAAGCTGCTCGTGGCAACTGCAGCCCCAAAGCCACTACAGCAATCGCAGTCCCAAGCCATTACAGTATAGCTTCCCATATGTGATCCCCATGCTATCTCCACAGCCCCCAGGTGGCGCCATCCCCAGCAATCCAAACAGTTCTTCAGGCAATCCATATGGGGCCACCCCCCAGCAGCAGCGAGTGATCTCAACCGATGAGAACTCCAACCAGAAGTAGGGCATCAGGATGTGTCAGGCAGCGAGGAGGAGCAGAAGGGGTCAGGATCATTGGCATCACTGGCATCTCAGAAGTAGCATGTGTAGCTCGACAGAGAGTGAGGGAGAGAGAGAGATGGAGAGAAAGGAAGAGATTGTTAGGTGAGCTTTTGTCCTCTAATGGTTAAGCATGATGTACTTTGCATGCAGAGTGCAAGCAGGGACTCCGGCAAGACTAGCTATGACAGCATAACTAAAAGGGAGAGCCAGAAGCTAACACAGACATGAGGGCACCCTGGGACATAAGGCAGCCAGCCACTCCACCGTCGACAAACCTGACTGAACGTGTGAGAGTGGGGGGGGCGACACCATCCAAACATCCCAGTTCACCACAACACTCTATGCCTGTGAAACCCTCCAGACCTGCCCCTGTACCCAAGAAAACTATTCACAAAAGGCTTGACTAAACAAATGTGTTTTCAGCCTAGACTTAAACACTGAGACTGTGTCTGAGCCCCGAACACTAATTGGAAGGCTGTTCCATAACTGTGGGGCTTTGTAAGAGAAAGCTCTACCCCCAGCTGTAGCCCGCATTATTCGAGGTACCAACAAATAGCCTGCACCTTTTGATCGGAGTAGGCATGGCGGATCATAAAAGACCAAAAGTTCGCTCTGGTACTGTGGCGCGAGACCATTTAGTGCTTTATAGGTCAATAGTAGTATTTTATAATCAATACGAAATTTGATTGGGAGCCAATGCAGTGTGAATAAGATAGGGGTGATGTGGTCATATCTTCTGGTTCTAGTAAGGACTCTCGCTGCTGCATTCTGGACTAACTGGAGCTTGTTTATGCATCTACTGGACCATCCAGACAGTAAGGCATTACAATAATCCAACCTAGAGGTAACAAAAGCATGAACTAATTTTTCTGCATCGTGTAGTGACAATATATTTCTTATTTTAGCAATATTTCTGAGATGAAAGAAGGCTGTCCTAGTGATATTATCTACATGAGCTTCAAAAGAAAGACTAGAGTCGATAATCACACCAAGGTCTTTTACTGCTGCACATGATGAAACAGAAAGGTCATCCAGAGTTATCCAGAGGTCATCCAGAGTACTTCTAGCTGCATGTGGTTCTAGTACAAGTACTTCTGTCTTGTCAGAATTAAGTAAGAGAAAGTTAATAAGCATCCAGTTTCTAATGTCTTTTACACATTCCTCAACTTTATTAAGCTGGTGTCTGTCGTCTGGCTTTGCCGAAACATACACCTGTGTGTCATCAGCGTAACAGTGGAAGCTAATACCATGCTTACGGATAATTTTACCCAGAGGTAGCATATATAGAGAAAAGAGCAGTGGGTCTAAAACAGAGCCTTGCGGGACACCAAACGTTACCTTAGTATGAGAAGAGAAGTCACCATTTACGTTTACAAACTGATAACGATCAGTCAAATAAGACGTGAGCCAGGAAAGGGCTGTTCCCTTAATGCCTACTACATTTTCTAGTCTATCGAGGAGAATAGCATGATCAATGGTATCAAAAGCTGCACTAAGGTCAAGCAGCACAATTAAGGAGACACAACCCTGATCAGAGGCCAGTAGTAAGTCATTTACAACTTTTACCAGTGCTGTCTCTGTGCTATGATGAGGCCTAAATCCTGACTGATATATTTCATGAATGTTATTCCTATGTAAGTATGAGCATAGCTGCTGTGCTACAACCTTTTCTAGGACCTTGGAAGTAAAGGGGAGGTTTGATATTGGTCTATAGTTAGACAGCTGACAGGGGTCAAGGTCAGGTTTTTTTAATCAGGCGATTGATAACTGCTAATTTAAGAGATTTAGGTACATAGCCAATGCTAAGGGAAGAACTGATTACCTTTAAAAGAGGTCTGATTGTTTCAGGAATTATCTGTTTGAGGAAACAAGTAGGTAAAGGATCTAGCATACAGGTTAATGATTTTGATGATGAAATTAGTGAAATTAGTTCAGTCTCTTCAAGGGGAGTAAAGCGTTGTAGTTGTTTATCTAATATTATCATATTATCCTCTACAGGGTTAGTTATAGAACTGTCTGGTTTTAAATTAATAGTCTGAATTTCTAGCCTGATATTTTCAATCTTACCATTGAAAAAAATTCATGAAGTCATCGCTACTATATAATGATTGTGTGCGTGTTTCTATTGTGGTCTTATTCCTAGTTAATTTTGCTACAGTATTAAATAAGAATCTAGGATTATTTCTGTTATCTTCAATTAGGGTGGAGAGATACATTGATCTAGCAGCACTAAGAGCTTTCTTATAGCTCAAAAGGCTCTCCTTCCATACTATTTGAAATGCTACCAAGTTAGTTTGACGCCATTTACGTTCTAGTTTTCGAGTGGTCTGTTCGTGTGTGATCGCTATACCAGGGTGCTAGCTTTTTCTCCCTAATTATTTTTCTTTTAAGTGGAGCTACCTTATCTAGCGAGTTGCAGAACGTTGATTCAAAGCTTGATTCAATTGCCTGGTCAAGTTCTTTGGGATCAGACGGTGATCCAATCATGGTTGATAAATCTGGGAGATTACTGATAAAACTCTGTGCAGTTGTTGACGTGAACGTACGTTTGACATGGTGACGTGGCAAGGTGCATATACTATAATTAATACACATTTTAAATGAGATGAGGTAATGATCTGAAATAGCTTCAGACTGTGGACATGAGACTATATTTTCTATATTTAATCCGAATGTTAGTATTAAATCAAGAGTGTGACCACCACTATGGGTGGGTCCTATTACATTCTGATTAACCCCTACAGAATCTAGAATGGACACAACTGCTGTTCTCAGAGGGTCATCTGGATTATCAAAATGAATATTAAAGTCTCCAACAATTAATGCCTTGTCTAAAGAAACAACCAGGTTAGAGATGAAATCCGCAAATTCACATAGGAATTCCGAATATGGCCGTGGGGGTCTGTAAATAATAATTACAGGAATCACCTGGGTAGACCTATTTTTAGTGGCTACGTATGTTATGTTAGAATAAGGAACTTCAAATGCGTTGAATTTATGACTAGGTTTTTGTGTGACGTCTAGATTATCATTATGAATGACTGCGACGCCTCCTCCTCTGCCAGTTAGACGGGGCTGATGTATGTAACTGTACCTGGGACGGCTAGCTTCATTTAATGCTACAAACTCGTTTGGTTTAATCCACGTTTCTGTTAAACACAGTGCATCAAACTCCTGATCAGTAATGGTTTCATTAACAATAAGCGCTTTAGACGTAAGAGATCTAATATTCAACAGTCCTAGCTTCTGATCAGCGGTGCTGGCTATGCATTCGGTTTGGTTTAATTTTATGTTAATTAAGTTACTAAAACAAACTGAGTATGCCTATAATTTTGTTTAGCTCGGGGAACAGACACAGTCTCAATACGGTGGAACCTAAGTGATGACTCAGTGCAGCTAGCAGATGGTCGGTTTAGCCTGCTTGTCTGCTCCCTTGCCTCGGCCCTGGATTGTCACCGAACTAGGCCTGTTCTGAGACTATGTGCTATGCTGCAAGAAATGAGAGCAGCACCTTCCCAAGTGGGATGGATACCATCCCGCCCTAACAGGCCAGCCTTGCCCTCAAAGTTAGTCCAATTATCTATAAAGCCTACATTGTTTGTTTTCGGAGCACCACCTGGACATCCAGCAGTTCAGCGACCATAACCTGCTGTAAGCTACATCGCCACACCGCATTGGGATGGGGCCAGAGCATACTACAGCATCGGACATCGCCTTCGCTAATTTACACACCTCTACCAAGTTACTCTTAGTAACCTCAGACTGACGAAGGCGTATATATCATTAGCTCCTACATGAATAACTATCTTTGAGAAACTGTGCTTGCCCAAGACCCTAAGATTACCTGTTATGTCCGGCGCCCTGGCTCCCGGTATACACCTAACAAAAGCTGCTGGTAGCCCTAAAGGCCTAGCTAATTTCACGTGCCACAAGATAGAGTCACCTATAACCAGAGCTCTTTCAGGTTTCTCAGTGGGTGCTTCACTGAGGAGAGCAAACCTGTTGGACATGTGAAGCGGAGAGGAGTGGTGCTCCTGTGGGTGAGCCTTAGCGTTAGCTTTGCGATTATGCCACCGAGTCGTCACCCATTCGCCCCGCTGCGAGGGCTCTAATGCCAGAGTTGGGGGATTACTAACTCCGCCTAAGGCATCCAGACGATAGCGCAATATTATTGATTTAAAAAAAGAAAGAAACAGTATAGTTAAGGCGCCGATGCAGGCAAGAAACTCCCGGCAAAACAATTCGAAAACAGGAAGTGACGCAGTCTGAATACTCCTTAGATGGGATGCAGACAGCAACTTGAGCTCAAGATCAAACCGGGAACCCTTGAGCTTTGAGGTTTTTTTTCCCCCCCATTCTTTTTTTTCCTGTATACTGAAGACATTTGAGATCAAAAGATGAATATGAGATGGTGATTTTTTGGTAGAATTTCAGCTTTCATTTCCTGATATTTACATCTAGATGTGATAAATACCTTAGAACATGGCACCTCAAGTGATCAAAAAATAGTGGAACATGTGACTGACCAGTGTTTTTTGCTGTCCAGGTGTGCCTGGTAAGATTGATTGTTTACTAGCTCTGAATGTCTACTCTTGGTTTGAGACCTGGGTTTCACCTGTGTAGACTGCATTTGTTTGTTGTTAAAAAGGACAAACCAACATGAACAGAGAGCTGTCTTTGGAAAAAAGCAAGCCACTCTGAAAAGAGGGAAAATCAATCAGAGCCATTGCACAAGCATTGGGCATAGCCAATACAACAATTTGGAATGTCCTGAAAAAGACACAAACCACTGGTGTACTAATAACCGGACATCAAACAGGTTGGCCAAGGAAGACAACAGCAGTTGACAAACAGAGCTGTGAAGCAAAACCCAAAAACCGCTGTGGCAGCCCCTAACAGGAGCAGCTGAAAGAGGAACAACCACAAGATGCAAACCTCTCATCAGCAGTCAGAATCAGAGGGCCAGATTGGAATTCGCAAGGTAATACAGAGATGAGTCACAAAAGTTCTGGAACAGAGTTTTAAAGACTCTTGAGACCAAGACTGACCTTTGCCAAAGTGATGGAGAAAGAAAGGATCTGCTCATGATCCAAAACATACAAGCTCATTGGTCAAGCACGGTGGAGGTTATGTCATGGCTTGGGCTTACTTCTGGAACAGGCTCACTAATCTTTATTGAAGATATAACTCATGATGGTAGCAGCAGAAAGAAATTCAGAAGTCTACAGAATCGTCATGTCTGCCAATTTACAGAGAAAAGTATCCAGTCTAATTGTAAGGAACTTCATGCAGCAAGACAATGACCCAAAACACGCTGCCAACACAACAAAGGACTTTATCAGGGCAAAAAGTGGAAGGTTTTAAACTGGCCAAGTCAATCACCAGACCTTAACCCAGTTGAGCATGCACTTCACCTCCTGAAAAGGAGACTGAAAGGAGAAACCCCAAAAACAAACAAAACAAGCTGCGGTACAAGCCTGGAAAAGTATCACAAAAGAAGATTGCAACAGTTTGGTGATGACAGTGGGTCACCAGTGTTATGCAATTATTGCAAGCAAGGGACATGCAATCAAATAGTAAGTGTTATATAATTTTGCTCACCTAAAAATTGGGTGGTCTGCCACCCACGGTGCCATGATCTAAGTTGTTTAACACATCTAGGTGCAAATAGCAGGAACTGAAAGCTGAAACTCTCTCTGACTCTCACTGTAGGCGGTCGCATTTTTTCCTCTCTCTGCTGTGTCTGTGTGCCTCTCCCGTCTCGTCTCTATTTTTCCTTCTGCTGGTGAAGCTTCTCGAATCCTAAATTATGGAATTGATAAGCTGGTCCCTCAACGCAATTGATACAATCCTTTCACGAAGGAATGCTGGTTTGGGAGAGCCGACATGTCCGGACGGGACTTTTGCTGCTGGATACACGATGGACTCTTGGAACAAGTGGAACATCGTCTGTCTGGCATCTCTGTGCCTAGAAGACGTCAAAGATGTCTACATATTTGGATTTTTGATAGCAGGTGTCCTGATGATTGGCCTGGGGATGTTCCTGATCTATCGACAAATTGGAAAGCAGGCAGCCAATAAAGAATCCCCCAAGCTGTCAGCTGTCATCACACACCATTGTGGAGCCGTTGCTGACCAGGTGAGGGCATTACATCAGAAGGTGACACAGATTGAGGAACTGTACCATCTACAATCCGTGGACATCCCCCGACGCTTGGATACCATCACGAATATGTTTTCGGAACTGTGTAAATCCAACGCGACCCAGTCCGCAATCATGGTCACGCGCCAGGAGGAGATGACTAGGGGTCTCACGGCCCTGCAAGGGGACATAAAGTTGGGGGCCATGCAGAACCAGGTGCCCGACTAAATTGTACGATCTCCTGAGTTCTTAGATTTGCTTGATTATATTTGTCCATTTTCCTCCCCGGCTAATTTTTCGTTCTCCCAGAGGACCTTCATTGCAGAATATGCTTTGTTTTGACTCTGATCTGCACCGGACACTCCAAAGACACACAGCTGTGATAACAACAGCTCCCCAAAGCACACCATATCAAATTCAGCTAGTACACACTGTTTTTGTAAATACTCTGCCCTAGTCAAGGACTGCCTCAGTGTCACATTTTCCTCTTTTTTTCTAATCTCTTGCCCCCCCCCCACCCTCCCGTACTGTAACCAACAAAAAAGACCCCTCACGTAACTGCTCCATTGTATGATGTCGTATGTGTTTGTGACTTTGTTTATTGCTTTGACTGTTCTGTTAATGTTCTTCTATCACGGATGAGAGAGGACGTTAGCGCCTCGCATGGCTGCTTTAAGGACCTCTTCTCTCCTTATAGGGGGAAGATGTGACCCGTCATTCCATTCATCTCGTTGTAGTAATACAATGACAATAAATGCTATCTATCTATCTAAATTCTGATCTATCATCTTATATTCATCTTTTGATCTCAAGAAGATCTAAGAAAAACTGTAAAATGTTTACCCACTTTATGAACAGTAATGTTAAACTGATAAGCTCGGTCACCCTTAAAATGTTCCACTGTCATTGTGACTGCTGTAATGAGCTGTGTCTCAAATTTAAAACTTTGACCTTAAATTCAAAGTTATTTACTAATCCAGAAAATCCAGAAGTCTGTGAGAGGTTTTCAAAATTGAAAAAAATAACTGTAATAGGAAATCCAGTTAGTGTTAGTGCTCAATAAGTCTAGAATAGTGCATAAGTATACAATTTGAGACACAACACTGTTTAGAAGAAGCAGATGGACAGGGAAGTTTGTCCATTTTTATTGCTGAACTATACTAGTGCAGCATGTCAGTACGCTGAAAAGACTAAAATAACATTTACCCTATGGCTTGTGTGAATCCGGCTCCCTTTAAAAATATTAGCACACAAAATCCTTATTTGATATTTCTACTATTAATTTGTAAAATAATTTAATAAAACATAGACAATTGTGAGTTTCTCTCAGAATCTCATTTATAAATCCAGTAACCCCATGTTAAGGAACCCGTGGCTTATATAGCTCAGTAGCCTGGGCATGACACTGCTTTCTGTGGATGACCTGGGGCAAGTCAAAAGATTTAAAAAGATGAACTTCACTCACGATGAAGTAGAGACACAGTTGCATGAAATAACAGTTGCAGTAAAACAAAAATGGTTTGACAGTTTTACGAGTAGGTTGTCTAAAAAAAATAAATGCAATTTTATAGATTTCATGGCTACATACATTTAGAAAATGTATAAGAAATCCAGCATGCCCCCAATGCATTATGGGGAATAGCTGTTAATTTTTCAATTCAATTCAACTTTATTTGTATAGCACTTTTAACAATGGACACTGTCACAAAGCAGCTTTACAGAAATAAATACATTCAGGATATAAACTTTAAATGCATGATTTTATCCCTCATGAGCAATCCAGGGGTGAAAAAGGAATAAAAATTGAGAGGAACCAAACTCAAAAGGGAACTCATCTTCTTCTGAGTAACAATGGATAGTGCAATTATAAATAAATCCCTTCTATAACTGTGTACTACATGGACAAATAGTGCAATTGTGTAACCAGGAAATTCACTACAGTTTTCACATGAAGTCTATTTTGTTGACCTTATCCACTGTTCACTGATGGAGCCTTGAGTGCAAAACTGTTTGTGGCAATTGCAGTCCTAAAACTATCATAGCAATTATAGTCCTAAGCCATCATAGCATAAATGTTGACCTGAATGGTCCAAAGATGGTCCAAAGCCATCTTCACAGTTTAAGTAGTACCATCACCAGTAATCTCAATGATCTTCAGGCTGTTCATGTGGGGTCATCCTCAGCAGCAGCGAGTGATTTCCAATTGATGAGAACTCCAACCAGAAGTAGGGCATCAGGATGGAGCAGGCAGGTCCACAGAGCAGAAGGGGTCAGGATCACTGGTATCTCAGGAGCAGCATGTGTAGCTCAACAGAGAGAGAGAGAGAGAGAGAGAGAGAGAGAGAGAGAAAGAGAGCGAGAGAGAGAGAGAGGAACATCTCAGTTCACCACAACACTCTGTTCCTGGGAAACCTCCAGATCTGCTCCTTTACCTAAGAAAAAAAACTATTCACAAAAGGCTTGTCTAAACAAATATGTTTTCAGCCTAGACTTAAACACTGAGACTGTGTCTGAGCCCCAAACACTAATTGGAAGGCTGTTCCATAACTGTGGGGCTTTGTAAGAGAAAGTTCTACCCCCTGCTGTTGCCTTCACTATTCGAGGAACCAACAAATAGCCTGCACCTTTTGATTAAAGTAGGCATAGCAGATCATAAAAGATCAAAAGTTCACTCAAGTATTGTACTGTGGCACGAGACCATTCAGTGCTTTATAGGTCAGTAGTAGTATTTTATAATCAATACAAAATTTGATTGGGAGCCAATGCAGTGTGGATAAGATAGGGGTGATGTGGTCATATCTTCTGGTTCTAGTAAGGACTCTCGCTGATGCATTCTGGACTAACTGGAGCTTGTTTATGCACCTACTGGAACATCCAGGCAGTAAGGCATTACAATAATCCAAGCTTGCGGTAACGAAGCATATGCTAATTTTTCTGCATTGTGTAGTGACATTACATTTCTTATCTTAGCAATATGTCTGAGATGAAAGAAGGCTGTCCTAGTGATATTATCTACATGAGCTTCAAATGAAACACTGGAGTCAATAATCACACAAAGGTCTTTTACTGCTGCACATGATGAAACAGAAGGGCCATCCAGAGTTACTATGTAATCAGAAAGCTTACTTCTAGCCACATGTGGTCCTATTACAAGTACTTCTGTCTTGAAAGAATTAAGAAAAAGAAAGTTAATAAGCATCCAGTGTTATTGTTCACTCAGGTTTGTCAACAGTGGAGTGGCTGGCTGCCTTATGTCCCAGGGTGCCCTCATATCTGTGTTAGCTTCTGGCTCTCCCTTTTAGTTATGCTGTCATAGCTAGTTTTGCCAGAGTCCCTGCTTGCACTCTGCACACAAAGTACATTGTCCTTAACCATTAGAGGACAAAAGCTTACCTAACAATCTTTCCCTCTCTCTCTACCTTTGTACTCAGGACTTCATCAGTAAACAGTGGATAGATTTTAACCAACCAGACTTCTTGCGAAAACTGATGAATTTACTGGTTGCACATTTGCACTATTTGTCCATATAGTACACAATAATAGAAGGGATTTATTTATAATTGCACTATCCGTTAGCACCCAGATGAGGATGAGTTCCCTTTTGAGTCTGGTTCCTCTCAAGGTTTCTTCCTCATATTGTCTCAGGGAGTTTTTCCTTGCCACCATCACCTCTGGATTGCTCATTAGGGATAAAGTCACATATTTACAATATGTTTTTTTTTAATCCATTTATTTCTGTAAAGCTGCTTTGTGACAATGTCCATTGTTAAAAGCGCTATACAAATGAAAGTGAATTGAATTTTTGTCCTTTACACATTCCTCAACTTTATTAAGGTGGTGTCTGTCATCTGGCTTTGCTGAAATATACAATTGTGTGTCATCAGCATAACAGTGGACGCTAATACCATGTTTATGAATAATTTTGCCCACAGGAGCAGTGGGCCTAAAACAGAACCTTGCAGAACACCGAACTTTACCTCAGTATGTGTAGAGAATTCACCATTTATATCTACAAACAGATAACAATCAGTCAATAAGACCTGAGCCAGGAGAGGGCCGTTCCGTTAATGCCAACATTTCATAGTCTTTCAAGGAGAATAGTATGATCAGTGGTATCAAAAGCTGCACTAAGGTCAAGCAACATAAGCAAGGAGTCACAACCCTGTGCAGAGGCCAGTGGTAGATCATTTACCACTTTAACTAGCGCCGTCTCTGTGCTATGAATGAAGTCATTGCTGCTATATAATGATTGTGTGCATGTTTCTGTTGTGGTCTTACTCCTAGTTAATTTTGCTACAGTATTAAATAAGAATCTAGGATTATTTTTGTTATCTTCAATTAGGGTGGAGAGATACATTGATCTAGCATCACTAAGAGCTTTTCTGTAGCTCAGAAGGCTCTCCTTCCATGCTCTTTGAACAATAACAGCAGGAGACCACATCAGATTCCACTCCTGTGAGCCAATAACAGGAATCTGAGGCTAAAATGGGCACAGGCTCACTGAAACTGAAGAAGTTTGAGGAAGTTGAAGATTGGAAAAGACCAGGCAATGTTCACATCCCTCATTCCCCAACCGTTTGCAAGCTTAGAATCTGACCAATCAGATTATCGTTTAGATTTGCAGAACATAACACATGCAAGACTTTGCAAAGTTCACTGAGATAATGAAAGTCTGTCTTTAGAAGATGGGTGCTAGCTTTTTCTCTCTAATTTTTATTTATTTATTTATTTATTGTTTTATTTTTAAGTGGAGCTACCTTGTAGCAGAATGTAGCATGTAGCAGAATATTGACTCTAAGCATTCAGTTGCCTGGTCAAGTTCTTTGGGATCAGACGGTGATCCAATAATAGTTTGTACCTCTGGGAGATTATTGATAAAACTCTGCAGTAGCTGACATGAATGTACGTTTGACACTACAGCACGGCAATGTGCATATATTACGATTAAAACACATTTTCTCACAGATAATGGTCTATGAGAGCTTCAGACTGAGAAAGTGTGACTATATTTTCTATATTTAATCCAAATTTTAGTATTAGATCAATTAGACCAGAGTGTGACCACCATTATGAGTGGGTCCTACTACATTCTGATTGACCCCTACTGAATCTAGAATGGACACAACCGCTGTTCTTAGAGGGTCTTCTGGGTTATCAAAATGAATATTAATGTCTCCAACAATTAATGCTTTGTAAAGAAACAACCAGGTTAGAGATGAAATCCACAAATTCACAAAGTAGTTCAGAATATGGCCCTGGGGGCCTGTAAATAATAATTAGCGGAATAGACTGGGTAGACTTATTTTTTGTGGCTACATTTGTTAGGTTAGTATAAACAACTTCAAACGCATTGAATTTAGGTTTTTGTGTGACGCCTAGATTATTCATTATACACAAGGGTGACACCTCCTCCTCTGCCAGTTAAATGGGGCTGATGTATATAACTGTATCCGGGAGGACTAGCTTCATTTAATGCTACATATTTATTTAGTTTAATCTATGTTTGTTAAACACAGTACATCAAACTCCTGATCAGTAATAGTTTCATTAACAATAAGCGCTTTAGACGTAAGAGATCTAATATTTAACAGTCTTAGCTTCAGATCAAAGGTGCTGGCCGTGCATTCAGTATGATTTTATTTTATGTTAATTAAGTTACTAAAACAAACTTTTGAGTATTTCTACATTTCTGTTTAGCTCGACACAGTCTCAATACTCTGGAACTTAAATGACGACTCAGTGTAGCTAGCAGATGGTCGGTTTAGCCTGCTTTTCTGCTCCCTGGCCTTGGCTCTGGATTGTCACAGATTAACTAGGCCTGTTCTGAGACTATGTGCTATGCTGCAAGAAATGAGAACAGCACCTTCCCGAGTGGGATGGACACTGGTCTGCACTAACAGGCAGAACTACTCCAATTATCTATAAAGCAGACATTTTTTTTCGGTGGTGCTCCGAAAACAAACAACCCTATCTAAAACCTGTGCTTGCCTAAGACCCTAAGATTTCCTGCTATGTCTGGTGCCCTGGCTCCCGGTATACACCTAACTAAAAGCTGCTGGTGCCCCTAAAAACCTTGCTAATTTCACGTGCCTTAAGATAGAGTCTCCTATAACCAGTGCTCTTTCAGGTTTCTCAGCGAGTGCTTCACTGAGGACAGCAAACCTTTTGGCCATTTGAAGTGGAGAGGAGTGCTCCTGTGGGCGAGCCTTAGCATTAGCTTAAGAGAACCAACTAACATACACTTAGCACAAATAAAGCTACTACTAACCATATTGAGTGTTTAACATACCTTAGTCGAAAATTAGTTAAGATTATGTTAAACAGATCCAGAATGGCCTCAGCTCACTGTTTTTGAAAAAAAAAAAAAGAAAAAGCGTTCTGTGAAAAAATGAAAATATGGCAGAAGGGAAAGTGAAAAAACAGAAAAACAATAGGCCAAAAATATTGATAAAGAAAGAAACATTATAGTTTAAACACCACACATGCACACTAGTTTTTTGTTTATGCTTTATGACTCGTACTCGAACTCGTACACCATATGTATATTAAGAGCATCAATTACAGCAACATATTTTTAAAAAATCTACATAAAAAGTTTGTTTATGGAAATTAGGTAGCTTGATTGGTAGTTTTGAGCCGTTGTAATTACATAATAAAAAGACTGGTGACCATCCCCTCTGAATACAAAATTGGAAATAATATTCCATATTAAGTAGGGCTAGATGAAATGTATTTTCCAAGGAAGGAAAACAGAGGTTTAGACCACCACACTCAATACTATCCATAATAACACACTTTTTAACATTGTGACTTTTTTGTTATGATAAAAGTTAGTATAGAATTTGTACTTTAACTGTGGCACTCGTAACATTTGACCTTTTTTCGCATACACAGTGGATTGAATCGAGCCATAAACCATTAACAGATCGAGCAGCATCATTAATAACCACAAGCCAACTGTTAAATTAGCTTTCTGAACAACAGTAAAATTAGCTAGCTAGAACTAATTAATTGGATTCACTACATTCACCATTAGGAGACTCTTACATGGCCATAGCCTTCAGGCTGTTGCACAAGCAAAAACCCCTACTCCAAGATTGCCGACTGAAGTTTGCAGGTAATCAACAGCCTTTTGGAGGTGTGTTCTCTGATGAAACAAAAATTAACTGTTTGTCGATAATGATCAATGCTATGTATGGAGGAAAACGGATGAGGCTTGTAATCAGAAGAACACCATCTCTACTGTGAAGAATGAGGGTGGCTGCATCATGTTATCAAGTCAAGTGGGATTTTATTGTAATTCATCTATATAGCTTGTATACATTGGAATGAACTGTCATTTATCCAGAACTATGGTACAACACATAACAGTATGCAATACTACATAAAGTGCAAATACACAACACTTTCAAGTGTGAGACAAATGCAGGACAAAAATGTACAATATACACAGAACAACAAATACACTGTGCAATAAATACACAGAACATGGGCTGTAACTATAAACTATTGAGCAATGTAGCAGCAATAAGTACAGCAGAAGCAAAAAGAGTTCCATAAATATAAAGTGTCTGATGCAGCTTTGTAAAGTGCAGGTGTGCATTGTTTGAATCATACTGGGCTATGTGCTTGACTAGCCAAGGTGTGTGTTGGGAAGCAGCAGGATATTGAGTTATCTGACTGTCTCAGGGAAGAAACTGTTGCAGAGTCTGCTGGTGGTGACACACATGCTCCTGTACCTTCTGCCAGGTGGCAGGAGGATGAAGAGACCATGGGATGAGTGAGAAGGATCATCTGCAATGCTGGTGGCTTTGTGGATGCAGCGGTTGTTATAAGTTACATCAGCTGTTCTCACAATCCACTGTAGGGTCTTGAGATCGGAGACTGCAGTTCCCGTGGCACACAGTGAGACAACTGATCAGGACGCTCTCCATCATCCCTCTGTAGAATGTGGTGAGGTTGGTTCTTTTCAGCCTCCACAGGGAAGTGGAGTCCTGAGCCTTTGTGCCTGTTGAGAGTCCAGGAGAGGTCCTCCATCCTGTGCACACCAAGAAACTTGGAGCTTTTTACTCTCTCCACAGTTGTTCCGGTGATGTGCAGTGGTGAGTAGTCTACTTGGGTCCTCTTGAAGTCGACAATCGTCACTTTAGTCTTACCAACATTAAGAGATAGATTATGGGGAGTTTTGCTAGAAAAGGGTCTGGTGCACTTCAGAAAATATATGATCCTAATTGTATCTCCAAAACTGTATCAAAATGGCTTAAAGTATTGGGCTGGCCATCACAAAGCCCTGACATGAATCTCATTTTTAAAAAAAAAAAAAATATTGTGGACTAAACTGAAAAAGCAAGTCTGAGCAAGTAGGTCCACAAACCTGACTGAGTTACCAGTTCTGTCAGGAGGAATGGGCAAAAATTCCAGCAAAGTATTGTGAGATGCTTGTGGAAAGCTACCCCTAGTGTCTCCAGCTCAGGCAATTAAAATGCAATGGCACCAAATACTAACAAAGTGCATGTAAAATTTTGAATAGTAAATAAAAGCAAAAAAAATAAGTCTGTCTCTTAGTTATTATTATTGATTAATGACCTCTTATAAAAATAAAGCAGATACCCTAATTGACTTAAAAGAAATGCATGGTAAAATGTAATGTGTGGAGTTGAGAAAAGTTTAGTTTGAATGTCTTTAGCCTAGGTGTATATAAACTTTTACCTCAACTGCATGTAATGTATTGAAACAGGGAAATCATCAAACTGTGCTAGACTTTGATACTACAGGACCACAGCTCTCATTGCCTAAACACTACACTGAGTTAATATCATTGTGCATGATTATTCTGAAAGACAGGACCTGATCCTCACTAACTATAACTGACAATTAATCTTTGTAAATAAATCTCGATTAATTGTTGACACTTGGAAAGATACAACTAATATTGACTTTTATATGCTGTATCTAGTATCTGTATCTTGTATCTAGTACATGTAGCGTATTGAATACAATGCCATGCCTGAGTAATGGAGTGTTGTTTCGGATTTGGTGTAACAGAGGATATGGTGCAATCGTTGACTCGTGTTTCACTTCACATCAACACAATGGTGGGTAAAAACGATAAAGTTAGTTTTATATTGGACATTCGCTACACATTCGAGATTCTCTCTTCTATTTCTCAAGAAATAAACGCACAAAAATGAATTTCTTACTTTGGAGTCGACAGAGATCCAAGTACAATGATACTCCTCGCCTCGTTCCCGTGAGAGCTCGATGAGGCCAACGCTTCCGTAACGCCGGTCTCTGGCGCTTTATATAGATGGAACGAGTAAGGGACCGTCTAAAAAGTGCATGACATGGGCATCTATGTAAAATTCCTCCAAGATTATAATGCTGCGTACTACTACAGGTTGGAACTTGTAATTCCCAATCTCGAAACCAGGAAAAGG